>NC_136484.1:124305503-125038003 GCF_053919585.1 Euprymna scolopes
ATTTAAGTAGTTATCGCCTCAAATTTCGTTTTAATTTCGGTTCACTGAAATCATTTCAAGTAAAGAGCATTAAAACTATTTCAAAACAAAAAAAAGCATGAACTGAACTTTTATTGACTATGGTAACATTCTTGTATATTTATTTTTTCGGGTAGTCGTTTGCTGGCTTTTCTGCTAAACACTCTTACTAAATAATATCGACGGAATATCGAAAAACAAAGGAAAAAAAACAGTTTTGAAAAATAATGAAGCTTTACTTACTTTAGTAAAATAATCCAAAACAGCAAAATGGGATATTAAAAAAGTAAACACGTAATTACTTTTATTTTTTAAAGCAAAGAATCGATATAAATATGAATAAGAAGAAAATGGCGTCCTTTTCAAGCAGAACAGCTTGGTTTCAGTTTTACAGTATTGAACGGTGTAGTATTGCACCGTCGGATTCAGGGTTGTACTATTGTAATGTAAAGAACACACTGAAAGGGTTGTAATCAACTGAATTCCTTTTAGTACGTTGACAAAAAAAGCTTAAACAGGTATATAAATAAAAATAAAAAGGTTCTGTAAATGTTTGTAAAAAGACACGTAATCACGTGAGCAGGATTTTTCCCTTATTTTTACACGATAACAAGTAACGTTCTTATTTTTTCTTATTTATCTATTTTCGAAAGAGTGCTACGTGCAAGTGGAGAAGAAAAAAAATAGAGTTATGCAAAATTTGTCGAGAATTGTCTAAAGTTCCGACTTATTTTTTTGGCTTTCACTTTAATAAGAACGTGAATTCATGACGTGAATTTATTCAACACAATATGATTCAACTCAAAAAATAAATAAAAGGTAACGTGAATTAAGATTAAAGTTAAGGTGTTATTGTGGACCCTCACCCCTTTTAAAAAACCTTGTTAAACTTTGTGACATATTTACATTCTATGAAAGTCAGGCGCGAACGAACACCCAATAATTTTATTATACCATATTTCTTCAAACTGAAACACAAATAAATATGAAAAGTCTTTGTTAAAGTTTGTGCCATATTTCCATGGGGTAAAGGTGCGAACGCAGACCCCACAATTTTATTATACCATCCCTATTTAAGTTGAAACATACTTATCAAAGTATTCTTTTGTATATCTATATCAAAAACCCTTGTAAACGTTTTTTTTTTTTTCATTTTTTATTTCCATACTTTATGGGCCAAGCGCGAACGCAGACCCCACAGTTTTTATGAACCACCGTTCTGCCAGATCAAACATACCCATTGCTGATCCTCAATACATCTTCTATCATTATATGTAATCAGTTTTTTTTTTAAATAGTCAACCATATAGGAGCCTATTCGTAACCAGACACACACACACATACAACACATACACACAGACGTTCAGATTTATATATATATATATATATATATATATATATATATATATCTTATTATAAGCAGAAACAACGAAACAATTGTTTTCTCTAATCTATATAAATAAAGCAGTAGATGTATGTATGTATGTATGTATGTATGTATGTATGTATGCGTGAAAATATTTAACTGATAAACTCTTAAACTGCTGGTCATACAACACTGAAATTAACAGGAAATAGTAATCATACACCAAGGATTGTTTAGCACGAGTAACATTTTTGTTTGGATAGATGAATAACACGTACAGAAATATATCTGCAAGTTGATATGCAAAATGTTCATTTCAACTTGTTCACATATTTCTATTACATTTGCGCATGCGCAAATTCCTTCATAGCTTGAAGTGGTTTAATTTTTAAATCTGTCTTATCTATCTGTCGATAGTTCAAGCAGTAGGGAACGCGACTGAAATGTGTTGGCTTCGATTTTAGTTTAATTATCTCTCTTATTTAATTGTAGTTTTAAAATATATTTTCGAGTGCTTTCTGATAGTAATTTCGATTATTTACATGCGTAAGAATGCAATTAGGAGTTTATTTTCGTGTTAATAGGTCAGTTTGTTTTTTTGTTTTTTTTCCTGGGTTTAATTTATTAAGAGGTGAATATTTTCTGAGATGACATTTGGAAACAACTAGAAAAAATTGTATGAATGAGCATCTTTTTTAAAACAATTGCAAAAAAAAAAAAAAAAAAAAAAAAAAAAAACATTTTTCGAAATCAACCTTGACAATAAATATTTAGATCGAGCTAAAATATATTGTTCAAAGTTCGTGCGTTTAGACTTCTGGCATTTAGGAACCTCAACACTGAAGAAGTGGGATGCTGTTGCTCATCGGGTTAGTCGGGAGTACGTACCTCGAGAAGGCACAATACCATGAGTTCATCAGAGCAGATTCCATTAAAGTACTTGTAAAACAGGCACAAGGATGCAACATCGCGGCGATGGGACAGAAGTTGAAGCTTGTCCGACAGTGTGAGACCTATTACGTCTGAGACTTTCGTTTTAGACCGGGTCAAAGGATGAGAGACTAATGGCAAATGCACTAGATCAACAATACTCCACTCAATGGTGGCTTTATAGAGATATAGGATACTCTCAGGTGAGAGTAATTTTATAGCACGATAGAGGGAGCTCACCTTTGTAGCAACCTTGGCAATGTCCTCAATGTGTTTGTTCCAATCCATGTTGTCTGTGAATGTTAGGTCAAGAAGTTTGAAAGATGGGCTCTCGGGTAGAGTTTTATTTATCACGGTAAGCGATAGTTCAGGTTTTGTGTACTTGTTAAATGAAAGAAGCTTAATCTTAGTAGCATTAACCGTTACCATCCACTTACATCCCCATTCCCTTGCAGATTGAAGCTCGTTTTCTAGTGTTTCTGCTATTGTCTTCGGTATGTGTGCATTCGTTTTTTTTTTTCTCATGTCTATTATAGAGCATGGTGTTATCACCAAATATACCCATCTCAGACACAATTTATTAGGAAGGTAATTTTAAATATATTGAACGTAGTAAAAAAAAACAAACCTTACGTTTCTCTTTCTCTTTCATGTTTCATCTTTCAGACAGCGCACGTAAGTAACTCTTTAAACGCGTGTTTTAGCTTCTTTGAGCCGATGTCCCTCGATGAACATGACGAGAAAGATTCACAAACTACTGTACGGCCAACGAAAAAGGCAAACACGCTGTTCAACGGACGCGCATGTGCACGAGTTCCTAGACGCATGTACTCACTCACAAAATAAAGACACCCTAACACACACATATCTTTATGCTTATACATTTTCATACTTAAAAGCACACGGCGCCAGCCGAAACAAACGAGTGTACTTCATTTCTCTTTATACAAAACTGATGCAATGAATATGAATACATCCGAGTTCCTTTTCACAAAAATACGTTTGCCTGATGTAAGCCATAAATACGGACGGGATATAACAGCTTAGAAGAGACTAATGATTAAGCATATTACCAGCTATGACTGCAAACAACCCTTCATTATATATCAGAGAAAGGGGTATATTTGTTTGAAGCAGCTGAGTGGTCTTAGTTACGCAATCGAGTAATCCAATCCAATCTAGTAAGTCTCCTTAATGAATGGTTGTTTATGGTTGTAGCTGGTAATATGCTTAATCTTAATTTATATATATATATATATATATATATATATATATATATATATATATATATATATATATATATATATATATATATATACAGGGAATCCACAAAGTCTGGCTACATTATCTAGCCAGACTTTGTGGAAGCATCCTGTAGATTATGTAGCCAGACTTTGTGGGCACCCTGTATATATATATATATATATATATATATATATATATATATATATATATATATATATATATATATATATATATATATACACAGGGTGCGTACAAAGTCTGGCTACATAATTTACAGGATGCTTCCACAATATATATATATATATATATATATATATATATATATATATATAGGGTGTTCACAATATATATATATATATATATATATATATATATATAGGGTGTCCACAATATATATATATATATATATATATATATATATATATATATATATATATATATATATAAAGTTTCCATCAGGAAGATCGTTTATACTCTTTATAAACTGATTTATTTATAAACCCTTTATCTTTCGTTGTCTTAAAAAGTTGTCAAATAAAATTAATTAATCTTGTATAGATGATTTTTTTCATACTTTCTTGTGATATTGTCTTTCTCTCTGGGCCACAAATATTGTATAGATTCATCAAAGTAATTTATCTGTATACAATCTTATTCAACCGTATGCGAAATTAGCAAAATCTTACCCACACGTGTAAGCTAATCTATGAAAAGCTAATAAATGTAACAGGTGTTTTCTCTCTCCCCTTCTCTATCTCTCATTTTTCCTCTTTCTCTCTCTTTCTCTCTCTCTCTCTCTCTCGTTTTCTCTCTCGTTCTCTCACACACACACATACACACACACATTTGATTTTTTTTTCTCTTTTACACATAGATATCAGGTATGTCTACTTGCCTCCAACTCCAGCATGGTTAGACACAATATCAGTAAAAAAAAATTCTGTTCCTTCTGAATGAGCCAAAGTTTGATCAAATTCGTCGACTCCTCGAGTAGGATCGCTTCGGATGATCGGCGATAAGCAAATCAGTCCTCAATAATGAGGACATAATCCCTGGGAATCCGGTCTCTAAGAACTCAACAGAAACATATATCACACCGATTCAAGGGCCCAGATCGATATGCCAATTATATAGATATCAGCTTGTTTCTTTTTTCATATTTTTATAATCGATTTATAAATGGTGTGAAAGGGAGAAATAGAAAATGACGTTAATTCTTTCGTCGTGTTTGTTTTCTGTTTGCATTTCATTCATTATTGATATATTGATTTGCTACCTGCGGTTGGAATGCGATATTTTACGTGCGACTGTGAACGGTCAGAAACACTTTATCACAGCACAGCACAGCACAGCAAAGGCTGTTCTCTATTTTTACAAATCTGTTATCAAACGATATATGGAGTACTGTTATCACATTTGGGCTGGTGAATCTCTGTTCCTTTTGTGGGTTATTGATAAAGTGCAGGAACGTATCTGTGATTTGATTGGCTCCCACCTTTTCTTCTCTGTAACTTCTCTTTTTCACAGATGCAATGTTGTTAGTTTCAGTCTTTTCTTTAAATGCTATTATGCATCAAAATTGTCCTTTCTTCCAGCTCGTTTGACTGATGGGTCTACTGGTCTCTATCAATTCGTTGTACTGACACCTCATTGTAATACAGCTTCCTATTCCAGTTGCTTTTTTTCCAAGAACTGCACCCTTGTGGAACTCTCGTCCTGCTGGCAGTTTTCTCCCTATATTTAGTATTGGTCTTTTCAAATAGGCATCTCCTGTCTTTGTGATAATTATCTTCTGTCCCTGTTAGCTCAGGCTTCACACCTTGTCTGGGGCAATTTCTAATAAAAGAAAAAAAAATCCCTCCTATTCTTACTTGGATGCTCATACTTGTCTAAAATGACGAAAAAAAAAGTCATGCTTCGCCAGTGTCCGTGAACCAACACGTTGTAGCATCAGTCGCAAAGCAGACAAAGAATAGAAAAGAACTTCAACTAACTTTTTTGTGTACAACAATTTTTTATTTTCTCAGTCTTTCCTTGCCGCTGTGACATCCCTCTCGTGATCCTCTTCTCCAGCGTAATTCACGCTCTTACGAGATCTCGAATGTTCTCTCCGTCTCTAACGTGATCTTTTTTTTAAGTCTTTATTTTTCCCTACCGGTTACGTCATTTCGCATCCATTTGCATACGCACGCCCGCTCTATTCATTTAGCTATATTACAAAATATACATATGAAGTTACAGAATTTCGTCAGTAATTTAATTTTGCATATATAAATTATTATTATTATTATTATTATTATTATTATTATTTCTGGTGGTGCAAAGAAATAAAAACACTCAACGTTGACTTTTATTATAGAGTGACGAATGATGAAGCTTCTTGTTGGAGAAACTTCTGTCTGCCACTGGATTGCCTTTGATTAAATAACCTGAAGACAACCGCATAAAATATCTATCTTTTATAAAATTGATTTTATAATGCATATGCATCTAATTGTACTAAGAAGAGATAAAGGCAGACATGGAAACAGTGAGAGACGTGGACAGAGAACGGCAGAGAGCTTAAACTGCTTACGTAACCTGCCAGAAGATTCCAACGCGACGTTGCCGGAGATTGGGTTGTAAACTGGATAAATATAACACCAAAAATGTGCAATACACGAATTTTTAATTTGTTTTATTTAAATAATTAGACAATAACTTTGTTAGATTTAATGGGTTGATTTTATATGAAAAAATGTTTTCCAATTATCTATTTACATAAAGTTAGTTATGCGTATGTGTGTTTATATTTCTATGCAAACACTGAGTTAGTAAAGAAAATAAGAACATAATTTTCCTCTCCCGAATTAACCATTTTCATATGTTGTAGTATATCTTTCATTTTGATTTCTTGGTCTTACTGGATTCTAAAACAAGAATTTATCTTGTCTGGTGGAGTATCCAGCTTCGTGTTATTACTTGAGGTAGCATCACTTGGAGAAGGTGCACCATTCCTCATAAAAGCAATGTGGGTTAGCTATAGAAAGGAGATCTTATTTGGGCTGCGAATACTATGTGATTTTGAATATTTGGTCAGGGTTTACTCCAAGGGAAAAAATATCCTCATGCCTGGTTGTTCTGACAAACCCCTATACAAAGAGACCTTAGACACTCGAGGATATTGTCTGATAGGCATTTAAATTTTTTTATTTATTTTATTTCAGTAAGTTTTAAGGAATCAAGGGGTTCCCTCCTGGAGCTAACACTTGATTCTGATATAATTTAAATTTATATCCAAGGACTCTTTTAAGAATAGATGCTGCTGTTGCCTTTATGCTATTTGTATTTCGTTACAGCTTGATCTTCCAGGGATTGCTTCTAAGTATTTCTGAAGATTCCTTTTTATTAAGTCAGTTGCTCCTATCACAACCGGTATAATGTTTATTTCTTTCAGAGACCATGTCGTTTTTAGATCATTTTTTTTAGATTCTGATATTTTATTATCTTTTCCCGTGCAGCTATAATAAGGTCAAAATCATTTGGGACTGTGACATCGGTAATTAGCGCAGTTCTTTCGGGCTTGTTCCATATTAAAATATCTGGCTTGATGGCCTTGTATTTTATGTGTCTGCAAGCCTGTATATCTTTGTCATAGAACACTGTCACTTTTTCGTTTGATGTTATCGGTGGTGGTTCGTGTTCTCAGATGTTCGTCAATCTGTCAAGTTGCATCTCTCCACAGATCTTCCAATGAAGGTATTTACATACTTTGTTGTGACGGCAGTGTAAACGCCATCTGCCAATAAAATTGGGCATGAAGACATTAGGTGGTTTGGGCTCTCAATCGTTGAGTGGCAGAACCTGCATTGGTCATTTGCTTGTAGGCCAGCCATTTTTCTTTTATTCATTTGTGAGTAAGCCCTGATCTTGACAGGCTACAATGAGTCTTTTTTCGCCATATGGAAGTTCTCCGCTCTTGAGCCATTGGAGTGAAGCATCCCTGTCTACATACTCCTGGTTAAGCTCCTCCTAGAACTTTCCTGCTCTTTTATGTTGTTCCCATCCTTGTGTTCTTGTGTCTATCTCGATTTCGGTGTAACTCTCATATGGTTATTTAAATTTCAGAATGCGTTTACATGTGTTGCAACATTAAAGGAGTAAGATGAAGCATTGCTGCCATATCACTAAAGAGTTTGCAGAGTATAAAATCGACTGTGCAATCTCATGGGAGATGATCTCTTCCATACAACTCCTTTTCTCATACAAGTGACGTTGCTGAAATTTCTCCATTCTATCATTATTTTCATGGCAGGTGCTCGACTGAGTTCCAACTTCTGATCCTCCTGTCAAACATTTACAACAATAACTTATCTTTCTACAATCACATCAAGAACTTTCTCCCTCAGTTTACCTAAAATCAAATGGAACTTCTATAAACAACATTTCTTTCCTAGAATTTCGCATGTGTGGAACACAATACCACAGGGCTAATTCCCAGAACACTGATGCGTTTTCAAGTCCAATGTTAACAAATTGTCGATCCATCCTCTTAAATAATTAAATTCTACACATTTAACCCATCGTTTTCAATTCTCTTTGATAGTGTTTATCTTCCATCTGATAATCTCATTAATAATTATCCTCGAGTGGTTTTGAGCCCTGATAGGTAGTGATCCAGCTATATACTATTAAAACGTCATGGCGTTTTGGTTTTGTGTGTTCGAACGCAAATAGAAACGTATGATTTGTTTACAAAAAAGGAATAGACAGAGTATACATTACTAAGGCAGTAGTTTTTAAATATTACTACCAGAGTTCGAATCTCATGTAAGTCTAAATGTTTTTTTTTTAACTGGATATGTGTTTTATCAGTTTAAATAAATTGATATAATAAATAAATTAATATAATATATTATTTCTAGAAAAACCAACATTAATGAATAGCTTTACTGTTCTCTTCTTTTATAATCCAGAAAAATGCGAATCATTATTTCTTAAATCATAATTTCGAATATTTTGTTCTAATGAAAATAACACGTAAATCCATAAATCGCATTTAGTCTCTCCTGCAAATATTAAAGAATTCTATTATATTTCATACACATTTTTCTTCCTTTGTTCGCAGTAAAAATTAGGTAGAGATGAAAAATGACATACCCGATACTGTAGAAGAATTGATCGAGGTGCAGTTAGCCCCCCCCTCTCTCTCTCTCTCTCTCTCTCTCTCTCTCTCTCTCTCTCTCTCTCTCTCTTTCATATATATATGTGTGTGTGTGTGTGTTTATATGTCTGCGTATATTTATGCATTTTTAATATGTATGTATATGTATGTATATATATATATATTTGTGTGCGTGTATACGTATTTGTGTGTATATATAGAATATATACCTACCTTCATTTTATAATTAAAGCTATCAAGCTTTACTAGAGATCACTTTGGTTCTCCCATTCCCTCCCCCCCGCTAACAACTCCATTATATAACCATTCCCCTCTTACGCACAAATATTTCGATCCTAATGTAGCTATCGCTAGACGTCGAATGCTTCGTAATACCAAAGTATAAAGAGTTTTACTTATCATACACTCATAAGTGATGTATAATTCTTATTGAATAAACGAATAAATTTATACGCATTAGTATATATTTTTATATTGTCGTTTTCTTATTTTATTGATATTCTACTATATATATGTGTGCATATATATGTATATCCATATATAACTATATATATATATATATATATATATATATATATATATATATGTAGATACTTATATATATACACATATAGATGTATACACACAGACACACGCGCTCGCGCACACACGCACACACTTAGAAGCGGCCAAAATACCGTAAGGATTAGAAGCGGAGACTCTTGTTTAGGTCTAATTTCGATCCTAGATTGAGGCAGTTGATAATTCAGCCGCATTAAAGTTGAGATACAGCAAAACAGTTTGTCTGTGGATGACTATATATATATATATATGTGTGTGTGTGTGTGTGTGTGTGTGTGTGTGTGTGTGTGTAAATATATGTATATATATATATATATATATATATATATATATATATATATATATATATATATAGTCTCTTCACATTGTCAGCGTATTCACGTGGTTGTCTGACTAAGTGTATGATGAAATTATGTCATTGCAACGCCTACCACTCTTCTCTGCCGCACCCAACAGGGAAAAGTCTGTCCTTTCACCGATTTTTATGCCGGTTGCGACCTGCTAAATTTTTACCGGTTTTGAAAAACTGCGCGGCAAAAAAGAAAATGATGTCACTTTTTTTCTCTGCATCAAATCCCGACGCCCAGCAACGAAAGAAGCAGCAGTCAGTCTTTTTTGGTGGCGAGGATTTAAACATCTGTCTGAAGTATAAACAAATTGTAATAATGTTCTCTATATAATCTCAGTCACGGTTTTAAGTAATAACAATGCACAAAAAATAAAGATAAGGAAATAAAACTTTAAAGACAAATCTAGATTTTAGAAATAAGACCACACAAGTGAACTTTAAGAGTTGGAAAGTTGCATAAAAAACTGACTTTTTGATATAAAGTAAATAGCAAATTAATTTCGATATTTAGTAAAAAATAATAGCATTTCATATCACATAATCATTAAAACGGTGAAAAGGATAGTTACCCTCTAATTGCCTTACTTTTGAATAAACGACGTCTGAAAAAAGAAAAAACTGTTTTAAAAATCTTAAAGATTAATCAAATATTTTATTTTTATCATATGATTGTTTTTTTATTTTCATACGTTGAAAAAATAAGTTTATTTCTTTATTTCAGTTACGATTGACCTTTCTCATGACTTAATATTAAATTAATGAATGGAAAACATATTTTTTCTAAAAACTCAAACAAAATAACTATTTTAAAGAATTAAGTTCTACACGTTCATAAGTAGAAAAGAAAATAGAAAACAGCAGCTGAATCAAGCAAGGTGAAGGTTAAAGGAAAATTTAAGGACAAGGCTAAGTATGAAAAACTATCTAAGCGATGTCCACATAAAAAATATGTACTTTCACTGATAATTATATCATATCTGTGTCCCTATTAATCATATAATGTTTTTGTCTTTATTAATCACACACACACACACACACACACACACACACACACACACACACATATATATATATATATATATATATATATATGTGTGTGTGTGTGTGTGTGTGTGTGTGTCCCTATAAAGTTGTTGTTGTTGTTGTTGTTTTTTCTTGCTCTGACATTGATTTTCAAAGCCTGCTTTTTCTATTATTAACAATTAAACGAACTTCTTAATAAACTCAATCATAGATATGAAGGCTGGAGTGCTAAATAACAACTATAGTTGAAGAACTGAATGCTTTGGTTCTGATTCTAGCTGATGTCACCGAAGTCATTTGTTT
Source organism: Euprymna scolopes (assembly GCF_053919585.1). Taxonomy (NCBI): domain Eukaryota; kingdom Metazoa; phylum Mollusca; class Cephalopoda; order Sepiida; family Sepiolidae; genus Euprymna; species Euprymna scolopes. Next base: position 124,316,463 of record NC_136484.1, read on the forward strand.
TCAACTTTTGAAAATATTACTATATATATATTGGGTACAATATAATAATCAATAGAGTATTTGCTTTATAATAATAAATACAAAATCTGAATAAATTAAAATACCATATTTAAGCGTATTTTACGACCGGGCAACATCGAGCGGTCTGCTAGTGTATATATATATATATATATATATATATATATATATATATATATATATATATATATATATATATATATATACTGGCAAAAATCAAAAAACAACCGGAAAGAATGTCTCCATATTTGTATTTTTTCGGATATTACAATTGTTTCGACATAAACCAGATAATTTTAAATTTTATATTATTTAAAAGTTTTCGTAGTTACATCTCATCAGATATGTTTGAAAAAAAAATACAAAGTTTGTACGTATCTTGACACATTTTCATTCTGTTAAAACTACGTCGGGAAGTAAATACCACCCTCTCGTGCTTTTTATGGTGGACATGTTAAAAAGCACGAATCATTCCCTCTTGTTGTTTTTGTTTTTTGTTTTTTCAGTATATATATATATATATATATATATATATATATATATATATATATATATATATATTATTTAAGGTTAAACAGTTACATGTGGCCGCTCCAAATAGCCATCTGTTTCAGTCAGAGACTTCCTCAGGCGACCTAGAACCTCTTGACGCACCTTCTATTGAGTTTTTAGTTAGTCAATCAGCTTCCTAGGAAGGGTGACGTGGAAACTAGAAAGCTGATTGGCTAATTAAAAACTCAATAGAAAGTGCATATATAAAAACGCGAGACAACCACAAAATTTTCGCATAAGCCTGAGGAATCCTATCGTGGATGAAACGCGGAATATTCTGTGTAGCTTAAAACTTACTACCTATCTCTACATACGTATTGAGCACTGTTGAAGTGAATACTTAAAGTTTACAAGTTTACGCATAAATTTATACTTTCGTATATTAATTTATGTGAATAAACTAAGTAGCTATATATAACCTTCCTTGAATCTCTTATGCCACTCAAAATCTGATCCTCGATTCATGCTAGATGGTCCAAAAACAGTCTAAAGTATTCCACTCGTTTCTGTGGCATTTTGTCAAGTTTAAAACAGAATTTTATTGCATATCGTTCTTCCAAAGTGTCCTCACATCAAGATTGCATTTTTAGAAATCTATCAGCTGTTACCATTAGGCTTTAGTAGGGTGTATTCCAATTCCTGCTGTAGGCGTTCATTTGAATCTGAAATCATAAAAATTCGTCAGTCATCTCATAAGATGTATAGCAATAACATACTGAATTTTCAAGAGTCTATGACAATTTTAAATACCTGTGCAAAAAAGTCTGGAAACATATTGAAGGCCCCTTGTAAAACTGAATTTTACCTAGCACTTATATCTGTTACACCACAAGTTCTTGCAGACTTCTATCTAGTCATGACTGACTGAATGAGAGCAAGCTACCGCCGCGAATTAAATTAATAGTTTCGTTCGAATTTTAACTGAAGAAGCTTGCAGGTTACACCGGCCGAAACGTTATCCAAAATAATTCTAATCATAGAAATTAAAAAAATGAAAGTTGTAATATTTTATTACGAGCCAATATAAGTACTGGCCCATAATATATGTGTTGAAGTCTAATTAAGTAAACCAACCTCAACAAATATCTTTTCTCTTAAAAAGCTAAACGGTGACAATAAATTGTAATTAAAAGCGAATAAAGATACGAGTAGGATTGGTTTTCAGTTTATTTGTCGACACAGGGGTAAGTGTCATGGGTAGTCGTTGTGTCAGTTTTTCTTTTTTCTTTCTTTCTTTTGTGGGTGGGGTGACATTCTCTCTATCTTTTGCGAAATTGCACGTTGCTTTTAATTAAAACTAGCCTGGATGCCCGGCGTTGCCGAGTGCTTGGAGGTGTGTGTTGAGCAAAAAGAAAAAAAAAGTTATAGTAGGCAGGCAGGCTCGAAACCGTAATGGAAAGGCGGAAACGAAATTGGAGGAGTGTGTAAGGGTGTTGGTTGAGCAAAAAAAAAAAAAAAAAAAAAGGGAAATTGCGAGTGCAAAAAAAATGGTAATAGGCAGGCAGGCTCGAACCCGTACCACGAAGGAGGAAAAGAAAGTGAAAAAAAAAAGTGACGCGTTAGCTGCTGCGCTCGTCGCCAAACCGGAAGTGACGTAGGTTTAAATTAAGTCTAGACAATCGAAATTATCGGCGAAAAAAGCAACCCCTCCCTATAGAAAGTGCCCAGTTGAGGGTGAACGAATTAATTTTGGGGGCCAATTATTCAATATTTGTCGTCCGAAGGGTCAAACTTCAAAATTTAATAAATTTCTTGCAGCGTGTTTTGTTGAACAGAAACCAACAACAGCCGGTTCTTATTGGTGAGAAAACTCAAGATCTGCAGTTATGTACCCCTAAAGTCCAACCCTTTTTCATCTTGAAGGGAGATGGCGACGTTGTAGTCAGATACTCCGCCGTATGTGTTCCAATGAAAATGCAGGTGGAGTCGAATTTTTGATCTACAGACTTGAAATTTGGTATATAGGATATTCAGACATGTGAAAAACTTTTTAATTCGTTTTCATCCGGAAAATTGGTACGTGAGAGTGATCGGATTTTTATCTCTTTACTAATTGTTTCCCCGAATAATAATGTTCACATTACAGATTACGTATATTAAGAATAAGCAGTTTAAAAACAACTTTTACGGAACGTGTCACGCTAGTTTAATGATTATCATGCTTGAATCACTGTCTTAATGTTTCGATCTCAGCTCGAGTATTTTCCTTCTTTTTTTCTTTTTTTCTTTTTTTTTTTTTTTGTTTACGAGAAGTGAACAGTTTAGAAAAAAATAAAATAATACTCGCATGCACATCTCAGTTTCTGTATTAATTAAAATATTATATTTATGCATATTTTATAACTGGGCAACGCCGGGCGGCATGCTGGTTATTTCTAATTGGAAAACGCTTTACTTAGAAAACAAATGAAATTTTCAGTATTTATTAATTAATTAATGTTAATATAAATTATTTTATATTTTAGATCTAGATTTTTAGGTCATATAAATTACTTTACTTCGCTTCATTTCAACGACGAAATACATTTTATTATAACCATAACCGAAACTCAGATATCACAAAGAGATGACTCATTAAAGGTGTGAATGCAAAAAAAAAAAAACACACACACACACACAGTAGCTTTCGACAGAAAATGAGACTAAAAATGTGCAAATTGATAATGAAATAAATCCTTTAAGAGCTTTTAAATACTTTCTGCTTTTTTGCATTCGTGCGTTTAATGTGTTATGTAACTGTAAAGGTTTTTAATAAGTTTCGACTATGGATATCCTGAAGCGTATTTTCTCCCTTAAATGAAGGAATTAATTTTATTCACGCAAAATAAGGCATACTGCCACTGAAACGTAAATGAGCCAAATTTATAGGTAGCATTCTAAGAGGGAAGTTGTGCAGCAATATGATTTGTTCCCATTATATTAAAAAAATCTTCATGTTTATACAGTTGGAGAATCATAGAGCAAGGATGGAATTCAAAAGGCAAGTGATGTTAATATATTCAACTAATAAACAACAATGATAAACTAAGTTATTCGTACATTTCTATTCGTACATTTCTATTCGTACATTTCTCTTCGTACATTTCTATTCGCACCACAAAGATGGAGTAAAGAAAGGGTGTGATCGAATTTTTCCTCAGAGCTTTAAGAATATGTAGCAGCGAAGATCTAAATGAGAAATTCGAATACATTGAACGCCCATTCAAAACCCTACAATACCCTCCATATTTTATGTTAATCTCAAAAAAGAAAAAGTTCTCCAAATTGATTCAAATCCGACACTTCTTTTATACGGTGGTCACCACTTATCAAGGCCCGAAAGCCACTCAGGGATAAGGGTTTTTGCAAGTACAGTACGTTAGTGTGGAGATTTGATCAAGTGTTTACTTAAGGGGGCAGTTCATTAGGTATTAGTTTACGTTGGACTTGAAGACATCCAAGTTGTAGTCAGGTGGGAAGCAGGCAGACGGAACAGAGTTCCACAGGCGTGCAGTTCTAAGAAAGAAGCTTTGTTCATGGAATACACGCTTTGATTTAGGCACAGATAAAGAGTGGGGGAAATTTTTCAGTGGATTCAGCTAGACGAGTGTTTTTCGTGAAAGATTGGCGAGGGGGGCCAGAGATTGGAGTTCAGACGAACACCTGCCATGGAAATAACGATAAAACAAGGATAGGCTCGAAACGTCTCTTCTGTGAGAGAGAGGTTGCAGGGTAGAGAAACTTAATAGAAAGTTACCCTACTTACTAACATTGATAATAATCCCATCTACACGATATTAAACAAAATAATCATCAAAATATCCCAAGTGACTTTCTCAACAATTATGAATATAGTGTGATATTGCCCAACATGTTGTATCCTCCATCGCAAAGTAAACAAAGAATAGAAAAGAACTTCAACTCGCTTCTTTTTTTTGTACGACGACATTTATTTCCTAATTCTCTCGCCACGCGTGACTTCTCGTTACAGCAATGACGTCTGTCACGAGATAGCCTTCTCGAACATCCTCTTGAATGTCATCCACATCTCTAACGTGGTTGTCTTCTCGAACCTGCTCTCTCCTTTTTATAGTCTTCTTTTTCCTTACCGTGACGTCATTTCACTCACCGCTCGGTATTTGCATAAATCGTTCACGCTATGTTACAACAGTCCTGTTATCTAAATCCGACACAAAGTCTAAAGTCAAGGCTGGCGTATACTCCATTCCCTGTCTTGATTATGGTAAAATCTATATTGGCGAAACTCAATGAAATCTTAACAGAAGACTTTTTGAACACAAGAAAGACATAAAACAAATAACCCCTCAACATGATTTCTTCTTATATTATAAAGTATGACCATCACTTTGACTTTAGAAAAAGCAAACTTTATAAAAAATAAATCTATACGTCATTTAATTGAATCTGCTTTTTTTCTTGCTCTACTAATACAATAATACAAACGAAAGGCTCTATCATATTTCTCCTCACTTATGAAAAACTATCATTAATTAAAATAATTTGGATGCCGATTAAATCTAAATCTATACCTTCGTATGCATATACAGTGCCCTGCAAAAGTTTACAATACACATTTGAAACTGTCAGTTTTTGTATTTCTAGCTTCCAAATGGTAATGAAACTTTTTATAAACATAGAAAATGTATTGAAACTAAGATAGGAATAGTGGGAAAAATAATGATTTAACACAACGCGAAAAGAAAACTCAATAATTAGCAACGCAAAAATTTACAACACATTTACAAAATAATATCTACTATTTTGTAGCATGACCATTAATGTTGATTACAGCATGCAGATGTTTTGAGTAATCTCCTACGAACTTCTTACATGTGTCTTGTGTTATTTTATTCGATTCTTCCACACACATTCTCTCCAATTCTCGAAGATTTAAAGGTTCTCTTCTATGGACCCGTAATTTCAATTCTCCACAGAAATTCTCTATAGGGTTGAGATCCGGAGATTGACTAGGCACTTTAAAACATTCACTTTATTTGAATTAAACCAATTTTGTGTGAGTTTCACAGTGTGTTTTGGATCGTTATCATGTTGAAAGATCCAGTTTGATTTCAATTTGAGCAACTTCACACTTTCTTTATGGTTTTTCTCCAAGATACTCCTATAAAGTGCTCCATTCATTTTTCCTTTTATTATTTCCACTTTTCCTACACCTCCTGCACTAAAACAATTCCAGATCATAATGGATCCTCCACAAAATTCTACTGTTGGAATGGTGCTTTTTGACTTGTATTCAGTACCTTTTTTTTCTCTAAACTTTCGGTGTTTTTGGAGTGCCAAACAAGTCAGTTTTCGTCTCATCTGACCAAAGCACGTTATGCCAAAACTCTAGAGGCTTGCTTGCATACTCATTTGCAAAATCAAGCCTAACACGAACATGCTTTGGCTTAAGAAGGGGAGTTTTCCTCGCTGATCTAGAGAAGACGTCTTTAAGGTGAAGGGTTCTACTGATTGTGTCCTTGCTAACTTTAATTTCACTGTTTTAAGTTCTTCTGCAGCTCTCCAAGAGTAATTCTAGGCAAAATTCATAACCTTCCTTGTTAATAACCTTTCAGCACGTTTGGTTATTTTTCGAGGAAGACCTGATCTGGCCAAAGGAAGGGTTGATTTGTGAGACTTCCAGTACCGAATTATTGTTCCAACAGAATTCAATGGAACCATCAACTGTTTGGATATTGTTCTATATCCCAACCTACTTTGATTAAAACTTACAATTCGTTTTCTGAGCTCTTGATTAATCTGCTTATTCTTTCCCATGATGTGGTTGCTTACAATACGGTTATTAGATAAAGAATGACGCAATAGTTTTACTAATTGCTTACTTCGATGTATATTTATTGTGGGGCTCAGTTGGGTCCACAAGAGCGACACGGGAAATACGTAGTAGGTGGTTTGCAAATGTATTAAGGAAAGCTACAAGGATATATAGAAAGATAAAGAGAATAGTAGTAGTTGCAGGTATCAGTAAGATCTCGCTCCCAGACGTACAATATCCGTACCAGCCTTAGGAGCTTATTATATAGGATCTGGACGAGTCCATTATGAGGTGAGATCCGATCTCACAACACTATTGCATATTCCTGAACATTCTAGAAGCTTCTAAGCATTTTACTATGATTAACCGTCATAAAATTATTAAGAAATCTATTAAATTTGATGTGTGGTAAACTTTTGCGGTGCTAATTATTGAGTTATTTTTATTTTTCCCACTGTTCCTATCTTAGTTTCAATACATTTTCTATGTTTATAAAAAGGTTCATTACCATTTGGAAGTTAGAAATACAAAATCTGACAGTTTCGAATGTGTATTGTAAATTTTTGTGGGGCACTGTATATGTATATGTATGCATATACGTACAAACATATATGTATACACACATATACATATAATGTGTGTTTTTTTATATATTATAAATTTGAATATATTGTATACATGTACACTCACACACGCAATTTCCTAATTTACATCAATTCAGATGTACTGCTTTCTCCTTAAGCATTTATACTCCTAAAATAATTGACCCTCTCGTCATGGGCTATTTTTAGCTCTTCTCGCTTTTGAAAAAAATCTGTGTAAGACGTTCGAAACGCTAAGTATTAGTATTTTTCTTCCGTTTTTTTAATATCTTCGGATTTTTTTATCCTTTTTTTATTCATATATATAAAGTTAGAGCCGAAATTATTGGCACCCTTCAATTTTTGCGTTTTTTTTTTTTTTGGAGAAAAAACATTTTTCATTAATTATTTTTATTAAAGTGTTGATGAACATTTATATCGACCATCTACAGATCTCATGAAACACTTTTATTTTATTATAAAATATTCAAAATAAATATTATTAATGATAAAAAAAACAGACGAATTAAATTTATTGGCACCAATGATTTTTATCATAGAATTCACGATATTTTATGCAAAATAATACTTGTTTATTATGATTTGGGTATTATATCATCTTCTAGAACGTTCCAAAGCCTTCTATAAATAACGTGCATTAGTCAATCCTTCACTTTATCAATAACACCAAGATGGCTAAAATTAAGGAACACAGTTTCGATGTTAGACAGAAAATAGTGAATGCACACATGAAAGGTAGTGGATACAAATCCATTTCTAAGCGTTTTGAAGTTCCTGTGTCTACAGTGAGAAACATTATCAAGAAGTATGGTTTTCAATACGATCAAAACTTGACGGGTCGAGGCCGTAAAAAGAAACTTTCTCCCAGAACTGTACAAATCATTCGAGAAGTGGAAAAGGAACCGAAAACTACTGGTAAAAAAGTAGTCCAACAATTGAAGGATCAAGGTATTGAAATTTTTGTTTCGACATTGAGGAGGGCACTAAAGTCACACCGATTCAGGGGTACCGACCAAGGAAGACTCTTCTCCTCTCCAAGAAACATGTTAAAGCCTGCTTAGAGTTTGCACGGAGGTTTATTGACAAAGATTCAACTTCTTTGGGTTCAGTTGAATGGTCAGATGAGACTAAAATTGAACTTTTTGGCAGCAGAGATGTGTTGTTTGTGTGGCGGAAGAAAGGAAAAGCCTTCAACCCAAAAAATACAGTCCCTACGGTGAAGTATGGTGGAGGAAACCGTATGTTTTGGAGTTACTTTTCGGCCAATGGAACTGGAAAACTTGTCACTGTGGATGGCATCATGAGGCAAGATAATACATTAAAATATTGACTGAAAATCTGAAACCTTCTGCAGAAGCCTTTAGTCTTGGAACCAACTGGGTCTTCTAACAGGAAAAATGATCCAAAACATACGGCGAAATCGGTGAATAAATGGCTTTTGGATAATGAAATAAACGTCTTGAAGTGGCCAAGTCAAAGTCCGGACTTGAATCCAATGGAAAACTTGTGGGCTGTGGTGAAGGTGAACGTGAAAAGAAGGAAACCAAGAAACCTGAGGAAATTAGAAGATATCGCCACGGAAAAATGGTTTAATATTCCTGTTGATGTGTGTAAGAATTTAGTAATGTCGTATAGAAAACGTCTGGAAGCTGTTATTAAAAACAAAGGCTTTGTAAGTGGCTATTGGTAAAGGGTGCCAATAAATTTGAATTCGTCTGTTTTTTTGTTATCATTAATAATATTTATTTTGAATATTTTATAATAAACTAAAAGTTTTTCAGGAGATCTGTAGATGGTCGATATAAATGTTCATCAACACTTTAATAAAAATAATTAGTGAAAAAATATTTTTTCTCCAAAAAACGCAAAAATTGAAAGGGTGCCAATAATTTAGGCTTTAACTGTGTATGTGTGTATATATATATATATATATATATATATATATATATATATATATATATATATATATATGTGTGTGTGTGTGTGTGTGTGTGTGTGTGTATGAGTTGTGATACAACGAGACAGTACTATATGTAGATGACTATATATATATATATATATATATATATATATATATAATGGTAAAAGTCCACGTATGCTTCTAGAATAGTGATTGAAAAGTTATGAGTTTTTTTATGCATGAAAACTACGTAACTTTTTGGATTTAATATTTTATTTTTTATATTTCAAACGGTCCTCCGCTCTTGGTCACAAACTGTATCAAAATGAAAGACGTTGAAAAGAACTGGAAATTCGTAATATGGACAGCGTCCATTCTTTGTAATAATGTTCGAAATGTTCGAAAAAGATCACGTGAATTACTTTAGCCGTTTGTGGAAGAAGAATGATGTATTTTTTTATTATAAAGAGAGAAAGAGAGAGCTTGGAGTATATTCAAAGCATTTTTCAAATTAAGTTCCAAATACCGATTTGAAACAATTATTAGAAAGTAAAATGATCGACGAAGGCTTCTTTTCTATTGCTAACTACATTTACATTTAAGGGAGGGAACTGCCCCGAGATTACTCCGCTTACCTTATAACGCTGGATGTTTAGCATATGGACATTAGATACCATTTTTAGAGTCTTTAGTATGATTTGGTCGCGGATAGAACCCCTGTCTCCCAACCCTTCAGTGGAAACACTAATATGGCAAATAAACAGTTGTAAAGAACCATTATTTCATTGTTGTCTGCTCTTTCTTTGAAACTTGATTAGAAAAAAAGCGTTGATTGTAAAAACCTATCGATAATTGTTATGGGGTTAACTGGTAATAAACGAAAGGAACAAAGGTTTTTAGGAAAACCCATGTATTCACATATATTACAGGAAAAGCGAGTTGATAAATACCATTCCTCAACGGTGGGGCGTGTGAACCCGACCTGCTTGTATTCGATACTGGAAGTGACGTCACTAGAGGAAGTGACGTCATGAGACAATCCATTAATCCCATGGAGGAGCGTCTCCAACGATAATTTTATATAGTGCATCAGGGAAATCATGTGTTGCTAAAATGATTTCTTTTTATGTACATTCGACACTTGTGGTGATTAAATGTGAATGCACAGATCTGTAAACACCTCTCAATTTAACAATATCGTCGACCTTCAAATGAAATTTGTTATATGTCAGTTTTTATAAAATGGCTACACATCTCAGTGCACTAAAAATATTAGACTATCTGCAAGTTATCTTTCATGAGACTTATTTTACCAAGTTGTGTTGCGTATGTTTAATGTCAAATAATGAATACATATTTATTGTGACCTTTGGATACATGAAACGATAACCTAAGTGAAAGGACATATAAAGCGAGGGAGGGACTGACATGCGAGGTATAAGAAATCTACAAACAGTTAAACATACGTACATTATACATATATGCCTCATAAATATGTGAATGATACCGTGTGTGTACGAACGTAAGTGTATATGCTTGCAACTATTTGAACTCGTATGTATGGGTATATGTGTTTTGCTTTGCTTGTGTGCGGTTCGTTAATAACAGTTTCAAACATATACGTCATAATTACATCCATTTCACTGCGATTGTTTTTTTTGTTTGTTTTTTTTACTTTGCAGTATTATGACGTTCCTTGAAGAAAACTAATTTTTGTTAAGTGTTTTTTTTTGTTTGTTTATTTAGATTTCTTTTGTTTTTCTGATTACTGCTGTTTATTTGAAACTTGAAATTAAAACGAAAATGTGCACGATCGTGTTTATTTTCATTATGGTTTGAAATATTAAGGAAGATAGGTCTGCATACGTAATTTTTCTTAATTTTTTAATAATGCTATTTGTCCGGCCTGTGACACGTCATTATAACACAATTCAGTCTGTGGAGTTGTCGACCCCTAATTGAAGTGCTTATTCCACGTAGTATCTGAATCTAATTATCCATCCGTAATTCACAATGAGTCTGTGTGGCAAAACGTAAAGCCAATTTTAATAACTCTTTGAAGATTAATGAAGTCAGTCAAACCGTCATACCAATGGCGTTTCCATTGGCCCAATTACCGCTAAGTAACCAAGCAGGTTTGGAGACCTTATTAAATATTTACAGCATGTTCGTCTTGAAATGCAGTATTTGATGGAGATGAGGCTCAACCGGTTTTAGTTGTAACAAAAAGCGCCGCCACCACTCAAAGCACAAAAAATTTCGTTGCGTTCTAACGATTGTGTGCAGAAATTATAATCTTGAGTTGGTACTCGTGCGATTGTCAACTAGTAGATCGACACTAACTTGTTTGCAATGGATATATATATATATATATATATATATATATATATATATATATATATATATGTGTGTGTGTGTGTGTGTGTGTGTGTGTGTGTGTATATATACACGTACACACAGTGCGTGTGTGTACGTGTACAATTTCCTCATAAATTTGCTTGTAGGAGTTCGCACTGACCGAAATTTTAACTTGTCGATGTAGGGCAAACAATGTGTGTGTGTGTGTGTGTGTGTGTGTGTGTGTGTGTGTGTGTGTGTGTGTGTGTGTGTGTGTGTGTGTGTGTGTGTGTGTGTGTACATTTCCCTACCAAATAACTCTGTCAATTTTCGGTCAAGAGACTTGAAATATGATATAAGGTTTATTGAGATTTGGGAAAATCTTTTTAATCCGTTTTCGGCCAGAAATTTGGCTATCAAGGGGTCAAAGTTCAACGATTTGACTTTTGAAAACTCTACCAAACTCCTCCGCCAATTTTGGGTCTAAGCACTTGTAAATTTTAGATTAGGTTACTTGGACATGGATCTGACTTTTTAATTTTATTTGAGCCCAAAACAATAAATACAAAGGAGTCATAAGTTTTAAAAATTTTAATCTCTGCGGTCTCTACCAAATCACTCAGCCAATATTGAGTCTAGACATTTGAAATTTTACATAAAATGTATTCAGACAAGCTTTTTAATTGTTTTTGTTTTTGCCGAAAATTTGACTGATAAGGGGTCAAAGTTCAAAAGATTTGACCTTTGCTGTCCCTAGCAAACTATTCAGCCAATTTTGGGTCTAAACATCTGAAATTTTACATAAATGATATTCATATATATATATATATATATATATATATATATATATATATATATATATATATATATGAAGCTAATCAAAAGAAATAGCTATACTCCTATAATTTTTTTGTATTGATATTCATATTAAACCTTTTTTTCTATTTATTTAAAAAGAAAATGCAACTTTATTATATATGGATCGTGGAATTGCATTCTTCTGCAAAAGATCTAGCTAATTTATCTATTTTTTAAACATTAATTTTAATTAATTCCCTATTAGTATTTTTGGTTTTCTTATAGGATAATCATCTTTAGTTAACTATTACGTGTAATTATATTCATGCAGATATTCTACATGATTTATACTTGAGTAACGTTTGCGTAAAAAGCTTATAGTAAATACAGACCTTTTTCCATATATATATATATATATATATATATATATATATATGTGTGTGTGTGTGTGTGTGTGTGTGTGTGTGTGTGTGTGTGTGTGTGTGTTAAAAAAATGCCTACCAAACTTCTCTGTCAGTTTTTAATCTGCAGACATGAAACTTCATGTATAGAGTATTCGAACCAATGCAGAACTTTATATTTGGGAAGAAAATCGTTACAAAAGTGTGAAAATTAAAAAAAAAAATGGAATTTGCAAGGTGATGCTCGAACGACGGCATTACGAATATGCAAGCGTAACGTAAGAGCTATTGATTAATGTTTTAATTTTTAGCTTTTTGTCTTCATAGCTCAGGCATTAAAATCAAAGGAAAAAGTAAATTGTAAGCTAGACGTTTTGGTTTCGATTCTTGGGGTGGCGCACGAGTTACTTTTTTTTTTTTTAACTTTTTAAATCATTACTATATATTGGGTCCAATATAATATAATAATAGATACGAAATCTGCATTAATGAAAATATCATATTTAAGCATAGTGCGGCCTGCTAGTATCTCATATAAAGCAAACTTATCGACTTAGAAAAAGCTCAACATTGTTAAGAGGAGCAATTGAAAGATGTGGAGTAAAGGTTACATATTACTTTATTGTAACATCAGATGAACAAGGAAAGAAAATAAGGGAGAAAAATCTCTTTAATTCATACCATTGTAAAATTTCCCTTTCTTTATATTTTTCTGTGTCCACTGTCTGCATTTTCTGCTCCAATACCTGATTTTTTTCTCATTTTTCTTCTCTATCTTTTTCTTCCTTCTTTTATTGTTTATTTTTCCTTTATAATTTTCAGTATTTTTAATGATTCTTATTTCTCGTACTTGTATGTTGTTGTTTTTTTAAATATTTCTTTACATCTTTTAACTGTTTTTATATTTTTATATGATTTTATATATTTTTATTATTTTGTGTTATATTTCCTTAAATATTTTACCTACCTATCTACGTACGCTTAATTCCTTTCGTCTACTTATTGTTTTTTTTCTTTTCTTTACAAATATATTTCATTTCTAATGTAAATGTTGTAACCAGTTTTTATATATTACATTTTGTATAACGCTGTTCTTTGTCTCCTCTTCTGACGAGAAACATTTAGCTTCGTAATGTCATGGCCTAAACAGTTTATTTCCTACATATTTTCTTTTCTTTCTGATGTTATAATAAAGTTATATGTAACCCGTTGTGTTTAGTTTTTCACGTCTGAGCGACAGCGCCATAGGGAAGTTCTAAGTAAGCCAAAAAATTCGTAGTTAAAGGAACAAAACGCTCGCAACTATTTCCTGTGTTTACGTGATATCATGAGATGATCATTTTTCAGGCGTGATACTATCAACGATGAAAAATAAACACGTTTCAATGAGACAATATGATTCTTTAGATATGAACAGACTCCTTCCGCCCATTGCCTTAGCGATAAAAGAGAAAGGAGAAAAAAAAAGAAAGTCTGTTTTAATTAGAATTAGTATTAATTTCATTACACATGATATACCAATGGTTCTTCATGTAAATTTTCATGAAATTCTAAACAATACTGTTAGAATCTATATGTATCTTTTATAATAATAATAATAATAATAATAATAATAATAATAATAATAATAATAATTAGTAGTAGTAGTAGTAGTAGTAGTAGTAGTAGCAGCAGTAGTAGCAGCAGCAGCTGTAAAAATATTTTAATGTTTACAACTTTATGACATGCCCAGCATCCGAGGGGCTCTTCATACTAAATTTAGCACAACTTTTCCCATAAATTTGGTAGCTGTAAATGCTTATTAGTATTTCGCTATTAATATGACTATGTAGTGATAATAACAGCGATTTGATGCTGAATAAATCCCTCTAACATGGCTTCTTTAAAACTCCAAAAATTCAAGTATTTTTTTTTTGTTTTTGTTTTTGCCTTGTTTTTTTGTCGCCTACTATAATTAAATGATAATATATAATAGATCTAGTGATATTTGAAACACCGATTATATCGATTAGTGTGAAATATCGATGTCTTAAAATTTTGTAGCTGCTTAGCACGGCTCCGAGGTCTAGTAGTCGGCGAAGTGGTCAGAAATTTTAAACGTGTATAAATTATTTTGTGGAGTATCTATCTGCTTCTTTCATGTCTGTATTTATATATAGGACATATCCTGCAGTAAACATTGCCTCTGTAATAAAGATTACATGAAAAGCGTTTTATATTAAAAAAGAAATAGAAAATAATCTATGATATTCGTTTCATGATAATAAGAATATCATCGAATTTCACTGTTCTTGTCTGATCTTTTATCTTCAATGTCGATTCGAAGAAATTACTTGGACGTATTAATTTCTAGAAAGATTATTATTGTCCGACTGCGCTGATTCAATCACATATGAATAAGAAAAACATCTTTGTACAAAACCAACTTCGAAATCTAGTGGAAAGATCTCCGTTTCTCCTACCTACATTCTTTTTCTCACAGAACAGGTATCGAATCTTTCTTTATTCTATTGTTATTTTCATGTACAGTGCTCAACTGGTTTCCAATCTGTGCCCCGTCCTGTAAGACAGTCGCAACAGAAACTCGTCTTTTAGGTAAGGACAGAATGTAGTATCTGTTCTGATGCTACACTTCACCTTTTCTGTCCTCGGTCAGTGGAGGAGAAATCCTTCATGACTGAGGCATTTTTTTTAAATTTTTGTTCCTATCCAGATTGACAATATTTGAGGAGCTGGATTTTCCCCACATTAAAAACCGACCTTATGTCAAACTCTGCCCTCGTGGGAAGGCAAGTAAATAGGAACTCGTCTATTAACAACGGCAAATAGTGATCATAAATTCTCCTTCTGTGTACTTAAAATTAGACGGAATTTTTGTGAGAATTTTTTTTTCCAATAACCATTCGTTTGTGGAACACAATATCACGGGCTGCTTCCCAGTTGACTACAGGATGGTCGTTTTCAAGTTAAATGTTAATAAGTTTTTATTGACCCGTCCTCTTAACTAATCAGGTTCTGCCTAGTCTCAGCCATCGTTACCAATCCTCAGTGTTGTTTAACTCTCTACCCGATGAACTCATTAACCCTTGTCCTCGAGTGTCCTTTGGGCCATGATAAGCAGTGACTCGTTAGTACATAAAAAACTATCATGTTAGACTGTTTATGATTGTGACATAGAACCTCATCACGGGGTATAGTCTAATTTGAGATGTTGAGGGTAATCCGGAGTGAAAACACGTGTCAAATTCCTATCTATGAATTAAATACAATCTCTCTTGGGCATGATCAGGAACTGAACGCGGTGGTATGCACATAAACTTACGAAATGAATAACTAGTTGCAACAAACACCATGACTACATACCTGAAGATATTTGGAATTGAAAGCATGTAAAATGTTACCGAAATAAATTCGACATAAAATAACCCGAAAACGGTTGATTAGAATGAAACTAAACGACTAAACCTACAACTATGAATACAAATTTTAGAATATAAAGACATTGAAGCATATTTTCTTTCAAACTGACTGAATCTGGTATTCAAATAAACTGAAAATGGTTGATATGCCGCAGACCAAACTAATCAAATAAGACAAATGTAATTATGATTAACAACAGGGCCATGTATCACGTTACTGAAAAATACGTTCATGTCAATGTTATCTAAAAGGAATTGATAGGTGTCTCTGTTGTGCATAAGTTTCTTTCAGACTAAACACCTAAAATATAATAATTTGGTAGTTTTTTTTTTTTCTAAATGTGTTTCACGTGTGAAACCTACTTCGCCAATCCATACGGTGACTATTTGTTGCCTTCCTTTGTTTCTTTTATTTGTTTTCGTATCATTTTGTTCTAGTCGGGAATGAAGCATCCTACCGGATGCCAGACATCCACCCGCCATCTAATACATTCCAAGCGATAACCTAAGCTATAACCGTCCCTTTAAGTGTCATTGTTTGAATCTCTCTTGCACTTGGTTCACTGGGGATATTTGGCACTTAGTTTTATTTTGTTTTTGTTTTTTTCTTTTCTTTTTTCGTGAGTCCAGTTGCTTCTATAATTAATGGAATAATGCTTTCCGTTATAGAATCTAATTTAATCAGCGTCCGTAAAAAAATCTCCTGTATAATAAAGCGATCGTCAAACGAAAAGGAAACAGCACCTTTTTATAAGCAACAACGGTGTTTATTTACTGAAGTGACTTACGCTGTTTGGGAATAAATAGCCTTGCTCGGTTGTCCAGTGAACAAGGGAATAAAAGAGAGGAAATCTTTTTTCATTAGTGTCGAGAAAGTCAGTCTCTCTCTCTCTCTCTCTCTCTCTCTCTCTCTCTCTCTCTCTCTCATTCTCTTTCTCTTTCCTCCCACCCTGTCGCTCTCACTACAATCCCTACAGTGCGTCATTTTCAATCATCTCTTCTCTTTGTCATTGCTTTCTCAATAAGAACGTTAATATCACATAACATAGTTGGGGTGTTCTTCAATCCCCACAGTGTGTCCTTATCGATCGATCCCCAACAGTCCACTTAATCGGCAGAATCATCTGAGTCATTTTTTTTTTTTTTGTAGTCACAGTGATGAAGTTCTCATCTTTTCTCTCTGTCGTTATCTTCTTTATAAGAGTTTCATAAATATTATTTTAAAACAAAAATCAACAAATTTGGTTTTCAAATTTTCTAGTGTTTCGTTCTTTCTTCATAGCATACAGTAATATGCATAAAACACCCTCCGCCATGGGGAGAGCTATTCAAACTCACTGCTTTCTGTTTCTCTGCTGATTCAATCAAAAGAGAAAGTGATCCCCTCTGTGTTCAACACATAAGACTAGCCTCTCTCTCTCTCTCTCTCTCTCTCTCTCTCTCTCTCTCTCTCTCTCTCTCTCTCTCTCTCTGACTTCCAAATCTTCAAAGAATCTGGACGAAATGAGTAGTCCTGTAGACTGATTGTCTACGTGAGAATAAAGAAATGTTAGCTCCGATTTTATTTGGGTGTGTTTAGGCGAAATCCCATTACGCAATCGATAAAAATTCTGAATGATAAACGCTTTTAATGAAAATTTTCTGGAAGTCAAAATTTCAATCCACAATTTAGACGATACTTAGAATATAATATATATTTTTTAAAATATTTAAAACTTCTATCCGAACATGCCTGACGGAACAAGAACAATCTATCCACGTGGATTAAATAAAAGGGTTCAGTTGGAAACAGATTCCCGCGTTTGACTTAACGTTCCTCGAGTTAATGTTTTAAACAAGGGATGTTGTTTTGCGTACACGTGCATATCGATGTCTTTTCAGAATGACCAGACTGTGATCCAACTTGGTATTATTATTTTTTTTTTTTTTCTCTTTTCCACTCCAGACAAGGCATATTGCTACCTGAACGCACAGGAGCTATTATTTGGGATTATGTTTAACAGGGGATTGTGGGAAGTTGAGTAGTAGAATGTCTGTTCACATTACATTTAAACTCCTACATGTCAGTACAGTCAGGAAAGCAAAAAATAGGGAGGGAATTCCAACGTTTAGCAGTCCAAGGGGAGAAGTAAATGTTTTTCTAGCATCTAGAGGCCTTCAGAGTGAAGGGGTGAGATTTTGCTACTTGCTGGGTTGGCCAAAAGTATGACGTCGAGGGAGGACAAGTGCTATGAGTTCATCAGAGCACATTCCATTAAAGTACTTGTAAAACAAACAACCTTGGGGGTGCAGCATTGTGTCGATGGGACAGAGATTGGAGCTATGCTTATTAGATTTTAGGCTCTGTTTTTTTATCTTGTCCAAGCAATAGCAGCACTATTGTCTAACAATAGAAGCACTCGCTCAGATGTAGCAACAATACTCTATGCCTTGTCGAATGGGGGTTTTGTAGAGACATAGGATACTCTCACGTGTGAGTAATGATTGGTTTGTTCACAAATAAAACTTAACAGCAGGGAAACGCAAACAATGATGGCAGCATAGTTTAGGCCATTGTTGAGATATATTTTCCCCTGTTGGCTGGGGTATAGTTCCTCTTCTGTGCAGTTCTAAGAAGTTGATTCTCCCAGGGCTTGCCTTTTCATCCTTTGAGAAGGAGAGTCTATTGCCAATCGTCTGAAGCGCCTCTACCGAAGAATGCCAACAGAGCTACCCAGGCATGTTTTTGTAGCCCGGAGTGCTCTTCTTAAAAATCCAATTTTCTCGACCTTGTATCACATCACCCGACATGGGAGGCCGAGAAATAACTTTTCTCTAAAAGAAACAGGTTTCTGTGTGTGTGTGTGTGTGTGTGTGTGTGTGTGTGTGTGTGTGTGCACACTCTCCCGCGCTCGAATAACAAAAAGCCATTATTGATATTACAATTATGTTAATAGACATTGCCATTCTTAAACGTCGTTTAAGATAATAGAAGACAGACGTGTTTTCTTTAAAAAGAAGGAACGCCTAAAGATGGACAGTCAAACAAATCAAAAAAAAATTAGGCGTTTTCCTAAGCAAACCGGATTTCCCGCTTCGTCGTAAATTATAAATCATTTTTATTTATTTTACTAGCTAGCCCCGCCCACTTGCTACTAGTGATTCGAAATTTAACTCGTATTCATTACTTGAAATCCTTGAAACGAAACTAATCGATAAGAAAAAATAGAAAACCTAATCGATGGGAAGAAAAAACTAAGTAAAAGAAGACAAAACTAATCGATCAGAAAAACAAGACAAAACTAATTGATAAGCAAAAGACGAAAAACTAATCGATGGGAAAACAAAAATTAATCGATAAGAAAAAGAAGACAAAACTGATCGATAATAAGAAAAGCTAATCGACAAGAAAAAGCAGAAAATTAATCAATACAAACAAAAGATTTTGCGGGCCAGTTTGCTCTTCCATTGGGGCGCTGGCTTTTCAAATCTCACTTTCCTGGCCCTTGCGTCACATCATCCCGCAATGAAAACTTTACTATTGGCGACATAAATTATTTTAGAAGAAATACTATTGGAAAATTAGTCAAAGGCAGGTACAGTAAGGTGTCTTACCTTAATTGAAATCATTAAATTTAAAAAAAAAAATTTTGGATATGACAGGGTGCATTTCCAGTTTAGTCGAATACCTTCTTTCCCAAAAAGAAAAATAAGAAAAATGGGCGTCATTGATTTCTTTACTCACAGCCAATATTTACGTTAACTTCAAATGCTTATATTTTATATTAATATTACAAATTAAAATTTTACATTGCAATTGAATAGGTAATTCCGAACTGTGTATCTTTTAAAATAAATTATGTGGCCAATAGTAACGTGGAAAATGGGAATCAGTGATCTCCATTACCAGTGAGCAACAGAGGTGGTGAAAGAGATGACATGGGCAAGAAAAAATATGAATGTGATGAGGGTAAAATGAAAAGTGAATAAAAAAAACAACAATAATGCGTTGCAGCGGATGAAGAAATGAATAATAATTTAAAAAAAAAAGCAAACAAAACTATGCAAATAAAATATAAGAGAAAAGACAAGAATACGAGAAATAAAAAAAAAGATTGGGTAATAAAAGGAGAAAGATAAAAGTACAAAGTCTGTTGTGTATAAAATTATGACGACAGAAAAATCCATGCAGAATCAATAGAAACTCCAATGACATCAGCTCCCATCCCCTTCTTCGCTCTCTCCTCTTTCACGCAGACATAGAATACGAGACTTTGGTTTGAACACGGTTACCTTAGAGACGCTCTTGTGAAGAAAACAAGAGACAGTAAAAAAAATTTATTCAGTGAAATAAGACATGACGAGGCAAAACGGCTAAGTTGAGAAAACAATTAATAGAAATATTGATTCTTTTAAGTGTACAAAAACCAGACAAAGTCAAGAAAAGACTTAGGTCTAGACGCGATACTCGTGAAAATCTAGCAAGAAAAAAAATACGCGGAAAAATTCATTTTTAACACCGCTATGTATACCGTCACTGTTTACACAGAAACCGTTGCGTATACAGCGGTTGTAATTTTCAAAGATTCTTAGAAAGTTTCTTTCTGATACGCATCGGAAATGACCCTAGCACTAACTCTAAACAAACAAGAACATAACCTGCGTACCTCAATAGTTCTATACTGCAGTATTATTTTATCAATAAACGAGGGAATAATCGCATGCCGAGTTATCTTTTCCTTCAAAATGGCGCCTTTATTGCTTGCCTTTCGAAAACCAGAACATCTTAAACATAAACTGCAGTTGTCTGTGTGTATGTGTGTTTGGATGTCCAGATAAAAGTTCAAAACTACATAACAAACAGCCACAAAGTTGGCTTCTTCTTGATCGGCGCTGGCATTGATGAATAATATATAAGATTCAGAAAAAAAATTTAAATATTACTAATTTTCTGATGGTCAACTAGGCCAGATTTAATTGGCCAGGGTTTTTTTTTTTTTTTTTCTTTTTTCAGTGTTATTATGTACAAATTTTGAAAGAAAATATCGACCCATTACTCGCCGGAATCTATTAAATAAAAGAAGGCTAACTGTATGTATATCAATCTAGAAAGGAATTGGATTATGCAGAGGAGAAAGAGGGGGCTAGGGAGAAAAAGATAGCGAGATGGATAGAGGGAGGGAATTTTAAATAAAAATACACTCCCCGGGCAACATCGGATAACTCTGGTTGTCTTAAATATAATATAAACTGCATGTTTGTTTGTTTTTTATTCGAAGTTTAAATAACCAAATTTCTATGGTTATTTGAGTTGGCACAACGTAACATTATTTTCAATTATAGTCGAATATACTAGTTACTGTATACGGAATGTTATTCTGGCGTATAATTAATGCATACGAAATTATTTTGAAATTATTTTTTAGAAAACTTTTTATACTTCCAGTCGTTCTGTGTGCGTGTGTGTATGTGTGATTTTTGTATACAATTTTTGTGCGCAAATGCAAAAAATAAAATAATAATATAAATCTAAGTTCTGTTGATATCACGAAAGTTTTCGATTCCGCGTCGAATCATCATCGGTTAAGGACACAAATAAACGAGTGGGCTGGAAAAATAAAAAAAAGGTATAATTATAGAAAGCCTCTGTTATTTTTACTATGTTTAAATATGCATACTATATATGCATATATATATATATATATATATATATATATATATATATATATATATATATTGTTCTTAATATTATTTACTATAATAATTATTAAATACTTACAGACACTAACGTTTCATCCTTTCGGAAATCATCAGTGCAGGGTGTCACGGTTAACACCAGTCGAGAGATTCGAACACCGGCAACAGAAGTCATGTCTGGCTTCATTAGCAAGGACCTGAACCATTCGGCTACCGTAAACCGCGATAGATACAAGTTAAAATTAAACATTTATTCTTATTAAATGATTTTAACGTCAGTCAGAGTGATCTAATCATTATATGACGATCTTAAATTCTTAAAGGGGCTGACATTATTATTTACTATAATAATTATTAAATACCTACAGACACTAGTGCTTCATCCTTTCGAGAATCATCAGTGCAGGATGTCACAATTAACGCCAGTCGAAAGATTCGAACCCCAGCAACAGAAGTAATATCTGACTTCATTAGCAAGGACCTGAACTATTCAGCTATATATATATATATATATATATATATATATATATATATATATATATATATATATATATATATATATAATTTTTACAGATCAAAGTTATTTAATACTGTGATTTATTGTTAATTTTGAAGAAAAAGAAAGCTAATGCGTGTATCTAGAAGAATCAAAAGATATTCGAAACACATTTAAATAGTTAGCAAAAATCTCGTGTCACCAGGCCGTTATTGTTGCAATGAAAACCGGATGAAAATCAACGTAGAATTCCATACAAAATGTCTTCAAAAATCCATGAAAATGACATCAATAAAAACACACAATAAAAAAAATGACGAAAGGAGAATTGATCCACTTGATCAACAAAATTGAAATCATTCAAATGCTCAGAAAAAATAGCTGATATTTAAGACAAACTTTACGCGTCTTGAAAAAGAAATTGCTTAATGGGCGTCTCATGACTATGAATCAAATTTAATACAAGTCTGAAACATGAATTTTTTTCTTTGCCCTTTTCATATTTAAACAAAGTGAAATAAATGTAGCCCACACTATCTACCGTTACGTCAACTAGCTATGTCCTAAAATTTATAATGATCGATTAATTTAGAGGTGAATCTTACGCATAGTAAAATAAACATGCACATACTTAAGTTTATATAGAGAGAAATTATTTACAATATGTTAGCATTCGTTATTTAAATTGTGGTAATGGCCACGACCCAACGGGCCAGGGTTAGTCTAGAATTTATCTAATGCTACAAGGGATGCGTAGCGTGCAATTTGAAATCAATCAGATTCATCCTTATAAGTTTTATTTTCTCCACTTTAAATCCTAGTTTGAAACTATAGAAGTTGTACATTTTAACAGTAAAAATGTTCGACAGTCAGGAACGTCTTGCGAGTAAAAAGCCTGTCATCCAAATACAGCGATAATAAATACAATTCCAGTAGGAATGAATAATCACAGTAAGAAATTACCTAGATTCTTTTGACCAACTCTTGCAAGTCATATTACGTGGGAAGCTCAGCCGCCAGTGAAATTACACGAGGTCTCAAAAGTTTGTTGTAACGTTTGTAAATAGAAATTTTAATTTCCGCCTAAACTTTTTTCTATTCTCCTCTAACTAAAAAAAAAACACTTAACAATTTGTATACACACGAGACGAAAGAATTCATTGCAACTTGGAGTTGACACATGTGTAGTTGCAGATTTCGCGATCTATTACGTTCTATTGTAAAACTGTCGCTTGAATACACTGAGTGGTCGAAATTTTTAATTCTACTTGCCTAAGGCAAATCAGCGCTACAATGGCTTCATATTAAGTAAAGTCTTTAGTTTCAGATAAACTGAGAATGTACGTTTGCTGTTCCTAGAAAGGTTTAATATTGGCAATCCTGGATATTCTTATACTGATATATATATATATATATATATATATATATATATATATATATATATATATATATGTGTGTGTGTGTGTGTGTGTGTGTGTGTGTGTGTGTGTGTGTATATATATATATATATATATATATATATATAGTAAGTTATAAAATATATATGGCGATTAAGCTACACAGAATATTCCGCGTTTCATCCACTCTAGGATTCTTCAGGCTTATGCGAGAATTTTGTGGTTGTCTCGCGTTTTTATATACGCACCTTCTATTTAGTTTTTAGTTAGCCAATCAGCTTTCTAGTATCAACTGCGCCCTTCCTAATCAGCCAATGAGCAGGCACTTTCATATAGTTAGTATATATAGTTATATACAGTTATATATATATATATATATATATATATATTAGTAAAACATAATCTTTAACCTCTAAACCTTTATACCCCCTTTTTAATTTTCTTCTAGACACTATAACTTAATCATTATCCAATAAGCAAAGCAAATCAATACAGATATATCAAATATTAAACCAACATGTATTTTGAACATATCTTACACTGCGTCTACCTAACCTCGCATTATTAACTACACCCGCTTATTTATTTATTCTTTATTTATTTATTTATTTATTTATTTATTTATCCTAACTATACTTTATTTACTTAGTATAAATATACACATGTATATGTATATATATGTCTATATACGTGTGTATATTTATATTTTTATGAATATGTATATTTATATAATTGTATATACGTGTAGATGGGTACATGTGTATGTATGTATGTATGTATGTATGTATGCATGCATGTATGTATGTATGTATGTATGTATGTATGTATGTATATGTACATCTACCTCTTACTGGGGGTTCGTACATGTATCTTCATATGTATATGTATGTGTATGTGCGGGCATGATTGGGTCTATGTATATATCCTTATATGTGCTTATGTATATGTTTCTATGTGCACATGTATGGATGTATGTGCTCATGAGTCGTGTGTATATACATGAATATATATTAGTATATCTATGTACACATGTATATATATGCGTGCGTCTGGGTGTTAGTGTCTGTATATATATGTATATCTAGATGTATGCATGGGTGAACGTATGTATACAGATATAGCTATATCTGAGTTTATATGCATGTGTGTGTTTGTATGTATATATATGCCTATATCCACAATACATTTTACACTGAAAATAAAGTTAAGCATAACCACTCTTCAAAGCACCATGTAAGGAGCCCACCCCGTATATATATGAACTTAACAGAACTACAAGAACCTCTGACTCATTATAACTTAACCACCACTCTCATAATCTTTAACCTTTAAACCTTTATACCCCCTTTTTTAATTTCTCAGTCTATTAATTTATTCTATTTCTATTCCTATCTTCATCTTTACTTTTATCTAGATCCATATGATTTTTTCTAGACACTATAACTTAATACATATCCAATAAGTAAAGCAAATCAATACAGACCCCTAAATATTAAACCGACAACATGTATTTTGAACATATCTTACAATGCGTCTACCTAACCTCGCATTATTAACCACACCCGTGTATTTATTTATTTATATTTTTTATTTATTTATTTATCCTAACTTTACTTTATTTACTTAGTATAAATATACACATGTCTATGCATGTATGTATATATATATATATATGTGTGTGTGTGTGTGTGTGTGTGTCTATATATGTCTGTATATTTATATTTTATGAATATGTATATTATATAATTGTATATACGTGTATATGGGTGCACGTATGTGTATGTATGTATGTATGTATGTATGTATGTATGTATGTATGTATATATATGTATATGAGTATGTATACATGTATAGGAGCTGTGTGTATGTGTGTGTATGTCTGCATATAAATGTGTGTATGTGTATGTGCGTATGTGACTGTACGTGGATATGTAGAAATGTACATATGTATGTGTCTGTATGTATGCGTATTTGCTCGTGCGTTGGCGTATGTATTAACTCTAACCTACCTAAAACCAATTCATTGTCAACTGAAATGAACAAGTCGACTTGAACATCCTAAATGGAATCTTTTACTTGTCAAACACATATGACACTTACACAAACCCTTTCTTTCGCTCTCTCTCTCTCTCTCTCTCTCTCTCTCTCTCGCGCGCTCTCTCTCTCTCTCTCATCTAGGCATGCAGTTCTAAGAAAGAAGTTTTGCTCATGGGATCTACGTTTAGGTTTAGGCACAGATAATGAGTGGGGGAAATTATTGATAGTGTTTTCTGCTAGACGGATGTTTCTTGTGACAGTTCGACGAGGGGGGGGCATAGATTGGAGCTCAGACGAGCACTTGCCATGAAAATAACGATAAAGCAGAGACAAATTCGCAACATCTCTTCTGTGAGAAAGAGGTTGCAGGGAAGAGAAAAGGACATCCCCTACGAGGCTACGAAGTCTATTTTGAACTCTATCAAAGCAGGATAAGTCCTTTCTAGCAGCTCCTGCCCAGATGTGGCAACAGTATTCCATACTTGGACGTACCTAGCTCTTATATAGATAGAGAATTGCATCAGCAGTGAGATATCTACTGGATCGATAGAAGGATCCCACCATTTTTCCAGCGGTCTTGGCTATGGATTTAATGTATGTGTTCCATTTAAGATCAGGAGTAAAGGTCAAGCCCAGAAGCTTGTCAAAACATGAGACCTCCCCAAGACTAGAGCCATTCATTTCAATTGATGTGAGATGGGGATCAGAGCGTTGATGATGTAAAGATAAAAGTTTGGTTTTGGATGCATTAAAAGTAACAAGCCACCTCTTTCATTAATGTACCACATGCTTAAGATCAGAGAAGAGAGAATCAGAGAGAACTTGGTCGTTTACGGTCTTACATGTGCTACCATAGATAGTAGTGTCATCAGCATGAATGATGTAAGGACGTGAGTTGGAAGATCATTAATGTAGACTAGGAAGAGTGTTGGGCGCAGGATGGACCTCTGAGGGACTCCAGCATTAATACTGTGAGCTTCTGATTTCTGCCCATCAACCACTACTCTTATAAACCTATCAGAGAGAAATGATTTAATAATTGAGAAGACATTTCCAGCTATACTGTAGCTGGAGATCTTGTGAAGTAAACCTTTATGCTATACTCTATCAAAGGTCTTTGACATGTCAAGAGCAATTGCCATGGAAAGGTTGCCTCCGTCGAGAGATTCGCTAATCCTATGAGATATAACTGTAAGCACATCTGCTGTAGATCTAGCAGAACGGAAACCATATTGCGTGTCACTAAGAATTATTTTTGCTGAGATAGTTGATTACTTCTCTATTTAACACATATTCCAGCAACTTACTCATGACGCACAGGAGACTTATTGGCCTGTACTGAGAGGAAGATGAGTGATCACTTGAATTCTTAAATACAGGGCATACTGAGCATACTTTTCCAGAGTGATGGGAAGACAACATTTAAACAGTTTTGTAAGTATGGGTGCTAGTTCTGGTTGTGGTTGGAGTCTTTTGAGTACTATAATTGGAATATCGTCAGGGTCGGTTGCTTTACTGGAATCAAGGTTGTTGATTAGCTTGGCAACATCATGTACAGATATTTGTATATCACATAGCGTGTTTTCTGATATAGGAGGAAATATTGGAGGTTGGCCTTGGTCGCAAAGGGTAGAATTAGCTGCAAAGTTATTGGCAAATAGTTTGACTTTGTCTGATGCTGACGAGATTACCTAAGGTCCATTTATGATAGTTGGGATAGAACACACGCTTTTGTTCAGGATTCTGTTTGCTATTTGCCAAAACTGGTGGAAACCAAGCCACTGCTCAGCTACTATGGACTTGACGGACTGAACATACAACTCTCTTGCGTTCTTTATTACTTTTTTACAGTGGTTGCTGGCAGTCCTGGAAGCAGCTGTAGTTTCAGTACATCTATTACGTTGGAAGCAGTGGAAAAAGTGATTTCTGTGCGCAATGGCAGTAGCACATTCTGGAGAGAACTACGGCTGGCTGTTAGGTTTTTGCTGGAATTTTTGAGGGTATGAAACGGTCTATACCTACAATTAACCATTCCGTCAGGTCTGATACTATAGAGGACACATCTTTTTTAAACATGGAACGCAGAGGTAGATCTGATATAAATGTATGGAAGCTATCCCAGTCAGCCATAGAGTATCGATATACTGTACGATGGAGAGGTACATCTGAGGACTTATTACATTTCGTTTTTATCTTAACTGATACAACAGAGTGGTCGGAAGATCCAAGTGGAGACAGAACAGAAGCTGAACACAGTTCAGGGCAAGTTGTGAGAAAAAGTTCTAGGAGACTTGCATACTGGCCGTCAGTATTGGGCACACGGGTAGGTTCCTGAATAATCTGAGTGAGGTCATAAGCAATGGAGAAATCATTACAGAACCTCCCCTCATCATCGGTCTTTTTTGAGTGAGTTAATCATTCCACATTGTGAACATTGAAGTCTCCACAGACATGAATATTTGCTGATGGATAAGCAGATAGGACGTGGTCAATTTTCTCAGATATGCTTTTAAAGATAGTAACTCCGCTGTTGTGGGGACGATAGAGGGCAAATATAAATGCAGTAGTTTGAGCAAGTGCAACCCGGAAGCACATAAAGGGTAAGTTAGGATCTTCTCTGGAGATGTCCCTACCACATGAAAAGCCATCTTTTATATAGGCACATATTCCATGCCCATGGCGATCTTGGGGATCAGATTTGGAAGTTAAAGTAGAGTATCCTTTAAGTACGAACTCATCTAGGGAAATAGTCTGTCCAATGCCAGTTTTGCTTAGAAATAATATGTCTGGTTTAGTCTCCTGTAATTGGGTTTTAAGCTCTGGAAGGTTAGAACGTAAACCTCTGATGTTCGAGAAGGACACGGTAGTGGAGGGTCTACGTTAGAAGTTGGAGATCCGGATTTGATCGTGTATTTTTTTAGTAAAACTTTTAATGATGGAGTTTTGGGATTTGTGGACTAGGTCGACAGACTTGCTTGAAGCAGGACAGGGAGGGAAAGTAAGGGAGAAATAGAAATGAAGAAATATTTTTTGTAGCACATGAAAAGGTAAAGCCGTAACAATTACCCACTAATATGGCATCGAGACGCCCCACCAGAAGTTACTGTATGGTCCAGAATCCATTCACCAAATGGCAATACAGCAGCCCCAGTACTTTTCACCTGCTGATAGGACAGCCTCCTTAGTGGTTAATCCAAGGTTCGGGTCCCTGACTATCAGGCGGATAACGTCAGCCGAAATAAAACGTTTACCTCCAGCACCCTTACTAGTGACATGGCTACAAGGATAGACATAGAAACAGAAAATTTCCGCTATCTCTGGCGGATGTTCATGCAAAATACTGCCAACCTATAGAATACAGCTTTTTCTTCTCCTTTTGTCAGAAAATCCACTCATTAAAAATGACCTAGAATGCATGAAACATTTATTTCATTGTTTTTATAGTCTTTTCCTTTGCAAAGTCAAAAGCGAAAATAATTTTCCTCAACAAAACAACAAAACCAAGCACAATTTATAAATATTTGAACATATAAATAACTTGAAGTGTAAAAATTTTTACCAGAATAACTTAAACCAAAAAGTCGTAATATGGCGTAAAACAAAACAACCAAACCAAACACAATGAATAAATAATTGAAAATATAAAGGACTTGAAGCATAAACATTTTCCCCCAAAATTACTGGATTAAATAACCTGAAAAGTGCTTATGTGTTGGAAAATAACTAAACCAAATTAACTGAAAGTAACTGTCTATGCTGCCTTTTTCAACTTTTCTCGAATTTTATAGCCAATATTAAGAGGTAGCAAACATCTATTGGATATTTTCCATTCATTATTTTTGTATATAAATAAAACAGTAAATTTATGTATGTACGTCCGTTCGGCTGTGTGTAAATATTTAACCCATAAACTCTTAAACTACTTGTCACATAACATTGAAATTACCAGGAAATAGTAATCATACACCAAGGATGGTTTATAATGAGTAAAACCTTTGTTTGGATAGATGAATAATGCGTACAGACATATATCGGCAAGTTGAAATGCAAAATGTTCATTTCAACTTGTCGACATATTTCTACTTCTTTGTGCGCATGCCCAAATTCAATTCATTTCTTCCAGTCGTTTAATAATAAATCTTTCTTACCTATCTCTCAATAGTTACATCAGTAAGTAAATACTGTGAGATTCGAAACCACAATTGTATAATATACTAAAAGTCCGCCCGGTGTTGCCCGGTTGTAAAATATAATGCAGAAAGCATTTAAACACTACTGTGTTTGAATATATGGTTAAGTGTTAGTTTTACTCATTTACAACTGCTTTAAAGCTTCACGGCTCACTCATTTTGCGACCAAATTGCAAACAATTATTGCAGTTTATTGGTCACGTTCTCAGCTATATTTTGAAATAACAAGTTTCAATTTTCGTTCATTAAAACAAAAGTTATAATAAAGTTACTAGTGTCCAAAAGTCTTCAGAATAAATAAGGAACGTGACAGAAGTCATAGCGGGAATGTCGCTCGCATGCCATCCTATTTGGGTTGTATAGGGAGAGTTAACAAAAATTATGCTCTTTGCCATGCTAGGGCTGATAATCTTTCGCTTACGACGTCGCCTGTTAATTCTGTTTCTCTCTTTTTTGTCCCGTCTCTCTGTTTATTTACTTAATTACGTCTTTTATTTGATTTTTTTATTTAGTCAATTTAAGAAGTTGGCAATATTTTTTATGGATTGTTGGCAATGATAATGAACACAAAAAAGAAAATGTTATTTCAAATTAAAGCCTAGAAAAATCATGAATTACATAGAAAAATGCGAGCGTGAAAAGTAATATGGTTAAGATAAAACTTAGAAAAGGAAAAGAAGTAGTTGTTAAAACTGGAAAAGAGAAAGACAAGATTATCTAGTAAAATTATAATAAATTTATAGCTTAAAATATTGCAGCTTCTAGAATTTTTTAAAAGTCCAATTTAACATTATACATGAATTTGTAATGCTGCAATATTTTAAGTTATAAATATATTATACGTTTTACTAGAATATCTTGGCTTTTCCTTTTCGAGTTTTAACAACTAATCCTTTTACTTTTCTAAGTTTAATCTTAACCATATTACTTTTTATGCTCACATTTTTCTATGTAATATTATATTTTTATTAATACAGAACTCTTATTTATTACGAGCAGAAATACCATAGGTATTAAACGTAACGTTAAATTCCTTTACAAAAACAAATGAAGCAATAAAAAAGAAAACAGAAAGAAACTTAGATATATGCATGCGAGTATAGTGTTTTTTTCTAAAGAGTTCACTTCTTGTAAGTTAAAAAAAAAGCACTGAGCTGAGATCGAAACCAAAACCGAAACACATGTCCACTTGTCACGATTTTTAAAAAGTGTTTTCAAACCTACTTACTTTTTAATATAAGTAATTTGTCATATGAACCATTCACGCATGCACATTCGTGGGACAGTTAGCAAAAAGATAAAAATCCGATGACCTCTACGTACCAATTTTTTAATTTTGACCCCTTAGCAGCCCTTTTCTCGAGATGAAAACCGATTAAAATGTTTTTCACATGTCTGAATATCCTATATACCAAATTTCAAGTTTGTAGATCAAAACTTCGTTGAGTATATTGGTTGAGAATGGACCTCACACAAACACACACACATTCTCACTTTTATAGATATAACATATTTAGACCGAATTCAATATATATTGTCGAAAGATTAGCGCAGCAGAGCTAGATCCATGTCAAAGAAAATCATAAAATAAAGCAGGTCATTGTGTGCAGGAGTATTTATCAAAACATCAGCGCCTACGATGCATCTAACATCGTCATGAACAGTTAGAACGTCCTGCGAGCTGACAATAGTTTCTAACAGCTTCTTCAACAGTCTAGCTGCTAGAATCGAAAAGAATCCTCCTGACGAGTCAGCAGACATCGTATTCAATACACCTTATCTGAGTTCGCTAAGTTCCCTCTCCACCTATGAAATCAGATCAGTGTGAAGAAGGGGTCAGGCGGCACGTTGTAGCTACTGTACATGATGTTCATAGCTGGGATAAATGTCAATGTATGCCCTTTGGGAATACTTGGCAGTTTGTTTTTCGTTCTGGTTCTTCTTTCTATCCTCCATCTGAAAATTGCGTTCTTAACAGGCATTTAGTTGACATGATATAGGGATCATTAAGACAGAAAGTCATTAATCTCTAATATGCCATTTTTCTCTTCTCTCTCTCTCTCTCTCTCTCTCTCTATATATATATATATATATATATATATATATATATATATATATATATATATAAAGGGAGAGAGGGGGGAGAGAGAAAAATCAGGATTATATATATATATATATATATATATATATATATATATATATATATATATATAATAAAATAAAATAAAAATTACAATTAAATTTACAAAAATGATCCAAGATGGTAAAACTAAAGTATATTGTAAATATTAAAGAATTAATATTTATAAAGTAATCTCAACCAGATGTAAAAGCTCGATAAAACCAAATAGAAGATAGAGGTTATAATAAGAGTAAATACTTAATAAAACATGTTAAAAAACACTTTCAAAAAGAGTTAAAAACATATTTAATCTGAAAAGGAAACACTTAATAAGAGGATAGTCCTTAATCCGCGGAGTTTCGAAGAAATACCTTCCTTCTCCTCAGAGGGTAGGAATTAGCAAAATGCGGGATCGGATTTTGCATTTGATGAAACTGCAAGTAAGTCAAAGATTTTACTTGATAACAAAAAGTGAAGCAGAGGGAATATGGTGGAGAAAAAGGTGATTTCACGTGAATGGATATGTATGAATTGTACGCAAAAAACGATATCGCTTTTTGCTAATTCCTACCATCCTTCCTACCTACTCTTTTATATATATATATATATATATATATATATATATATATATATATATATATATATATATATAATCCTGATTTTATATAAAAATATTTTGAGGTATATATCCCTTATACTATTTTCCAATTTGTTTCAAATAGCAAGCTAAATGCAGTTATGTTTACGACTTTATAGCAACCAATATATAATATATGTATGCGTATATATGTATTTATATTTATTTATATATATATATATATGTTTGTATATGTATATATGTGTATATGTATATATGTGTATATGTATATATATGTTTATATATGGAGAGAAAGAGACAGAGAAATTATGATAATAGAAATTAAAATTTATGTAGATCAGATTATATTCAGAAAGAAATCTAATTTCCATTAGAAATGACAAGCTCGATATTTAATAATTAAACAGAACCTATAAATGTGTTTACTTCGAAAGTTTTATTACAATATCGACTTATAATGATTTATACTCAAACCAACTTGCTTTTTTTGTGTCTTATGATAATGTACCAAATTCAATGCAAATCTGGAATGTTGGAATTTTGCTTCCATACACACTGTTTAAAATGCTCTAAAGAAACGTAAATTTGGTGAATATTCAATAATTGATGTCTAATACCTACTTTTATGATTTCACAAAAATATGAGATATCTTAATTTGCATGAAGGGTTTCCTCTTTTGTCTTTTTGCTCTTATGTCCAGCAGCTGTGTTCCAAAATTACTAATGATCGGTTAATTGGATAATTATAACCAAATCTTGTACATAGTGATATATAAACATGTATATTTCCTAAGTTTATGTAAAAAGATATATAGCTTCCGTAATTTCTCTTTAATAATTTCTTTTGTTTTAATTTCTTTTCAGTTTCTTGGCTACATATCAACAGCTGTCCGCAGAATGTACGTCCATTTCGGCAAGTCTGGATCCTCCAAAACGTCTCACGAATCCGTACAAAACCTCACTTCAGACTCCTCTTCCCCTGATCAACCCGACAATCTTTGCGAGGAAAACAACCCTACAATAACCTGCGACTCTGCTGCAACATCTGATTGTAGTAGCCAACTTATCGAAGATGGGCCCGATGCCATCGCTCCACCTCGCCAAGGAAACCATTCACACATCTGTCCACAGAATGGGGACGGAGAGCGGGGTCTTGCTTCGGAAAGTGCGAGTGTGGCTACCGCACATCAACATATGGCGAGCACAAAGAATAAAAAGAAAAAGAAGAAAACGGGCAAGAGGGCTGCGAAAGTCAAAAACTCTTCTGATGGGGTGAGCGAGGAGGGCCAGGCTGTCGGGGTCGAATCGGCGGAATCTACTGGTGCCAGTTCCTCGGGGACAAATGAAATCTCTTTATTACCATTCCAGCCCTCTTCAACCACCTGTTCATCCTCATCCTCCTCCTCCTCCTCCTCGTTGGACTTTGTTGCTGCCGACCCCTCTACCAATCCTAACAGTAATGATAAGATTCCGTTGTGTGAAGTAGTAGAACCCAGCGAATCGGGTCCAGTAGTCCTTTCCACTTCAGATAGTGGGGATTCATCTTCAGTTGTCTCAACACCGTTGTCGAACAAAAAGCCCTTATTAAACGGCTCGGCTTCGGCGCCGATCTTAAAATCTAAAAAACTGAAGAAGAGTCTATCGCGGACGCTGTCGAATCTGGATTTCGACAAATGCAGTCCCGAAATATGTGTCGCACTGATGCATCGACCGTCGATCCAGAACGTCGGTGCGCTGAAGAGGAAACTAAAGAACTGCACCACAGAATGGTTGCAAGCGTTCGTCAGCAAAGGTGGACTTGATAATTTACTGGACTACAGTAGCAGCGAGCGCCATCTTCAGCAATTGGCAGATGCCCTTTTGCTGTTGGAATGTATCTCTTGCGTCAGAGTTGTGATGAATTCGCGCCAGGGATTGGAATTTATAATCAACACGAATTATACTACCAAACTGATTAAAAGTAAGCCAACTAATACTTTTCTTTTGATGACTTATAGGGAGGGGGCAGAAGGGTTCATACCATTTCCTCATATATACAGTAAACTCCCAGAGAAGTTGTAAGTTTTATGGATTGGTTTTGTGTAATTTATGAAGACGCGTACAGGAAAGAACGAAAAAAAAAATGTTTTGGCATTAAATGTAGTATCATTTGCTGTTTTCGTAAAATAATATTAATTTGTATTATTATTATTATTATTATTATTATTATTATTATTATTATTATTATTATTAAATGGGGAATTATTTCGAATTAAATTCGAGTTTCGTTGTTAGATAAACCTGACATCGGTTCAAATTCGGTGATCGCTTTGTTTTACTTCGGCTTCTTTCACACGTCGTTGATACATTCCAAGGGGGTTTTGTTTCTCATTTTAAGATGTATTATACTAACTTGATTTTAATAGAAATGATTCTTCATTTAGTAATATATAACGAAAACAACAACATAAAACTACTTTTAACACCTAAACAGAGTTTTCTCGCGTTCTTCAATGGCAGCGATTTTTATAAATTACCAAATTCTGAAAATAATTAAAAAATAAATTAAATTAATTTCTTTTATTTCACAAGTTTCAAAGATGGGGAGATTCGAGAGTTGATCAGTCTGGGGTTGTTTCAATTATCTTGGTTTTTAATTGAATAAGAAACAAATAATAAAATAAAACAATTTTTGTTAAAAACTGAAATTGCAATATTTTAAAAATTAAATATCATAATAGCAAACATAATGGCAAAACAATTTTATTTTATATGACTTTTTGAAAAAAAAAAGAGAGAAAATAACACAAAACTAATCGATTAAAATGGCATGAATTAATTGCATCTCTGGATTTGGAAAAGATAACAAATACTATATATATATATATATATATATATATATATATATATATATATATATATATATATATATATATATATATATATATATATATATATATGCGAATTATTATGGATATTTTTACATTATAAATTTAAAAGAAAACGATTTTATTAGCTGTTTGCTATGCAAGTTTTTTTGTTTTTCATTTACTTAAAATTCGAGACCCCTCCTTGCCTTTGGTATTTCTCATAGATTTATTCCTCTTATCTCTAAATTGCTTTTTTTTTTCTAAAATTATTGGGATAATTATCAAATCATTATCAGATAAATAATCAAATTATAATCTAATCCTTTAAATTATGCTTCTATGGATGGTATTTCTCGAGGAATTCTCTCTCTTCCCTCTCTATTTTTTTTAATATTAAATACTTGTCACAAACCAGTCAATTAAGAATACAAATTTTGTCTATTGTATTTATTAGTTTGTATCATCTCATAAAATTTTTTTATCATTCAACAGTATATCTATCAATCTTGCGAACTATTATCTTCGAGTGGCTTTTGGCCTTCATAAGTGGTGACTCATTAATAAAAGAAGAATCTGGTTTTGTCCAGAATTATCCTATGTTTGAAAAAGCAAAAATCTGTATGGTGTATGTACCCGTGACGAAACAAAAATATATTCCACAAATCATATAAATTATTCTTGAATGACCTCCCTTTTTGTTGTTATTGTTCTTGTTGTTGTTGTTGTTGTTGTTGTTGTTGTTTTTTAATGGCGGACGAGATTGTCAGTACTTTGATGCTCCTAGCATTTTATTTTCTTATTTAAAAATAAAGCCACTTGATTATTTACGGGGTTTTTGAAATATGATATTTTCATTTGGTCATGGGTACGTAGATCATACTGATTTCTCTTTAATTTTGTTTTTGAATATAGGGAAAATTCTGGAAAAAGAACCAAAAAATTTTCGGGTTCGTATATCTATTAAAACCCAAAATCATTTTTTTTTTAATGTACGTGCTGTTCAATTCTTATAAGTGCGTCCATTTTACTATAGACGATTAACTCCAAATTCAGGAAAAAGGAAACGTTTTTTATCACTACAGAAGAAGAAATAATTTTGCACGGTAATACAGAGGCAAGGGAACAGAAAAGCACCTGACATCGACTGAAATATATTTAGTGAATTTCTAACAGCATTTTGTATAATTTTTTAGTTTGAGCTAATTTTCCCAAACTTAACGTATTCAACAGAGACCGCGCCGCCATTTATCTTTTTTTTCAAATATATCGATGAACACGGTATGATTTTCTAACCTAATAAGCATTTTACATTAAATGAAAACACTAAAAACTTATCTAGTTATGTAGAAAAGTAACTTATCTTACCTTTGATAAGATCTGTTTGTTGTATATTTGTTTTTTGGCAACTTTTTTCGAATCTATGTGTAAAGTAAAACAAACTCCTCAAAACACATGAATCCATGCCATGACAGCCAATATAAAAAACGACCATAATTTTTAAAAAAATGACCGTAATTAAAAAACAAAACGAATATAATTTTTTTAAAAAACGGCCATAATTTAAAAAAAAAACGGCCATAGTTTAAAAAAATTACCATAATTAAAAAAAACGCCCACAATTTTTTAAAAAATGACCATAATTTAAGAAAAATGACCATAATTAAAAAAATGACCATAATTTTTAAAAATGATCATAATTTAAAAAAAAATGACCATAATTTAAAAAAAATAACCATAATTTAAAAAAAACGCCCATAATTTTTTTAAAAATTACCATAATTTAAAAAAGGACCATAATTAAAAAAAACGACGATGATTTAAAAAAAAAAAACGACGATAATTTTAAAAAAATTACCATAATTAGAAAAAAAAAACTAAATTTAAAAAAATGACCATAATTTAAAAAAATGACCATAATTTAAAAAGAAAATGACCATAATTTAAAAAAATGACCATAATTTAAAAAAAATGACCATAATTTAAAAAATCGACCATAATTTAAAAAAAACACCATAATTAAAAAAAACGACAATAATAAAAAAAAATACCATAATTTTAAAAAAAACGACCATAATTTTTAAAAAATTGACCAACATTTAAAAAAACGACCATAATTAAAAAAATATTACCATAATTTAAAAAAAACAACCATAGTTTAAAAAACGACCTTAATTAAAAAAAATAAAAACAACCTTAATTTAAAAAAAAAAAACGACCATTATTAAAAAAAATTACCATAATTTTTAAAAAAAACGAACATAACTAAAAAAATACAAAAAAGGCTGGTGAATAAAATCAAAATGGACTATTTCCAAAGTATTATTAACTGCAGATAAATGGATATAAAGCTATAAAGCATATCATAGGTGATTTTTACCGGATTTAACGAATAAAGTACTCAGTAAAGTTCACTTTTTAGTCACACTCTTCTGGAGGTTGAAAGTTCAATCCTTAGTGCGGGTGATGCTAAGAGTAAAATTGATAATTCATTAAGATTTCTATCCAGTTATGGCTGACAGGGCGAGAACATGCTACGCTTGTAGATTAAATAATATGTTTAATTAAAAAATATGTTCTATTAAATAATATGTTTAATTAAATAATATGTTTCGTTCGTTCGAAATTCTGTAAAGATTCCAGAGTTCGACAGAAAGATTTCTGGAAGAAAGTCGGTGATGTAACATTTCAAAAAACTATATAATGTTCAATAAACGAAAACATTAGACAATGGTGCGCATGGAGGCACATAGAAGCACATGGTCTTTTCACACACGCTTGTGTTTATGCATTCCACAAATGTATACTCATGCGTTTTCGCCGGTGAATGATCAAGAACACATTTTGATTAAATAAAATCTGGTACATTTTTATTCTTTGATCGCTGTTTTCCATGTGTGTATTGATTGATTTGTTTTGTTGATCGTTCAGTGGCTTTGGTCATTTATTACTCAAGACAAATAAAATTCACAGTGGAAACACAAGGAAGTTATTGACGATTTAAAGGTTTTATTGAAAGAGAAAGTCCTTTAAAAAGAGGAGTGAGACAGGAAAATTATTCCGTATAAAAAAGACAGTCTAAAATTAAATTCTTCCTTGTGAAATATATACTACAATTAATTCTTAATTTCAAAGGGTAAGTCTCAAAGAGATTTCTTTTGGGTTTCTACATAGCGCATGTTATACCTTGGCTTTCCAGACTCGCAAACTCTGTTCCAAACCTCAAAACCCGAAATCAACACCTGTTTTGTCTGGAGAGCTGACCCTTGACTTTTATTGCCTGACTTTGCTGAGACACAGGGTATATTTCCGTTCGTCGCCAGGCCGTGCTGAAATGCACTTAAATGACACATTCTCTAAATTCACACGTTCATGGCAAGTGCTCGTCTGAGCCCCAATCTATGCCCCCTTGCCAAACTTTCACAAAAAACACTCGGTTAGCTAAAACTACTATCAATAATCCCGCAAGTCTCTATTGGTGCCTAAACCTAAACGTGGATTCTATGAACAAAGCTTCTTTCCTAGAACAGCCCGCCTGTTACGCTGGTCTGCTTCCCAGTTGACTACAATATTGTCGTCTTCAAGTTCAACGTAAACAAGTTCTTGTTAAACCGTCTTCTTAATCAAACGATTACTACACTGTTGTCCCAACGGCTACCGGCTACCGTACACACGTTAACCCTTATCACCCGGAACTTGATAAGTGGTAACTCCTTTCTTAAAAAAAAAAACTACGGCGTATGGCCACAATATATAATAGGGGGTTACATCGGCCGAAGCGTTGTGAGAACTGTAGTCTGAATTAATCCTCATCTAAAAAATTCAGAAATAGATATGACTGGTTCGTGAAGCTAATCCACATTTTGACAGATTTAACGAATAAAAAACATTCAACATAAGTAATTAA
Organism: Euprymna scolopes; assembly: GCF_053919585.1. Taxonomy (NCBI): domain Eukaryota; kingdom Metazoa; phylum Mollusca; class Cephalopoda; order Sepiida; family Sepiolidae; genus Euprymna; species Euprymna scolopes. The sequence goes on from NC_136484.1 coordinate 124,355,532, forward strand.
TCAGCATACATCATATTAAATAAACATGCATCATGGTTTGCCTGTTATACGACACATCAACATTAATTGGGTTATTGAATGCTGACAAATAATACTTCTTGTAAACACCTCATTGAACACAAGTTGCTATTTTACCCATGCTTGGAAGAGGGTTTTCATACCATTTTCAAAAATATTGCGGTATAATAAATCTGATTGGATTTAAACTCTAGATAGCTGATCACAGGTTGTAGTATACTTGTTTGATGTCGAGCATAGTTTTGACTGAGTCGAATCTCCATATCTGGACTTCTTGTCGCATGAGGATGACAAGCGTTGATTGCCTGTGATGATGAGTAATTAGAAAACCGAACCGTTGGAAAATTCAGTCGTAAAAGTTACACTCTTCTGGAGGTTGAAGGTTTAATCCCCAGTGCGGGCAATACTCAAAAGCTCAAAAGACAATGGTTAATTACTTAAAATGCATACTCAGTCGTGGCTGATGGGAGGAGAGCATGTTTCTGCCGGGGGATTAAATAAAGAGTTCCGTTCGAAATTCCGTGGAGGTTGCGGAGTTCGACAAAAAAGATTCCAGAGTTCGTCAAGATAAACCCGAAGAAGATCGGGGGTTACACCGACCAAACGTTGTGAAAATAACACTCAAGATAAGAACAATAGTCCGAATAATTCAAATAATACAGGGTGATCCCCCCACCCAAAAACAAAAAACAAAAGCTAAATGGAGGCCATCTAGAACATATGATGTAGAACGGAGAAAAAAGTCCAAAACCCCTGGTGTTTTGATGTGATGTTTTGAATATAATAAACTAGTTATGACCAAAGTTTCATTTCATTCGGACAGAACACTAAGAAACGGGGCCTAATTAGAGTTGGAGCCCGTTTTGGGGGGTCACCCTGTACAAACCGTTAGAATGAAACTCTTTTAAAAACTATTTATAACCGTGTCATGAATAAGACTAAGTCCATTAATTTGCCCCTCAAGACGAATAATCTTTTATTTGTGATCCCGCATACACTAACAGCAAGGGGTGGTGTAGAGGCATGACAAGAAACCCGGCCCGTATTTGTATAGATCGATGAACCTATATCAAGTCGTGTTTGTCTGACCGCGCTTCTCTCTAATGTAAATTATCATTTTTTTATGGAAACTGCTTCAGACAAGACATGAAGCCATTCGAAGTAAATAAATAAAAACACTATTTTAAGTTTATATATATATATATATATATATATATATATATATATATATATATATATATATATATCCAACGATAAATGTTATGTAGATATATTCCGATCGAGAAAACGGTAATTGTTCCCCCTTTGTCAGAAACATCGTTCGTGAAAAGTGTGATCTAAAGGACAAATAAGGGAAGCGAGAGTTAGGAGGTTAGGGTTAGGGTTAGAGTTAGGAGGATGCTGAAAATAAACCCAAAGTCCAATTTCTACTCTCCATTTACCAAATCCTTTATTCCTTTTCTAATAACGTTTCTCATTTACTACATTTTCCCCCCGTTCGGCTGAGTTTACCTCTGACTTCCACCAGGCAGCTCTGTCCTTAACACTTCAGAAAAATAACCGTTGTTCAGAAGTAGCTAACGCACCGGCACTCAATTTTTTACACAATTTTAAATATAAACACTAAGGAGGATAATCCGAAGAAAAACAATGTAAACATGTAAAATGTTAAACGTAATCATGAATGTGAATTTACTTGTAGGCTTTTCTCTTCGTGTGTTCTTTATAATATTATACATGCTTTTCTGCTAACAGTTCTTTTTCTTCTCTTTTTTTTTTTTTTTTTTTTTACTCAGCTTTGAATTCCCCAAATGTAATGGTCAAAAGTGAAGTGTTTGAGCTTCTGTCGGTTCTTTGCATCTACTCCAACGAAGGATACCAAAGTACGCTCGATGCCATAGATTTGATAAAGGTAAGGAGTCTGTTTTAAATTTTAAATAATGTTTAATAATATTAAACGATTTCCTGATTATTGGTGTAAAGTAGCCCGCGCGGCCCTTCTGCATGATATTCTTAACTTTACAAAGCCTCATCAGCTACAGATGGGCAACCATCTTGAATTCTTCATTTCGTTAAACGGCTTCATTTTTGTGTTCCTTTTTGAGAAGGAGAAAGTTTCTCTCGAAATTATTCAAATGATACACCATCTTGAATATTTTTATTGATATTCAGCAGCAAATACTGGTTTGATATGTTGCAAGAAAATAACATTTATAAAAATTGTATTTCGTTCTCCACGTTTTTTCTTTAAATTTATTTTACAAATGTTTCTTCACAATAATTCCGTCACCATCACCCTTCCTAAATAACTTTGTATTACTAAATTATCTAACTTTTCGCAGTGGATTCTCTGATTGTAATGCATCCTTAAATATTGGGGCATTTTGATAATAAAGGTTTTATTGTCAATACATTTTTCTTTAATCAAAACGAACAACAATATATTTTTTAAATTAAAACGAACAATATATTTTTAAATCAAAATGAACAACAATATATTTTTAAAAATCAAAATGAACAACAATATATTTTTGAAAATCAAAATGAACAACAATATATTTTTGAAATCAAAACGAACAATATATTTTTAAAAATCAAAACGAACAACGATATATTTTTAAAAATCAAAACGAACAACAATATATTTTTAAAATGAAAGCGAACAACAATATATTTTTAAAAATCAAAACGAACAATAATATGTTTTTTAAAATCAAAACGAATAACAATATATTTTTAAATATCAAAATGAACAACAATATATTTTTAAAAATCAAAATGAACAATAATATATTTTTTAAATCAAAACGAACAACAATATATTTTTAAAAATCAAAGCGAACAACAATATATTTTTTAAATCAAAACAAACAACAATATATTTTTAAAACTCAAAACGAACAACAATATATTTTTAAATCAAAACGAACAACAATATATTTTTAAAAATCAAAACGAACAACAATATATTTTAAAAAATCAAAACATGATATATTTTTAAAAATCAAAATCAACAACAATATATTTTTAAAATCAAAGCGAACAACAATATCTTTTTTGAAATCAAAACGAACAACAATATATTTTTTTTAATCAAAACGAACAACAATATATTTTTTTAATCAAAACGAACAATATTTTTCAGGAAATAAACCAATTTTAATGTAATAAAAATAACTTTGACATTAACTGCACAGCAGACATCTACAACTGTTGATTATTACAATTCATTTTTTATGACGTCACACTGTTTTTAGCAACTATCATTCATCCTTCATAGCATGATCAATTTTCAAGTAAAATGTATGTACAAATAAGATTGAGGATGATTAAAATATACCCCCCGAGCAAGTCCAATGAATTAATGAAGTCCTTCTCTCGACAGAGATAGCCTACGTGAAATAATCGAAATTTCCTCGCTCGACAGAGACGGCGCCCCATACCCCTACATCTTATTTGTACATACATTTTATATCATTGTATATATATATATATATATATATATATATATATATATATATATATATATATATATATATATATATATATATATTATTTTACACGAATTCCCACTTTTTTTTTCATTCGTATAGTCCTGAGTATTTGTTCTTTCGTGATAATTTATTCGTTTTTTTTTTTGTTTGTTTTGTTCTGTTTTTTTGTTTTTGTTTTTTTTTTTGGGGGGGGGTATTTCTGTGTTTAACCAACGATTAAACTCCTGATGAGTTTGTTGGCGAGGGTTTTTCCGTGTATTATTTTGAAAGCGATATATATATATATATATATATATATATATATATATATATATATATATATATATATATATATATATATATACGAGCGAACAGTTAATAAAGCATGTTAAAAAACTTTGAAATGAGTTAAAAACATATTTAATCTGAAAAGGAAACACTAGATAAGTGGATAGTCCTTAATCTGTGGAGTTTCAAAGAAATACTTTCCTTCTCATCAGAGGGTAGGAATTAGCAAAATGCGGGATCGGGTTATTGCATGCAAAAGTATTTGATGAAACAACAAGTAAGTCAAAGATCTTACTTTATAACAAAAAAAATTTTGGAGCAGAGGGAATATGATGAAGAAAAAGGTGATTACACATTAATGGATAGTCTGGTGGAAGATAAATAATCCAGTGACTGTAAAAACCAAATATTTAACTTCAAGAAAGTTAATTAAATTATATATATATATATATATATATATATATATATATATATATATATATATATATATATATATAATTAAATTATATATATATATATATATACACATTAATGGATATATATATATATATATATATATATATATATATATATATATATATATATATATATATATATATATATATATATATATATATATATATATATATATATATATATGAATTTAGGAAAACTCGTCTCCGGAAAACTCGACCCCGAAAAACTCGTCCCTTTTCGCTAGGTAGGAAAACTGGTCCCTTATTGAATAAATATCGATTGAAAACACATTTTATGATCGTTCTTGTTTTTTTTAAATAGACTATAGCCCCCCATAATATTTTTTAATAATATTTTTACTTGTTTAATGTTTTTTTTTGTTTGTTTTTTTTTGCTTTTTTTAAATAAAATCGATTTTCTAGTGTCCTTTTTTTACCTAACTGGCTAAGTTCTTAGTGGTTTCACTTATTTTAAAGAGTTTATTATGTTCATAAACGAGACCGCATATTTTTTTTATATTAATATAAAAAGAATTTACTTATTTACTGTTGTTTATAAAAGGGTGAAATCGATTTTTCTACCTCGCCGACTATGTTGTTTGTTGTTTAATTTATTTGGAATCGTTTATTTGGCAAAGTTTTCTTTTTCACAGAAAACAAACAAAAAACATGTCGAGTGTTACGTAAGAACGAGAAATAATGTCCGGTATATCACATCTTAGGGGTCTTGATAGTCGCTAAAAAATAGAAAATTAAAGAAATTACGGGTTTGTATTACTGTACACATAGATTCGAAAAGTTGTCAAAAATCAAATATATAACAAATAAATGTTATCAAAGGCAAGATAAGTTACTTTTCTATGTAACTAGATATATTTTTCGTGTTTTTATTCAATGTAACATGTTTATTCAGCTCGAAAAACATAAGTGTTTACCGATGTATTGTAAAATTCAAGATGGTGCCTCACTCCCTCTTTAACACGGTAAGTTTGAGAAAAGGTGTTATAAATAAAAAACTAGAAAAAATACTATTAAAAACCCACCGAATATATGTCACGGTAACATATATTGAGCGAGTTTTTAACAGTATTTTATCCAGTTTTTTATTTATAACACCTTTTCTCAAACTTACCATGTTAAAGAGGGAGTCAGACACCATCTTGAATTTTCCAATACATCGGTAAACACTGTATGGTTTTTGAGCTGAATAAACATGTTACATTGAATAAAAACACGAAAAATATATCCAGTTTGGTAGAAAAGTAACTTATCTTGCCTTTGATAACATTTATTTGTTATATATTTGTTTTTTGACAACTTTTACGAATCTATGTGTACAGTAATACAACCCCGAAATTATTGAGGGAGATTTGGTTTTAAAAAGAATTAAATTTTAATATTCTGAAAAATTGTTGTCGAAGTTAATAACATATCCAAGAATTATGAAATATGATGAAATGTGAGCTAATTGATTGGTACATTTGTAATGAAATAATAAAGCCAGACAATATGTCAATGTTATTATTTTTGAAAGGGGGGGGCAATAATGTTGATTAGAATTATAAAAATTACTGTCAAAATTAGTAACATATCCAGGAATTATGAAAAACGATGAAATGTTAATTAATTGATTGGTGCGTTTGTAGTTAAATAATCGGCCCAGACAATATATTAAAGTAATTACTTTTCGTAAGGGGTTGCCATAATGTGGGTTTAAATTATGAAAAATGATTGTCGAAATTAGTAACATATCCAGAAATTATGAAAATGATGAAATGTGATTAAATCGATTAATGTGTTTGTAATGAAATAAACAACTCAGACAATATAGAAAAGTTATTATTTTTGTAAGTGGGAAATAATGCAGGTTGAAATTATAAAAAAAAATGATTGTCGAATTAGTAACATATGCAAGAATTATGAAAAATGATGACATGTAAGTTTATTTATTGGTCTGTTTGAATTGAAATAATCGGCCCAGACAATATATCAAAGTTATCATTTTCGTAAAGACGGTGAGGGGGGGGGGATAAGGTGGATTACAAATATCAAAAATTATTGTCGAAATTAGTAACATATCCAAGAATTATGAAAAATGATGAAATGTAATGAATCGATTTGTGTGTTTGTAATGAAATAAATAACAAAGTTATTATTTTCGTAAAGGGGGGATAATGTGGCTTAAAATTATAAAAAATGGTTGTCGAAATGAGTAACATATCCAAGAATTATAAAAAGCGATTAAATTTGAGTTTATTTATTAATGTTTTTTCAATGAAATCATCAAACCAAACAATATATCAAAGGTATTATTTTCGTAAGGACAGCGGGCGATAATGTGGGTTTATATTATGAAAAATGATTGTCGAAATCAGTAACTTATCCAAGAATTATGAAAAATGGTGAAATGTGAGTTGATAGGTGCGTTTGTGATTAAATAATAAACTCAGACAATAAATTGGAGTCATCATTTTAGTAAGCGGAGGCAGATAATGTAGGTTAAAATTATTAATATTATTGTCAAAAATTATGAAAAATGATGAAATGTGAGTTAAATGAGTGGGGCGTTTTTAATAAAATAATCAGCCCAGACAATATAACAAAGTTATTATTTTCGTAAGGAGTGGGACGATAATGTGGGTTACAATAATGATAAATGATTGTCCTAATGAGTAACATATCCAAGAATTATGAAAAATGATGACATTTGAGTTAATTGATCATTGTTTTTGTAATGAAATAATCGGGCCAGACAATATATCAAAGTTATTATTTTAGTAAGGGAGTAGGCGATAACGTGGGTTACAAATATAAAAAATGATTTTCGAAATGAGTAACATATCCAGGAATTATGAAAAATGATGAAATGTGAATTAATTGATTAGTGTGTTCATAATGAAATAATCAACTCAGACAATATATCAAAGTTATTATTTGTTTATGATGGGGTGATAATGTTGGTTAAAATTATGAAAAATGATTGTTGAAATTAGTAACATATCTAAGAATTATAAAAAATGATGAAATGTGAGTTAATTTATTTGTGTTTTTTCAATTAAATCATCAAATTAAACAATATATCAAAGTTATTATTTTTGTAAGGGCAACGGGCAATAATGTGGGTTACAATTATGAAAAATGATTATCTAAATTAGTAACATATCCCAAAATTATGAAATGTTAGTTAATTGATTGGTGTGTTTGTAATTAAATAATAAGCGCAGACAATTTATCAGTTTCTGTAGGTGATCAACAATATTTTTCTGAATTTTCAATGTTAACTTCTGAGAATGACGTCACACTTGTAGTGGTGAGTAGAAAGACACATGATTATGTTGCTTTTTAACGTGCTCTGGAGTTTTCTATGAATTAAAAAACCTTCACTTTTGGGGTGGGACTGGAGAGAGTAATGTCCATTTTGGGGTCACTATGCAATCTCCCACAATGTCATATTCCAAAAATATGGAATAACTATGGAATCATATTCCGGAAATGACATCGTTTCTCTTACTAATGTGTTGTTGGCGGTTGTGGTAGTAAGGGGGAGAACTATATCAATATTGAAAACTGTGGTAAAGTAAAAGTTGCCTAATGATCATTTGTGTCAATGCATTTATGTAATTATTTGGAAAACCTACTGAGTTATGGTAATGAAATGATATCATTTCACTTAAAATGATGCTGTCAGTAGTAGAGAGGGAGAGAACACAGTAATGTGGAATTTGGTAGTGAAGCAAAGCTTCTCAACATATTTGTTTATTTGTTTGTAAAGCCTGCTGAATAATCTTCTGAAAATGACGTCTTTTTTCCTAAAAATTTTGTTGTCGGTAGTGGGGAAAAATGAAACAGACTAATGTGGAATTTGATAATGAAGCAAGGGTTGTCTAATCACTTAACTGTGTCAATGTATTTATGCATTAATTTTAAATTCCTGCTGAGACATCTTCTAAAAATGACAATTTTTCTTACAATAATAGCGCCGTTATTGAGGAAGGAAAGAAACGCAGTAATGTTGAAATTTATGGTGAACCAAGGGTTGCGAAGGCATTAACCAGCACAATGTATTTATGTATTAATTCGGAATTCCTAATGATCCATCTTCTAAAAATGATTTCAATTTTCTTAAAATTATGGTAGCCTTGATGGGAAGAGAAATTATTTCATATATGTTGTACAATACATGAATATGTTAAATTGTTTTATATATGTATATAAATTACCCGTCCAAAGGTAGTTGAACATATTTAATTGTGTTGTAAATTACCCTTAGCGAAAAGATAAAAGTATATCATATGCATTCTGTAAATGACCTGTCCTAGGGAAGGTACAATTATTTCATACATGTGCAATAGCCGTCCTAGAGTAGGTAAATTATTCTTTTGCTCGAAATAGCAAATGATACATAGACATTAAAGATTCCTCTCTCCAAAGAATAACAATTATATTCAAAATCAACTTCAATTTTCTCATTGTTTATAAGGTCCCGAGCAACGCCGGTTAGCCCCGCTAGTAGTAATTAAAAAGCTGATAGTAAAACATTTTCTGATCGCTGTTTAGCTGGTCAACGTTATCCTGGGTCATCAAAATATTCCGGAAAGGTCAACAACGGAGTTCACATGTTAAGTTTCAAAATCGACCTTTTGACCTCCGAATCTTTTAACAGCAACTGGGATACCAAATAAATGAGCTTAGGTATCAGATTACGATTTTGATTTATTTCATCTCCGTCTTTAGAGACTAGGATTTATTTCGTATCAAATTCGATAAGTCACATTTCTGTACTAATAAAACTATAGGGCAAGATCTTATGCATCTGCCTTTTAGTGTTTCTCACTTACACGTAACTTTGAATCATCTTTTATTGACTACTAGTGGAGAGGGGGTGCTTTGCTCGGGCGTAAAATACGCTTAAATATGATATTTTAATTTGTCAAGATTTCATTTATATTATTATAAAGTCGTGATTTTATAAGTAAAACAAATGTATTCGGCTGCTATCAGCTATAATCGAAACCGAAGCATTCAAAGCTTGCGACAATTCAAGATGGCGTCTGACTCCCTCTTTAACACGGTAAGTTTGGGAAAAGGTGTTATAAATAAAAAACTGGATAAAATACTGTTAAAAACTCGCTAAATATATGTTACCGTGACATAGCTTGACATATATTCGGCGGGTTTTTAATAGTTTTTTTTTCTTGTTTTTTATTTATAACACCTTTTCCCATACTTACCGTGTTAAAGAGGGAGTGAGGCACCATCTTAAATTTTCCAATGCATCGGTATACACTGCATGGTTTTCGAGCTGAATAAACATGTTACATTGAATAAAAACACGAAAAATATATCCAGTTTGGTAGAAAAGTAACTTATCTTGCCTTTGATAACATTTATTTGTTATATATTTGTTTTTTGACAACTTTTTCGAATCTATGTGTACAGTAATACAAACCCAAAATTACAAATTAAAAATAAACTTAAATGAATCTACAAAATGTATAACGATTTTTTTTTCAATTTTTACCTATTTTGACCCTTCAAAACTATTTTAACCGGCTAAAGACCCATAAAAGAACGGTCCGTAAAAAAAATCCCATCATTTGAGGCCCCTAGCGCCGCTCTGCGATTTTTAGTTTCGGAGAGATAGAGTTTGAAAATATAGAGACAGACAGACAGACAAACAGACATATACTAGTCTTTTATATATTAGATTAAGTGAATATTTATTGATATAAAAAATTAAATAATAGAAAACGAACACAAACGGTGTTTATCTGTTTAATGCATGTGACGTTATATTTCCCTTGTATTTCTTAATAGTTTTGTGTTTGTGTCGATTGCCACACGAACTTATGGTCATTATGGTTAATGGTAGGGTTTGATAAAGACATGCCATAATTGATCTCTCACTTTAAATTATAAAATAATTATTTTTTGTTTGTTTTTTTTATTACTATCAGTTTTTCAGGGTGTTTACGTGTAATCGCTTAAAAAAGTAACATCTCATTCGAGGGCTGAATTAGCATACGATGAACTTTGAATTATTATTTTTTATTTTATTTACTTATTTATTTATTGCTATTAATCAAATATTCATTGAAATAAAATATTAAATAAGAGAAAACAAAAACGAAGGGTTTTTTTTCTATTTAATGCATGGCATCTTATATTTTCCCTGTATATCTTAATGATTTTGTGTTTTTGTGGATTGCCATTCGGACTTAGCATTAGTGGTAGGACATGTCATAACTGATCCATCATTTTAAATGTTAAAATATTTTTACTGACAGATTTTTAGGATGTTTACATGTAATCGCCTAAAAAAATGTAAAATCTCATCATACGGTGGATATGTCCAAATATTAATAATAACGATTAAACGGATATTATTCAAAACTACATTCACAAAAAAAATTGTGAACAAAGTTGAAGTTGAGTGCGTCCTCCGTGTGTAACGTAGTGCATATTAGCGCATGGGAAGATATCAGCAGCAACGAAGGATGACTGGCTTGCAGCAGCCGAAAACCGCGCATCTGCAAATTAGGAAGTGTGCGCGAGAAGAAAAAGGAAAAAGGGGAGCAAAATGCACCACGTGGTGGGAGAAGCAACGTGCGCGTCGAAGAAAATGGACGTGTAAGGTCAAAGACGAGAATAGGCCGTTTGTGACCAGCATGCTGTCGGAAGAAGGAAAAACCGCGAATCAAGCTAGACTGATATGTGGCAGCGAGAGACTTTTTAAGTTTTTTCTTTTTTTTACATGGTAGTCACCACTTATCAAGGCCCGGAAGCCACTCGGGGATAAGGGTTATTGCGTGTACAATAATCAATGGGATCATATCGCAGTAATCGTTAGTAATGAATATTTGATAAAGTGTCTTACTTAAGGGGACAGTTTATAAGGAATTTGTTTATGTTAGACTTGAAGACATCCAAGTTGTAGTCAGGTGGGAAACAGGCAAATGGGAGAGTTCCACAGGCGTGCACTTCTAAGAAAGAAGCTTTGTCCATGGATTCTACGGTTTGATTTAGGTACAGATAAAGAATGGGGAAATTTATTGACAATGGTGTCGAGATGGGAGAATAATAGTAATAAAAACTTTTGTTAAAAAGAATGCCGACCCGGATTTTTATTTATTTCTTTACTTTGTTTGTAACGGCAACGTTACATTGTTTGTAACGGCAACGTTACATTGTTATGATATTTCGATACAATTAAAAAATAAAACAAACATGCATCGTAGGATTCCAATGTACTAGAACTGGTATATTTTTCCACTGAAGTGAAGAGGTTGAACAGTTTTAGTCCTTCTTATACAGAGAGTTCTAATAGGGGAGGTTATTATGGTCATTAAGTCAATCCCCTTTTTCTAAATAAATTAAAATAAACAAACTTAATTAATTTTCATTCGCTTGACTGATAGTTTGACTGTACGGTCAATCTTAATGATTGATTACTTGGGGTGCGACTGTCTTGCTTAGTATCATGTGTTGTGTGTGGTATATGTTTTGGTTGTACGTTTTATGCGTGTCCAATCTTTCTATTAAAAAGCTTTGGGTTTGGGCTTGCTTCTATTCTGGTTGTGGAGCTTATGGTTAAACCATGTGGGATCTCATTTGGGTACAGTATGTGGCTCATTGTGATTCGGGATGGGTCTTCGATTTAGTTTGATTCCTGCGTATGGATTTTCTGATGGAGTCTACACAATGTATGTTCTAGGTTTTGTACGCGCTTGTGTGACAACTGCGGTGGGATGGAGGGGTATTTACCTGCATTCGTCTCCAGTACTCGGACATGTTGTTCTACTTGAAGATTTGGGAGACTTCTAGTGTACTGGTAATGATATTTTGTTCAGCTTGCTTTAAATGTAGGCTGATTATCTTTCTCTTATTTTGTGCAGTTTGGCTGACAAGTTGGAAAGTTTTACACCAACTTTTTGTTTACAGCTATTCACCCAATGATGAGATTGAATGGCGTATCAGAGTTGTTCGAAGGTATAACATCACCATATCAAGGTCACACCCACTTGATTTAGCTTTTATGGTGGAAGACTTTATTGCCTGCATGAAACGCACAGCTAGTCATCTCGAATAATGATATCTTGGCGATGATCAAAACCGCACTCTTTAGTTAACTGTTTAAAGAGAACAGAGTTGAAATGTAGGCCAATATCGATCATTTATGTGATCTCTTGTTCCCTAAGTATTTGTCCGGTCAAATCTATGACCTTCTGGTCTGAGAAATTATTAAATATTCTGAAAAAAAAAACGAATAATAGTCCACGGTCAACGTAAAATCAGATCTGTTGACTGTCTGGAATAGGCTCACTGATATCTCATGTGGTATAAGGATTATTTTTTTTTTACAAAGGAGTCATCACTTATCAAGGTCCAGAGGCTACTCGAGGATAAGGGTTAATGAATGTACATCGATTAAGGGGAACATGTGGTAGTCATATTTAGTGGTGGAAATTTGGTAAATTGGATTACTCAAGAACTTGTTCACGTTGGACTTGAAGACAACCATATTGTAGTCAGTTGGAAAGAAGGAAAATTGGACAGAGTTCCACAGGCGTGCAGTTTTAAGAAAGAAGTTTTGTTCATGGAATCTACGTTTAAGTTTAGGCACATATAAAGAGTGGGGGAGCTAATTGATAGGAGTTTCAGCTAGACGAGTGTTTTTCGTGAAAGTCAGAACGGAGGGACCATAGATTGGAGCTCAGACGAGCATTTGCCATGAAAATAACGATAAAGCAGAGACAGGCTCGCAACGTCTCTCTTCTGTGAGAAAGAGGTTGCATGGAAGAGAAAAGGGCATCCCCCACTAGACTACGAAGTCTATTTTGCACTCTGTCAAGGTAGGATAAACTGCAGTAGGGTTTCTGCCCAGATGTGGCAACAGTACTTAATCCTTGATCGTACTTATTAAGTAGAATACTTAATTCCACACTCCTGCGATTTCTGGTTTTCCTGGCATATGTCACATAGTGGTACGATCCTGTTTATGTCTTTGTGTATAATCATAGAATACGCAGTTTTTCGTTTTGGTTACCCGTCTCGATCCTTTGATGTCCATAATGCATCTTATGTAGTTACTCTTCTTGAATAGAAGTAGGTGCTACCATCCGATTGCCTTTAATTAACATATCGTTTATGATGACCAATAGGGTCAGTAGGTCGCATGCTTTTTCCAAACTCCCCAAAGCTGCTGAATATGATGACTGTTCCCGCCAAAGGGCGGAAGTACTGCCTGGGATGATATTGTCATCATAACGAACGAAGAGATACTACGAAGAAAATACCACATGGCGATCATTAAATGGAAAAGATCCATCGACAAAAGTAATCAATTTATAATGATTCAAACGAGTGTATACATTGTTTTAAGATACATTGTTTTAAGATACATTGTTTTAAGTTACATTGTTTTAAGATACATTGTTTTAAGATACATTGTTAAGTCGGTCATTTGTGTACATTATTATTTTACGGATTTACCAGCTAGAAAAGTGATACGACCCGCGAAAAGGATATATTCATTTTAAATAGCTGAATGGTTTTGTTACAGCTTTGAGTAATAATCTCGTAAGTCACCTGACTGAATGAATGTTTGTGGTTGGAGCTGGTATGTCCTAAGAGTGAGGCGTTCGGCGTACCTTTCGACGCTTCTCCCAGGTTGCTCTACCAGTTGGTGTTCATGACTTAACCAACCAATCATATTCTTGTAAGGAGCAAGAACCCGAACGTACTCATATTCATTACATCACATATGTGTGTATGGTTCTAGTAATTATTAAAGTTGATGGTCTGTTCGTTGTCCATTTTCTTTTTTTTTTTTTTTTTTTTTGTACATCGTCAAGTTTCATAAAATTCCAGCTCAAAATAAAACGCGACATGAAAAAATAGAAATGGGCAATTGGCATTCTAGACGTATTTTTAGATTCTCACTTAAACTAGGGGATATAGGTAGGAGCAAAAATGTTAAACGTCTTTAATACAGGCTATTATAAATTAATTGCGTTATTTTTCATGTGACTCTCTCTCTCTCTCTCTCTCTCTCTCTCTCTCTCTCTCTCTCTCTCTCTCTCTCTCTCTCTCTCTCTCTCGTTACCCCCTTCCCATTCCGTGATTTTATTGCAAGCATCGTTCAAATCATAAACCAATTAGGATTTACTATCTCTGAAACAGATTTGGACAATTCGAAATGAATTCATGATCCTATTAGGCTAGAATAAAAATGTAGTTTCGGAAACTTATTCTTTCTAGCAATATTTTTCGCTTCTTGGATGGAGTGGTGGGAGGCTTATTGCAGGTTGAATGAGACGCCCACATTTATGAATCAGTTCCTACTCAATAGCGGTGCTTTGGGGAAGATGTTGCATTCTCCACATTAAAAACTGATCTCGTGTCCCACGTTGTCTTCGTAAGTAAATAAAAAAAAACGAAAAAAAAAAAGTCGTCCAATAGTTAAACGTAATTCATTTACAATTAGAAACGAATTTTTTAGTAATTTATGTAATTTGAAATCTGATATTCAAGGAGAGTGAGACATAGTTTGCAATTATACACACTTCTTCCTGATATAGATAACAACAGCATTACTATTTGCTTAAACTTCAAAATCGCACCTAAGCTGCAATGGTGGTTTCCAGCTTAATTTTCTTTGGATGGTTAGTGACTTCTGCTCAGAAAATGAGTCATAAGAAGGGTAGTGACAACAGCATATTATTTTCATTTTTCTGACTCTCGAGTATATATCCGACAGAGTTAGACACAGTTAATCAACCGAGAGCCACATCACTATATAAAAGCATATAAGATATCAACGCATACACACTCGAGAGTCAAAACAATGAAAAGAATATGCTGTTGTCCTAACCCTAGCCATAAGCGACTAAAACTCGTCACGTTATCTATGGTACCGAAGAATCTGTCATGTTAAAAGTTTTGTTTTTTTTCTTTTTAATGAAGTCACTAAAATTAGATCTACCATGATAATATACATCGTATATATGTTTCTGTGAGGTTGTTAACATTGGGGTACAATCATAATGAAGATATTTTTAAAGCCATTTTATCGAATTGAATAGCTTCAAAAATAAAATTATCGGAAAAGCAATTTTTGGAAGATAATCGTGTTTAATCTATGCCGACAGCCTCACTAATCGTGAAAGCATTAACCGGTACCAACGCAAATGAGAAAAGTAATTCTGTTTTACGCGATCTATCTTTTAACCCAATAAAACGAAGCCGAACAATTACAGATGTCTTAATTTGAGTAAAAACTGCATATAAATTCATATAAAAGTGGGCGGTTAGTATGATAAATATTCGTGTGTAAATCTCTAAGTATAAGCATTAACAAAAGATATCTACTCAAATAAATGTGGCGTTATGTTGTAAACAGAACATGTTTTAGACAAATATCAATAGGTGTGCTGCGAGTGACTTTGTGTGAAAAATAATCTAGGATTCGTGAGAAAGGAAGTTCATAAAAATTAGGAGGAAATAACGTCAGACATCTTGATAGATAGATAGATAGATAGATAGATAGATAGATAGATAGATGTTTTATTCATGGCTAGTCGAAACTATATTGATATTTTAAAAGGTGCGAAGTCCCAATTAAATAAAACTGAACATCTGGAACTAAAAAAAAGATTAAATGAAAATATATTGCACATTTTTAGTCTACTGATCTACCGAAGTAAATCAGTTATTTCTACGGAATTCTTATACGTCTTATTTTAAAATAACAACCGGAAAAATCTGAAAATATATTAGAATTCGAAACAACCGTTTTTTTTTTTTTCATTGCTAAGTAGATAAATTCAATTAATTTTTTTTTAATTATCGTGTTAGTTATTTTTATTTTTTTAATGGGGCGGTTTCGTAATCTAAAATGATTTTAATTTAAAAAAAAATCGTTCTTAATTTTAAAATAGATAAGTACCATTTTTCCATCCATGCAAATACATTTATCACATATATATTTTTTAATGATAAACATATTTTTATCAAAGCTAAAATCCACTCGAGGGTAAGGGTGAATTAGATGGAATGATTGTCTGCTGAAAAATGAAGAACCTTATGAAAGGACTGAAAATGAATTGTTATTTCTTATGGGGACATGTACAGCATAATCACGTTGACACACCAGTTTTCGTTAAATCACCGAAGTTAAGCAACGCTAGGCCTAGTCAGTACCAGATGGGTAATCAATTTTGGAATTTCAGGCGCTGTATGTAGGAGGACGTCGACACTTCCCTGCAAGAGTTGCATAAACCTAACGTCATTATCTCCCCTAATGGGGATATGCATGCGACTGGGGATCAGTTGTGAATTTAATACTCTTATGAAACTTCCTCCTTTAGAAGAAGTTGGTTAACCCGCATAGGGTTAGTGTCGTTCCCATTTTCCATTTTATGGAGACGTTTTATTACAAGAATATATTGACATTGAATTTGAAGACGATCACATCTCGTAATCTGAAGGGAAACAGCCCCGTAGTAATGTGTTTCACAAATTGGAAACCCTTACGAAGAAGCTCTTTTCGCGGTAATTCCGCCTAAAGTTTGGTATATGATTTTTTTTAAATCTGTATGACGTACGTACCGGTGATGAGACGAAAATATCATATTCTAAAAATCACCTAAATTGATCAAGTAGATTTATTTTTATAAAGAAAATCACATTTTATGAGTATCCGAGAAGCGACCGTCTCGTCTGCCATTTTGAAAATATATCTCAAGACACAAAGGGAGGAGAACTACCCGTCTGTAGAACTCTGTTTCTCTGGACGGCTTTCAAGCTAACTACAATATGGTCGTCTTCAAGTCCAATGTAAACAAGTTCTTGCTGAAATTAAATAATCAAATCATATTCAATTTTCATCACTTACGATTACTACGCTGTTGTCCCAATGACAACCGAACACTCATTAACCATTATCCTCGAGTGGTCTTCGGGCCTTGAGAAGTGGTGACTCTCTTATACAAAAACTTAACAATACTTCATACTTACTAACTTTATGTTGTAATGCCTACACATTGCCATTAATCGCTTTAAAATGATTTTCTCTGTTAAAATAAAAATAAAAATATTTGACCAAGTTATTTACTATTTTAATTATGTAATAGAAATAGTCTAATGAGTATGATTGTTTTCCAGTTGCCTATAGATGAAACCTGGGTAATGAAAAATTCTGTTTAAAAGAACAAAGTGCCTTTCATTGAATGGCACCAAGGACAGCTTTCGCTCTTTTATTAAATTGATCAAAGTTTGATTTATAACAAGTTTGTAACTTGAGTATTTAACAGATGTTTTTGTTTGTGGACAAGCACAAAATTAAAAATGCGCCCTCTCATTGTTATTGAACATATTAGAAAACTTTCGGTTGATATTTTTAGATGGAGATCCTTCGTATACATTTCTAACAGCACTCGAATAGCGACTTGTTTTATTGCATAGTCACCGCCTACCAAGGCCCAATATATATATATATATATATATATATATATATATATATATATATATATATATATATATATATACAAAGAGCAATGCTCTTTGTGAAAACAAATTGAACTTAGGTATTTGAACAAAATAGGCATTTGAACAAAATTAGGTATTTGTCAAAAGCATAGCAGCAGCCAAATAGCACAGCAGTTAGAAGCTCCGACTGTCGTTTGGGGTAGTTTCTTGTCTTGATGAGCTCTAAAACAGCGAATCAGTACTGTATGTGGATGACTATATATATATATATATATATATATATATTAGTAATTTTTCTGTATTTTTGAGATGAGGTGTTTTCATTGATTGAGATTGTCGGACTGATTTCTTCATCTTGGTTGTTATCGTCACTACGTTTCGGCCGTTTTGCCCTCCGGTCTTCATCAGGTGGGAACCGTTTGTTGGGAGTCTCGAACCCAACCCTTTATTATTATTACGTGTTATTAGTGTTCGGACTCCAGCTAGGCTCTGGGACATAGTTGCTGATTCTCTGTTTTGAATGTAACTTTTTTACTGCCTTCGTTCAGGATTGAACTCAATTGAACTCAGCACCTTTGGGTAACTGTAAACTTTGATACAACGTCTAGGACCACTCGGCCATCACTGGGACAAGTCTTAGTTGGTTTTTGTTAATGTTAAACCTATGTTGTTATTCAAGGTTTTCTATCTCTATCAGGTGTCCAAATTGCATTCAGCTCTATGCTTGGTTTGCTCAGTAGGTTGTTATGTCCGAGCATGTGAGCTGTTTCTTTAGGTTTTCTCACTTTCCAGTGGGTCTCTCTGTTTATTTTTTTTACTTCATCCCATAGGGGGCGATGGTCCCCCCTCTCCATCCAGATATGGTTGGCTATACCCGATTTTTCCGTCTCCCCTTTAGTTACCGCTTTTCGGTGTTCTTCCACCCTTACTTTCAGGGGGCAGCATGTTTCACCCTTGTAAACCTTTCTGAAACTGCATGGGATGAAGTATATGCAGTTTTGGGTCATGTTCTCCTCCATGCGGGGCTTCACTCGTACCAGGTGTCGTCTGAGTGTTGAATCGCTCTTGAATACCGTCCTGATGTTGTAGGGGGCACATATTCTCTGAATCTTTTCGGATGTATGGTAGGCAGACCGTTGGCGGTTTTTGGGTTTCATTCTCCTCTCTTATATTTTAACACGTCTGGTGGATAGTATGCTATCGGGGTAGTTGTTACGACGGAGGGTATTCTTCAACCTGACCATTTCTTGGCGGTATGTAATGGTGTCGCTACTTATTGTCTCTGCTCGATGTTGTAAGCAGCGTGCGATTCCATGTTTGATACTGTATGGGTGATGGGAGTTGAAGTTAAGGTATTGTCCGGTGCAGGTAGGCTTGCGATATACGGATGTCTTAAACCCATGCTGTGTGTGATATGAGTATATCAAGGAAGGCCAGTTGGTTATCTTTTTCTTTCTCTTATATATATTGACTACTTTTGATATTACTACTATGTATTAGATACAATATAATAATCGACGGAGTATTGATTCTATAATAATAAATACATAATCTGCATGAATTAAAATACTATAATTAAGCGTATCTTACGATCGGGCAATACCGGGGCTGCCTGCTTGCCTCCTATATATATATATATATATATATATATATATATATATATATATATATATATATATATATATATATATAATCTGGTTGTCATCAGCTACAAAAAAACAAAACATATAGTCTCCCAGCCTTATCAGTTACCTTACGCTAATGAAAACTGCCAGAAGCACGTTGTTTAGCCTATAAATGTATATTTGCGCATGCGTACAAAGACACTTTTAACGTATACTTTCGCCTATCAGATGCCATTTTTTTTTTCAATTTTGAAACCTTAGCAGATATTTTTACCGGTTAAAGAGCAAATCGAATTTGTTCTACGGGTCCAAATCCTCTATATATCAAGTTTCAAGTATATAGACCAAACATTCGCAGAGTAAATCCGTAAAAGCCGTTTCATCAAACAAACAGATACACAAAGTCAGTTATATATATATATATATATATATATATATATATATATATATATATATATATATATATATATATAAACTGAGATCAGCTTTCTTGCTTGGTTGTTGAAACCGTCTATCCGGATTTCGACTTCCGGTTTCAAAAATATCCTCTGCTTTATTATTTTATAGCTTTCATAGTTCTCAGTCAAATATTGAAAGCTACTGTTGCTATTCAAGGTCAACAATATATTTGTTATCTATATATTAATATCGGTATTCGCTTGACCATTATCACTCTGACTTTCTTTAGAATGAAAATGAAATATTCCAAATAGCTCTGACCGTTATAACGTTGAATTCCCCAATAAAAAATGTTAAGATGCATAAGTTAGTTATCACCAACTAGTGTTTAGTCGGTGTAGATCAAAGTATTAATAAGTGCACTATCGCCGGCTATTTTTTGGTCGGTGCAGATCACAATACTAATAAATTAGTGATGCAAATCAGTGTTTTTGGTCGGTGCAGATCACAGCAATAATAATACTAAATTAGTTATCGCTAGCCATTGCCTGGTTGCTGCAGATCAGAATACTAATAAGCTAGTTATTGTTATTCATTGTTTGATCAGCGCAGATCACAGCAACGATAATACTAATAAGTTAGTTATGACAAGCGAGTATTTGGTAGGTGACGATCACAATATTTATAAGTTATAAGTGCTCGGCTGAGCTCCAATGTATGGTTCCCCCCTCGCCAAACTTTCACAAGAAACACCCGTCCAGCAGAAATCACTATCAATAATTTCTCCCCACTCTTTATCTGTACCTAAACCTAAACGTAGATTCCATGAGCAAAACTTCATTATTAGAACTACACGCCTATGGAATTGTCTTCCGTTTTCCTGCTTTCCAGCTGATTACAATATGGTTGTCTTCAAGTCTAACGTAAGTTTTTGATGAGCCGTTCCATATAAGTTAACAAATTCATAAACTCTCCATTACTAATGATTACTATATTGCCCAATTTCTACTGTACACTCTTTAACCCTTATCCTCGAGTGGCCTCAAGGCCTTGATGTGGTGATGCCCATGTAAAAAAAAGTTAGTTATCGTTAGCCAGTGTTTGGTCGATGCCTAAACTAATTAACTAATCATTACGAATTTTTTGTATGTGTATATGTTTATACATTTGTATGGTTAGGATTCGCGCCTAAACTAATTAACTAACCATTATAATTTTTTGTATGTATATATTTATATACTGGTATGGATAGAATTTACGTCTAAACTAATTAATCAATTATTATGAATTTTTATATGTATATATGTTTATATATTTGTATGGATACGATTCACGCTTAAACTAATTAACGAATCATTATAAATTTTTTTGTATGTGTATATGTTTATATATTTGTATAGACAAGATTCGCGTCTAAACTAACTATCGATCATAATGAATGTTATGGATGTGTATGTGTATCCATTTATTGTTATACTAAAACCCTGAAGTTGTTCATCACGATGCCACTGTCTCAAATTTTAATGTCATGATGTTATATTTTAATGAGCCTAAAAATATCTGATCAAAGACGGTAGAGGTGAGGTGCATACGTTGTTTAAAGACATATTTTAATATCTAATAAAACAAATAAAGGTGACGTTAAAAGATGTGTGTTATTAATGCGCTGAAGGTCTCCTTACTATTATTACTTATTATTTCGTATTTTCTGTAGCGCTCTGGAGGACTCCTGGGTCTTTTGGGTTTTGTTTTTTTTCATTGATCACATAAAAACAATTCCTATTTTAGGGAGAAATTTTAAAATCTTGCTTTAAGTAATGTTCTGAGTGCCTCCTTTTATTTAGTCCTTTTAATAGCGCTTCTGCGACCTCTTCAGTTTTTTTTTGTTTGTTTTTTTCCAGTCCTCAAAGATATTTTCTCTTTTAGAGGGTAGAAACTTGGTTTTAGTAGTGTTCTTGTGGCCCCGTTAATTTTAATTAGTGCTTGCAGTAATGCTCTCGGGGCGTCTTGTGTTTTATTTTCTCACTAATCATTTCAAAAATGTTTTCTCAAGACAATAAAAACAATATAATCCCCAAATCACTTTTCATATTGAACATTTTTCTCTAATCCTTCAAGAGCCAACGGGCAGTACATATATATATTAGTAAATTTTGCAAAATACGAATATTCGTTTTAAAACAAAATGGAGTCGCTGGCATAGTTTTGCGTTTCTCGGTTGAAAAGCTGGCGCATTTACCAATAAGCGAAACAAACTTGTCGCACGCCAATAATAAACAAAAACCAGTGTTAATTTCAATATATACATACGTGTTATATATTAGTTAAACTAAAGAGAACAGATGACGCGTTTCAGAGTAGTGAGACGGGGCGTTCGCTGGTAGATCTATTACTTTTAACTTCGCTAATGGACAGTTAACTGAGGCGATTTCTTGTTGTCATATACTAACACTATTTTGAGTATGATACCTGGGAACATGGTCCATGACTACAAAATAAATACTATAGTGCCTCACCAAAGCAATAGGTAATGCCAGGGAATACGATCTGATGGAAAGAAAATATATACTTCGTAGCCTTTTTTTTTTTTTTTTACAAAGGCATCACCACATTATCAAGGCCCAGAGGCCACTCAAGGATAAGGGTTAAAGAGTGTACAGTAGAAGTTGGTCAATATAGTAATCATTAGTAATGAAAATTTGGTAAATTTAATAACTTATATGGAACGGCTCATCAAGAACTTATTTACCTTAGACTTGAACACAACCATATTGTAGTCAGCCGGAAAGCAGGAAAACGGAAGACAATTCCACAGGCGTGCAGTTCTAAGAAAGAAGCTTTGTTCATGGAATCTATGTTTAGGTTTAGGCACAGATAAAGAGTGGGGGAAATTATTGATAGTGTTTACAGCTAGACGAGTGTTTCTTGTGAAAGTTTGGCGAGGGGGGACCATAGATTGAAGCTCAGTTGAACACTTTCCATGAAAATAACGATACATCAGAGACAAACTCGCAACATCTCTTCTGTGAGATAGAGGTTGTAAGGAGGAGAAAAGGACATCTCCTACGAGGCTACGAAGTCTATTTTGAACTCTATCAAGGCAGGACAAGTCCTTTCTAGCAGCTCCTGCCCAGATGTGGCAACAGTATTCCATCCTTGGACGTACCTGGCTCTTATATAGATAGAGAATAGCATCAGCAGTGAGATATCTACTGGATCGATAGAAAGATCCCACCATTTTTCCAGCGGCCTTGGCAACAGATTTGATATACGTGTTCCATTTAAGACCAGGAGTAATGGTCAAGCCCAGAAGCTTGTCAAAACTTGAGGCCTCCTGAAGACGAGAGCCATTCATTTCAATTGATGACAAATGTGGATTAAAATGTTGATGATGTAAAGAGAGAAGCTTGGTTTTAGATGCATTAAAAGTAACCAGCCACTCCTTTCCCCATTGTACTACATGCTCAAGATCAGAGGAGAGAGAATTGGAGAGTACTTGCTCGTTTACTGTCTTAGATGTGGTACCATAAATGGTAGTGTCGTCAGCATAAATGTCTACAAATGATGTAAGGATATGATTTGGAAGATCATTAATGTAGATCAGGAAAAGAGTTGGGCCCAGGATGGATCCCTGAGGGACACCGGCATTAATACTGTGAGCTTCTGATGTTTGCCCCTCAACTACTACTCTTATGAACCTATCAGAAAGAAATGATTTAATAATTTAGAAGACTTTTCCAGCTATACCATAGCTAGCGATCTTATGAAGTAAACCTTTATGCCATACCCTATCAAAGGCTTTAGATATGTCAAGAGCAATTGCCCTAGAAAGATTGCCACCGTCGAGAGATTTGCTAATCCTATGCGATATAACTGTAAGGACATCTGCTGTAGATCTAGCAGAACGGAAACCATATTGAGTGTCACTAAGAAGGTTATTTTTGTTGAGATGTTTGATTACTTCTGTATTTAACACAGATTCTAGCAACTTACTCATGACGCACAGGAGACTTATTGGTCTGTACTGAGAGGGGGATGAGCGATCACCTGAATTCTTAAATACAGGGCATACTGATGAGATTTTCCAGGGAGATGGGAAACTATTCTCCTTAAGACAACGTTTAAACAGTTTTGTAAGTATGGGCGCTAATTCAGGTTGAAGTTTTTTGAGTACTATAATTGGAATACCATCAAAGCCAGTTGCTTTACTGGAATCAAGGTTTTTGATTAGCTTGGCAACATCACGTACAGATATACGTATATCACATAGCGTGTTTTCTGATACAGGAGGAAATATTGGGGGTTGGCGGTCTTGGTCGCAAAGGGTAGAATTAGCTGCAAAGTTCTTGACAAAGAGTTTGGCTTTGTCTGATGCTGACGAGATTACCTCAGGTCCATTGATAATAGTTGGGATGGAGCACACGCTTCTGTTCAGGATTCTGTTTGCTATTTGCCAAAACTGGTGGGAACCAAGCCGCTGCTCAGCTACTTTGGACTTAACAGATTGAGCATACAACTCTCTTGCGTTCCTTATTACTTTCTTACAATGGTTGCTTGCAGTCCTGAAAACGGCTTTAGTTTCCATACATCTATTACGTTTGAAGCAGTGGAAAAAGTGATTTCTGTGCGCAATGGCAGCAGCACATTCTGGAGAGAACCATGGCTGGCTGTTAGGTTTTTGCTGAAACTTTTTAGAGGGTATGAAATGGTCAATACCTACAATTAACCATTCAGTTAGGTCTAATACTATAGAGGACACATCCTTTTTAAACATGGAATGCAGAGGTAGATCAGATATAAATGTACGGAAGCTATCCCAGTCAGCCTTAGTGTATCGATATACTGTACGATGAAGTGGTACGTCTGGGGACTTATTACATTTCATTTTTATCTTAATTGATACAACAGAGTGGTCGGAAGATCCAAGAGGCGACAGAACAGAAACTGAACATAGTTCAGGGCAAGTTGTGAGGAAAAGGTCTAGTAGGCTCGCATACTGGCCGTCATTATCGGGCACACGGGTAGGTTCCTGAACAATCTGAGTGAGGTCATAGGCAATGGAGAAATCATGACAGAACCTCCCCTCATCATCGGTCTTGTTTGAGTGGGTCAACCATTCGACGTTGTGAACATTGAAGTCTCCACATACGTGAATGTTAGCTAAAGGATAAGTAGAAAGGACTTGGTCAATTTTCTCAGATATGCTTTGAAAGATAGTAACTCCGCTGTTGTGGGGGCGATAGAGAGTAAATATAAATGCAGTAGTGTGAGCTAAAGCAACCCGGAAGCACATATAGGGTAAGTTAGGATCTTCCCTGGAGATGGCCCTCCCACATGGAAAGCTATCTTTAATATAGGCACATATTCCATGCCCATGGCGATCTTGGGGGTCAGATTTAGAAGGGATTTAGTAGGGGATGCTCTTTTCTCTCCCGTGCAACCTCTTTCTCATAGAAGAGATGTTGCGAACCTGTCTCTGCTTTATCGATATTTTCATGGCAAGTGCTCGTCTGAGCTCCAATCTACGGCCCTCCTCACCAAACCTTCACGAGAAACACTAGTCTACCTGAAAACACTATAAATAATTCCCCTCACTTTTTATCTGTGCCTAAAACTAAACGTAGATTCCATGAACAAAGTTTCTTCCTTAGAACTGCACACCTGTGGAACTCCCTTCCACCTGCCTGCTTTCCAGCTGACTACAATATGGTTGTGTTCAAGTCCAACATAAACAAGTTCTTGATGAGCCGTTCCATTTAAGTGTACAAATTTACCGAATTTCCATTGCTAACGATTACTATATTGTCCAATTGACTATTCTACACTCTTTAACCCTTATCCTCGAGTGGCCTCTGAGCCTTGATAGGTGGTGATGCTTATGTAATATCCCCCTCCCTTGAATTGAACATAGAAACTTAGTATAGAACATTAATAGAAGTAATAGTTCAGTTGCGGCTTCAGACAGACGTATACAAAATGTTCTTTAATAATGTAGAAGAAATACATTTGTTTCAATCCCTACACACACACGATGGGAGGATATGACATCGTGGGATTTGAAACTGGCATTCCTCTGTAGGGGGCGCATGCAACAAAGAATAAGCCATCTCAACAATGGCTAGCGGCTTTGATAATTCCTTAAATGTCTTTTCACAAGAAAATATTTACTTGAAAATGAATGACGTCATAATGGTTGAATGGTAGCTTAAGCAGTTTTTGTCCATTTTGTGACGTCATTCATTTTCAAGTAATTATGAATACTTCTTTTTCCATAAAGCTCTCTCTCTCTTTCTTTCTCTCTCTCTCTCTCTCTCTTTCTTTCTTTCTCTCTCTCAATTATTTACGTCATCCGCCTCCTCCAACTACTCTCTTATCCTTCGCTTTTTATTTACATCATTCACCATCAAAATGGTTGTGTATGTAATTACGCCAGAGGACGGCTAGGATTTCGGGAAAATATCACTAAAAGACAGAACAAGACCTAGCGCCCTCTGGTGTATGTATGTCTGTGTGAGTATATGGAAAGGGAGGTAATGTTATATTGTCAATGAACTTGTCTCCCCCAAAATAAATCCATACAAAAGTGTATTTTCGTGAACTACTCGATAGCCTCCTCCTCCTTTTTATTTATCAAGATACTTTTACATGCACGAAGATGAAAGTTTAATGAACAGTCTGCATAAATGATTAACATAAATTTCAAAAATAGAATTGTTTTACTTCACTTAAAAACAAGGAGAGACCCTCTCAATATAGTTCACTGGAATTCCTGATGGTGGCTCTCAGGTTCGAACCCAAATATATCTGTTCACAAAAGCGGCTTATTAACCAGAACTTTCTGACAGCAAGATCCTACAACCCGCCTTAGAATAATTCAAATGTGGATTTAACCACCGGGTTACTTTACTCGCTCACGGAATCTTTTGTTTTTTTTTTTTTGTTTGTTTTAAAAGAAAACAAATTCAAAAGGAACAATCCAGCTAACGGATTTTTTTGTTTTAATCATTAACACCGACCTAATACTTGAACCCAAACGCGACGCGTGTAAATTCGTGCTGATTTATTTATTTATTTATTTATTCTTTTCTTACTTTTTTTGTGTCGTTTTGTGAATACTACCTTTACTCATGGGAAACTTATACACACTTTTTAACAAGTCACAAGACTTGAAACGTTCTTCAAAATTAACAGAACCACCCCGGCAATCGAATACAGAATCAGCAGCGCTTGCGCAAGTTGATAATACAAACTCCACGAACAATGGAGATACCATACGGTCGACTCCAACTTTCCAAGATTACCAGGAAACTTCTTTTACAGAAACGACGCCTGAAATTACGGTAGGAATTAATACTTTTCTATTTTGGTTAGCGTTTGCCTGTAAACGTAATTACTAACAGTAACTTCTACAATTTTAAATGGTCTAGATTATTTTGGTTCCTCTAACCAGGGCGGATATTTTTATAAAATGTATTCTGTCTTTAAATCTTCTCGTCCCCGGTACCAAAATCGTTCTCCCAGCATTCCGAAACATCCGCTTGGAAACTAAGGTTTATTTTACAAAATTACCTTTCGAATTGCCCTTCCACAATATCTTATAGAAAAGTTCATTTGATTAGTAATGGTAAGGCACTTGTGCAGTTTACGGGCCGTACTGAAATTAACGTTATTTAGAAAGCCATTTTTAACATGGAGTTAGGCTTTTAACTATTTTGTACCTTCGCTTAACAAATCGTACCGTAAAAATTTAATTCTAAAAATAAATACAGTTTGTAAACTGCTCAAGTACCAATGGTAAAATATTTTTAAACTTAACTGATTGGGCTTAGGTTTGCGAGAAGAACCTTAACTGGTCCGCTAATATTAAAGTCGTATAAAACTGCGCTTTCTTCCGTTCTGTTCTTGGAGTCCATCCTTCCTGTCGTTTGGTTGATCGTCTGAGGTGCTACTACCAGAGTGAGCTAACGGGTTGCATCACTGCAAAGGGTTTCGCCATTTGGTACTTTCTACTAGGGAAAGCTGAACGTTTCACTATAAACTGGCTTTAACTTTCTAGTGGGCAGCAAATAGTTTGCAAGTGATCGGTCGCTTAAGACAACGTCCTTTCATTTGATTTTAAATATGAAACTCATGTTTAGAAATTTGAGATGTGAATTATTTGTATTATTCGGACTACTGTTCTCATATCAAGTGTTGTCTTGCGTTTCGGCTGATATAACCTTCGACCTTTTTCATTTGTCTTTTCAAACTTTGCTGACGAAATGCAAACAATCTACTCCATTAGAGAAAAAAGTTGAGTTCAAAATTCCATATAGATTCCCTATAATGCAAGATTCACCTTGTCGGAGGTTACATCGGTAAAAATGAGATTTCCTGATAAGATGAAATTTTAAATTTTCTTTATATTCAATATTTTTAGTTATGAAATGTATTTATCTGTTTTGCATTTAGGGAATATTTTCATGACGCAGGACTATATTTTTATTTTTTTCGTTTGGATAAAACTTGCTACCCATATTTTCTTTCCTTTATTAGACAGTCTAATCAAGACATTAAAAAAAAATGAAGATATCGAAAAAAAATTATATTGTACGTATCCGTTATGGAATGAATTTCTCCGAAAAGAAATTTTCACTTAATTTCATTTTTTTTTTTTTTTTTTTTTTTTTTTTTTTTACAGCGAAAAAACAATTTATGATACCGAGCAAACACTTCGATTCTTAGGAAAAACTAGTATTAAAGATGGGGAGGGAGTATCAGCTTTAAATTGAGTTATCTCCCCTTGGCGTGCTCAAAAAATTCAAGATGGCTACCTTCAACGTGCTGTCATAAAAACGTTTTTTTCCGATTAAAAAAAAATAAAATAAAATACTCGATCAAATTAAGTGATTTTTTTTTCTCTCGGAGATCTTCAGCTGAAAACGGATACGTACAATATACTCTTCAAATTTTCATTTTTTTTTTAATGTCTTGATTAACATGTACAAGTACCAAAATCTTTATGCTGTGACAAAGAAAATCTTGCCCCAAACATCGAATTATAAGTGTTTAAAAAAAAAAAAAAAAAAAAAAAATTAAATCTATGATTAAACTGATTTCTCGGCGCTATTTTCCAGGACAGGCGAGATAATTAAAAATTCGGTACTTGTGCATTTAACGAACCAGACGTAACTGAGCATTTACTCGACTTTGTCCGGCGCATTCCTGTAGTCACCGTTACGTTGCCATGAAAAAAAATGTAAACATTTTTTAAATTTTATACAATACTTTTTTTTTTTTTTTTTTTTAATAAACCATATTAATGAAATATATTATAAAAACAAAGAAAATTAGAATATAAATAGAACTTTTTATAATTTTAAGCAATGATTTTAAATTCAAAATTGAATCCCGTGATTATTAGATCACATGTTTAGTTTAAACGCGTATTCTATGAATTTAATTTTCACGTATTTTTTTTTTTTTTTTTTTTTTTTGGGGGGGGGGGGGAAAAATACTTTCAAAATTCAATTTTTGTGCAAAATGAAATTTAAAATGTTTACATTATTAAAATTGAAACTTTTGAACAATATTTCAATATTAAATTTCTATTCTGTTGATTAAAATGAAAATTTGAAAACTATAGCCATCCACAAATATATAAAAAAAAAAATATTATGGTGCTAATGCACTTACTGATCCGCGTTATTTTTGAAATCGTATTCCAATTTTAAAGTTTTTTTTTTATTCAATTGTAAGGTTAAAGTACAGAATAGGTACAAAACACCCTCCCCTCCCCATGTTAACAATGGCTTTTTAAATAACGTTATTTTAGCACGGATCAAAAGTGCATGAGTACCAAAATTATATTGCCTAATATTCATAAAACTACTTATTTGCGGAAAATTTAAATGCAATATTCGTTTTCAGCAAATCTGAAAACCTTAAATCTGCAATTTTAAAGGAAAGTGTTAAGGATGGAAACCAAGTAAAAATTTACCATGTAAAATTATAAAGTTCGGTACTTATGTATTTTTGCTAAAATGTTATTTCGAAAGCCATTCTTAACATAGGGAGGGAAGGGTGTTTTGTAACTATTCTATGCTTGCGCCTAACAATTTAATAAAGATATCGTGAAACTTAAATTTAACATAAAACTATTTTAAAATAGCGCGGTACCAAAATGCGTAAGCACCAAAGTTCTATTTATATTTAAAAGTAAACATAAATAAATACAAAATTCTGCTTATATTGTTGAAAATTATAAAGTTTTGTTTATATTGTTTAAAACTTAAAGGGGAGGCGCTTCTTACTATCAGAACGAAATTTGTATAGTCGATAAATGGAGCTTTCAGATAAAAAACAATGGTTTCTACTGATTTATTTGTCAATTCTAATAAATTACAATGTTAGTTTCCAGATTATGTAGTCGAAATTACCTGAATATTACTGAATTAAATAAAACTAATCATGTTAGCAGGTGAAAAATTGCGGCCATCTTGTTTAAATCAAAACTGAAAATTACCTCCATTTTGAACTCTCCTGTGTCTTAAGTAAATACGATCATTTTCAAATTCTATTAATAATTTTCTACCTTACCGATTTTCGTAATTTTTGGATATAATCATCTTAAAAATACGAGAAATACGTAGATACTATTGTTTTCATGTAAAATTTAGTTTTACGATTTCCGAAATTTCGTTCTAATAGTGTAGAAGCGCCAAAAATTTTGTTTAAAATAAAAACTGTTTCAACTTTTAAAATAGTTGAAGAAATTAAGTTCTCTGTATATTAAATTATTTACAACTTTTTTTTTAAACGTTTTCATTGTTTAAAGTTCTGCTTATTTAAAACTGCTGAAATACTGATATCATTGTTTTTATATTGTTGGCATAGTAAAATAACGGCGATTAGGGAGCTTGGTACTTTTTATGTGATTGTGGGAAAATAATCTCGAACTAACTCCAGTCTTACCTTAGACTAGCACTTATATTATTTAATTGTAATTCATTGAGATGAGCATAATTTATTACTTTATTTATTGCTGACTCTTAGTTGTTGTTTCCCGACGTTTCGGCTAACTATTCCTCTGGCTTTCGTCAGGTGGTAACCGCGACGGGATAGGAACTCCGAATCTCCTAGCTACATTCTCAGCAATTACTGCGGGGCCTGTTGCGCAGTGGATAGGCGTTGAATCTCTATGGTTCCGGGTGAGAATTGTCTGAAGATAGCGATTTCAATCCTACCCAAAGCCGGTCAGAGGCTTACTTTGCCCAAATGTGGTGAGACAACTATGGAAGGCAGTAATTGCTGAGAATGCAGTTATGAGATTCGGAATTCCTATCCCGTCGCGATTACCACCTGACGAAGAAATAGTTGGCCGAAACGTCGTGAAGCAACTAAGAAAGATGAGGATAATAGTCCGCAATAAATAAATTAAGACTAACACTTGTTTTAATTTTCTAATCGTTTTATGAGGGGGGGGGTCATTCTATTTCAGTGACTCCAACCAATGCGTAATTCGATATAAAAGCAAATCTAAGGGATGCGATATAAAATCGTGTATAACCAACTCTAATTTGAAGATTATGTGCGACTGGGAAAGTGACTGCGTCTTAACATTTTTTTTTTTTTTTTCACCAGAAGTGACTTTCCATAACTTAGTGTTAAGTGCAGAAGATTAATCGGTGTGTGTATAATATAAATATATATATATATATATATATATATATATATATATATATATAATTCATGCCTGAGAAATGTCTACCCTGGATAATGTTTTATAAATTTACCAAATAAACATTTGTTTCTAGTTTCCGATTTTTAAATATTAAAGATCATGTTGGATATCTATAAAAAATCCGGAACACTTAACAGCCGAGAACACCCAAATGAAAACAAATAGTATATTGTAAATCTTACCGACCTGTGTAGTTAATGCACAAACTCTGAATTATTTTAGACTAGCCTGGGTGTGCGGTGTTGCCCGGGTGTTTAGATGCGTGTTGAGCAAAAAAGTGGTAGTAGGCATGCAGGCTCAAACCTGTACCGCGAAGGAGGAAAAGAACGTGAAAAAGGAAACCTTTTGGCCATTGCGTCCATCGCCAAACCGGAAATGGCGAAGGTTTAAAATTAAGGCTAGTCAATCGAAAAGAGGGGATGACTTTCAAAAATATCGGAGAAAAAAAATCAACCCTTCCTTAGAGAAAAGTGACCAGTTGAGGGTGAAAGAATTAATATTTTTAGCAAATTTTTCAATATTTGGCGTCCGAAGGGTCGAGCTTCAAAATGACACCGATCTCGTTAAAATCCGCCGCCTGTTAAGTTTTAGACATACAGACGGACGGACGGGATTTGTATTATAGATTATCTCTTTTCGTGTTACGAAAACCAAAATGGCGGGCGAAATGATGGCTGAAAAGATAGTAATTCAAAAAGTAATGAAGACAAAATTACTCAACAATTCAGAGCTGAAATATTTCCCTCATTCTAAATTCTGATTAAACCACTAAAGATTGAATTTCATCCATTTTTAAGTTATTAGGTGAAAATGCAGCATAATTACAAAACCTTCTTTCTATGGTGATAAATTTCTAAACGTTATTTTAGCAATATATATTTAGCATAAGTACCAAAATAGAATATTTAACTTTTCTTACTGCTTATTAAAAAAAATCTTAATTTGGTACTTAATTTAAAAGACGCGGTGTTAATTTAGTGCTTGTTTTGCTTTTATCAAGTTACGATAAACTAATAATTCTTTGAATTGTCTCCTTTTTGTTTTGAGAGAATCCTGCAAAAATGAAAACCAAAATTGTCCTTCAATCCTAAAATACACATGCTTCGGTTTCCTTCGCTATACATAGATTAATTTATAATCTCAACTACCATGTCTGAAAATAATCTTATCCTTTGCTATGAATTAATATTTCTTATATATATATATATATATATATGTGTGTGTGTGTGTGTGTGTGTGTGTTACAACTGTACCTATTCTGCTGGTATCTCTTATGACAAAATCAGGATAATTATCGTAGTTGGCACAAGAAATATATTATGAGGGGGGGGGGACAATGTTTTACTTATTTTGACCTACATTAGTAGGTCACTTTTTTCTTTATCAGGAATATGCTGTCCGGTTATTTTGCTTCCTCCTTACCCTTCATCACTTAAAAGTAGTTTATTCCAGATTTGGGGAGAGGGGGGGTGCTTCTTTAACAAAGACTACTTTTGTTTTTCATCCATGTCTCCGAACTGACGTTGGGGCTCAACGCTAGTGGATTGTAAAGATTTGGTTGAAGCTGGGAATTTCTGTTCGACACCCTGATGGGCAGCTTTATTTTTAACAGTACTAGACCCCGTCACCTCTCTCCTGCGTCTGGTAGACCCCCCCCCCCGGCACTCTTTCTTCATAAGTCTAAGATTTGTAAGTTTCTTTCGCTTCATCTGCAAAATGAATGGCCGATCCCAAAAATGTATCTTGATCCCCTCCCTTCACTTAAACTCGCAAAAATTCAGGAAATCAACCAATTGTATTTATTAACGAACAGAATATAATGAACCTTTTTTTTATCTTATCGAAAATGTAAACAAAGAAAAGCGCTAGTAATTGTCTGTATTTTTTAGATGAGTTGTTTTCATTGATTGAGATTGTCGGACTGATTTCCTTGTTGTGACAATAACAACCAAGATGAGGAAGTCAGTCCGACAATCTCAATCAACAAAGAAAAGCGCCTTTACTAAATTTATAATTTTAAGTACTAAACAAGACGTGCGAGTTTTGTGAAAAAAAAAACATCGTATGTTAAATTCTCAAATTTCAGTAACATTATAAAAAGTTCGTGTTAATGAAATCCATATTACTTGAACAATTCCTCAAACTAACGATATTGAATTAAGCATTGTTTATTCAATTATTTTCACCAAAAAAAATATTTTGATTTCAATACCAATTCTTGCGAAAATTTCCAATGTAATACTTTTCCTTTCACCTCTGAACGTGTGAACATCAAAGTGATTTTTTTTTTTTTTTTTTTTTTTTTTTTTTTTTTTTTTTAAGTCTTGAAAATAAAAACTAAAATTTAAGGACCAGCATGGGGGGGGGTCACTCATAGCAATACTTAAAAAAAATGGGATTATTTCTATTAACGATTAATTTGAAGTACAGGTAGCAAACATTGTAATAAAACGGGATTTACATTCCACTCGCCGGTCCTGAATATGACCTTAAACTATATCCAGTGGTGAGGCCCCAGCTTGTGGGCTTTGGGGAGTGTGGAGCCACCCTTTAATTGCCATTGCTCCCAGGTCCACTCCGACCCGGGGTGGTAGTACCTGTTAGGGTCCCAACTATGGGTTGAATAGAAACTGACTTGAAAACAACATATATTCTATTAAAAAAAATCTTTCTTCCGAATCTTTGGATTCGGCATTAAATAACCTGAAAAGTGTTGATATGCCGTAAAGCAACCAACCAACCACATTCCACTCGCCGTATTGTTTATTTTAATACCGCATTTTTAAAAATTCAATTCTATGACAAAACTAACTTGTACATTTTTAGAATATTACCATTTTTTTAACTGATAATGCTGTTAAAAAATCTGAATTCAAGTTTAATATCAATCAGATAAAAATACAATTTTAATTGTATATATTGAAAAATATACTAATTACGAGATGCCTTCAATAAGTTTCCAGAGTCTTTTGTACAGGCAAGTACAATCTTGAAAATTCAGTATGTTATGCCTATGCATCTGAGATGACTGACACTTTTTCGTGATTTTAGGTTCAAATGAACAGCTACAGCTGGAATGGAATATCCTCTACTAAAGCCTGAATGTCACAGCTGGTGAATTTCAAAAATACACTCTGGGCGTGAGGACACTTTTGAAGAACGATATGCAATAAAGTTGTTTTAAACTTGGAAAAATGCCACAGAAACGTATGGAATGTTCGAGTGCCTTTGAACCATCTTACATGAATCTAGCATCAGTTAAGTGGCTTAAGAGATTAAAGGAAGGAAGGGAATCTGAGGGATGGTGAGATGTGGGAGGAGTAAGGAAGTCGAAACACCCGAGTTGATTGGCCAAATGTTTTAAAGACCGTTGTGTGTATAGAAAAGTTTGTCAGTGTGGGGAACTGTACACAATTAATCGCGAGGAACTGAAGATACGGAAGATTTGTGTGGAGTTTGTCCTAAGAGTGCTCGGTTATCAGAAAGACGTCATGGCAGCAGCTCGATGGTCGAGCTGATCAATTCAGATCCCGCAGTTCTTGATTCTCTGGCCTGCGATGAAAGTTGGATCTACTATTATGCCCCAGAGACCGAGACAGCATTCCTAGTGGAAGCACACTGGCTCTCTCAGACCCAAGAAGGCCAGACAGAGCAAATCCACCCAGAAACTTATGATTTTGACAGCATGGGTATGATCTATATGCACTAGGTTCCCACTGGACAATCAAGGAATATTATGCTAAGGTTTTAAGGGAGTTCAGGAAGAGATTTTCATTGGAAGATGCCAGCACTCTTCAAATCGGGTCAGTGGCATTCCCATCAGAAGAATGGACCAGTCCACAACTCCATCCTTTTCACGGTTCGACCAAGATAGGCATCAAGACAGTTTCTCACTATCTTTGTAGTCCAGACCTTGCTCTCTGTTCGTATGACTTTTGGTTATTCCCTAAGCTCTAGGAAAACCTTAGAGGCTGTTGCTGTGAGACAATTGTGGAAATGAAAGAGGCTATGACGGGGATCATTGACACTCTCGCACAAGAGGATTTCCGTGGGACCTTCCAGAAATTGTTGGAATGGTACAAGTGCATTGCAGCCGGAGGAGATTACTTCTAATCAGATTAGTTTTACGTGTGCATTATCAAAAAAAAATTCCCATACGAACAGTCTGAAAACATGGAGTGCATTTCGTAAATAAGCACTTTGTTTTTATTACAATGGGAGTATTTAAATTAATGGATGCTTTTTATCTTCAAAAGTACAGATTGCTTTTATTTCCCTGAATTTAAAAATGTGACATTTGGGGGCTTCCATATAAATACTGCGTGTTGCTTTGTCGTTTGTTTCGACTGTTTGAAGACCGGTCTCTGTTACTAAACCCTCGCTTTTGGGATATCATTAAGCAATTTTAGTACTTTTTTTTTTTATTTTATTCAGTACCTTTTAAACTTTGCCTTTGAATTAGTTCATGAAAACTAAAATCTTTCGAAGGATTTTGATCAAATTTAAGCTGAATTTTCGAGTTTTCTTAGCCGCCGTAAAAACGTTTTTCATTACCTTTTTTCCCCACGTAAAAATACGTTTTCCTTTTTGGAGATTAACTTTAGGCTTTAATATTTCAAACATCATCAAAAGCTTATACAAAAATTATAAGCCAGCTTTTTATAACAATATGCCCAATCATTTTTCGACATTAAATTGCACGTGCCTAAGATCTCTCTCCTAGATGAAATCCAAATCTTAGTGTGGGGCTTAGATAAAATGAGTAACATGTAGAATATTTTACGTCAAAGGTATGAGAAATAATGCTGGGCACCATATACATGACTCTATACTTGTAATGGATGTGTATTCAGAATTTATATACCTAGACTGGGGATCTCTGGTCAATCTCGGAAACGGCTGACAGTTTACCATTTGTAAGCGCCTTTGTTTCTTTGGGGGGGGGCAACCTAATTCTTCGAATGCTTGTTGCCGTTCGTCTTTTTACATCCTGTTTTCGTGACTTAAATCGTGAATTGCTTCGACTACTTCCGGAACTGACTCTAGATTCTCCGTCAGAGTTATAAGTACTAGTTTTTTATGTAATCATATTGAAAAAAAAGTTCTTTTTAAAGTTAATTTTAACTTGGTTCTGAAAATCTGACTTTTTAAAATAAAAGTATGTTGTTCGGTAGTTCAATAGAAGCAATAAAAATGAGATTCTGTATCCTAGTCTTTTTGCGCAGTTTTTCTCCGTTTCCCCAGCCCCTGCGGATGACCTTAATACATCTAGTGGTGATTCCACCTTTGAAGGCTATGGGGAATATGAAACTATCCCGAAGTTATTGTTACCCTTAGGTCCACTTTGGTCTGGGGTGGTAACACCTGTTAGGGCATTTGGTGCCACGAAATCGGGTTTTTTGAAGATACTAGCTTCGTGGACAAAAATGCAGGAGACATTTTTTTCTTCACCCTTCTCTTTGCAAAACTCTATCACGCTCTGCAAAGTCAAAAACAAACGTTTCTTCTACAAAGCGACCAAACACCATGAATAAATCTGAAGATATAAAGACATTGGAGAATAGGGACTTTTTCCAAAATTACTGGAATCTGCATTAAATAACACGAAAAGAGTTAATTGGTTGCTTTTAAGTCTATTTTGGGTGTGGGGGTACCTACTACTGACTTCTCGGTGCTTTTTTTTTCTTACATGCCTGTTATATAAATTTGAATTTTTTTTTGTTTCTTTGAGGTTTGCACCATTACCTGTGCTAGTTCTGTATCTTTGGATACTTTCACTGCATGCTAATTCTTACAAAATTTAACTTTTTTTTTTCTGTTCGGAAAATGTGTGCTCATATGTTTGCTTTATATGCAAAGCTGATCCCCCGCTGTAAAATTTAAATTGTTTCCATCCACCAAAATAGGGTACCCCTAGAAGAGCTACAAAGATATATGCAATGATACACCAATATCGCCAGTTTCGTATTTAACATTATTGTTGATCAGTGGAGATGAGCTATAATTATCGGTTGTCAGATCATCTCTGGTATGTTTTAAGTAGTGCTAATTTGATATGTGGAAACCTTTTTGAAAAATAGATGTTCAGAAAATTCGTAGCCTAAATGCTGTCTTCGATTTAATTTTGTTTATGCTTTTTTTTCTGCATTGCTATAGGCTTTAATAGCCACATGTGTATGTAATATATTTGTTACGGATGCGCTATGTGAGGAACTTATCACCGGGAGTAAAAGGTAAAGATTAGATAATTTATCCCAAACTCCGCGCAAGGTTTTATAGAAATTCAAGAACACAACGCTCTAAACAATTATTATATTTCAACTACGTATAGAGGTAATTCTTTGCATTAATTACAACTCGCCGTTCATATTCGAAATGTCAACTTTTATTGGTTTTCGGGTATGCTGACAACGAATGTAAAAATTGGGGCTGATAAGTCGTTTACCAGATATGAAAACATGATATCCATGTAAAAGCTAATGTAATCCCCGGACGTCATTTTGTTTTCACAGCCAAGCAGGCGACGAAGCAAATTTTATCACACACACCCCCACCCCCCAAAAAATGGGAAAAATATTTATTCAGGAAGCCATTTTTAACATGCGGAGGTTGGGATGTTTATTCCGATAGCAGTTTTGTTTTACACGCATGCGCATTACTAATTCCTCATTGTGAAAAATAGCTGACAGGGATTACATTAGTTTTTCGTTAGATAACAAATGTTTTTATATCCGGTAAACTACTTATCAGCCCTAATTTAACTGTCAGCATACTTGAAACACTATAAAATCCGACATTTCGAATGTAAACGCTAAGTTGTAATGAATGTAAAAAAATAAATAAAAAATACCAATAATTTTAGTACTGACTAGGCTCAACATTGCTTAACTTCGGCTATCTAACGGAACCCGGTGGGTCAACGTGATTGTCTTGTATATTATTAGTAGGGCTAGGACAACAGCATATTCTTCATTGTTTTGACTCTTGAGTGTGTATCCCTTGATACCTTATATGCTTTTACATAGTGATGTGGTTCTCGGGTGATTAACTGTCTGTGTCGGATATATACTCGAATCAAAACAATGAAAAGAATATTGTCATATCCCTGTTTATTAGACACAAGGTTAGTTTTTTATTGCAGGAATTCATTAACCCCCCCCCCATAAAGAGCTGTCTAGATGAGGACAAAACTAAGAATTGCCTCAGTCTTGATAGATTTCTCCTTCACTGACAAAATGAGGTGAAGTATAGTATAACATATACTACACTTTTTCTCCTACACAAATTTGCATAACCTAAAATTAAGTTGCTACAGCAACTATGATTACTGTAAACATACAATTTGCGTTTAGATCTGAACTACAGTATTATAATGCTACCTTCCTCTCCAGACTAAAATTATTTGAACATTTGACAAATCGTGTATATGCCCCCCCCCCTTTCGAAAATATAGGGCTTACGGTCGTGGTTAGTTTTGTCCGGATTATTGCATCACGTTTATTAATATCCTTTGGGAAGGTAAGAATTCGTATATCCTTACCCCATACATAGATCATATAGAAGAGTAAACTGGACTCTAACCTTGGTCTGAAAATACTGACATAACCACTAGTCTCTTTGCTTTATATAGAGATAAGCAAAGAGACTAGTGGACTTATCCACAAAACAGAAAAAGGAGATTAAATTGCGCAACCCTTGTTTGATTATATTCTTCTCCCACCCGGACAGGTATCTATTGTCTTGCTACTGTAAGGAGACCTTTTTATGCATTTAGAAAAATATTTAATAAAAAAAAAATACTCTCCTCTATTTCCATTTCTTTGTTAATTTTAGAATATTACGCAAATTTCAACGTAGCTACATTTTTTTTTTTCGATAAACTAAGATATACAAATAACCAAAACCTATTAGTAATTACAAGCTAAAAAAAAAATTACATGAACTTTTAATGATTTGTCATTTGTGCGACCTTTTTATATTGTGATTGTTTCGCTATGAGGATATTGGTGCTCCTGCAGAATACGAACCAACCTAAAGCGATTTAAGTATATTTACGTAAACAACCGGAAAAGTCGACAATTAGTACTGAATTAAACGGCTTTTTCCTAATATTGTTTTAACAACAAACGCTTACCTGGAGGATTTAGCAGACGAAGGTAAACAATGAAACAATTTTCCATCTGCTCCATTCACCAGTTTTTTTTTTTGTTTTTGTTTTTTTTTAAATCCTTACAAAAACTTGCAAACAATCAGTTGACACATAATTAGGTTAGTTAAGAAAAAAGTTACTCTTTGTAGGTTTTTTATTTTAAGTTTGTCGTCTACCAAACATTTAGTTGGATTTACGATTCGTAAGCTGCTTAGATTGTGTGGGGCTGTTACCGGAAATCTGCTTTGGTAAGACTTTAGTTTCGTTCATAATCTGTAAAAGTACTAGGAAATCTGTCCAATTCTTACTCCATCTATTGTTTATAGTTTTGTTTACTCTTCAAGGGTCCGAAATGGTTATCGATGCGGACTGAAATGTTGAGTTAGGTCCTTCCAAAATTAACAATTCCCCTTTATTTGGAATTATTTAATCCTACATGTAACGAAGAGTTATTTTCATTTTGTTTTAAGTGTTCAAACTACCGTGGAATTTCCACGGGTTCTGCTAGTATAATTATCGTGTCCATCTCCAAAGCTGTCTATTACTACTGTCACTACCTATGCATTAGGAGTATCGGAAGCCGCCATTGAAAACTTGAATAAACATCTGATTATACAAACTCTGTTTCGAAGCTTATCAATATGAAAATGTAATTTCAAACCGTAATTTTTTTTTTTTTTTTTCAATAAAATGAGGAAAGACCAAATTTTAAAATGAAAGATTTAATCGAAAAAATACATTTTTTTTTCATCGGTTTTCTTAAGATTTAACGAAATTCAAATTTTAACTGGTACCAAAATCTATTAAATATATATAAATCCCAAAAAATCACTTACCTGTAAAAAAAAACAAAGTAATCTCCTCCGGCTGCAATGCATTTGTTGTTCCAACAACTTCTAAAAGTCCTCTTGCGTAAGCGTGTCAATAACTCTCGTCACAATTGTCTTATAACGACCTAAAACGTTTTCCTTGAGCTTAAGGAATAACAAAGTCACAGGGAGCAAGTTCTGTAGTATAGAGGTGAGGAATTGTTTTGTTTCCCATTTTGGTCAAATAGTTTGACAAGGATGGAATTATGG
This sequence comes from Euprymna scolopes, assembly GCF_053919585.1. NCBI lineage: Eukaryota > Metazoa > Mollusca > Cephalopoda > Sepiida > Sepiolidae > Euprymna > Euprymna scolopes. Next base: position 124,396,228 of record NC_136484.1, read on the forward strand.
ACTAGTGTATTGGCGCAAATCTTCCGCATCTTCAGTTCCTCGCGAATAATTGTGTGGACAGTTCCCACATGCCATCAAACTGTGCACTTATAATGTCTCTATAGAGACACAACGACCTTATCCATGAAATTCTTTATTTGACCAATCAGCTCTGGTGTTGTGACTTACTCCTCCCACACATCATCCATCAGACTCCCTGCTTTCCTTAAATCTCTTATGCCATGCAAAAACTGATGCTCGATTGATGCAAGATGGTCTAAAAGCAATGTGAAATATTCCATACGTTTCTGACATTTAAGTTTAAAACAGAATTTTATTGCGTTCTTAAGTGTCCTCATGTCCAGATTACATTTTTGAAATTCACCAGCTGTGACAATCAGGCTTTAGTAGGATGTGTTCCAATTCCTGTTGTAGCTGTTCATTTGAATCTGAAATATTAAAAATTGGTCAGTCATCTCATAGTATGTATAGCAATAACAAACTGAATTTTCGAGTTTACGACAATTTGTAATGCCTGTACAGAATGTCCGGAAACTTATTGAAGGCACCTCGTATGTGAGATGCTACTAGATCGAGTTGCCTGAAGATATTGGCTACATTGTCTAAAATGAACCAAACATTTTCTTTCTCTTTGCAAAATTTGATTTTTTTTTCTTTTTTTTTTTTTTTTTTTTTTTTTTTTTTTTTTTTTTTTTTTTTTTTTTCAAAGCAAAAAATATTTCCTCTACAAAACAAACAAACCAAATACCATGAATAAATATTTGAAGGTATAAAAAACTTAAAGCATAAAAACTTAAAATTACTGGATTCTGCATTAAATAACCTGAAAAGGGGTTGATTTGCCGTAAAACAAAACAATCCCAACTGAATAAAGATGTATAAAGAACTTTAAACACTTTAATAAAGTGAACGCATTTATCATTAAGCAGCATCAAAAGGATTGATATGTAGAAAGACAAATCTAAGTGCAAGTACGTTCTTATTGTGACGGCAAAATGTTGCATAATGGGATGTAATTCTGAAGCCCCGACCCTAGCCCAACGTAGACTTGTACTTAAACTAGTATATAAATAACATACTCGTAGTGCAGCTATTCTTCCAAATAAATTCGTAATTCAAAATAATGGTTCGTATGCACTTGTTACCGTGCTATTTTTTAAATCGTATTTTCGAGTTAAATTCGAGCTTATATCTTTAAATTGTTAGGTGAAAGTACACAAGTTACAAAACTCGCTCTCACCCTCCCCACGTTAAAAATGGCTTTCTAAATAACGTTATTTTAGCACGGTAACATAAGTGCATAAGTACCAAAATAATTCGTCTTTGCTACAGGAGTCCTTCTCTATACACGTCTTTCTGTTTGTCCTAAAAGAATAACCTGGATCAATGCTTGAGGTACCTTTACATGGAAAACCGATAAAATCTGGGTTTAATGTATTCGGCGTTTTCTAATCTTTCCTCAAAGGCACGGTTTCACAAGTCATTGGATTTTTCCAATAAAAATATTTCTTACAAATTGCTTAATCACATTTAAAAATAAAATCCTTTCATAAGCAATTAAGTTTCAATAACAAATAAGTTCTGGTCTCGTGTTAAAACGCTCCTCTTCGTGACATTTTATTATTGGTGATAATTCCAATGCACAAATTGGATAGGTCTCGCTTAGCATGTGATCTACAATCGTGGTCGACATCCTTCATGTGATCATCGAAAACTCGCAGCATTAGTATTTAACAATTGGTACTCCTAATAAATAGGTATCCAGAGAATTTTCGTATTTTGACGGAAAATATCGATTCCTTCCAGGAAATGACGAAACCACTTATAATTTGAAAGCCATTTTATTACTTTAATGAAACTTGTTCACTTTTATTAAGAGTTAACTTTTCACATGCTTAGTACTGTCTGCCTTTTTCCATTTCGGCGTTCATATCGTAAACTACTTCGGGGACGGGTTCTATTCTCCACCAAAGTACTGGAATCCTCCGGATATCCATTTATTAAAAGTATCCAAAAGTTTCGTATCTATTTGCTAATGTGCCCTGGTACTATTTGCTAATGTGCCATAATCGTTTTGGGTGATACCGAAACGATACGACCGTTTTCTGCCATATTTTGCGAAGCAGTTTTTTTTTGTTTTTTTTTTTTTTTTGTTAAATAGTTGACTTTAAGTCAACTTGTATATTACACGTCGAAATAACACCATATGTATTTTATATCGAATTTATGTAGTTAGCTGATATTTTGAACTCGTCAAATAAAAAAAATATATAAAAAAAAACTCGACCAGTTCAGTCGTAAACCATTTTAATCTTATTGCTTCTAAATCATTTTTTATATTTCCAATTAAATGTTTATACTAATTGAATAACTGAACATTGGTCGGCCAAATGCTGTTTTAGGAAAAAAAACACTTAATGTTAAATAGAACAAGCGCGTAAGGTTTTTCGCATTCTGTTCGGTTACTAAGCAATATTTTTGTATTTTATGCCACTGCTATTGTCACATGTCTTTGTGTACTTTTTAAATAACAAAAAACTGAACTTGACCTCATTCTTTATATTTTGTTTTAGAATTAAAATTGTATACGTTAACTTTTTTTTTTTCAAATGACAAATGTTTAAGCTTAGCGTAAATTGACACGTTTGGCAAGATGGTAATCATGAAGAGAGCCTGTTTCCTCCGTTTAACTATAGGTGGCGTTACTGTCTGTCCACCCAGTTACAGAAGCACAATGTATATAATGGCACCCTTGAAATAAAAATGTTTATATTTTAATTTTAAACCTTTTTTGTTTTTGTTTTTAAACATATTTACGTTTTTTTTTGTTGTTTTTTTTTTTTTTTTTTTTTTTTTTTTTTTTTTTGCAAACATTTATTTTTTGCAAGCATAAACTAAATGTTTTTGCTATATTTTTCTTTTAAACATATTTATGGGTACAACCGTTCCCCCCCCCAGTATTTTTTACGCTCTTATAATAAAAAAAATCAACGTTTTTCTTATCTTTTTTTATGGACCCCCCCCTTTTTTTCTTAAATTTTCTGCACTTATTTTACGTTTTCTGCGAGTGTGTGTGTGTGTGTGTGTATATATATATATATATATATATATATATATGCGCGTGATCAAAGAGCCCACACAAAAAAAAGTAAATGTTTGAAAAAAAAAATGTTAACATTTTTATTTCAAGGGTGCCATTATATACATTTTGTGCTTCCATAACTGGGTGGACAGGAAGTAACGCCACCTATAGTTAAACGGAGGAAACAGGCTCTCTTTCTTCATGATTACCGGCAAGATTTCGGATTGTTTTTAAATCTGGATAAAACTTCAAATTCACGTAACTAATGATCATTTTTTTTTTCTTCACGAAAAGTAAATAAATACCAAGTAAATAAAAAAAATTTCAAATGTTTAATATTTTCCTGACACATTTTCTAGAAGTGTTAATTTACGACTATAACTTTATTAGGTGACTAGCAGGGAGATCCGACGTTTCTCCTGATTGAATGGAGATCAACGAATGTTTTTACAATTTCAAGTCCTTTTGTTACCGAAATCGGTGAAATCTCCCATTTTTCACTCGAATAGATTATCTGTTGTGGTGCACCTGGTGAAAGCGTCACATGCCTTCAAGCAGTGATTTGATCGGCAATACATTACAATCTACATTGCACTGTAGAGAATCAACTTGATTTTATAAAATTTTATGGTTTCAATAACTTTAATATTAAAGTCAAGTTTTGGGGGGTTTTTTACACGAGGATAAGAGTTAATGAATGTACAGTGGTCATGGGGAACATGTCGGTCATCGATAGAAGTGTAAATTTGGTAAATTGGATTACTTAAGGAGGTAGCTCATCAAGAATTTGTTTACATTAGACTTAAAAACAACCATATTGTAGTCAGTTGGAAAGCAGGAGAACTGAACAGTTCCACAGGCGTGCAGTTGTAAAAAAGCTTTGTTCATGGAATCTACGTTTAGGTGTAGGCACAGATAAAGAGTAAGGGAAATTAGTGATAGTATTTTGGCTAGACGAGTGTTTTTTGTGAAAGTCAGATGGGGGGAGGCATAGATTGAAGTTCAGAAGAGCACTTGCCATGAACATAAGGATAAAGCAGAGACAGGCTCGCGACATCTCTTCTGTGGGAAAGGGGTTCCAGGGAAGAGAAAAGGGCATCCCCCCACTAGGCTACGAAGTCTATTTTGAACTCAAGGCGGGATAAGCTGCTTCTAGTAGCTCCCGCCCAGATGTGGCAACAGTACTCCATCCTTGTACGCACGTGGCTCTTATACATGTAGAGAATTGAATCGGTAGAGAGATATCTACTGGAATGGTAGAACGATCCCACCATTTTCCCAGCAGCCTAGCAACGAATTTGATGTACGAGTTCCATCTCATCAGAAGTAAAGGTCGAGCCCAGATGTTTGTCAAAACATGGAGCTTTAAATTGTGCTCTAAGCGGAAACCTTTTTTGAACGCTCCCATGTCTTATCAAAGAACTTGCTGTCTTTTTATACGCCGGGCCCGTCTACTTGGGTGGTAAGCTCTCTAATGCACTTGTGATGTTAGGCTGCATAAGGGTGTTAACTTTAAAAATCGGACAGTTCCTTTTAATCGGATTTTTTTCGATACTTATCGGAGGCGTTCCCACACAAAACCCAAGAACATTCCCAGGCGCATCAAATACCTTTTTGTGAAACCTCAAAGAAAATAAATCGGCTTAGCAGTTTCAGACTATAAAGAACGAACTTGAACACTCACAAATGGTGCTTTTTATATAAGTAGAGATAATTTTAATTGAATAAATTCCGTAGGGGAAAAGGGGTCCGTCCAATAATATCCTTTTGTTTTTTGTTTTTTTTTTTTAACTAAATTTAAATCTAAATTCCTCAATCTTTTATAATTTTGTCTAAATCTCATAAGGTGTGTGTGTGTGTGTGTGTGTGTGTGATTGATCCGCGGTCAGTTTCGTTGTATCATAACCTTTCAGTGTGTCTAGACAGGAAGGTACTTTAAGCTAAGATCGATGCTCTGCCGTCTTTTCGACAGCCGGAGTGTATAACTGCTATGCCATCAACACTAACCACTAGGAAGGAAGTCTTATGGTTTATATAAACCATCAGCTATCGAGTATGGTCTTCTACGGAAAGCTTTGCATTATGGTTAACGGTAGTTGACGATTTCACTTATGTTAGCACTTAATTCGCTAATATATATGGTTAACGGTAGTTGACGATTTCACTTATGTTAGCACTTAATTCGCTAATATATATCTCTCACACACACTAGCAGGAGACTAAGATTTTTTATATAATGGCTTGAATTTTTTTAAATACAAAAGTCAAGTATCATGGCTCAATTGTGCTCTAAGCAGAAACACTTCCGTTTTATCAAAGAACCTATTGATTCTATATACCGGACCCTTCTGCTTGTGCGGTAATAAACTTCACAAATGTACTCGTGATGTTAGGCTGTGTGAGGCGTTAACTTCGGTCAAAATCGCCTGTTCCTTTGATGGGATTTTTTTTTTATAAATACTGATCGAAGACCTTTCGATAGAAACTATCTAAAAATGCTGCTAGAAGTACATTTGTGTGAAATTTCAAAAATATCAGCCCAACCGTTTCGTCGTCCACAGCGGACGAACTCTCGCACAACAAAGTTCCTTTCTATATAATAAAAAGATATATACTAGCACGTTGTCTGGCGTTGCGCGGTTGTAAAATGCATGAAAAAAAATTTTAACGTATGCAGATTTCATATAGTAAAATTTTCTTGATTAATATATTGTGGCCAGTGATTTAAAAAGTTAATAAAAAAAACAAACTTTAGTACGGTTAGTTAGAATCGAAACTAAAACATCTCTCCAGCGTTATTCCATGTCCGTATGTATATCAACACATGAAATAAAACGTTGTTAAATGTATATTTACACAAACAGAGCTTGTACATCGAACTACGCCTGCCAAGTTCCATTTTTTTTTCCGATTCCTTGCCTATGTTAATTTTTTTTTTTTTTTTTTTAACTCTTATCGATTTTGTCCCACAGGTCCGAATACCCCATATATTAAGTTTCAGTGCAGTAATTGTTAATGGTGTAAATTGGGTAGAATTTGATTTTAGAACAACTCAACAAGGACTTGTTTACATTTGATTTGAAGGCTATCATGTTGTATTCAACCGGGAAGCAGGCCAGTATAACAGTCTCACGTGCAGGTAGTTCTGTGAAAGAAGCTTTGTTTATGGAATCTGCGTTTAGATTTAAGCACACTGGAGAAAATCGTATAGGGATCGTATAGGCTAGTCAAGTGTTTTTCTGGAAGTTTGGCAAGTTTGAAGTTCAATCGAGCACTTGGCATGAAAATAACGATAGAACAGATATGCTCGCAATATCTCTTTCTGTGATAAAGAGGTTGCCGAGAAGAGAAAAGAGCATCACCTACTAGGTTTCGAAGCCGGTTTTGAACTCTATCATGGCTGGATGGGGGGGGGTAACAGGCAGCTCCTGTCCAGGTGTTGCAACAGTACTTCATTTTAGGGCGTACCTCTCTCTCTTATACAGAGAGGATTGCATCAGCAGTGAGATACCTACTGGAACAGTAGTGATCCAACCATTTTCCCAGCGATCTTGGCAACTGATTTGATGCATGTGCTCCATTTAAGATCAGAAGTGAAGGTCAATCCCCAGAAGCTTGTTAAAACATGGATCTTCCCCGATATAAGAGCCATTCATTTCAACTGGGGCATGATGGGGGTTAGAGCGATTATGATGAAAGGAGAAGCTTGGTTTTTCGATGCATTAAAATTAACCAATCATCTTTTTCCTCATTGTTCGCCTTTGAAGTATTGTCATAGACTAGTGTCGTCATAAAATTTATGACCTAAGAATGTGGTTTGGGAGATCATTGAAGAGGAAGAATTGGGCCCAGAATGGAACTTTGAGGGACGCCAGCGTTAATAGTATGAGTTTGATTTCTGCACATCGACTACTCTTATAAGCCTGAGAGAAACGATTTAATAATTGAGGGAATATTTTCAGCTATTCCATAGTTTGCAATCTTGTAAAGTAAACTTTTATGCCATATACTAACAAAAGCCTTTGTCTAGAGCTATTGCTCCAGAAACGGAACCCGTGTCAAGAGATTCACTGATGAAGTTTACAGCAATAGGAAAATCAATGTTTCGTGAATATTTTTTGGAGTTCTTGTAAAAGAGGAATTCATTAGTTGAAACATTAAAGAAGCATAAATATATTAAGAGCAGTGAGTTTCAGAGGTCAGCAAAAATCGTTTTTAAAACTTTGCTCACTGAAATAATTCATTGAAAGTTGTTTTATAAGAGTTAATGTTCATTTGTTTTTGTATTAACATATTTTAGTGATAATGACTGGAAATATTTCGATGAGTAAAGTTTATATAGATTGGCAGACGATAATGTGGGGAGTTGTCTGTGTTTAATGTTTGTGCGTGTGTTGTGAAAAGTTGCAGAGATGAGCGCCCACAGTGGAGTTCCCAGCGACACTGATCAGATTCTGATCAACTAAGCTCCACTGGTTTATTGAAGAAAAATCTGGCTGTGAAAGGATTTAGGTAGCTCCCAGAAAGACAGTTTCAAAGAAATTCAGAAAGTTCGATTGATCCAAAATATTTGTTCTTGTTCAGGATAATGTCTGCACAGACAACATTCGTACAAATGCGTTTATGCATTTTGATTTTGTACGTCGATGTGAAAATATTGACTACAGAATAGCAACAAAACGCCCCATGTTAAGAATGGCTTTCTAAATGTTATTTCAGCGTGGTACAATAAGTGCATAAGTCAAAACTTTCGTTTCGCAGAGGTAAAATGGCAACTTGTAAATTTATTTGCTCAAAATCCAGGTATTAATGGTTATTTGATATGGGTAACGGAAATCATGTAATGATGACTCTAGGAATACTTTAGTTTACCATGTTGAAATGGTGGCTGAGATGTACTAAAATAATAAATGCACATTTTCGCAATCCTTTTTATTCCCTCAAATCAAAGTCATAAGTTTTTTTTTTTTCACGGAGTCGCCAGTTATCAAGGCTAAAGACTACTGGAGGATAGGATTAATGAGATGGATAGATTAACACTAAATGCAATTAGTATTGAAAATCTCTACATACCACGCACTCTGGAAACGGCATTTTTTTCCTTTCCTCTATATGCAGGAGGATATAGACATCTTCCTGCTAAAACTTAATGTGACTGGAGACCGTTTGTAAATTTGATATTCTCATGAAACTTCCCCCTCCTTTGTAGGAAACCGGTTACATTCGTTTAGAGTGAATGCCGCTTCAGAATTTTTGGTAAATAACTCCTTATACTCATCCACACGTCTTGAACGCCGTGTATTATGAATAAATGTCTGGAAACTAAGATACGTCATCTTATTTGAGAGGCCGTTTTTTCTGTCTTTCATCGCGAAGCCCAATTTGAATGGGCGTATCTCTTAGATGCATTAGTTTCTCTATAGCATGCTGTATAAAGTTTAAAAGTGAAATGACATTCCCGTTGGCCTGTCACGCATTATATTGAATTAGCATTTTCATCGCTAAACGTGCATACTGAGTAGCCGCATCTTGATATCTTACATCCTAATTGTAATGCATTAATTTCAACCCCTAAATAAAGTGGACATAATTGAAGAGTATTATGTGATGTACTTCCGGTATTGATGTGCTAAAAAATGTTCTGTATTTTGTCTTTGTTTTTTTTTTAATTTGACCCTGTTAAATATACTTTTTAAGGTCTTAAAAGTAACAATTTTATTTTCTGAGGACTGTCATCTGACCTGCTATTGTCGTCAATGAACATCTTGTACTGCCCTTCATCTCTACTACTTTCCTCTACTCAAAACTTGACGTCTTTGTCATTTTACTTCCGTTTGTGGCGATCAATTCAAAGATTTCCGTTACTCCATTAGCGCATTTACAATTGTTAACGAACTAAAAATTCTGTTTGTCGTATCTTATTTTTTATTTGCTCTTGTCATTAGCAATATTTCACTCTTAATTGCCTTTTGAATATTTTTTATGAACTTAATAATCGGAACATTTAGTTTTTTTTTATTATTAAAAAGCTATTTGAATACTTAATGTTCTTGTGTAAAGTTGCACTGAATCAGGTCTGTATCTGTCTATTTTTGTAAGTTTCTATTTTCATCTTTATCTTAAGATGCACACATTGTAAAAGCAATGTGCAAAATTGTGCACCACGAATTTAATGGAAATCTCCCGCCTTAAAACCTTATCACTAACCTTGCCCAAATGACAACGACCTCTTCTCTCTAAACGAAACTACCACAAACCCAAGCTCAATCTTCAAAAGTACTAAACTTTTAGTGGACTATTTTGAACAAGTATCAAGAAATAGTTACATCTTTAACTTTGCCGAGCAATTTTGTTTGCATATTTTGTCATGACGAGCAGAAGTTGATCTTTTTAATTTTTTTTTTTCTTGTAAAACGATTTTATGAAGATTGTATTGACTTAAACGAAGCTACTCTTCAAGAATTGCTTCTGGATTGTTTTCATACGAGGGTTACGATTAATACCTCGCTGCTTCTACAGGGTGGGCCATAAGTCGCGCAGCAAAGGATTTTAAATAATTCTAATAGTAATAAACGTTATTTATTAAAACCAAACTTAGCCAATAAACTGAAAAACGTTGTACACGCTGATACAATCATAAAAGATGTATGTTATACCCGAAGAAAAAATATGTTGCCCCGCAGATTTAAGTTTCATATCGCTTAATTCTTTGGTGCGTGACTTATGGCCCACCCTGTATATCTCTTACAACTATGCGGCTTAGTTGAAATTCTGAAAACTTTAATTTTGATCTTCAAATATCAAGTGTTTAAACTAATCAACTACTTATCACATCGGGTCCTGGATGACCTTAGAGTCAAATAAAACTAATTTCAATTCGGTGGTTGAATCCAAATTTAGAAATGTTACCATTTCTCTTAGAACCAATCTGAGGTTATAGTAACTCGTGAGTATTTCATTTTTAGTCTTATCTCCTGCTAGGATTTGACGTTTTGTGAATCTCTTCCAACTTTTGTTGCTATTTAGCTCATGCCACTCACGAGGATCAGGTCGCCATTACTCGATCCCTCAATGTCTGCGGGTGCGAGTTTCGCTGGCACATACCCTAAATGGTAATTTTAAAAACTAACGTTCCGTTTACAAACTTTATTTACAATAAAGGCCTAATTTCCATCCAAATAATGTATACCGCTATTCCTTTGGCACCATTCTAGAATGGACTTTTCCCTATTTAATGCGGCATGTTAACCCAGTGCAGCTCTAGGTCTACCCTGCCAGGCTTTGCTTTTATTTGAAATTAATTACTAGTTGTCTGAGGCGCCCTACCAGGAAATGTCGACGGAACTGCCTATATATATTTTTTATTTTAATTTATTTTTATTTTTTTGCAAGTCAGTTTTCTTCTGAGGAGCTGGTTCTTAAATCTCACTTTCCGCCCCGAATGTCACATCTTCTCCCTATGTCAGGCAAATAGCTAGTAAAATGTGTGCAAATATTTGAGTTGATGCTTTCATTAAATCTATAGAGAAGATGTGTATTTATGCCTTTCCCAAGGATATTAATAAGTGTTGTGAAAGTCTGACAAAACTGAAAATCGGCACGTTGAGCACACTATTCTCCCCCTATAATCATTACTTCACTTCTATAATTTAATTTAACGTATTTTTACAAAATACGGTAAGTCAAATCTTAAAAATGTCAATTAAAAGAGGTGTCACATATGATCGTTTTAAGGCACAGGAAATATTCCCTAGCGTGCGAAACCACAACAAACCTCAATTAGATATGACTTACTGAGCGTGCAGCAGATAAGGGCAAATAACTCTTACTTGCTAATCAGTCCGGACGATAATTAACTTGATATCCGTAATGTTAACAGATTTTAAGAACTGTATTTAATTTAAAATTAAGAGGATTACTGAGTTTTATGGAAATTAATTTTTAGAGTAAATAGGATACAAGAGAAGTAGTCATTAAATTTTATATATTTTTTTTTACTGCATTTTTTCAAGCTGTTTATAGACACCGCCAAAAATGGCCAAAAAATAAAGTTGTTTTTTAAAACGAAATTACATTTATTAAAATCCATTATTTCTGAGTAACTTTTTTTCCAGAAAGATAACACCCTAAATTTTATCATATAGAAAGCAGAATAATGTAAAACTTTTTCTATTTTTAATTAAATTTTAATGTTAAAATTTCTCCAAAAGTTAACAATTGACGTTTTTTGTCTTGCACAAAAAACGTATATAAATAGTGATAAAAAGGATTTTGAAAGAATTTTATTTCTTGTCTAAGATTTAGGGTGATTTTCTATGAGAATATGCAAAAATATTATAAGTACCTGGATTTCAAATAATTCCACTTATTCATATAGGCAACTAATTACTTCGCGTCGATTTGAGACAATGTTTACATTGTACTTGATAAAAAGCAAAAAAAAGAATTATTGTTCAGTGACGAAAATTTCAATGTATTAACGCTGAGGCTGGCCAGTACCAGATGGGTGGTGACCATTTGTATGAGTTTGGTTTTTTTAATGTGTACGTGTGTAGGGGTCAGGCTCGCCAAACTGAGGGGGGGGGATTTAAAGCAGAATAAAAAAAAATATATTTCGGCGCGTTTGGTCCACCGTAGTCGAAAGGCGGCAAACGTTTTCGAACGGGATCGAAAAAATATTTTTTACACAATGGGCACAATATTTATCGATTTATTTTTGGATCGATTTTTCAAAGCATTCCCTGTTTAATAATGGTCATGCATTATTCGGCTCGCTAAAAACTAATTGTTTATTTATCGAAGATTTTAAAATGGCTTTTTTCGTATAAATATTTTTTAAAAATTCTTTTGCTTAACTTAAATTATTTTACTTAACATATTCACTGAATTTCACACTTCAAAACTCAAAAGCGGAATAATTAAACACAATCGAATTTCTGATAATTCAGACGTCAAAATAAGGTATGCAAACATGTTTTTTGGGGGGTTTTTTTATCTATAATCCTGTCCCTTACAACAAGACAATGTTTTCAGTTTCAGATGATTTTAAGCATATTTGGAACCCCCTCAAAACAAGGGAGGTTTTGTAAGCAAAAAAATAAATATATGTATAAATATCGTTTATGAAAAATAAGTACACTGTTATAAAGTTCATTCTTCTGTTAATAATCGCTGAAAATTTCGTATTGATTAGACAATTACCTGATTTTTGGTAGATTTTTAAAAAGACGGTCCGTCAAAAAGTATTTACCTGCCCCCCACACCAGTTTTGGCGGTGCCTATGTTTATACTTTTTCGTTTTATTAGTTCTGTGGTAGAAATAAAACGAATAAACACTTGATTGCATTAAATATTTGATTGGGTCTAAAAAAAAAAAAAAAAATGCTTCTGCATTTGACACACGATTTTCACGAGCGAGCCTTATTACAAAAAGAAACACAAATTGTTATAACCCTCCCCCTTTCCATGTTAAGAATGGCGACAACCACTGGGAAAAATGTCTTATCCAGAAAACTGTCGACTTTTCGCCAATTTTCAACCTGGCAATTTCAAACTATCTCCGTATCTTAGGAAATATTATTTATAATTTTGTCATTGACCTTCCTTTTAAAAATGTAAGTTTTGATATCTTTTAACTGGTTCTTTTGGTCGGTTCGAATTATTAATCTTGCGCTTAATATTGATCTTGAAAGGTGGTTTGTTTAATGATTTTTTTTTTTATTATGAACAAGTACGATTGATTTCAGTTTTTCCCTGTTTATATAAACTTTAAAATGACGTAACGATAACTGTATAGGTGAATATTGGAAACTGCTACATTATCAGTTTTAATATCGTATCAATCAGAAAATTCTATTCTTGGCATTTATTTCCATATTTTTCTAGCCTGAATTCTTTCTAGGAAGACATCAGGTACTTACAGGAGGGACCACATAAAGGTTGCCAGTATCTGAAGTGAAGTGATTTTTGTGGAACAAACTGGGTTCAAACTTGAACGCCCAGATTATCAATGTGGTTGATCCATCGTCACATCCCATCAGTTTTATTGAATCTTTTTTTAAAGATATATTACTATTAATCTGATTTAATTCTCTTTTTTTTTTTTTTTTTTTTAGTACATATCTTAAGTAATAAAATATATATATATTGTTTGGAAGAATTTTTTAATACGTCCACTATCAGAAATTGAAAGTAAATTCTAATTTTTTTTAATCTATTTTTTCTATTTTTATTTTTCAAGGTTGGCAATGACGAACGTTACCGCTTCAGTTACATCGTTAACGAACTAAAAACGACGGAAGTGATAGCATACATGAGGAATCTCATGGGCTTCATTAACTGCGTCTTGTTTTCAACCGATGAATTATATGAACGCTCGAAGATCAGGCGAGAATTCATAGGTAAGACTACAATCAAATCATGGAACTTGAAAATATGTATGAACTAAACTGCTACACATTTTAGTGAAATTATTTCTCCAGTCAGCGTTTTCGTGAATTTTTTTGTTTAAAGTAATATTGTAAGAATATCGTTTATCCCTCCCTAGTTGATGGATAGGACGCTATCAAAATGACAAAATGTATCCATACAAATTTTCTTTTGATAAGACTATGAAAAATAGTTTAAGGAATGTTGCTGCGTGAAAGGAAAAGTTTTGCAAATGTTAATTTCGGCTGGTACCGTGTAAATTTGATACTCATGGGTGTATTAGCGTGTCTGTTTCCTTTGTGTTCGACCTGTACGTGCATTCGCTGCAAAGAAAAAAATGGAAAACCTGTTTTTATACTATGCATGAAATATTTCTTGTACAGAAATTGTTTCAAAATGTTTTTTACTTTTGTATAGTCGATGCATAAACAATTTTTTAAGGAACATCCATTCATGTGCAACATGACACTTTTAAATATCTAGATATTTAAAGAGTGTTGATGGAGATTCTCAAGGAGCTACCACTGAGTTAGGTCTCCTGTAATATCACCTGACGTGTCGACCAGAAAAACACTGACCTCGCACCCTACCAAGGATATTTAATTGCTTTTTTGTTTGTCAGTTATCAATAGGGCTAGGACAACATCATATTCTTTTCATTGTTTTGACTTTTGATTGTGTATCCCCTGATATCTTATATGCTTTTATATAGTGATGTGGTTCTCGGTTAATTAACGGTCTGTGTCCGATATATATTCGAGTCAAAATAATATTCTGTTGTCATAGCCCTAGTTATCAAAGAAAATAAGCATGAAAGAATCCACCACACCATTCAGTCCCCTGGACTAGCCAAATGTAGTCCCTTGAGTCCAATAGGGAAGGGAGGGGTTACAAATCACTTTAAAAACAAGGTAGTCTTAACTAACGATGATAAATTCTGACAAAATGATTAGAACTATAGCCGAAATATTAGCATGAGTGACGCACCCAGTCATCCACAATGGAAATACTTCGAGACATATCTACGTCCAACATGGTACTCATGTATTCCAACGATGGAGATAGCTCATTGGAAAGTGCCGATTATAAAATAGCCATCTTGCTCTTTGCTAAAGATACTTGCTGATCATTTTAAATTATCAGACAAATTAAATATCAGACCTTGCTGCCAAATAAACAGCGTTTAATCTCTTGAACTTTCAACAGGCTAACCAAATAGTAGCCTCTTAGTCTTATAACTTTAGTGGCCTCTGTCTGACGGGTCTGTCCTTAAATTTAATTTTTGAATATTTATATACATTTTAAAAAGGTTATATTAATTCAGTTTTGTTTTCTTTTTAGACCTGAATATCGATTCGGTGCTCAAGGATCTACGCAAATTGAAAGACGACAAACTGACCATCCAGTGTGAGACGTTTGAACAGGATAAGCGACATGACGAGGCTATTTTGACTCTGGCCCATAACGCAAACCGAGGAGACATAAGTCGTCACCAAGAGATATTCTTAGCCATCTGTCAAAATGTAGGTATTTCACGTGTAATATCATCCACTAAATCGTTTAGCTGGAACAGATTTTTCTCTCAACTAGTATTAATCAACCCTACGAATTTTCAAACTGTGACGTCACTCCAAAGCTCATTTTAAGTTAATCTTTTAAGCTCTATAAGAAAGTCCAAATAGCTCAATTTGGTAGAACCTCAGACTGAAGATATTAAGTCTTTGTTTCGATTTCCAGGCATGACATTTAATTTGTTGGGAACTTACGCCATACTTTGTTTTTCTAAAAAGTAGTTAAGATCTATTTCGAAATGAGGCAAATTCTGCAATATGTTTACGTTTAAAAATTGACCGACAGACTGATAAAATCTTTTTCCCCCCTTTTGCATATAGGTTTAATATTAATCTCAAATTTTATTTGTCCCTTGTTGCACACAAAACCAAGTTTTGGTTTGAATTTCTGTAAAATGGACAGGATTCGAACTTGTCACGCCTAGGTTTTCAGTCCGTGTCATTAACTACTTAGCCACCGTTACCCCACAGAAATCTCATTGAATCATTTTATTTAATAATTAACCATAATGTGCCTTTTTCAATATATATTTACCTAAATTGTGCATAACGCAAGGTTAAATCTGTATAAAAAGTTTTTATATATATATATATATATATATATATATATATATATATATATACACACAGAGAATTTGCTCTTAAACATATTAACCGATCATTATAAATCTTGTAACACCTGCGAGGCGTGACGGTTCGTAATATTTAAGCGTTGTCTTAAGGAGAATTGCTTCCAACAACATGGAAAATTTCATTAGTATGGTCATCTCCCTCTCAGTACAGGCCAATAAGTCTCCTGTGCATAAGTTACTGGAATCTGTAAAATAGAAAAGTAGTCAACCACCTCAGCAAAATTAACCTGGTTTCCGTTCTGCTAGATCTACAGCAGATGTGCTTACGGTTATATTTCATAGGATTAGCGAATCTCTCAACAGAAGCTTCCTTTCTAGGGCAATTGCTCTTGACATATTAAAGGCCTTTGATAGGATATGGCATAAAGGCCTACTTCATAAGGTCTCCAGCTACACCGTAGCTGGAAATGTCTTAAATCATTTCTCTCTGATAGCTTCATAATAGTAGTGGTTGATGGGCAGAAATCAGGAGTCTATCCTGGGCCCAACTCTTTTTGATCTACATCAATGATCTTCCAAAACACATCCTTAGATAATTCATAGACATTTATGATGACAACACTACCGTCTATGGCAGTACATCAAAGGCTGTAAACGACTAAGTTCTCTCTGATTCTCTCTCCTAATCTTAAGCACGTGGTGCAAAGGGGAAAGAGATGTCTGGTTACTTCTATTTTATCTAAAATAAGCGATCTTTACATCAACCCTCTGATACCCCATCTGACATCAATTGAAATGAATGTCTTGTCTTGGAGACTCCATGTTTTGACAAGCTTCTGGGTTTGACCTTTATTCTTGATCTGAAATGGAACATGTACATCAAATCTGTTGCCGAGGTCGCTGGAAAAATGGTGGGATCCTTCTATCGATCCAGTAGGTATCTTACTGCTGATGAAATTCTCTACCTATATAAGAGCCAAGCCAGGTAGGTATGTCCAAAGATGGATTACTGTCGCCACATTTGGGCAGGAGCTGCTAGAAATACCTTATCCGACCTTGACAGTTAAAAATTCTTCATAGGCTAGTAGGGGTTGCCCTTTTTTCTTCCCTGCAATTTCTTTTTCACAGAAGAGACGCGAGGCTGTACTTGCTTTATCGTTATTTTCATGGCAAGTACTCATCTGAGTTCCAATCTATGGTCTCACCTCACCAAAATTTCACGAGAAACGCTTGTCTATCTGAAAACACTATCAATAATTTCCCACACTCTTTATGCCTAAACCTAAACGTAGATTCCATGAAAAAAATCTTTCTTAAAGCTGCACACCTGTGGAACTCTGTTCCGTTTACCTGCTTTCCAACTGACTATAATATTGTCGTCTTCAAGTAAAACATAAACAAGTTCTTGATAAGCCGTTCCCCTTAAGCAGTCCAATTTACCAAATTTCCACTACTAACGATTACTACGATATTGTCCTATTGACTACTGTACACGCTTTAACCCTTATCTTCGAGTGGCCTCTTGGCCTTGATAAGTGGTGACTCCTGTGTAAAAAAAAAAATGGTTGGATCTAATCCACTTGCATGCAAAGTGGTCAAAGTGAATGCTTTTGTGACATTTCAAATACTGCGGATTTTTATCTAATATGAATGTTTATTAGACATAATAAATTGTTCCCAAATTTCAGTTTTTGCTTTGGGTTATTTTAGTTTCGTGAGGGAGGGGGATATGGGCACACTTGATATGCTGTAAAACAACGAACTACCTGTCTGACAAGTTAAAATTAACTCTGTTAACCGCTTTTCTTGACTTGCACAAGCAAGACATAATTTGTTTGGAATATTAAACTCTGTGCAGTCACATTACAAATGCGAGTAAGGTGCGATAATAATAATTAAAGCACCATCTAAATTGACTCGTTTACTCTTCAGTATGCCATTTTAAAACTGAAGTCTGTAATAAATAATATAAAAATAAGGTTTCCTTACCTTAAAAAAAAATCAGTTTTTTTTTTTTTTTTTATCGCGGTACCAATCCTAGTGACGTGCTACTTACATCAATTTTTGTTTTGCTTTTTTTTTTTTTTTTTTTTTTTTTTTTTTTTTTTTTTTAACACATAAATTCTGTCTGTTCGAATAGCTGCCAAAGAACTCATTCACTTGATGAAATGTCATCCAAAATTCAATAATTTTGTTTTGCAGACCAGTTTTCAAAAGAACTAGATCATAACGCTAATGTTGCTCTCAAACCAGTTTGAATGTTTCGCAAATCTAAAGGATTTTTTTTTGACTGGATATCCGTTTTCTTATTTTAAAGAAATTAAAATAAAACATTTTTCTTTTAGCTAAAACTTCATTTGATTATTCGTAAAGATGGACAAGCGTTATTTAACGAGTTCAAAGCGAATTTTTTAATGAAAACTGTACGTAAATAAATTAATCGTAGATACTCATTCTTTCGTGCAAATATTAATAGCGTTTTATCCACCAAATTTACAAATGTTCTTCGTACTATAACGCGCTAGAAGTTTGGTTTACATACCCAGGTACTTGACCAACATAGTTATTGCTATCGTCATAGAATTTTTCTTTAAAGCTACAACACTTGTGCTACCAGATCAGCATGTCTAAAAAAAATATCGGTTTCCTGACTTTAATGCACAAAACATTGGCTTTTTCTTTTCTCTCTGCCGAATATGATTGAGTTTTGCAAAGTTTAAAACATTTCTTCTATAAAACAAAACGCTATAGTTTGGAAGATATAAAGAACTTGAAGCATAAAAAACTCGTTTCCACAATTTCAGGATTCGGCATTAAATAACCCGAAAAGATTTGATATGCCATAAAACAAAGCTAATAGCAATTGTCTTAATCTTGTCTGTGGCGCTCCTGGACAGGGTTCAAAAGAGTCGCCAACCTGATAGGTCCTGAACTGTTATCTAGGCTTCAGCCTCTGTCCCATCGACGAAATGTTGCATCCCTCTGCCTGTTCTACAAATACTTTAATGGTGAATGCTCTGATGAACTGCAAACACTTGTACCTCCTCGACGTAACTACCCCCCGATAAACCCGACAAGCTACTAAGTCTCATCCCTTTACAGTAGAGATCCCTACGTGCAAGAAAGCCTTTTACTCCAATAGTTTCTTCCCCTGAACGACAGGTCTTTGGAACTCCCTTCCGGGATTCTGCTTTCCCAACTGTACTGATATGCTGAAGTTCAAGTGTAATGTGAACAAACATCTTTCTACTCATCTCCCTTCATAATGCCCCTGCAAATTAAGTCCCTGATAGTAGCCCCCTGCTTCAAAGTGGCACTGTACCTTGGTTGAGGTGAAAATTGAATTTAAAAAAAAACTTTAAGTATAAAGTTTTATTTGTATCTCTTCATAAGGCAAAAAAGGGGTTTCTTTTTAAGATTTTAATGCAAGATTAAAACTAATAAAACTTTGCTTCTACACAGTTATACTCACAGCAACTTAACCCATCTCTAGTGTCAAAATTAAAGGCAAGGTTAAATGATAGTGACAAGGGCAGTAATAGGTGCCATGTCCATATATTAAAAACAAAATTATAACCTACATTTTAACATTTTGTCTTGACAGTTTCATGCTGTAATGAAAAAGAATGACCCCGCCCCTTGTATTGGTTGGGCAGAACGTCTCACGCGTCGTCGAGCAAGTCGTATAAATTTCGGTACATCGGATTTAGTCTTATCGGCTTCAAATGAACACAAAATGTATCATACAGATAAAACAAAAACGCAATTACGATCTATGCCAGCACAAACACTGAGGGTAGGTGATTCGTGTATGAGAGCATTTGACCTTTGAATGCGGAACAAATTGGCTCCTTTTTGCATGTGGTTGGTTGCCTGTTGGATTTTTTTTTTTTTCGTATGGTGTCGTGTTCTCTTGTATAACCTTGCTTCTATGCGTCCATTACGGTGAACATTGTTTAACCTGAATTTTTTTATTCGTAATCTTTTATTTTATTACTGTTTGTCTAATATTTACTAGACTCTTTCCCCGCAGACGGACCTCTTCCTATGAGGCTATGTTTGTCTAGATAAATGATCTCCCTCTTGATGATTTGTGATGTCCGATAATCTCTAAAATTAAGACGTAATGAAACTGATCGCATGTAGTGTGCACGAACAGAAAAGCAAGGTCAGAAGTTTAGTAGTATACAAAAGTTCGTTCTGTTTATGAAGATAGAATTAAACGATAGTCTACCCTATAAACTTAGGTAAGTCTTAAAATACACCAAGGACAAGCAATCCAATTTTAGTAGTATATGGGTAGATGTGGCTTATTTCGTCGTATTTTGCATCTAAGTAAAACTTAAAAATTGGGACAAGTCTGAAAAAATTTATGCTACTTATGAATAAACAAAAGATGCTGTTTTGCCAATTTTCGGCTGCTGCGATTTCATAGGTTAAACATTGACACCTTCTGGCAGTTTATGTAACCTGTCCGGCCTGCTTTCCAACTGATTATAATATAGCAGTCTTCAAGTCCAATGTAAACAAGTTCTTGCTGAAACGTTCCCTTAATCAAATTCTACCCAATTTCCTGTTGTCTTTATCACCATACAGTACTCACTAACCCTTATCCTCAAGTGGTCTTCGGGCCTTGATAAGTGGTGACTCCCTTGTAAGATAAATTAAAGAAGGTTTATTTCTATGCTGAGAATTTCCAGATTAAATGAACTCTGAAACTGATTGGATAAGGCATGTTAGGTGAGCTTTTCACTGACGTCCATATTTGTGAATTCAAACGATCTTTCAACTGATAGAAGATGCATTTAACTGAACCATTCCCTCTCAAATTTAGATACTGATTAAAGGTCGATGCTTTCACTGAAAGCAGTGATCTAATTCACGAAAGTCAGAATTCAGACATGGAAGAAGTCTGCAAACCTTGCATCAACAACCCGAGCACCTCACAGATTTCAAATGACGGTGTATGATTTAGTTGCTTAGAAAAATGTACAACCCCCTTTTATAAAAGTACTTATTTCGCAACCCTTGAAAGCAAACACAAATAGGAATACACCTTAATATATTTTGAAGTGTCATAAAAAGTAAATTGTGTATATATATATATATATATATATAAAATCTCACTACACCGATAAAGACTGAAGGATCGGTCGAAAAAAAAAAATTGTCATGTTATTTTGTATTCCTGCACATCACCAATTGAAAACGAATAAAGAAAAGTTATAAGCTTTTATACTTTTCGTATTCTTTTTTTATACATTTACATTCATATATATATATATTATAAATCCAGATTTCAAATCTCGCTAGATTCAGCGACTCTGAGTCGTAGACGACGAAACCCGTGTTAGTGGATAATTATATTTTAAAAACGATATGTATACCGCTCCCCCATATGGAGATAGCAAACTGGTTAAAGGGAAAATTATTCCCAACTCGTATTTAGGTATATATATATATATATATATATATATATAAATTTGTATTTCTGTGTTCTAGTTTATAATCTAAATAAACTAGTGAATAGTCGTATATTTTCTCGGTATGCCTAGATTTCGAGGTAGACTATATTTTTGTCCGTCTGGACTCTTGATGTATCCTAATCTTCATTTAAATGTTAATAATATTGAACCTTTCTCTATTATATAAGTGTTTTCTATGGATTCTGAAACAGCTGTGCTGATTTAAAAAAAAAAAAAAAAAAAAAAAAAACTCGCACAAATGTACTTTATCTAGCAGTGTTCGAGAAGTATCGATACTCGGAAAAAATGCTATGAAAGCTACAGGCGATGTTGACCAAAGTTAACACCTTTATACAGCCTAAGATCACAAATACATTTGAAGTTGTATTACCATGCAGCAAAAAGGTCCGGCATATAAAATCAACAGTAGGCTTTGACATGATACAGGCACGTTCAAAATCTCTACTTCTGTATAGAGCATAATTGAACCATGATACTTAACTTTTGCATTTTAAACTTTAATTGAAGCTATTATATACGTTTTCTCTACAGTGCAATGTAGATTATACAGTATTGTGAACTGTTACTGCAGGGAGGTATGAGAATCTCCCACCCACCCCGATACATCGATGTGGATCCCCAACTAGAGCAGGTAATCAATTTAATCAAAAATGGGCAATTTCACAGATTCGACGACAAAAATATGGAAAGATGAGATGTTCCTTGATCATCAATCCCGGGCAACGTTGGGTTTCTCTGCTAGTTGGTAAATGAGTAAAGTTGAAAAGAATAACATTATTTCAGATTGGTTTCATTTGTCAGTGTTGTATCAGAGATAAAGTGATACCCCCTCCGATTGTTTATGAAAATAAGCTGATTTATTTTTATTTTATCTATATGTATTTTCATTATACTGCACTCTGGTCGACACAAAAGCCAGGTGTTCAATCTTTTGATCGTAGAGAAAGATATCTATTCTAATTTTATTTTTTATGCATGTGCTTTGAACCTATTTTATCGCTTGGCTTTTAAAACCATTCTTCTGCTTATCCTCAAACTTTACATTCCTGTTCTGTTTTGGAAGTGTACCTCTCTTTGTTTGCACCGTCCTGTCTGGCAAAAGGCTGTCGCCTTTGGGCTCGCTTGTCTGCATGCATTACACAACTAAGTATAATCCACAAAGTGCAGTATTTCTACAAGGAATTGATAAATGAAAACTAGACTACTACATTAAACGAGTGTAACGTATCTTTGGCCAACACCTGGTGCAAGTGTAGTTTTTGAACCAGCATCTGATTGAAATGGATGTGCAGCTTTGATTCTTCGTGGATTTAAGATATATTCGTCTAGTGAAACGTTTGTAGAATAAGCTTTGCCTAGCTGAACTGTAGAAAATAAATGATGAAAGCCAAAGTTCGGGTGGCTGTTGTCGCCTATCCTGGCATGCTTTGCTATTCTCTTTCTGCTTAGTGCATGTATTAAATAGGTAAACATTCGTTCTATCAGTTCGGAGCGTATGGGTGGCCTCTATTTTACTCCCTTCTAGCAGGAAGACGTGATACTAGGTCGTGGAATTTGGAAAAAAAAAAACAGCTCTCTAGACAAAGAGCACCCTGACCTACAAAACCTGCCCTTAAATATTCTCTGGTAGAAGTGCAATAACTAACCACCTCTCAAAGGATTAGAAGGCAAAGCCTTGAAAGATTGACCTCTCAAAATTGCATAGGGCCATATCTCAGCCAATAGAACAAGCCACAATGGTTTAGAAGCCACCGATACACTTCCTCAGCCACCAGAGTCTGTTCTAATAAACCTTCCAATTTTAAGTCACCCAGGCTAGATCTACCAAAGGCAGTCGTATTGAGACTCTTAATACTGCTAATTGCCCCCAGTACAGGACAGACTTTCCAAATGATGAACCTTAAAAAATGGGACCAACATCAGTGTGCAAAGTATTTTCTGGGGAACTCTCACAGGAATACATAGACAAGGAAGGTTCAAACTATCAGGAAAGGGTTATAATGGCTGCTCAAGATCGGGGATTGATGACAAGTCTCAGTAATAACAAATGCAGGTTCTGCCACACAGAATTGGAAAGTGTGAGTCATTTGGTATAAAGTTGAAAGGTTCTTTTGGGCGGCTACTACACAGCGAGACATGGAGTATGTAAGTAGCTTGACTGGACCATCTGTAAAAAATTAAATATCCAATGTAGCAGCAAATCCTGGGAACATCAATCTGAAAGAACAATTGGAAATAACTTGTATATCATATATTACCATGTAATCCCTATAGCCACCTACCTTGAAAATGCTTCTGTGAAACCTGACATAGTTGTATGGAATAAGTCGGAGGGACTGGCAACCTTAGTTAAAGTGATTGTCGCTAATGATGGAGGTCTGAACAGAGCTAAAAGACGGAAACAAACCAAATATCAAGGTCTCATGTATATGAAAAGAAACTGGAATCTTAGGAAGATATCAATCATACCAGTTATTATAGGTGCTACAGGGCTTATGAAGAACCTGAAGTCTTACCTAACTAATATTCCTGGTGAACCAAGTGCAAAAGATCTAGACAATTGCACTTAAGGGAACAACGAGGATACTAAAAAAGAGCTTTCGGTTGGTTTCAATAAAAAGCTGGCAATGTTGGCAGCTGGTTTGGCTGCACCATACCCAGCATTACAATCTTCAAAGAAAGACAAAGGTGCCAGTATTCTTTCGCTATTTTAATCTTTCCTTCAGAGTTCTGATCGGCAACTTTAGTCGTGCTTATAAATTCATAATCGGAAATAGCCGATCACTTACACTGTTACAATAATACATCCCTTTCCAAGAGGAGATCCAATGTCGCATAAGTCATAATCAACAAAATGGTTATCAATAACAAATAACAGCATAATTTAATTCTATCTTATGTTGTCGCTCTTTTCATGACCAACACGCCTGGAACAAGTTTCACAACTGTACAAAAAAGAATATTGTCGAATTAAGACAATTTATTAAAATGTTGATGTCACCTTCTCTTCTACTGGCAGTGGAGGATGCTCCAGGCTATGAACATCTGCAATCTTTACCATCTCCTTGATTTATCTTCGACCTTGTCATTTCCTTACACGTCTGTTTTCTTATAAGCTTCCTAACAAACTGGTCTACCTCGCTCACTCCCTATTCAGACTATGTGATGCCATGTTCTCCTTTGGCTGCACATGTTAAGGTGGCATTTGAGTGTTTACTCACTGGCATGATCACGTCGTTTTCCTGTGCACGTATAAACATTGGTAAAATAATCTAGTTAATACTAGGAAATATGCATTTTACATTTAATAATTCGATATTTTGCCCCCCACTCCAGATTTTGGCAAAGAGGGGCTTATGGTTTCAGTGGCATCTGTGCACAATTGCCAGATAACCGTCCATCAGTTTCTCTTAAAATTTTGCCATAAATTGTATTTCATCAAATAGATGTACACAGTAATTTGTTTGTTTTTTTTTTGTTTTTTTTTTTTGTTTTTTGCACGAAAATTCCTGTTGCGTCACCAGGGGCTCAAGAGGTCCAAAATGCCCAAAAATGGCAAGTTTTGCCCCATAACTTTTGATCTATCCATTAAATTTTTCTTAAACTTAGCCAAAATGTGGAGCCCATTGTTAAAATAAATCCAGTATGGGCGACCCTGGCAAAATTCTGGTTCATGCCCTCTGGGACTTTCAGTGCTAAAAACGCTCCTTTTTTTTTTCTTTGTGGCTCTTTTCCGTATTTCTCAAAAACTTTGTCTGAGACAAAACGTGCTTGACATGCAGGTTCAAGAAGGCATCTTACAGCAGGTTCCCGGTACACCATTACGTGGAGTATCACCTTGTTGCCTACTCGCCAGGCGAGTTTATTTGGAGTGTATCTGCCCCAGTGAGTTAAACGCACCCCCAGATACCAACCTGGAAATTTGATTCGGTGCGATACATACAGCGCATAGTCTTCCCAAATGGTACCCATCTGGCATTGGCCAGGTTTATAGTTGCTTAACTTCGGTGATCTGGCGAGAGCCGGTGTGTCAACGTGATTATGTATTAATTACATAATTCAAACTGTTTATTAGGTATTAAAAATATATATACAAACATTACTTGGCTATACATTTGCCGACATTTTGGTTATACTCAGAAATAACAAAACCTTTTCGTGCCGAAAACGTTTTCGCTACAACTGTGTAGGCATTTGTTGAAATATGTAAAATGAAACCAGTTGATAATTGAGGTCACAGCGTTTAACCGACTTTCCTTTATAAACTGAAAAATAAATTTAAAAAATATAAATTTCAAACTTGATGAATAGATAAAACTATTCAAATTATTAGGTTGGTGCAAAAATAATGTCGTTCAACTTCAAAGATCATAACTCCTTTCATAATAAACTTTATTAATCAAAATAAAAATCTTTAGAATCGACACATTTTTGCCAATGAGAAACAAGTTTATTTATCCCATTAGCATAGAAATTCGGAGTTCTGGAAACCATAAAATCATTGAAGGTTGATTCGGCATCATCTCGGCTTTTGAATCTTTTTTTCGCGCAGGAAGTTGTCGAGATGCTTGAAAAAGTGATACTCACTGGACCTCTCGCGTACAGTATGGTGGTGAGGCAGTCTCGTAGCCGAATCCGTTCAGCTTCTGCAGGCTCAGTTGAGCAACATGCGGGCGAGTGTTGTCATGGAAGAGAATTGGTCCCTTCATATTGACCAATATTGAACACATACGTTGGAGCTTCTGGTGCATTTCGTCAATTTGTCGGCAGTACTCCGCCGTAATCAAGAAGAGATCGGCCGCAGACCACTGAACAGTCACCATAACCTTTTTTGGTGCAATTTCGGCTTCAGGAAGTGTTGTGGAGCTTCTCCGGCATCCAACCACTATGCCGAACGTCGCCGGTTGTCATAGAGGATCCGCACGTCACAATTCGTCTGAGAAATGGGTCGTTTTTGTTGCGCAGAAGGAGTGTAGAAGATGCCTCAAAACGACGATATTTATTGTTCAATTCATGCAGCACCCATTTATCCAACTTTTTTTTTTTTTTACACTTCCCTATTTGCTTTAAATGGCGAACGACTGAGTGGTCGACCTCGAGTTCAACAGCAATTTCTCGTTTTGCGAGGATCGGTTTCAATTAAGGCTTCAATTAAGGCTTTCAAATATTCGTTATCAACCGCAGTCGGCCGGCCGCGACAGTCTTCATCTTCAAAGCTCTAGTCAACATTGCAAAATTTCTTGAACTACCATTGTGCTACACGTTTGTTAGTGATTCCTGGACCAAACGCATTGCTATCATGAGCTGTCTCTGCAGCTTTTTGGCTTAGTTTGAACTGGAACAAGAAAATCATATGGATTTGAATTTTGTCCATGCTGTCGATAAGCTTGCAAAAATATCAAGAGATTGAGAATGGTAATGAATAACACTGTTCGGTAGAGCGAAAAACTGGCTGCATGATAACATGGATATATATATATATATCCTCCACATACAGAACTGTCGCTGTTTCACAGCTCACCAGTGCGGCTAGACAAGCAACTACCTCGAGCCAGGCAGTCGGAGCTTCTAACCGCTGAGCTATTTTCTGAATTAATTCATTGATATATATATATATCTAAATGAATTAAATTAGAAATCATATATGAAAGTAACATATTAGAGAAAACGATATTGTTTTTGCATCCATCTAATATATGGAAGTTTGAGTTGAGACCTTTTATTTCACTATGTTATTAGTTGATTACAGAGATTGTTGCATTCCACTTGCTGCAAGACTGGCAATTTATATCTTTGTAAATGTGTAACCAATTAATGTTTGTATAAATATATATGCGCTGCTTCTGTTCAGTCTTAAAATAATGGACATCCCTCTACTCTTTGTTTTTTTTTGTTTTTGTTTTTTTACATAAGCAGTAATGTTGCTACACATTTATGAGCATGTTTCGGTCAGCTAGTTACCAGTAACTAGACATTCAAGCGATACAGCTTATACGAAAGCAACATTTGCACTGTTATACTAGCGGGTGTACCCGGCGTTGTTCAGGTGTTTGTAGGTGTGTGTTGGGGGGGGGTAGATAAGTTTTGGTAGGAAGGTAGACTCAAAAGCAAAACGGCAAAAAAGGTTTTGGGGGAGGTAGGCTCGAACCCGATGGGGGGTTTATCTGTGTGTGTATTTTGAGGGGGGGGGTAGTTAAAAACAGAAGGCTCAAATTAAAGAAAAAAAAATGAACAAGACAGTGAAAAAAGTTTTGGGATGGAGGTAGGCTCGGACCTGAAGACTTGAGGTTAATAGTCTGATGACATACCATGAGGCCAGGAAACCAGGGACTTCTGATTAGTCGAAAATAAGTGTTTAAAAAATTGAAGGTGTTTTTTCTAGGTACCATCTTACATCATAGTAGCAGCAGCAGCAGCATTCAGAGCACAAGTTTTTTTTTTTTTTTTTTTTTTTTTTTTTTTTTTTTTTGTAATTGTAAGATAAAAGTGGCCGAAATAAAATATATTTACGACCACATTTCGTAAGTATGAGATATTATCTGTGTAGGATATAAAGTTATAAGAATGAGTGAGGAAGCTGAGAACCACCACGAAAAAAAAGCCTTTGTCTGACATACAAAAAAAATGCACACACACAGAAATAACTTTTTCCATAGCTACCAACGTAATAGATGCACTGAGACTAAAGCTGCTTTCAGGAACGCCAGCAACCACTGTAAAAGAGCAATAAAAATGCAAGAGAGCTATATGCTCAGTCAATGCTCAGTCCATTAAATCCAAAGTAGCTGATAAGCGGCTTGGTCCTCACCAGTTTTGGCAAATAACAAATAGGATCCTGAACAGAAGCATACGTTCTATCCCAACCATTATCAATGGACCTGAGGTCATCTCGTCAGCATCAGACAAGACCAAACTATTTGCAAAGAACTTTGCAGCTAATTCTGCCCTATGCGATGAAGGCTATCAACTCCCCGTATTTCCTCCTATAACACAACACGCTAGGTAACATACAAATATCTGTGCGTGTGGTCGCCAAGCTAATCAAGAACCTTGATTCCAGTAAAGCAACTGGCCCTGACGGTATCCCAATTATAGTGTTAAAAAAAGCTTCAACCAGAACTTGCTCCCATACTTACAAAACTGTTTAAGCGTTGCCTTAAGAAGTACTTTCGAACACCTTGGAAAACCACATCAATATGCCCTGTATTTAAGAATTCAGGTGATAAGTTGCTCTTGACATATCTAAGGGCTTTGATAGGGTATGGCATAAAGGCCTACTTCACAAGATTTCCAGCTACGGTATAACTGGAAATGTTTTCTCAATCATTAAATCATTTCTCTCTGATAGGCTCATAAGAGTAGTGGTCAATGGACAAAAATCAGACCCTCAGTATTAATGCTAGAGTCCCTCAGGTCCATCCTGGGCCCAACTCTCTTCCTGATCTACATCAATGATCTCCCAAAACACATACTTAAATCATTCGTTGACATCTATGCTGATGACACGACCATCTACGGCAACACATCAAAGGCTGCAAATGATAAAGTTCTCTCTTTTTCTCTCCTCTGATCTCGAGCGCGTGGTACAGTGGGGAAAGACGTGGCTGGTTACCTTTAATTCATCTAAAACCAAGCTCCTATCTTCATCAACGCTCTGATCCCCATCTGGCATCAGTTGAAATGGATGGCTCTCGTCTAGGGGAGGCCCCATGTTTTGACAAGCTTCTGGGCTTGACCTTTACTCCTGATCTGAAATGGAACACGTACATAAAGTCTGTTGCCAAGGTCGCTGGAAAGATGGTAGGATCCTTCTACCGCTCCAGAAGATATCTCACTACTGATGCAATTCTTTATCTATATAAAAGCCAAGTACGTCCAAGGATGGAGTACGGCTGCTCCATCTGGACAGCCTATCCTGCCTTGACAAAGTACAAAATAGACTTTGTGGTTTAGTGGGGGATGCCCTTTTCTCTTCCCTGCAACCTCTCTCCCACAGAAGATACGTTGCGAGCCTATCCTTGTTTTATCGTTATTTCCATGGCAGGTGCTCGTCTGAACTCCAATCTCTGGTCCCCCCTCGCCAGTCTTTCACGAAAAACACCCGTCTAGCTGAAACCACTGTCAAAAATTTTCCCCACTCTTTATCTGTGCCTAAATCAAAATGTAGATTCCATGAACAAAGCTTACTTAGAACTGCGCGCCTGTGGAACTCTCTACCGCTTGCCCGTTTCCCTCCTGACTTCAACATGGATGTCTTTAAGCCCAACATGAACAAATTCCTGATGACCCCCCCCCCAAGTAATGAAACTTTATCAAATCTCCAATACTAATGAACACTAATATTTGAGATGACGTTGAGTATTAACGATTTACGTAGCATGGGCGACAAATAAGCGACTCGAAATATTGTGTACGACATTCTTAGATCTCTATTGTATATAGCTGAACGGTGTTGTGGACAGAAGTAGCTGTTTCTATCCGTGGATGGTTTGTGTAAAAAAAAAAAAAAAAAAAAAAAAAAAAAACGCTCTTTAGGCTAAGAGTTAATGAGATTGAAATGTTTGCCAGCCGAAAGCTAGGGAATATTATGGGTGTACAAACATTGATCAATGGTTCAGTACGAGACAAGGATTTGTTTACATTAGATTTGAAGATTATCCCCGGTTGTAATCTGAAGAATTTCAAATTTATAATTTTATAGAAAATATTCTCAAACTCGTTAAGCCCTTTACCGCCCGGTGATCTCGTGAGATCGCTTAATATCTCGTTTATTTCTATTTATGCAGACCAGAAAAAAGAAACGGGCTTTCATTGACAAAGGTGTATTCATCGAAATAATTGAATTAAACAATAAATTTTTTAATAAAAATATGCGTATTCTAGCCTTCCAAACATATTCATATACATAATTCTTAAATTTCAAAATATATGCAACGCTTCAAACGCAGGTAATATTCTGTCATTTTGACTTTCATCGGGTTTCTCGCGCTTTTTTACCATAGGTATCTAAATTTCATAAAATAAATTGGTGGCTAAAATTATGGAGATAATGGGTTAATCAAATATAGGGTTGCCTTCTTTTGCGAAAGTATTTATAAGTGAAGGTTAAGAAATTAACGAGAAAGGAAATACTAGTTAACAAATATACACATCGGCAATGAACGCTGTGCATGCGTCAGCAAAGGGCCCGTAGGCAATAAAAATGTCTTGACGGTCTTGGCAGGTTTGTTTCAACAGATCGCCGCAGTGCAATAGGACCCGCCATGTTCATTTTTAACGATTTTTGCTTGTTAATGAGACAGCACACGTTTTGCTTATACTGAAATTTTTGTGGCTAACTTCCCCCCTTTGCATATAGAAATTCTAAATTAATAGCCTTTTTAGTTTATAAGACTGTCTACTGACCCCGGTGACCCTAGTTGTAAATGATCTCAGCAGGGTCACAGATCACACCAGTTATCCGAATATCTGTTTCTGGAAGTAATTACATCTGAGTTTCTCGCTATGTTTAATTTTTAGGTTTTCTTTTCCTTTTTAAATCCGAAAATATCGTCATGCATAAGAATATACCAGAAAGTCTACCCAATGTTGCCCAGGGCACATATATCGCTATAAAAGGACATGTGCGTATAATCTTCGAAACTGACTAGAAATGATTTTTTTTTCTAGTAAAATGTAAAATTTTGCGTGCTAATTGCTAGACGGTATCCAAAGATATTTGCATTTTAATAAATTGTATTTGTGTTAAAATACGTATGCATACACGCATATTCTTCAAAATAAAACGTGTATACTTTTCCTAAGAAGCTGCTGTTTAAGGCCTATAGGCTATTCGAGGGCAAAAGTTAATGAAATTGGGGATGATGGTTGTAATTGATCAGAATCTAAGACTACAGCTTGACCAGAATTGGTTTACATAGGATTTAAACTACCATGTTGTAGTCAGTTGAAAATTAGTCCCGTGGCATTGTTCTACAAAATTGTAGTTCTTGTAAAGAAACTTTTACTCATTTTTTGCTTTTGGTACATGGAGAAAGGGGTAGTGGTTGTAGCCAGACCAGTTTTTGTTTTACAGAGAATAACAAATTGGAGATCAATCGAACACTTACCACGAAAATAACGATAGAGTAGGGAAAGGCAAGCTAGCACTTTCTCTATAAGGAAGAGGACATCCTCCATTATATTTCGAAGACGGCCCTGTACTCTGTCAAGACGGAAGAGTGCTCTATGCGGCCACATTCCCAGATGCGGCAAGAGTACTCCATCCGAGACGTATTAGGCTGTACATGTAGAGGATTGTGACAGGTGCTCGATACTTTTTAGAGTAGAAGAATAATCATTTTTATATTTACATATTACTAGCTGTACCTGCTCGGGGTGAATTTTAGTCGTTCTATTTCTCTGTATATTCAGAAAATTAAATTTTAGTTGTAAGACAATTTATTTCTCTTTTCCTTTGCTTTTCGAATCCACTTAACGATGTTTTTGCATTTTTCTTAAGGTTCTTGGCACTCCCCATGCAGAATCTTTTCTAAGCATTTTGCAGTTCTTGAAACAGATTGATTCCGAGAGTGAAGTCAGGTAAGTAAATAATATGGAACTATTTCTTTAAAAGTCTAATTTATTTGATTAAAAATACCGTAGAGATAATGACTAAGTTAGGTATGCCTCTGTATTAAATGCAATGGAAAAACATTTACAACCGATTGATTGGTGCAAGATGGGTTTAATCTGCTAGTGCATGCCTAAAAGTGATATCAATATTTATTTTTTAAACCACGAAATTTCTGCTGATCCTCTAAATGTAATTCACAATCTTAAAATTTTTAAATTTGTTTTCTATTGTATTTTATTTTCCTTTTTCTTTTTTTTTTTCCAGCGATCACCAATGGACAATTATGGAGTCAATTGCTCAGAATATTTTATATCTCGATAAATCGCTCTTCCTGGAGAAATTGTTAGTCGACATCCAGACGGAAGTCGAGTTGCAACGCGACCGAAGTGAAAACGAATATCGATCGGAGACAACTTCAGTGGATACGCTGAATACTTCCAACATAACCGCTGATTCAACGTATGGCTCCGAACCCGATGAGACTAGTCCCATCGAGCAACACCACCATCAGCACCCGTCGAAGCAGTTTACTTCGGACAATAAAGACGCCAAAAACAATTTTACCGGGACTTGTTCTCGACCAACCATCGATCCCGGCGGATTATCAAAAGCGTCAAGAGAACTGAAAATGTTGCACAAGCGGACAGAAAAACAAACCAGAAAGAACTCTACAGGTTCGTCCACGACTACGATGACGAACGAGGAGGGTAGTGACTTGAGATCTTTTTCTTCCCTAGAAGATTGGGAGCTGTGTTCGTTGTCGTCATCGGGGAGTGATTGTGTGACATTGTCGGCTGCTGACAGTTCGCCCTCGCGACATGACAATAACGAACATATCAACCGAATCCATTCCAGTGACTCGTCTCCTCGTTCTATGGCACCGAACACTACCTCGGGGTTCGGAAATGAAGCAAAAGTTGCCGAACACCAGCACAAGCTTACATGCACAACGCATCCACATACGTGCCATAAATGTTCAAAACTTCCAGGGTTGGCCGCTCGATCATTGATAATCGGATGTCTTCCAGTTATGAACAGAAAGCAAAAGGCTCCTCTTATTCAAGAGGAAGCAGCGGTCAACCAGGATAAACGCTCTAATTGTTCTCTTAAAAAATCTTGTCTATCAGACTCTAGTTTATTTCTGGACGCTCATTGCAGTAAATCAACACATTCCTTGCCCGCCGGGTACGTCACTCCTTTGGAAACCGATTCACCAAATATAGCTCCATGTTTGTCTCCTGAAAACAGTCCCTTGAAACAAAAAGATTCCCAGAACATTCATTGTGAAACCTTAACTTGTAAAAGTCAAAAAGGGCCTTGCGTCAGAGATGAAAATACGGACCGTCATTTGCCTCGATCCTCTTCTCCCTCCTTCATCCAGACTA
Organism: Euprymna scolopes; assembly: GCF_053919585.1. Classification (NCBI taxonomy): domain Eukaryota; kingdom Metazoa; phylum Mollusca; class Cephalopoda; order Sepiida; family Sepiolidae; genus Euprymna; species Euprymna scolopes. Next base: position 124,429,367 of record NC_136484.1, read on the forward strand.
ATTTCGATACAAGTGCCAAGACTCTGACATTGCAAAAGGAAACAAACCCACCACCTCTTCCGCCGTCATTATTAAATGACTTTCATTCTCGAACTGAAGAACAAAATAGCACTCTTCCTTCTCCATCTCTCTCATCCGATAACAGTGAACCATCAGAACTGCCTCCTCCTCCACAGACAATTCCAGCCAACATAAATTCACCATCACGGCTTTCCCTTCCATCAGGACGTGAAGAGTCTCCTCTGCTTCTTTCTCCATCCAAAAAAGGGTCTCCTTTACAGGTCACTCCTTCATCATCGCCTCGTTCTACACTCTCGTCTGGAATGAGTGGTTCTTTACCAAAGCCACCCATCTCTTCTCTTCCACCGGAAACGCCACTCATCGTATCTCCTCTTCCCCCTGAAACGGGTGGACCACTTTCCACGCCCTCTGAGATTAGTGAACCTTTTCTTGACACTAATCAGCCTCCTTCCCCGCCTCCTCTTCTCCCTAAAACGGGTGGACCGCCGATACCACCGGTACCGCCTCCTCTTCCCAATGGACCGGGTGGACCACCGACACCACCGCCTCCTCTTCCCACTGGACCAGGTGGGCCAACATCACACACTCCACTCCCCTCTGGAACAAGTAGACCAGCTACTCTGCTTCCTGGAACAAACCGACCGTCTTCTCTTACTTTTGGTACGAGTGGGCCTCCTCCCCTCCCACCCTGTGTGGTTGGACCTCCGCCGCCGCCTCCACCTCCTCCTCCCTTCCTGCCCGGTGCGGTTGGACCTCCGCCGCCGCCTCCTACTCCTCCTCCCCTCCTGCCCGGTGCGGTTGGACCTCCGCCGCCTCCACCCCCTCCTCCCCTTCCGCCCGGTGCCGGTGGATCGCCTCCGCCTCCGCCCCCTCCTCCCCTCCCGCCCGGTGCCGGTGGACCTCCGCCGCCTCCGCCCCCTCCTCCCCTCCCGCCCGGTGCCGGTGGACCTCCGCCGCCTCCGCCGCCTCCTCCCCTCCCGCCCGGTACCGGTGGACCTCCGCCGCCTCCTCCCCTCCCGCCCGGTACCGGTGGACCTCCGCCGCCTCCGCCGCCTCCTCCCCTCCCGTCCGGTACCGGTGGACCTCCGCCCCCTCCTCCCCTCCCGCCCGGTACCGGTGGACCTCCGCCGCCTCCGCCCCCTCCTCCCCTCCCGCCCGGTGCCGGTGGACTTCCGCCGATGCCGCCACCCCCTCCTCTCCTTGAATCTAACGATATCAAACCCCAAACTGTCCCTGTATTACGTACGCAACATGTAAAAAAACCAACGCAAAAACTTCGTTCTTTTCTATGGACAAAAGTGCCTTCATCTCAACTGAAAGGTAAGTAAATCAATCCATGTAAATTGGTTGTAGCTCAACTTTCCATCAAAAATCTATGCACTCGTTGACAATTTTTTTTTCTTGCGATTAGTAAAACTTATCTTTAATTGTAAAACTACCATATTAGTTTCCAGTCTAATCAAAGCCGTGTTCAGCAATCTCCCCGTTCTTTACAAATATTAGCAAACATTTTGTTTTTTAACAATTAAAGAAAATTCCTTTCCTACGAGGCGTGTTCGTTCTGGATCAGTGAATCCATGCAAACCACGCTAATTTCATTGTTTGGTAGCATTTCTGGAATAGTTTGTAAATAACAGATTGGGTATATTTATATATTGTATAATCTAATTTTCTTTTGCAAACTCAAAATATAGTCCTTCCGATGGCCCACTCGATGATCTCTAAAATTGATTTCATAATAATCAGTAAACTTCACAATTGTTGTTCCACTATAAAGCTCTACTCAAATTAGATACGAGAACGTGTGACCATAGATTTCCCAACTTGTTTCTTATTCTTTTAGAACTCTGATTCTTTTGGTTGTATTCTTCGTACATGTATTCACTCAAGTTTGCCATTTATTTATGAACTAGCGGGGGGGGGGCTCGGCTTTGCCTGGTCATAACATACGCTTAAATATTTTCATATATTGAGATATCAAGTATTGATTTCAGGTTTTAAATGACTTGGGTGCCATCAGTTAGAATCGAAACCAAAATATTTAACGCTAAAGCTGCTTTCCCTACCGTTTGAGCTATTGACAGATAAGATTTAAAATTAAACCATTTCAAGCTGTGAATGAATTTGCACATATGCAATAGCAATGTGTCAGAAAGTTGAAATGCAAAATGTTTATTTCAACTTGCAGATATTTATGTATGTGTTATTCATCGATCCAAACAAATTTTACTCGTTATGAACCATCTTTTGTGTATGATTACTATTTCCTGTTAATTTCGGTGTTATGTAATTAATAGTCTAAGAGTTTATGAGTTTCATATTTAAATATTTTCACACGCATACATCTGCTTTATTTATGACTAGCGGGGGTACCCGGCGTTGCCCGTGTGTGTGTGTGTGTGTGTGTGTGTGTGTGGGTGTGTGTGTGTGTCTTGGTGTTGGGCAGGGGGGTAAATCAAAACAAAAGAATAAGCGAAGTAATAACTCTGTTTAAATATATAAAAAGAAACCATGCTAAAACTTAAAAAAAATCGTTGCTCGGGTGTTTGTGTCCGGGGGGGGTTAAAAATGTTTTGGTAAGTAGGTAGGATCGCATTCGAACCCTTGAGGCGAAGTTGGAAAATAAAGTCTGAAAAAAAAATAGCGTGATACGTTAACCGCTCGGCCAGCAAGAAACTGAAACGCGTTGGAATTTAAGTACTAGCGGGGGGTACTCGGCGTTGCCCGGGTGTGTGTGTAAGGGGGGTGTTAAGTAAAGAATAAGCGAAGTAATAACCCTGTTTAAATATTTAAAAAAAAACGATGTTAAACTTTGAAAGAATCGGAAGAAAAACAACAGCGAACAAACGTCAAACCTGTTTAAAAAAGAAATCGGCAAAACAAAAAGCAAGAATTAGGGTACAAACTGAACGTGTTCGGAAAAATAAAAACAAAAAAGCACACCGAAAAGCGAAAATAGCATAAATAATCCTTCGATTCGGTTAAGTCCATGGTGCGTTTCAGCCAGTAGAAACCATAGAGCGAAAAGCAACGTTAAAATTCAATTTCAGTTTTTGTAAGCAACTACGAAACGAAATAAAACGGAAATGTTTTAAATGTTAATTTTATATTTAAAAAAAAAAAAAAAAAGCAAGAATTTTTTTATTTTAGTGTAAAAAAAAAATGTTGGGAGAAATGGTAATTAAGTAACGTAAAAGTAAGCGTTGTATAAGAATTAATGTTTGTGGGAATGTCGCTATCAGTTAATTCCGTGGTGCGTTTCACCCAATAGAACAGAAAGGCACGGTAAAATTCCATTTCAGGTTTTTTAAGCAACTACGAAGTACAGAAAATCGAAACCGGCGTTCGTTCGTAACTGTCACTTGTGAACGATCCCGCAATGGTGTAAGTGGTGACGGGGGTAGGAGGAATTAATTAGAAGATTTTACTACTTATATTGATTTTAAGATTTTGGCAGTGAACTCTAAGCAGAAAAATATGAACCTACGATTATCGAAGAAGTGGAGAGATAATATGCCTATAACACCTCATATATTGTGTGGTAGTTTCTGCATATTACATTTGCATGAAATGTCCTGATTTTTAATCCTATTATGGTCAAAATCGGAGGGGAAAATGAGTTTATATATATATATATATATATACTAGCGGGAGTACCCGGCGATGCCTGGGTGTTTTTAGTAAATCTAAACTCCGGGGGGGGGGTAAAATGATTAAAAAGTTTTGGTAGGTGAGTATGAGGATCGAACCCGAACCCTTGAGACAAAGTTGGAAATTAAAGTGTGAAAAAAAGACGTACGACGTTAACCACTGGGCCACGGAGACTTACAAGGGAAACGTGTATGAAGTTATTTAAGTATTGACAGGTGGCAGCAATAAAAGTTAATTCTGCTGCTTCTATTGGACCTAATTATTGAGGTCAAATAGAAGTCACGCAGTTAACTTGGGTTTGTTTACCCAACTTTAGACTGTCCCCCCCCAACAAACCAGCTCCCCATTGTTCAGATTGATTAGCAAGTGTCTCACATGAGAGGAGTTTGTCCCCACATTGATCAAAGCTGATTGTTTCTGGACGTTTCCCAGCGCGATGCCGAGAACGTTGTTTTAGTTTGAATTAGTTTCGCTTTTTATACGAAAAAGCCCAATCAACACACGAGAAACCAAAATAGCAATAATTTTGTAAAAGTCGATGTAAATAAATCTATACGCTACGCGCTTTCCCAAATCCTAGATATTATCTAGGGCCTATATAAACAGTTGTAAGCGATAGTCACGACTCCGGGAGCATGTGCGAAAGCCTTTGCGAGACCCACACGAAATAGTCACACATTTTGCCTTTTATATATATATACTAACGGGGGGTACCCGGCGATGCCCGGGTGTTTTGAGGTAAATCAAAACTCGGGGGAGGGGTTAAAATAATTTTAAATAAAATGTTTTGGTAGGTGAGTATGAGGATCGAACCCGAACCCTTGAGGCAAAGTTGGAAATTAAAGTGTGAAAAAAAACAAAAAAACATGCTATGTTAACCATTGGGCCACCGCGATATACAAGAGACACATTTGAATTTATTTAACTATTAAAAACAGGTAGCCGCAATAAGTTAACTCTGCTGCTTCCATTTGACCTAATTAAGGTCGAATAGAAGTAACGCAGTTAACTTTTGCTCCGTTTGGGTTTGTTTACCCAAATTTGACTTCCCCCCCCAAACAGATGTTGGGGAGGGGGAAAGCAGCTCCCAATTGTCCAGATTGAATAGCAATTGTCTGATATACAAGATTGATCAAAGCTGATTGCTTCTGGACGTTTTTACCGGCGCGGCGCGATGCCGAAAAACACGTCCGTTTGAGTTTAGTTTCACTTTATTTATACTAAAAAGCCCAATCAACACGCGAGAAGCCAAAATAGCAATAATTTTGTAAAAAGTCGACGCGTTCTCAAATCCTAGATATTATTATCTACGGCCTATATAAATACTTCTAAGCGATCGTAAGGTCCCCCCCCCCGAGATATTGTGAGATATACACGAAATGGTCACACACATTTTGCCTTATATATATATATATATAAGACTAGCGAGGGGTACCAAGCGTTGCCCGGGTGTTTTTCGGTGTGGTTGGGGGTGTTAATGAAAACCTATGAATAGGCGAAGTAAAAAAAAAAAAAGGAAAACGAAGGTTAAAAAACCCTGCTTAGCGGGGGAGAGATTACCCGGCGTTGCCCGAGTGTTTGTAAGTGTGTGTGTGGTTGTTAATGAAAACATAAGAATAAGCGAAGTAAAGAAAGAAAACAGAAAAACGAACGTTAAAACTTATCTGAAAAATAAAGCGGGGGGGGTAATCAAAACAAAAAACACAAAAAAAAAACTAACGTAAGGCAAAGGAACGATGTTAAATGTAAAAATCTGGAAAAAAAAAAAAACCCAGAAAAATGAACGTTAAAACTTAAGCGGGGTTACCTGGGGGGGTAATCAAAACATCGAAAAAAAAACACAAAAAAACTAACGTAAGGCAAACGAACGATGTGGCCTAAATAAGCCTGTTTCGATATTAAAATTTAAACCATCGATGGGTACCCGGGTGTTTTTGGGTGTGTGGTCGGTCGGGGGTGTTAATGAAAACCTGAAGATAAGCGAAGTAAAAAAAAAAAAAAAAAAAAAACGAACGTTACGTGAAAATGGCTTAAATAACACTGCTTCATTATTTAAATTTTAAAAATCGAAAAAATCTCACAACTATTCGAACCCAAAACGTTTAGACAATGAACCAACGCGCTAACCAACTGAGCTAACACGACGTGCATGAAATTTAGTCAGTTCAACTATTTAAACTAAATCAGGTCATGACGTCATCTGACTCCTGTGTAGAACCGGTCGTCGTCATGAGAGGACGGTTTTTGTTGACCCCCCCCCCCCCTGTAGAAAATTGTCGATTTCGGGGTGAAAAAAACCAACGTTTTTGGCCAATTTCTCAATATTTTTCGGGCGAAGGATGGAGCTTCAATACGATGCCGAGTTCGTGAATTTTTGTTCTGTCTGTCGAAAGTTTTTAGCGGACACACACACACACACACATACATACATTTTCGCATATATATATATATATATATATATATATATATATATATATATATGTATATATATATATATATATATGGATAAACAGAATTGGCAGGTGCCCGCACGTAATGACTTAATGCGGTCAAATATTAGTAGCGTAGTTGATTTTTACTGCGGGGCAATTTTTAATGAGGTCAAATAGTTTATTTGGGTTTGTTTACCCAACTTTGGCTGGTTTTGTTTCCCCAAGATGTTGGGGGAAACAAACTCCCCATAAAGAGATTGTCCAAATTGAATTAGCAATTGTTTGATATAAGGAGAAACTTCACATCTGGACGTTGCTGGAAACTATTCCAGCTTCGAATTAGTTTAGGTTTTATATGAAAAAGCCGAATCAACACGCGGCGATCAAAAAAAAAAAAACTCGAAAATAGTGCGTAAAAGTCGGGCAAATTAAAGATAGACTTGACCTCCGTTCTTAAGTCGTAGATATTATGATTTAGACAGCATATAAAGTTTTAAGGAGTGAGCCGACCGAACCCCCCCCCCCCCTGCACCGGAAAAAAATCCTTTTGCGGGCATACACAAAAAGTGCACACACTAAGACACATTTTACCTTATTTGTACATAGTTTTTTTTGTTGTTGTTTTGTTTTGTTTTGTTTTTTTCGGTTCTATTCAGCAAATAGAAATAAGAAATTAAATAACACAATACGTCTTTTTTTTGGTTTGTTTGTTTTTGTTTTTTTAATGAATTTTTTATCCAAACTTTCGGCTCCGCGAACCTTTCTTGGGCGGGGGTGGTGGTGATAATTCTGTTTTCATTGTAGAGATCAACAGCGTTGCCGAAATTCAAGTCCGATGACCGCAGTAAGATGCGTTGGCACACGTGTATAAATACTGAAATAAAGAAAAATTGTCTGAACCTCTGAATAAGGTTCATAGGGCCGAAAATTTGAATTAAAACATTCGTTTGAAAACAAAAAAAATCTGCATCGTGTTTGATTTCTTAACGGATTTTTCGAATTTCTCACACCGATGCTTCCACTGTAGTAAAATTGATCTGTTGCAGAGGTTGATTCTAATTCAAAATGTAATAAGATTGTTTTTCTTTGCGTTTTATTTGTTTCCACAAATGTAACACTCCACTTTGTCTTTATTCTAACAAGTTTTTGCCAAGAACTTTGCAGCTAATTCTACCCTTTGCGACCAAGGCCGCCAACCCCCAATATTTCCTCCTGTATCAAAAAACACGCTATGTGATATACATATCTGTACGTGATGTTGCCAAGCTAATCAAAAACCTTGATTCCAGTAAAGCAACCGACCCTGACGGTATTCTAATTATAGTACTCAAAAAAAAAACTTCAACCAGAACTAGCGCCCATCCTTACAAAACTATTTAAACGTTGTCTTAAGGATAATAGCTTCCCATCACCCTGGAAAATCTCATCAGTATGCCCTGTATTTAAGAATTCAGGTGATCGCTCATCCCCCTCTCAGTACAGGCCAATATGTCTCCTGTGCGTCATGAGTAAATTTCTGGAATCTGTTAAATACGGAAGTAATCAATCATCTCAACAAAAATAACCTTCTTAGTGACACACAATATGGTTTCCGTTCTGCTAGATCTACAGCAGATGTGCTTACAGTTATCTCATAGGATTAGCCGGTCCTGGATATGACCTAAAACTATATCCGATGGTGAGGCCCTACCTTGCGGGCCTTGGGGAGTGTGGAGCCACCCTCTAATTGCCATTGCTCCCAGGTCCACTCTGACCCGGAGTGGTAGTACCTGTTAGGATCCCAACTATGGGTTAAATAGAATCTGACTTAAAAAAAAATATACTCCATTTAAAATTGCCCCCCAAAATAACTAGATTCGGCATTAAATAACCTGAAAAAGGTTGATATGCCATAAAACAACCAACCAACCAACCATAGGATTAGCAAATCTCTCGACAGAGGCAACCTTTCTATGGCAATTGCTCTTGACATATCTAAGGCCTTTGATAGGGTATGACAAAGGTTTACTTCACAAGATCTCTAGCTATGGTATAGCTGGAAATGTCTTAATTATTAAATCATTTCTTTCTGATAGGTTCATAAGAGTAATAGTTGATGGGAAAAAATCAGAAGCTCACAGTATTAATGCTAGAGTCCCCCAGGGGTCCATCCTGGGCCCAACTCTTTTCCTAATCTACATTAATGATCTTCCAAATCACATCCTTACATCATTTGTAGACATTTATGCCGATGACACTACCATTTATGGTAGCACATCTACGACAGTAAACGACCAAGTTCTCTCCGATTCTCTCTCCTCTGATCTTGAGCACGTGGTACAATGGGGAAAGGAGTGGCTGGATATTTTTAATGCATCTAAAACCAAGCTTCTCTCTTTACATCATCAACATTCTGATCCACATCTGGCATCAATTGAAATGAATGGCTCTCGTCTTCAGGAGACCAAGTTTTGACAAGCTTCTAGGCTTGACCGTTATTCCTGAGCTTAAATGGAACACGTACATCAAATCTGTTGCCAAGGCCGCTGGAAAAATGGTGGGATCCTTCTATCGATCCAGTAGATATCTCACTGTTGATGCAGTTCTCTATGTAAGAGCCAGGTACGTCCAAGGATGGAATACTGTTGCCACATCTGGGCAGAAGCTGCTAGAAACGACTTGTCCTGCCTTGATATAGTTCAAAATAGACTCCGTAGCCTCGTAGATGTCCTTTTCTCTTCCCTGCAACCTCTATCTTACAGAAGAGATGTTGCGAGTTTCTCTGATGTATCGTTATTTTCATGGAAAGTGTTCGACTGAGCTTCAGTCTATGGTCCCCCCTCGCCAAACTTTCACAAGAAACACTCGTCTAGCTGAAAACACTATCAATAATTCCCCCCACTCTTTATCTGTGCCTAAACCTAAATGTAGATTCCATGAACAAAGCTTCTTTCTTAGAACTGCACGCCTGTGGAATTGTTTTCCTGCTTTCCGGCTGACTACAATATGGTTGTCTTCAAGTCTAACGTAAACAAGTTTTTGATGAGCCATTCCATATAAGTAAACAAATTTACCAAATTTTCATTACTAACGATTACTATATTGTCCAATTTCTACTGTACACTCTTTAACCCTTATCCTCCAGTGGCCTCTTGGTCTTGATAATGTGGTGATGCCTGTGTAAAAAAAAAAAAGTACAGGAGAACCCCGGGATACGGTGGCCCTAGGATAGTTTGTTATGTTTTTCAAGGGGGGGGGATCCGGCTTTTGGTAACGGTATTTACCTCGCCTTACAGTGTTATTTTAATATATAGATGTGTATTATACTGTACTGTGTTACTAATTTTTAATGCCATATCCCGGAGTTCTAATGTAAACTTTAATCAAAAATGAATATTTTTATTTTACTAGCGAGACCTATGGAAATTCCAGAGGACCGTTCTAGATTTAATATATAGATGTTGTCATTCTGTAGATGTTCAGCGTAAATGGAAACGCTCAGATATTATTGTAGCTTTTTTGTTAAAACTGCAAACGTATTTATCCAAGCTAGCAGGGACGCCAGGCGTATCCAGATCGTAAAATACACTTAAATATATTTTAATTCTTGTAGATTTTGTATACATTATTATACTTAATGTTCTATCGATTTTTATATATTGTAAAGTTGCGATTTCAAAAATAAAAAATATGACTTGGGTTTTTGCCAACTCGAAGCTCATTAGTCAATGGACATGATTACAAAATCTGAAAATTTTCTGAGTTAAAGGCTGAATAAATTCAAAAATTGGCATAATAATTATGAATGCTTCTGCGTTATGCAACAGCTGCTGCCAAAAAAATGTGCATGGCGACATCTTGAAATTTGGAACATACTTTTGTCATTTATGTGTATATGCTCTGTAGTTACATGGAGCTTCATAAATTAAAGGACTAGTATGAAAAGGTTAACTATAACTGAATAAACGTATTTGCCTATAAACACACATTTCCAAAAATCATGAAAGCCAGACCATAAGTTCTAGACTTGAGTTTCGCTCTAATTTTTAGATAATCAATAGAATATATCCGAACTCTGAAGACTAAAAAAAAAAAAAAACGTTTGAGTAACACAGATGAAGCAAATCGCAACAGACTGTAGAATTGTTCTTGTATGTGGTTCAGGTAGCAGGATAAGTGACTCTGATTTCAATGTTCTGTTGATGAACCTAAAACGAGGGCGAAACTTAAGTCTAATGTTTACAATCTGTGGCTTCAAATTGTGTGGGCTGCGGCGTGTTATGTGGAAATAATTGTCAACTCGCATTAAAAAAATCTATTATGCTTAAGTTTGATTAGTGGCAGCCAACCGTGGTTCTCTCCAGAATGTGCTGCTGCCATTGCGCACAAATCATTTTTTCAATTGCTTCCAACGTAATAGATGTACTGAGACTAAAGCAGCTTTCAGGACTGCCAGCAATCACTACAAAAAAGTAATAAAGAACGCGCGAGTTGTATGCTAAGTCCGTTAAGTCCAAAGTAGCTGAGCAGCGGCTTGGTTCCACCAGTTTTGGCAAATAGCAAACAAAGTTCTGAACAGAAGCGTGTATTCTACCCTAACTAGCATCAATGGACCTGAGGTAATCTTGTCAGCATCAGACAAAGCCAAACTCTTTGCCAAGAACTTTGCAGCTAATTCTACCCTTTGCGACCTTAGTCGCAACCCCCAATATTTCCTCCTGTATCTGAAAACACAGTGTGACATACAAATATCTGTACGTAATGTTGCCAAGCTAATCAAAACCTCGATTCCAGTAAAGCAACTGGTCCTGACGGCATCCCAATTATAGTGCTAAAAAAACTTCAACCAGAACTAGCATCCATACTTACAAAGCTATTTTAAATAGTCATTGTCTTAAGCAGAACTGCTTCCCAACACCCTGGAAAATCTCATCAGTATGCCCTGTATTTAAGAATTCATGTGATCGGTCATTTCCCTGCCAGTATAGGCTAATAAGTCTCCTGTGCATCATGAGTAAATTGCTGGAATCTGTTAAATAGTGAAGTAGTCAACCATCTCGGCAAAAATAGCCTTAGTGACATGCAATATGGTTTCTATTCTGCTAGGTCTACAGCAGATGTACTTAGTTATCTCATAGATTAGCGAATCTTTCGACGGAGCTTTCTTGTCTAGGGAAATTGCTCTTGACATATCAAAGGCCTTTGATAGGATATGGCATAACGTTTTACTTTACAAGATCTCCAGCTACGGTATAGCTAGAAAGGTCTTAATTATTAAATCATTTCTCTCTGATAAGTTCATAATGGTTGATGGGTAGAAATCAGAAGCTCACATTATTAAATGCTGGAGTTCCTCGGAGATCCATCCTGGGCCCAAATTTCTTCCTGACTACATTAATGATCTTCCAAATCACATTCTTACATCATTCGTATACATTTATGCTGATAACATTACCATCTATGGTAGCACATCAAAGGCCATAAATAAGTTCTCTCTGATTCTCTCTCCTCTGATCTTGAGCACGTGGTACAATGGGGAAAGAGGTGGTTGGTACTTTTAATGCATCTAAAACCAAGTTTCTATCTTTACATCATCAACACTCTTATCCCCATCTGGCATCAATTGAAATGAATGGCTCTCGGCTTGGAGAGGCCTCATGTTTTGACAAGCTTCTGGACTTGACCTTTACTTCTGATCTGAAATGGAACGCATACATCAAATCCGTTGCCAAGGTCGCTGGAAAAATGATGGGTCCTTCTATCGATTCAGTAGATATCTCACTGTTGATGCAATTTTCTATCTATATGAACCAGGTACGTTCAAGAATGGAGAACTGTTGCCACATCTGGACAGGACCTGCTAGAAAGGATTTATTCTGCCTTGATAGTTCAAAATAGACTTTGTAGCCTAGTAGGGGATGCCCTTTTCTCTTCTCTGCAACCTCTTTCTCACAGAAGAGATGTTGCGAGCATGTCTCTACTTTATCGTTATTTTCATGGCAAGTGCTCGTCTGAACTCCAATCTATGGTTCTCCTTTCGCTAAACTTTCATGAAAAACACTGTCAATAATTTCCCCCCATTCTTTATCTGTGCCTAAACCTAAACGTAGATTCCATGAACAAAGTTTCTTTCTTAGAACTGCACGCCTGTGGAATTGTCTTCCATTTTCCTGCTTTCCGGCTGACTACAATATGGTTGTCTTCAAGTCCAATGTAAACAAGTTCTTGATGAGCCGTTCCACTTGCTAACAAATTTACCAAATGTCAATTACTAGCGATTATTATATTGTCCAATTGACTACTATACACTTTTTAACGCTTATCTTCAAGTTGCCTCTGGGCCTTAAGTGGTGATGCCTATGTAAAAAAAGTTCAAATTATGAAAATCTGAGCAAATTAGTAATTTAAATGAGCGGTGGAATTGGTCATGTACAGTGAATGACGTCAAGATGATACGGAGAGATTTGTTTAATCTTCACGAACCTTGAACCAAAGTCTCGCGGACGATCTATTTGTTGAACCGTCTAGATTTCTGTCCATCTAATTTAATTTGAAGTTGTAGATAATTTAGGAACCAAAATGTGTTTTTTTTTTTAAACTGAAGTTTTTATTGAAGAAAAATATTATGAAAAAATCCTGGCACTTCTACAGAATGTTGCCCCCCCACACACACACACACATAAAATTTTGGACTCTTTCCATGAAAAGGTATCGTCTTTTTCTATTTTTTTTATTGCCTACGTGGAAAAAATGTTATTGGGATTTAAATTGGGCAAATTGTTTCATTGATTGAAGTTGAATATATTGGCAAATTAAACATTAATCGTTTAACTTTTAACTTTTTGTAATTATCGTTAACATTTTATTTTAAAACTCATTTGAAAAATGTTTTAATAAATTCTAATAAACCTTTTAAAATATAGGAGCAATTAGGTTTTAAAGACCACCCCCCGTCCCCAACAAAAAAAAAATAAAGCAAAATAGAAGGGACGCCTTGGGGGTCGACACCAGTTGATTTCGACACGCATGGTATCTGTAAATCGCCAAGGTGTTCCTTCTGTCAGCATAATTTATCCCAAATATAAAGTTCTTGTGTAATTATTCAGCTTCAATGAAGCTCCAGATTGATACTGCTGTTTTGTTAAAAAACAACTCTTGTTTTCCAACAGATTCTTCAAATAACTAATCTTAAATGAACAAACAGTTCAATTCAATAATGCAAAGTAGTGTTATTCTTGAACACTGTTCACATGAAACTGTTTTTAGAAAAAGCGGTTCAGCCCGCGTAGGGCGAGTGGCGCTTCAGTTCAATGCAGTAGCATGCTTTATCGTTGGGTGTCATCGCTTGACGATACATGTTAATACAATTAAGCTTAGGAATTAAAAACATCTGCATTTTGTTGATTATGCAGTAAACAAGTATGTCTTCACTTATAACACTTTTTTTTTTTTTTTTTTTTTAAGTATATTCTTTTTTTAGACTCTAAATTTCTCCAAACAAAATTATATTGGCAGTAGGGATTTATAACCGAAATGAAACCCGGTTATTTCAGACATATCTAGTTATCCTGAATTTTGCAGAAAGTCTGGTTGAATGCTAATCGTTCGGAGATTGAGTTGAATTCCTAGGCGATTATCATCTAGTAGGATCGATTCATTTTTCTGGCTAAAAACGGATTTCCTCTTAAATCTAAGGTGACCGTATAGAATAAATCTGTATCTTCGACAGTCACCACAGCGCAAATTATTTAAAAACTTTGCTGATCGTAAAATTTGGTTAATGTAGATTTAGTGTTTATAATTATAGAGCCAGTTTAGTGAATACTAGCATTTCAGCCCGGCGTTGCCCGGGTGTTTGGAGGTGTATGTTGAGCAAAAAAAAAAAAAGCGGTCAATTTTTTTTAACTTTGACCCCAATTTTGACCCCCTTTACATTTGTTTTGGGCTCAAATCAAGTTAAGTTAGATCCATGTCCAAGGAACCTATATCTAAAATGTCAAGTGTTTAGACCCCAAATTGGCGGAGGAGTTTGGAGTTCTTAAAGGTCAAATCGTTGAACTTTGACCCCTTAACAGCCAAATTTCTGGCTGAAAACCGATCACATAGATTTTCCCAAATCTCAGTACTCTGTATATAAAATTTCGAGTATGTAGATTAAAAATTGAGTTATTGTGTAGGGAAATGTACACACACGTTCACTTTATAGATATATTGTACATAATATATAGTACTGATTTCAAAAGTCGAAAAAATTACTTGGGTGCTATTATCTAGAATCTAAACCAAAACATTCATCGCTTCAGCCACGTTCCTTACTGTCTGATCTAACCCAAAGTTTTAAAATTGAACCACTTTTACCTCGGATTAGTTTTACGCATGCTCAAACTAATACAAATGTCGGTAAGTTAAAATGAACACGTTGCATTTCAACTTGCCGACTTCTGTACGTGTTAATAATTCATCCAAATAAAGATTATTCGTTAGAAATCATTCTTGATTATGATTTCCTGTAAATTTCAGTGTTACGTAATTGGTAGTTTAACCGGTAAATATTTGTACACACATCTATTTTATTTATATAGAAAACTAGCCTAGATGCCTGGAGTTACCCGGGTGTTTGTAGGTGTGTTGAACAAAAAAAAAGTGGTAGTAGGAAGGCAGGCTCCAATTCATACCACAAAGGAAAAGAATGAGGAAAAAACGTGACTTTGCCGTTGCATTCATCGCCAAACCGGAAATGGCGAAGGTTTAAATTAAGGCTAGACAATCAAAAAGAGAGGACTTCCGAAAATATTGGTGAAAAAAGGGCAATTTCTCTTCGTAGAAAAGTGTCCAGTTCAGGGTGAAGGAATTAATGCTTTTCGACAATTTTTCGATATTTTTCATCAAAACGATACCGATCTCGTGAAAATCCTTCGCCTCTGTCGAAAGTTTTAGGCACACACACACACACACACACACACACACACACACATTGACAGGTGAGATTTATATAGTAGACTCGCCTGAGTGCCCGGCGTTGCCTGGATGTTTGGAGGGGTGTTAAGCAAAAGAAAAAGTGGTAGTAGGCAGGCAGGCTCGAACACGTACCACAAAGGAGGAAAAGAACATGACAAAAAAACGTGACGTCTTTGTCGTTGCGTCCATCGCCAAACTGGAAGTGGCGAAGATTTAAATTAAGGCTAGTCAATCGAAAAGAGATAACTTTCGAAAATATCAGCGAAAAAAGTGCCCAGTTGAGGGTGAAGGAATTAATGTTTTTAGCCAATTTTCCGATATTTGTCGTCCGAAGGGTCGAGCTTCAAAACGATACAGATTTCGTGAAAATCCATCGCCTTTGTCGGAAGTTTTATACATGCTTGCTTGCTTTACTTTTGAATTTTTTAAAGCAACTTGTGATGCATTATTAGTATGTGCATTTATAATTATATAAATATTAGCTTTTTTTTTCTTTTTTTTTTGTCCTGGTACGTCTTTAAAATTCAAGATTGTATGTATATGGACGTACGTATGTTCTCTGAAGACCTCGTAATTTTCGAAGATTTACAATAAATCAGCTTCTAAAATTAATGATAAATCAAATAGTTTTAAAGAGGGAAAGATATGGGGGCTTGCTTGGAAGAAGAAACAAAAACAAGATGGCCTTCATCTGAAGAGTGGTAATTTTTTTTTTTTTTTTTTTACATAGGCATCACCACATTATCAAGGCCAAGAGGCCACTCAAGGATAAGGGTTAAAGAGTGTACAGTAGAAATTGGAAAATATAGTAATCATTAGTAATGAAAATTCGGTAAATTTGATAACTTATATGGAACGGCTCATCAAGAACTTATTTACGTTAGACTTGAACACAACCATATTGTAGTCAGCTGGAAAGCAGGAAAACGGAAGACAATTCCACAGGCGTGCAGTTCTAAGAAAGAAGCTTTGTTCATGGAATCTACGTTTAGGTTTAGGCACAGATAAAGAGTGGGGGGGAATTATTGATAGTGTTTTCAGTTAGACAAGTGTTTCTTGTGAAAGTTTGGCGAGGGGGGATCATCGACTGAAGCTCAGTCGAACACTTTCCATGAAAATAACGATACATCAGAGACAAACTCGCAACATCTCTTCTGTGAGATAGAGGTTGCAGGGAAGAGAATGAAACGATTATAGTCGGAAACTGTACCGTATTAAACGTTTTCCCAGGTGGCGGGCATAGAGGCAATACATCTTAAGTAGGGACTGAATAGCTATTCCACTGGTTTTAATTCATGACTAAAACAAAACAAAAAAAATGAGCAGAAAATATAAAAATCGATCAAAAGTAAAATTTCTAACAAGGGCTACTTTTTCTTTTTTTTATACTAACGAAACCTTTTTATATAGCTTTCTTATAAACAAAGCTAACAAGTACCAATGTAGGGAGAACTGAATTAACCTTATGTTAAATGATTTTTTTTTCTTAGACAAAAACGTTTGGCATGAAATCCAAATGCTCGAGTCTGACTGTCTTAAAGTCGATTATGATCTTCTCGAGAACATGTTCAGTTTGAAAAGTACACAAATACCAATTGGACAACAACGGAAAAAGACGGAAGTTGCCCCAAAGAAAGTGAGTTTTTATCTTTTTTTTTTTTTAACTTTATCTTAATTCATAAATTTAACTTTATATATTTTAATTCATACGTAAATTGAGACATGTGCCTGCAAGTATTTTTTCTAAACGGTTTACTTGTAAATAAATTTTTTAAAAAATGCTTGAGCCGAGATCGAAACCAAAACCTGAAGACCGTGAGTCAAGTACGATAACCATTAGGCCAGCTTGATACAATTTTGAAAATGTTTTCAAACTTAACATAAATGTCATGTGAACCATTCACGTATGCGCATTTTTGAAACAGTTGACAAACATAAAAATCCGATGGCCCTCACGTACCAATTTTTCAATTTTGACTTTTTTTTTTATGAAAACCGATTAGTTTTCCAATAGTCTGAATACCATATATACCAAATTTCAGGTCTGTAGATCAAAAATTCATTGAGTACATAGGTTGTGAAGTATCCTCGCACATATTCTCACTTTTATAGATATACTAGATTTATTTTTTGTGATGATAGGACAGAGGTTGGAGCTTAGTCGATAACGCGGACCTATTAGATAGGGTCCAAAAAATCTCAAATCTAAGACTAGTGGTAGATGATCCAACAATACTCCATACATGGGCGAATGATGGTCTTATAAAGATATAGGATGCTTTCTTGTAATTTTAACGGAATCTTCATGGGTTTATCAAATGTGTAAATTGTCATTGAATTGTATTTTATTTTTTTTTAATCTGAGATTGGCATTTCTTCGGACATGTTAATAATAGCACGTTTACTACTGGATCATCGGAATGCATTCATCAAAAAATCTGAATTAAAGTTTTTTTTATATCCTCGAACTAAAGTAGTATATCTCGGCTAGTTATGTATATATGAAGACGAGACAATACTTATAATCGTAATGCATTTAAATCTTAGCCAATATTTTGCTTTTCTGAACAGATTTTATCTTGTGCTTGTTCTTTTCTAGATGATTTCGAACGAAAGAATAGTTCCTGATCAAATTGGAAATAAAATTGTTACGGATTTTTTTTTTTTTTTCCAGATCAGTCTTTTAAACCGGCAACGCAGTTTGGACATCGTTATTTTTCTGCGACAATTCAAAGGTCCTCACGAAACTATCGTTAACAACATACGTGACGGCAAAATGGAATCGTTTGATTTGGAGAAACTGCGGCACATCAAAAAGATTTTGCCGACTGACGATGAGGTTAAAACAATCTTAATCTTGTCTCTTCCTCCTTGTTTCTTCTGTTTTCTCTCCCCTAACCCTCTGTCCCTTCATACTTCTGTCCTGCAGCCGCACCTCTCAATTATTACCCAGTTGTATGATAGTGCAAAATTCAGCACCTGATCTGAGAAATAACATTAGCTAGTGCCTGACATTGGGATTCCTAACCTCGACCTCTTAGTGTTCTGTCCTTGGACTCTATTCATTCATTGCACATAACGTGATACTTTAAATTGGGATACAATTAATAACTTTTAGTCAATGAATTTGGCATTGTTCAGATTTTGTAAAGATCACAGATCAAAATATTAAAAAATTGAACTCCTGGCTTGGGAGTTCAAACTAATCTCATTTCGACAGCAGTTGATAACTCAAACCCAGTCTCAACTTTATTCAACACCCCGCCCCCAAAAAAACTGTCCTAAATCTCTGGTTTCCATTTTCTTTAAATCTTAGACTCCAATTACCTCGCGAAAATCTCGTAACTTGTTAGATTCTTTAGAGATGGACAGAATGTCTAATACGGGTGAATGATTGTTATAAAATTCCGGACGGTATATACCTGAATACAAGGTTAGCCTTGAAATGCACATATGAGCAATCTACCGCGTGTGTATTATTTTAAACCAATTGTACTTTGAGGTGGTAAGTGTTTTATAACTAATAAGAATTAATAGCATATCCCATCCAGAAAAACATTGATAAAATTCAGCTAGATTACATATCAAGTTTAAATTATGTCGAGTAGTTTTGGAGCCTTTAAATACTTGTCTAGCAACAACAGTTGTCAACGTTTACATCTGTATCCAAAACTAAATAAATTCCATGAGCGTAGTTTCTTTCTGAGAAGTGTCTGGAACACAATTCAGTGGGGTTGCTTATCGGCGGACTACAGCGTGGTCATTTTAAAATCTAATGTGAATAATTTGCTGCTGAGCTGTCATTTTGAATGATCTAGCCTTACTCAAGTTCCAACATTACTGATCATGTCACTATTTACCTAACATTTATCTTAAAGTAGTCTCTAGGCCTTGATAAGCGGTGACCCTTTCCTCCAAGTAAAACAAAATGCTCGCAGATAAGCGCATTCGTTTATAATATACATTTTGTTGAGAATAATCTTCTGTAATTGTTTTTTTTTAAGTTATTAGTGAAACCATTTTGAACATTGTTTTTTCTTTCTGCAGATTTCCATGTTGAATTCCCATGAAGGTGACCATAACAATCTGGCAGACCCTGAGAAATTCTGTTTACTCTTATCGAAATTACCATCCTATAAAGTACAGTTGGGCGGAATGCTTTTGATGGCGGAAAAATCGGCATTGATGCAAAATCTGAGACCAAATATTGAAGTGTTGAAGAAAACGTGTCAGTCTCTGATGGAGAACAAAGACTTGAAGGACTTTTTGGCATTGACCTTACAAGTTGGAAACTACATGAATTCAGTGAGCATTTTTTTTTTTTTTTTTTTTTTTTTTTTACTAACTAGCCTGGGTGTTCGGCGTTGCCCGGGTGTTTGGAGGTGGGTTGAGTAAAAGAAAAGTTGTAGTAGGCAGGCTCGAACTCGAAGGAGGAAAAGAAACTGAAAAAAAAACGTGGCACGTTAGCTGCTGCGCCTATCGCCAAACCGGAAGTGACGTAGGTTAAAATTAAGGCTAGACAATCGAAAAGAGGCGATGACTTTCGAAAATATTGGCGAAAAAAGCGACCCCTCCGTGTAGAAAAGTGCCCAGTTGAGGGTGAAAGAATTGATGTTTTTCGCCCATAATTCGATATTTGTCATCCGAAGGGTCGAGCTTCAAAACGATACCAATCTTGTGAAAATCCGTCCTACATCGAAAGTTTTTACGAGACATACGGACGGACGGGATTTATATTATAGAAGATGCTTTGTTTGGAGTAATAATATAAAATACAAATAAAACGCGTATATTTTGTTTGTATTTGTAATCCTTTGAGATGTGGAGTCTTTACGGTTCCAGGTCAGCATTGACTAAGATAGCGGATTCATGCAGGCCAGATGATTAGTTGGCCAAAATGTGGCTGAGACAACTATGGAAGGCAGTAATTACTGAGTCTACAATTACAAGACGCGGCATTACTATCCGATCGCAGTAAATCACTTGAAGAAAGCCAGAGGATGAGTTGGCCGAAACGTGGTTAAACAACTATATACATGAGGATAATAGTCCGCAAAGAATGAATACACAAAACACGTTTTACAACTTTAAGAATGTTTTCTTATTAGAAAAAAAACTATTCATTTGATGCAAATGTATCAAACTTCTAGTGATCTTGAAACATTCTTTAAATAACACAAACGTCATTGAACTTTGAATAGGAATAATAAAAAAAAAAAAAACGGGTCATATTACATTGCCCATTTGAACTTTAATGTCTATTTCTGAATGTATAAATTTTCTAGAAAGTCATCGGCTTTCTATTATAAAGCATATAAAACTGTTGCTAGGATGAGCTCCCTCTACCATGCGAGAAAATTACTTGCACCAGAGTATCATATATATATATGAGAGCCACAACTCGTCGATGGAGTATTGTCGCATATGGGCTGGTGCCTGCCTGCCTCTCTGCCTCTCTCTCTCTCTCTCTCTCTCTCATATGATTCGAAAGTCTCAAATCTAATAGGTCTCTCACTATCTGCCAAGTTCCAACCTTTGTACCATCGCCGCAGTTGTTGCATCCCTGTGCCCCTTTTTTAAGTACTTTAATTAAATGTGCTCTGAATTTCTAGCACTTGTGCCCTCGATGTACATGGTCCTGACAAGCAACACAATCCCACCCCTTCACAGTTGAGGTTAGATGCCGGAAAGCATACTCTAATAGTTTCTTCCTCCAGACTGCTAGACTTTGAAAGGGATCAAGATACATTTATATTTGCTAAATATTTTTTTCTATCGAAATACAAACTCTGTAAATGCATTTTCAGCAACATTTAGTATTTGGTTATTCTCTGGAGTTCTATTTGGAATCTCGCTTTTCTAAGAACAGTGGATCAAATATTGTCACTTGGAACCTACATAATCTCTATATAAATAAAATGAACTCATTTTTTCCCGTCGGATTTTGACCTTAATAGGACTAAAAATCAAGATATTTCATGCAAATATATGTACAAACGGCAGAACAATATCTGAGGTGTGTTATAGGCTTATTATTTCTAAATTCCTCGATAATCTTAGATTTCTATACTTTTTCTGCTGAGAAGTCACGGCCAAAATCGGTTAAGATCAATGGAAGTGGTAAAATATTTTCTCTCTCATAAATTCCTCCTCCCCCTGCCACCACTTAACACCGTTTGGAGATCGTTCACAAGGAACAGTTGAGAAGAGAACACCGGTTTGGCTTCGTAGTTCTTTCATGTGAAGTTATTTAAAATCACTAAACTAAGCTGCAGTGCTCTGTGGTGTAGTGGTTAGCGTGCTGGACAATTCACATATTTTCACGTTCGCGCCGACCTACCGTAGTCGTTTTTTTTTTGGGGGGGGGGTCCTAAACAACTGGAATGGACTTTTCTTGATGGCCGAACTGTTAACGTTGCAGATGTTTTTTTTTTTGTTTTGTTTTTTTTTTTGTTTTGTTTTTTTTTTTGTTTTGTTTTTTTTTTTGTTTTGTTTTTTGTTTTGTTTTTTTTGTTTTTTTTTCACACTTTATTTTCCTACTTTTACTCATGACTCCGGGTTTGATCCTTCCTACTTACCTACCATAACATTTTTTAAAACTCCCCCCCCCCGCCCCGGAAACAAACACTCGGGCAACGCCGGGTACCCCCGCTAGTAACGAATACTTACCAGGGCTCTACATTGATTTTTCAAAGTGGCGACTAGAAATAATGAAACTTTTTTTTTTTTTTTTTTTTGGCGCGATTATATTGCTTTCCCTGACAATCTTCCAAAGCTCACTACGGAGTGAAAATATCTTTTCAACTTTATTCGTTTTATTTATTTAAACAAAAGTTTAATAGAACAATACTTTTTTTTTTTTTTTTTAACGAAAGCTGTTTCAAAATATCTAAAGAAATTAGAATATTTATATCTTAAAGTATCAACATAAAATTTTTGTATATTTAGAATTACACTTATTAAAAAACACAGAAAAATTTTTATGGTGTACATACTCGTCACAGAACGAACATGTCATATTCTAAAAATCATATGGATTTGGTTAGTAACTTTTCTGTTTGGCTAATAAACTATTTAGTTGTCAACGGTCAACTAAAGATAAGTTTGTCCGTAGAGCCCTGCTTATATTGTTTATCATTATTCCCAATATTAGCTTGGTCATTCTAGATATGCAGAGGAATGCCATGGCTATAGTTTGAATTTGTTACCTTGAGTTTTCATTCCCTACTATTGAGGTTGAAATATCCAGACTAATCGTCTTTTCGTGAAATAGTCTACAGTGGCAGGGACATTTTTTCTGTTATACATATATTGCGCACATCGTAAATGAGAGTAAACGAGGAAAAGGCAGGCAGAGAAAGACTTGGGATTACTGTTAAAGATAACCTTAAGCGATGGCACATCGAAACAAACAAATGATTTTCATGAAAGTCACTTTGTCCAACGTGTAATCGGTATCTGATATTGAAAAGACTCGTTAATTGAAGATCTAATTTGAATAGTAATATTCTTAGGTTAGCTGTTAAAATCATTGATTATCCTCCCCAAAGAAAAGTATAATTGATCTTCAACGAATCCATTCCCAAAAAATATTGTATGTGCATTTAATAACCCACATGTGAGATTCGGTAAGCACAAACTTTCTGCAATGTCATTTTTCTCTAGTTTTAGGAACTTGGTATAGTGGTTGGGGGGGGAGGCATTTTTACTCCAGTTGATACCGTCACACTGTGGAATTGGTTGTTTTCAATGAATCCTTAATGCTATTGGTTAAGTAATAGATCCATAATTTGTGCTTTGGCCAGAATAACTTGTGCTCATAAACCTCAAATTGTATCCTTTATAAACTCGTGTACCCCCTCCGTCCAAATAATGGAGAAGGGGGAGAGATACTTGACAGGGCTCACTGATTTTTTTATAAAATGGAAGAATTGCATCACTAATTTTGTGATTGGGCAGATTTATATACAAATAAATACACATTGGATTTTATTATAGAGAATAGTATGATGTTCTAGTGTGAAATAACCCCGAAAGAGTTCATATGCTTTTTTTTTATTTAATGAAAAAATACCATGCTGTAATAGTTGCTAAATGTGAAAGCGAAAATCTCAAGTGTTTACTCGAACGATTTTTTTTTCATATAATTTGTGCTCAATTTTAATTTAACAAATTAAACTGATTTTTAACTGTATTTTTTAGTAGTTTAATAGAATATAATTACAAACTTTTTTTTTTTTAAATGTAAATATTTTGTAAATTCACGACTTTATGAAGCCTAACAAATTAAAGACAGTAATTCAGTATCTAATAAAGAATATTGTCAAAGCGGGCAAAATTTTTTTGGGGGGAGGAGGGGGTGACTTGATGGCTATGACAAAGTGAGAATTTTCTATATAATGATTAGTTTCCAATTGTTTATTTGTATATACATTCATGGCACATTTTTTTCTCCCTCTGTACAGGACCGTTATGCTGGAAATGCAATCGCCTTTGAGATCAGTTCGGCCATCAAACTAGTAAATGAGACTAAAGGTAACGAATCTGGAATAAACTTGCTTCATTTTCTGGTGAGCCAAGCTGAGGAATCTAACAGTCTGGGTTTTGTTGAACAACTTCAACCAGCAGTACAGAAAGCAGCAAGGTAAGTTTAGAGAGGAAGTGAATGGGTGTAACAGACAAGTAGACCTATGAACTTGTCCGTTCATTGGTTGTGACCGTCTGGTTCTAATCTTTGTCAGAATTTGGTGCTACTCAATTTTGACACCGGCCATAGTGTCAGTTACGTGGCTTGTCAGTGCTGCAACAAAGCGATCAAAACTGAGTTTGCAGCATTCATCGTATTATTCTGATATCGTTTCTCTAGGTACAATGCATGTTTTAGAGTTGAGAATATGCGTTGCATAAAGAAAACTGAGAATGATGGAAATGTTCTGTGGATCATAAAGACAAGCTTAGATCTGATCTCGGAGGGCAGATTAAATTTGCAGAGTATAGAGAACTGTGTGTAGAACCAGGGGTTTCGGTGATATGGTCATGCTGAATGAAGTTCTTGATTAGATCTAAAATAGTTGAGGTAGTTGGGTTAGTTCACTCTGATCTTGAGCATGTAGTACAATGGGGAAAGGAGTGGCTGGTTACTTTTAATGCATCTAAAACCAAGTTTCTCTCTTTACATCATCAACATTCTGATCCACATCTGGCATCAATTGAAATGAATGGCTCTCGTCTTCAGGAGGCCCCAAGTTTTGACAAGCTTCTGGGCTTGACCATTACTCCTGATCTTAAATGGAACACGTACATCAAATCTGTTGTCAAGGCCGCTGGAAAAATGGTGGGATCTTTCTATCGATCCAGTAGATATCTCACTGCTGATGCAATTCTCTATCTATATAAGAGCCAGGTACGTCCAAGGATGGAATACTGTTACCACATCTGGGCAGGAGCTGCTAGAAAAGACTTGTCCTGCCTTGATAGAGTTCAAAATAGACTTCGTAGCCTCGTAGGAGATGTCCTTTTCTCTTCCTTGCAGCCTCTATCTCACAGAAGAGATGTTGCGAGTTTGTCTCTGATGTATCGTTATTTTCATGGAAAGTGTTCGACTAAGCTTCAATCTATGGTCCCCCCTCGCAAAACTGTCACAAGAAACACTCGTCTAGCTGTAAACACTATCAATAATTCCCCCCACTCTTTATCTGTGCCTAAACCTAAACGTAGATTCCATGAACAAAGCTTTTTTATTAGAACTGCACGCCTGTGGAATTGTCTTCCGTTTTCCTGCTTTCCGGCTGACTACAATATGGTTGTCTTCAAGTCTAACGTAAATAAGTTCTTGATGAGCCGTTCCATATAAGTTATCAAATTTACCAAATTTTCATTACTAATGATTATTATATTGTCCAATTTCTACTGTACACTCTTTAACCCTTATCCTTGAGTGGCCTCTTGGCCTTGATAATGAGTTGATACCTATGAAAAAAAAGAAAAAGTCCAATGTGAACAAGTTCAAATTGAATCGTCCCCCTAAGTAATCCAAGTTTCAAAATTCCCACTGTTTACTATGCTAAAATTACAATGACTAATGTATACCTATTAACCCTTATCCTCGAGTGGCCTCTGGGCCTTGATAAGTGGTGACACCCTTGTAAAAAAAAAAAAAAAAAAAAGTTGAAGTGATAAGGATTGATTTGAGAAAAAAAAATAACACCTCGCATGATAGGTTGGTTTAGAAGTTAGTTTCTATAAGCCATCTAACGCATCAATATGTAAAATGGACGTTAAATCAATGTTTTTTGTTTGTGAAGTAAAAATGTTATTTGAGACGATTAACTGCCTTTCAGTGAACCAAAAAAAAAGTCTGCCAAACTAGGCTCAAACTTTATGACCGATCCATTCCTTTTATTGAATTAATATAGACATTTCTCGGTTGGATTGACTACAGTGAATTTAACTTTATCAGCTGCTAATCGAGGGATATAAAAAAATAAGTTGTGGACATCTCTGAATTAGGTGAGCATAAATGCCATTCATTTCGGGTGGGCCGCTTTAGTAGCATGCAGCACTTAAGAGAAGCTATCGCATAATTAGAGAAGGAATCATTTTAGAAGTTTAACCCTCGTTTTCAATGTGATCGATCACAACAAACCGTCATTCGTATGCATTCGTGCACTATTACTAAATATGCATCACGTTCCATGATAAAAAGAAATCTGGCTGATCCATTTTTTTAACTGAATATTTTATTGGCTGTTTAATCAGTATTTTATGTAGTCATTTATTTCTAACTACGAATTGATTTAAACGCGGGCAAGGTCTGTTTTCAACTCTGGAACAGGAAAAACTATTCTGAGTTTTTCGACTCTTGGACTTCTGTTATCATTACAATCTGCATAATGTATAAATCTGTACAGTACAGTTGTAATCTGTGTCAACCAGACACTGGCTGGCGATAACAAATCTAATTCAGTATTTATTCAACTTTTATAGTTGACGTGCCCAGGTGTTTGGAAGTGTGTGTTGAGGAAATAAAAAATGGTAATAGGCAGGCAGGCTCGAACCTGTACCGTGAAGGAGGAAAAGAACGCGAAAAAACGTGACGTCTTTGCCGTTGCACCTATCGCCAAACCGTAAGTGGCGAAGGTTTAAATTAAGGCGAGTCAATCGAAAAGAGATGACTTTCAAAAATACCGGCGAAAAAAATCGCTCCCCTCATTGCAGAAAAGTGTCCAGTTGAGGGTGCAAGAATTCATGTTTTTAGCCAATTTTTCGATATTTGTCGCCCGAAGGGTCGTGCTTCAAAACGATACTGATATCGTGAAAATCCGTCCCCTCTGTTGAAAGTTTATACATACATGCATACAAACATACATTTAAACACAACTGAGATTTATATTATAAATAGCTCTCTACTTCTATTTTCTTCTGCATTTTTTTATGCTATTAAGACTGCTTCCATTAGCAATTACACTATTAATAACTAATAACATCCTACCCAAGAGCTCATCCTTCAAACTCGTCGACTTAACATTCATAGGAAACATGGACTGGAACAAATAAATTGTAGACATTGCATAGGTTGCTGTAAAGGTGGGTTCCCTCTAGTGTTATCAAGTTACTAGCACTTGATAATATTTTGTATCTCTAAAAAGCCACAATTCACCCATGCATGGAGTATTGTTGCCATATCTGGGCTGGTGCATCCACCATTAGACTATTCTCGTGGACAAGGTCCAAAAGTCTTCAAATCTAATTGTTCCTGCACTATCAACCAAGTTCAAACCTCTGTCCCATCATCAATGTTGCATCCCTGTTTGTTTTGCAAGTATTTTAATGGGATGTGCTCTGAACTCCTTGTACTGGTATCCCCACTCCACGTACATAATTCTCTCCTAATAAATCGGTTTAGCAAAATCTCACCCCTTCACTTAGAGTAGAAGGCTTTCAGGCATCTTGGACTGCTAGACTCAAGAATTCCCTCTGTGCGTCCCTACCTGTACTGACCTCTCATCTCCTTCCGCAGTCCTCTCTAAACATCATCCCAAATAGTAACCCCTTGTAGTGGAATAAAAATCTCTTTATGAGCTCTATTTTACTTGGCTTAATTTTCAAATAATTATCCTGTCATAGTATTTTAGAGGACCATCAATTATTGGACATCTGATAGACTTTTATTCAAGAGATAAAAACATTCGTTATGAGCTATTTGTAAACTTTTCTGTTTCTCTTGAATATTAGCTAGTATATCCGGTACTAAGGGGATGGGTCACGTGAAGGTTGCCAACATCCTTAGGTGAAAGCTTGTGGAATGAACTGAATTCGAATTTGACACGCCCAGGTTGTTGGCCCATGTCATTAACCACTGAGCTATCGCCACCTACCAGATGCTGCCGAGACTATGCCTGGAGATTTGATTCGTCGGCTGAAATAACTATCTGCACGGAAATGATCATATGCTTGATCATAGATTAAATATTCAGTTTTGTTATCACGTGGCTAGACATAAACAGGATCAGCACGATGGATCTAATAACCATTTGCCCAGACAGCTGCTGTTATATATTGGTACTCCCGGGCATCGCCAAGTCACCTAAGCGAAATTATTATCGTATATATGTTATGAAATAGGAAACATTTAGAAAATATTTCGATAACAAAGGAATGTTCAAAAATAAAACAATTAGTTTGAGTCGTAATGAAATTTGGGATGATGGATGATAAACCAGTTTGGAATGTAGATTGAGAATAACAATAAAATCGATCTGACCCAAGTTGAACAAAGAAATAGTTTTATGTATACACGTTAAGCAGTCGGAGTTGAAGAACGGACGCATTATAGCAAGATGTAAAGACAAAGAAAGTATCGTCCAACACCAAGATGGGAACGTCAGGAAACAGTTGCGTGAAATCTATCCCCAAGTGTCAATTGTTTCTCGTATGGAAGAAATCTTCATCGCAACTTTGACAGACCGTCAGTCAAGACCAACCGACGGAAGAAGGTATGTCTGGTCTGATGTACCTACAGAAAAATGTTATTTCTTTGCTGAAAAAAAATTTTGTATATTGTCCGTGCTTTAACTGTTTATTGGCTGTATATACACTCGCCCACACATGCATCTACTCTAGGAGCATTATAAATACTAGACGATCAGATATACAAACTGACATGTATATACACAATAGACGTAATCGCACGTATGAACACCAAATATATGCACACATCCGACAATATAACTTAGTCTAGCGCGAGTCAATATATAAACATGTCTATGTTGTGGGCCAAATAACTGACTATATAACACTGCTACTCTGTCCATCTATCACTGACACAGCCAAACAAGACGTAACATATTCTCTGCAAACATGAAATTCAGGTTTTTACAGATGCAGCAAATAACCTGTCTCCTATTGTAAACGCCTTTACAGTTTGGTAATACTAAACCAGAATAGACAATGGTATGTAAACGTAAAATGTTCTAGATTTCTCATAAATTTGTAACTTCACATAGCTACATTAAATAAGAACTATTTGAAGTCTAAGTAACTAAAAACAAATATGAACATTCAGACTTGACTGTCATGCTGACGCTTTCCCAGTGCAACAACGCTTCTCATCTTATTAAACAATTCATTGATGTATATCTGTCCGTTTCCATTTTTCTCAAAAACTAATGGACCGATTTGGCTAAAATTGTGTAAGGACATTTGGTATAAGGTGAAGTAAGTCTTATATTCGTTCGATGCACAGTTAAGGATTAATAGCGATTAGTATTAATACAAAAATTAGCCCAAATTTAATCATTAAATCATCAATTTGACATAAAGCATTCGTACTTAATCAACGGGCAAATGTCTCAAATTTAAACAATTGACATGTCTAAAAATACCTTTTAAAGAAGGGGGGAACTTACAATGTCAAATAAGCAACTCGCAGAATGTTCACAAAAAAAAAAAACAGTGAAAGGGAGGATCAAGATATTGTCACTATTATTTTCATACTGAAGACGTTAATGTTAAGAATTTTCCTTCCAAAGTACATTCCGTATTCCAGTGTACGTGGGACCAAATTTGAATGGCTGTTTGTGTCTTGTGTGGAGTAATTTTTTCTGTGAATATTTGATTTCTTCAATTACATTAGATATCCTGTTTATTTGAGAATCTTCCCTAATTCTCAAACTGAGTTGATAAAGTAGTGAATAATTTTCACGTTTCAATGAACCAATTAACTATGTTAGTTTTTTCTCTCGTGGCCTTCACTTCGTTTGATAGGATTCCTAGGTCAGAATTCATCTGATTTGGTGGAGTGTGAATAGTTTAAGCATTACGAGGAGAATGTGCACAATTACTTTCCTCGTATGACACGGTGATGAGGCTGTGATGAATATGGATTTGCTCCCAGTTCCATTTTGGCCTGGAGTAGTAATACCTGTCAGGACATCTGGTGCTACCAGATCAGGCTGTCTGAAGATACTGCCTTCCTGACCAAAAATGTACTAAACATTGGTTTTATTTTTTTTCACTTGCAAAACTCAATCATGTTCTGTAAAGTCAAAAATAAAATGATTTCTACAAAACAATGAAACCAAACACCATGAATAAATATTTTCAAGATATAAAGAACTTAAATAACTTTTTTCCAAAATTATTAGACTCGGAATTAAATAAACCCAAAAATATAAAACAAAAACCGTGATCACCTCCAGTATTATGGTTTGTTGGTCCCCCACACAAATGAGGAATTGGACCAAGTAATTCACTCCCGTTCGTTTGTTCGCACTCTTAATAACAACGCCTTGGGTGTGTTTTTTTTTTAATTTTGCACAAACATTAGTCATGGTAAAAGTAAATTTCTTTCATGGAGGAGGACCCCGCATGCTCGGTTGGTTTTTCTAGAGAAAAAAAAACTATTGCAGCCCTCCCATATATTAGAATCTCGTTCTTTATATAATTTTAATTGTGAAACCACTTTTTTTATAGGTTGTCTGTACAAAATCTACAGGAAGAATTGAATAACTTTGCAAACAGTTTAAACAAATTAAACATGGATTTAAGAAAATGTGATGAAAGTATGAAATCTCGGTACAAAGACTTCGTGAAGGTAACTTTTTTTTTCTTACATCGTTATCTCTGTAATAAACTAGAGGAAACAACGAAACTCTTGCACTCAACTATGATCCGTTTCACTTTTTACCTTATGTGTGTGTTATATATATATATATATATATATATATATATATATATATATAAGTACGATTTGTTATTCAGCAAACCTCACAATAAAAGCTAGTAGGTAAATTGAAAACATTTGGAATGTTTTCAATTTACCCACTAGCTTTTATAAATCTAATAACGATTGCTATTTAATGTTTTAAAAAAAGTTATCGTATTTAATTTCACACCTTCAAAAATAGTATTTTATTTACATACACATATGATAGTGTATAATTTCAGTAGTTACTTCAATAGTACTATCTACGCGACTAGAGCGTATAAATGTTAAAATACTTCTATGGCAATTAAGCGACAACGAAGCGTCCATGTTTCACCCCTGCAGAGAATCCTCAGGTCAGGTGAACAATTTTTTTGTTGCTTGTTTTTAAATACTAGCATGGTTGCCCGGGTGTTTGGAGGTGCGTGTAGAGCAAAAAAAAAAAAAAAGTTGTAGTAGGCAGGCTCAAACCCATACTGCGAAGGCGGAAAAGAACCAAAAAAAACGTGACGTCTTTTCTGTTACGACCACCCGCAAACCGGAAGTGACATAGTTTAAATTAAGGCTAGACAATCGAAAAGAGGGGATGACTTTCGAAAATATCGGTGAAAAAAGCGACCCCTTCCTGTACAAAAGTGCCCAGTTGAGGGTGAAGAAATGAATGTTTTTAGCCAATTTTTCGGTATTTGTCGTCTGAAGGGTCGAGCTTAAAAACAATACCGATCTTGTGAAAATCTGTCGCCTTTGTCGAAAGTTGTATGCAGACATACATACATTTATATATTGGTAGTTCAAATTTTCGACCCAAACCGATTAAAAAAACTTACCCTATCTCTGAATACCCTTTATGTAAAATTTCAAATGTTTAGACAAATTGTCTGAGCAATTTGGTAGACAGCAGAGGTCAATTTTTTTTAACTTTGACCCCTATTAAGACCCTTAACATTTATTGTTTTGGGCTCAAATCAAGTTAAGCGAGATCGATGTCCAAGGAACCTATATCTAAAATTTCAATTGTTTATACCTAAAATTGTCGGAGTTTGATAGTGTTTTCAACGGTCAAATCGTTGAACTTTGACCCCTTAACAGCCAAATTTCTGGCCGAAAACGGATTACAAAGATTGTCCCAAATCTCCATACCCTGTATATCAAATTTCGAGTCTGTAAACTGAAAATTTAGTTGTGTAGGGAAATGTGTACACACACTTTCACTTTTATAGATATATAGATGTAGTGTTTAGCCGAGCTAAATAACCAATCGTTATTTTTCATGGTTAACGTCATTTGGGTTGAGTTTCTTTTGAACAACTTCCTGGTCGATCTTTTGTTTGGAGTGTAGCGCATAGTTTTTGTATTTTTTATTTTTAGGTGACCTTATTTTAGAATAGACGAAATTAGAATATTTTTTGTTCTATTAATTTTGTTATTCGCTATTTTATGTTGATGTAATTTAACTTTGCTTTATTCGTTTATATATTTATATATCATCCTAAAGTGACATTTATCTACCGTGGTTGCTATTTCGCTTTTACAGTTAAAGTTTGTATCTTACAAATTTCGAGCTCTTCATTAAAATAATCTATACGTCACATTTCAATACCTGCAGGTAATGTCTCTTCGTAATACTAGGTTGGTGCAAAAAATTTTTTTTTTTTTTTTTTTACGTTATATATAGAAAAACAGTTTTTTCAACTATATATAAAATCATTATTTTTGCACTAACCTAATATTTTTTCTCTATTATTGGCGAAAGTCTCCTTTGGGTCTCCCATCACCAGTAGAATGTTCGCTAGTGAAGTTTTGAAAAGGGGAATTAAGAAATTATTCCACTTACGCACGTTAATTTGACACTCGTTACAAATGCTGCACCAGAAAAAGTGTTAAATAAAAGTCGGCTAGGCCTTTGAGATAAAACTGCTATTAAAGTGTAAGAGAGATGACTAGTCTTAACAGTATTATATGACTAGTCTTAACAGTATTATATGACTAGTCTTAACAGTATTATATGACTAGTCTTAACAGTATTATATGACTAGTCTTAACAGTATTATATGACTAGTCTTAACAGTATTATATGACTAGTCTTAACAGTATTATATGACTAGTCTTAACAGTATTATATGACTATTAAAGTGTAAGAGAAATGACTAATCTTAACATTATTTACACATAAAAACAATCAAGGTCGTGTACTTAACCTGACAAGAGCGAAAGAAGTGGCGTGTTTATTCGATGCTTCTTGGGTTCTCTCTCATGACCGACCATAATTCCCAAAGTTTTTTTTTTTAGGGGGGGGCAGATAAAATCGTAACCCCCTGATGCTGATTGGTCAGTGTGGTCAAATTGCTTAGAAATACTGATTCACGAGAAAAAAATGTATCCTTTTATTCATGACTATAATAAATCAAAGGACAAAGAAACGATAACCAGACTGACATTCTTTTATATATTAAATTTTTAGTGTAAATTATATTGGACCAAAGATTTTTTTTTTAACCTGGTGCTTGCTCCATAATTCAATAGGAATGATCTTGGAGTCAAACATTGTACGCGTTATCTAAACTCTATCCTTAGTTTAACATTGTATTTAGTGCGTTGACTATCACATTTCCAGTTCGTACGTAACTGTTTGAAAATGTACACCTGGATTAAAGTTTCCTATAAAATGTTACGTGTCTCTGCAATAACTTTTGTCTATAAATAAAAGCTTCAATTAAAAGCTATGCAGTCTAAAACAATTTGGCGCTTTTATATTATACAAACGAAAAAAATATTGATTTTCAAGTAAAACAAATGGTACCTACGTAAGTGATATGTCGCAAATAGTAACATATTCAAAATTTACGAAAAACGATAAGGTAGAAAAATAACGAAAAGCAATTTTCGATAAAGTTTATATGGGGAATAAAATTAATTCGACATTTGTAATTGCATCCGTCACGTGACGTAAGCAACAGAACTGAATTATATCCTCTGTCAACGTGTCACATTTTTAGTAAGTAATACGATTTCGCTTACTTTCACAATTTTTTTTCTATCGTTTTTCGTAATTTTGAATGCTACTATTGGAGACCTAATAATTACATAGGTACCATTTGTTTTACTTGATTTTTTTTTCTTCATTTAAATAGATAATACAGAAGCGCCAACAATTTTTAACACCGGTTGGCGATTTCAAAACGACGGCCATGATAAAGTGGATAATTTCTATTTCACATTGTTTTCTTTTCCCGCCATTTCCCCTGCTACGTTGGTTACGTTTATATTTGGGAATCTGTTCTAATCTTTCGATAGACTATAAATCATTGAAACGATTTGACGAAAACAAAGCGCAGATTGCAAAGGTGAAACTAACTTTTCTTCCGGAAAAGTCGGCTGCAACCAGGAAAGCAATCTTGCAATCGTAAAACCATCTATCATTTTTGGAAGCTCTATAACATTAACATCGTTGTTTCCTGGATTATTTGCGTTGTGAAATTAGTTTGTGGCTGCTTTTAATGTACCTTTCTCTTCATTTCCATAGGAAACAAAAGATGAGGTTGTTGAACTGAACAAACAGCTGCAAGAAATCGAGGCTATGATCCAGAAACTCAGAGTTTATTTCTGCGAGAAAGAAAAAGAATTCAAGTTTGAAGTGTTTCTTGATAATTTTAATACTTTCTTACTAAACACGAAGCAATGCCAAAAGGTAATTTTTACATCGATTATTTTTTTTTTTTTTTTTTTTTTTTACCAAGTCTGATAGGAATTTCAAATTCACGCTGGTTTACTATGTTCGCGTATAGGTGTTACTTTTTGAAATATTTTCATTGGCTGGAAATATTTTAACACCTTCATGTTAAGTTCTTCATTTAGGAAATGACGAAGAGAGCATCGAAACGAACAGAAGAAAGAAATAAGGTAAACAATAAAAACTAATTGCGTTTTGGTATTCGAATCTCCTATCTATATCTAATCTCCCACATACTCTTTGAATTTTAGCACGTACTATGAAAACTAACAACTTTTCCCTATTATATTAAAAAACATTTCTTCGGGCCGAATTGTCCATGACCAGTAGCAGCATAACAACGTGTACTCTCTCAGCGATAGCATATAAACGCTGATCACCGAGCTCGCATACAATCTCATAAAAAATATGCACGCTAATAGCGGTTTATAATGTAGACACTGTAACACGTAAAGGCATATGGGCCCCAATTGAAATGAACAAGTACATTCGATTTCTCATTAATAAAACACATTTCATTCATTGCAGACGCTTTATCTTGTCTATACAAACTATATTTTTTGTCCATAAGACGTTAATGTAGGTCACCGAAACGAGGAAAAGACTCCAAATTTTCATCTAAAAATATTAATCCTCGCCCAGTTGTTTCTTAGCTATCCAACAATAGTTGAGGAAAATACCATATCAAAGACTTTCTATATCTATGCATAAACGTATTGCTTATAGTGACAACTTGTTAAGACAAAAATAAGACTTCGTAGAAAATTAAGTCACGCTCTCTGAACGTTCCAAATGGAATTGTTTAATATGTAAGAATTTGAGTATCCATGTTTGTTCCAACTGATTCTTGTCTGTTTTTTGTGTGCATGCAGTTGCGTCTGTTAAGGATTTTCATCGACTGCTGAAGCTAGATTTGTGACTTATTTGTTAGTGTCAAGTCTGAGAGGAAAATACGTAAAATGGGAACAAAGCTGTTTGGAGTTTTATATTACGTGCAAAATTAATGTGAACAGCACTTTCCCCACACTCGTAGGTCGGGAAGTAACTTGTTTTGTCCGTGCTGTTGGGACATTTTTAGAAGGGCTGTTAAGTCCTGCCATGGCAAAATCGTATCTTTTGGCGGGATACGATAGGCACATTCTCCTGCCGATCAGTTATAGCCGTCCTAAAGCTTGGCGGGGTTTTTGTTGAATTTTTGGTGTCATTAATTCTCTCCGAATGGCTGAAATTAATAACGGAAATTGAACGCTTGTATAAAGAGAAAGCATTTTATATTTTTCAATCCAGCTTCCGAAAAAAACGTAATAACTCAGTTGTATTAAGCTGTCTTTACGATTGGCCGTTGCCAATTAGATTTTAACTGCAAAATCTCGTGATAAAACCGAAGAATTTAAATATGAATACATTTCTGCAAGAAAGAATAAAGTTAATTTCCAAGTACCTTAGAGTCCTCGGTTTTAAACGTCTGTCCAACTTGGCTAGGATGAAATCTGATGATTTTGTCATCAAACTATTCCGTCATGGTTCAATACCACAATGTTTCCCAATTTTACTCCTCCCCCCACGAGTGCAGAGTCTAGTACAAGACTCTTTCACAAGGGCGCTTATTGTGCTATCCTGTCGCTAAGTGAAAACTACTGATTGGAGGTTTTTAACGAATTCAGATACGATACTTAAAACATTCGCTGCTGCTGCAGCGTCCTCATACTGTTTCTATTACTTTAAGTTAAATCAAATGCCCATTATGTGCCACCATGCACATATTTAGATTTTACGTACTAGATGGCCGGTAAACAAGTAGGATCATCCACGGTCATATTTTGTTTCTTGCTGAATGACTAGAAACCCTTGTCACCAGCCAAACTAGATTAATCGCTGATAATCATTTTATACTTCGCTTACAAAATTTCAGTGGGTTTTGTTCATACCAAATCGAGGATACCTCTTGAACGATTAGTTCAGTCTGGGTCATTATTTTATTTTAATAGGTGATCTAGCTTCACGTCTGTTTGTATGGTTGCATGCAGTTTTAAGATGTGCTTTCATACGGACAAAGCCACGAATTCTCAGATTACTTCTCTATGCAGAGATGTGAAAAGACTCTCCATCAGTAAAAACTTGGTGCTAAATTATATATTTACTCGTGTATTAAAAACTTGTAATTTTGCTTAATGTTTTAAGGCAATTTTGATAACGTCAAAATCACTGAAGAATAATTCAATTTGTTTGTCCCTAATGCACATTACTCTTAGAAAACATCTAGAGTAGTTCTTCTTTTTTTTTTTTTTTTTTTTTTTTTTTTTTTTAAATACCCCAAACAAAGCACATTGCCACTTTGATGTAGGCTACTATTATGGACCCAAGTTGCAGGGGTATTATGTAGGGAGTTTAGCAGCAAGATGTCTGTTCACATTACACTTGAACCTCAGTATTTCAGTACAGTTGGGGAAGCAGGAAACCGGAAGAGAATTCCAAAGTCTAATAGTTCTGGGGAAGAAGCTATTAGAGTAGGCATTCCTATATCTAGGGATCTTTACTGTGTAGGGGTGGGACTTCGCAGCTTGTTGAGGTATTTTCGTTAACGGGGGCATAAGGGTTTGTAGTTCGTCAGAGCATCCACCAGTAAAACATAAAACAAAGGGATGCAACATTTCGTCGATGGGACAGAGGCTGAAGCTTATATAACAGTTCGGGACCTCTCAAGTTGACGACTCTTTTGGACTCTGTCCAGGAATGAGACTAGTAGCAGATGCACCAGCCCAAATGTGACAGCAGTACTCCATACATGGGCCAATGGTGACTTTGTAGAGGTACAGGATACTTTCAGGCGTAAGTAACTTTCTAGCACAATAGAGAGCCCCACCTGTTTCGTAGCAGCCTTGGCAATGATCTCGATGTATCTATTCCAACTCATGTTTCCTGTGAACGTTAAGCCAAGGAGCTTGAATGAAGTACTTTCAGGTAATGTATCGTTAGCCATAGCTATGGTGATTGGTAAAGTTTCATGTAATTATTAAAGGAAACGAGCTTTGTCTTGGCAGCATCGAACGTTATCATCCATTTTTTTTTTTTTTTTTTTTTTTTTTTTTTTTTTTTTACCCCGTTCCACTACAGACTGAAGGTCTTCCTCTAGGGTTGCTGCCATTACCTTAGATATGGGCTCATTAGTTTTACCAACATGCCTGCTACAGTGTGGTGTCGTTGCCAAATATACCCATCTCAATGACAATTTTATCAAGTAATAATTTATGAATATCAGAAACAAAGGTCCAAGGATCGATCACTGAGCTACGCTCATCGAGGACAACCTGGATTCTTCTCTCATTTAAGGATTTAATTATGCTAAGCATTCGTCCAGTAATATCTTAAGATTTTATTTGCATGAGAAAAACCATCGTTTTACCCTGCTAAAAGCCTTAGATATATTTTGGCCAGTAGCCCTCCCCTCCTTTGCCTTATCCAGTGTTTGGTATAAACATTCAGAGATTAGTTAGGATTAAAATTTAAAAAATTACCCTACATATAGGATTCAATTTGACAGCTTTATTCGCCATTAAATTACGCATAGACGGTTGACATGATGCAAATGAAATCATCGAAAAAGTTCAGGCGTTCCTTTTCTCTTTTGAAAAGGATAGTTTATATCTAATCCCTCCGAGAGGCTGCTTAGGAATTTATTTCGGACAGAATGCACAGCTTTTGCGCTAGTTTTTACTTCCCTTGCTTCCCGACCTTGTATCTTCCTGTGGTGGAAGGGAAGGTGGTAAATATCTATGCAGAAAAGATGCTACCGAATTCCACAGTAGCAGTAACACTCGACGAGTAAACTAACAACTTTAATTTTTTCTGTATCCTTATTTTGAAGTTATTCAATGCCGAACTGATTCAATCATATAATACTGAAAAGGCCAAATAAGAAACGTAATTTCCACGATTGTTTAAAGTGGCACAAAAAGGGACATTAAATATTCGATTAGTTTGCTTGTTAGCATGAATTCAATATATGCTTATATTTGTAACGTATTAACATAGTTTATTCTACTTGCTATGGTTTTATCGAAAACAACTTAATGGTGCATTGAAAATTAAAGTTGGGACACTAAGCTAGACAACTCTATTCTCAATGGTCACTTGTATGATTTTATTGACGTTCTTTTAGAAACCTGCTTGTGGTTGATAAATACACATTTTTACAGTGTGAAACGATTTGATAGTTGAAATCTAATCCAATAATGAATGTCTACATTTTTTTCTATTACTCAGGATAACAAACAACGAAGAATAAAGCAGGAAATAATGATGCGTAGCCAAAAGAAAAAAGATCAAAAAGCATTGATGGCGAAGAAGAAAGAAAATCAAAAGTTAACTATGACAAAAGATGGAAGTAAGTACTTTATCCCCCGCCTCCCTCCCTCCTTCTGCCTGCCTGCCTGCATCCCTCCCTCCTTCTGCCTGCATCCCTCCCTCCTTCTGCCTGCCTCCCTACCTCCCTCCTGTCTGCCTACCTCCCTCCTGTCTGCCTACCTCCCTCCTGTCTGCCTACCTCCCTCCTGTCTGCCTACCTCCCTCCTTCCTTCCTTCCTTCCTTCCTTCCCTCCCTCCTTCCTTCCTTCCTTCCCTCCCTCCTTCCTTCCTTCCTTCCCTCCCTCCTTCCTTGCCTCCCTCCTTCCTTGCCTCCCTCCTTCCTTGCCTCCCTCCTTCCTTGCCTCCCTCCTTCCCTCCCTCCCTCCTTCCCTCCCTCCCTCCTTCCCTCCCTCCTTCCCTCCCTCCCTCCTTCCTTCCCTCCTTCCCTCCCTCCTTCCTTCCCTCCTTCCTTCCCTCCTTCCTTCCCTCCTTCCCTCCTTCCTTCCTTCCCTCCTTCCTTCCTTCCCTCCTTCCTTCCTTCCCTCCTTCCTTCCCTCCTTCCTTCCTTCCCTCCTTCCTTCCTTCCCTCCTTCCTTCCTTCCTTCTTCCTTCCTTCCCTTCTTCCTTCCTTCCCTTCTTCCTTCCTTCCCTCCTTCCTTCCTTCCCTCCTTCCTTTCTTCCCTCCTTCCTTTCTTCCCTCCTTCCCTTCTTCCCTCCTTCCCTTCTTCCCTCCTTCCCTTCTTCCCTCCTTCCCTCCTTCCTTCCCTTCTTCCTTCCTTCCCTTCTTCCTTCCTTCCCTTCTTCCTTCCTTCCCTTCTTCCTTCCTTCCCTCCTTCCTTCCTTCCCTCCTTCCTTCCTTCCCTCCTTCCTTCCTTCCCTCCTTCCTTCCTTCCCTCCTTCCTTCCTTCCCTCCTTCCTTCCTTCCCTCCTTCCTTCCTTCCCTCCTTCCTTCCTTCCCTCCTTCCTTCCTTCCCTCCTTCCTTCCTTCCCTCCTTCCTTCCCTCCCTCCTTCCTTCCCTCCTTCCTTCCCTCCCTCCTTCCTTCCCTCCCTCCTTCCTTCCCTCCTTCCTTCCTTCCCTCCTTCCTTCCTTCCTTCCTTCCCTCCTTCCTTCCTTCCCTCCTTCCTTCCTTCCCTCCTTCCTTCCTTCCCTCCTTCCTTCCTTAGGAAGAAAAGGAAAGGAGGAAGGAAGGAAAGGAAGGAAGGAAGGAGAGGAAGGAAGGAGGAAGGAAGGGGAAGAGGAAGGAAGGAAGGAGGAGAGAAGGAAAGAAGGAAGGAAGAAGGAAGGAGAAGGAAGAAGGAAGGAAGGAAGGCAGGAAGGAAAGAAGAAGGAAGAAAGAAAGGGAGGAGAAGAAGGAAGCACGCGGCCAGAAGGAGAGCCCCTTCCTTCCCTTCTTCCTTCCTTCCCTTCTTCCTTCCTTCCCTTCTTCCTTCCTTCCCTCCTTCCTTCCTTCCCTCCTTCCTTCCCTCCTTCCTTCCCTCCTTCCTTCCCTCCTTCCTTCCCTCCTTCCTTCCCTCCTTCCCTCCCTCCTTCCCTCCCTCTTTCTTCCTTCCCTCCCTCTTTCTTCCTTCCCTCCCTCTTTCTTCCTTCCCTCCCTCTTTCTTCCTTCCCTCCCTCTTTCTTCCCTCTTTCTTCCCTCCCTCTTTCTTCCCTCTTTCTTCCCTCCCTCTTTCTTCCCTCTTTCTTCCCTCCCTCTTTCTTCCCTCTTTCTTCCCTCCCTCTTTCTTCCCTCTTTCTTCCCTCCCTCTTTCTTCCCTCCCTCTTTCTTCCCTCCCTCTTTCTTCCCTCCCTCTTTCTTCCCTCCCTCTTTCTTCCCTCCCTCTTTCTTCCCTCCCTCTTTCTTCCCTCCCTCTTTCTTCCCTCCCTCTTTCTTCCCTCTTTCTTCCCTCCCTCTTTCTTCCCTCTTTCTTCCCTCCCTCCCTCTTTCTTCCCTCTTTCTTCCCTCCCTCCCTCTTTCTTCCCTCTTTCTTCCCTCCCTCCCTCTTTCTTCCCTCTTTCTTCCCTCCCTCTTTCTTCCCTCCCTCTTTCTTCCCTCCCTCTTTCTTCCCTCTTTCTTCCCTCCCTCTTTCTTCCCTCCCTCTTTCTTCCCTCCCTCTTTCTTCCCTCCCTCTTTCTTCCCTCCCTCTTTCTTCCCTCCCTCTTTCTTCCCTCCCTCTTTCTTCCCTCTTTCTTCTCTTTCTTCCCTCTTTCTTCCCTCTTTCTTCCCTCCCTCTTTCTTCCCTCTTTCTTCCCTCCCTCTTTCTTCCCTCTTTCTTCCCTCCCTCTTTCTTCCCTCTTTCTTCCCTCCCTCTTTCTTCCCTCTTTCTTCCCTCCCTCTTTCTTCCCTCTTTCTTCCCTCCCTCTTTCTTCCCTCTTCCCTCCCTCTTCCTTCCCTCTTTCTTCCCTCTTTCTTTCTTCCCTCTTTCTTTCTTCCCTCTTTCTTCCCTCTGTCCAAACCGTAAGTAAACATTTCAAATGGCGAATGACTAGAAAAGCATGTACGAATAAAATGTACGAATGTCGGTTGTGTAGAATAAAATATTGAGGAAAACAAAGGTTTTATTTTGCAAACTTATAAATTTGAGTAGTGCTGTGTTTGTGTAAGTAAAGTTAATGTACTCGAGTTTGATGGAGATAAAGAGCGAGTTGGATTTGATTTGGTTGTTTTATGTCAAATCCGGTCATTTTGGTAGTTTTATGCTTAAAATTCTTTATCTTCACATTTATTCATGGCTTATTTAATTGCTTTGCAGAGGAATATTTGGGGTTAGGGTTCAGAACATGATGGAGCTTTGGAAAGTAAAAACATTTTTTCTTGGATGGACAGTTAAAAAAAAAAAAAAAAAAGGTACCTACACGAGCAGAGGAAGAAAATAGCCATTACAAGCCAGAAACGTTTTTACGTTCGTTCAACCCCCTCCCAAACAAACACACGCACACCATTCTTTAAAAACGAAGACCAAGAACACTGTATTTTAAGTTGAATTAGTAGAAAAATTGCCGAGCTGAAATTAGACGACATACAAAACCCTTGGTATTGATGTAGAAATGTTGAGGACTATGGCATTAAAATGACTTGACAAATTCGATCATAAGAGATTGTTCTGAAAGACGAGGAGCTTAGAATTCTTGTGAATCCGTATTAAAAGTGTGAAGGAAGAGTACAAGATAAAGGTGATAACTAGGGCTATGAAAACAGCATATTCTTTTCATTGTTTTGACTCTCGAGTATATATCCGACACAGTTAATCAACCGAGAACCACATCACTCTGTATAAAAGCATATAAGATATCAACGGATACACTCGAGTCAAAACAATGAAAAGAATATGCTGTTGTCCTAGTGATAAAGTTAGAGATAATATTGTGAAAATAATTGAGCCGCAAATAAGTTTGGTAAGAGTAGATGAAGTGTAGTTTGGGTTTTATATTCTTAGACAAATGAAAGAAATACTTTGGTAATAACTTGTATTTTGCTTTTTGTGGACATGGAGAAAAGTCTTGACTACCCTGAGAGATATTGTCTTTGTATAAATTAGTGGCAAGCTAATGATTGGTAAAGGTCACTCGAGTAATGCACAGGAATGCTAAAGCATATTAAAATTAACACCTTTAGTAACTACTGTTAAAGTAGTACAGTATTTCTTTGCCTTTCATTTGTATCTTAGAAATGTTGTCCAGATAATTTCTACAGGTTGTCCGGAACAGGTGTCGATTTAGCGAGTAAATTTTTACTGTTAAAAACTTCAGGATATACTATGGAAAGTAAATGCTTCCTTTGTTTCAGCTCGTTTGACTCTGTCTAGTGGTCTCCATCAATTTGCTGTTTTAATACTTTCTTGCAATACAGCTCCTTCCAGTAGCTCTTAAAGAACTTTACTTTTTTTCTTACCTAGTCTTAATCTTTTCCAGACTAAAGTCACTAGTCATCTCCTGTTTTTGTGATGATTGTCTTTCATTCTTGTAAAGTGCCTTACATCAAGTGACTTTCACATCTTGTCTCAAGCGATTGCTTTAAGATCTGAGTTAATGTTACAAAGACCAAAGTGGTGACCGCTGGTTGTAGTGTTGGAAAGTCTCCAGAAAGTAAAATTGTTCCTTTTTATAGGGAATGGGATCCAGTGCAACTCAATGTTTTTCTGTTTTTGTTTTTTTTTTTGTGGCACTTGCAAATATTGGATACAAAAGTGGATTGGAATCACTGGTATGTTGAAAAATGACCAGTATATGTGCAAGAATTAACCATTAATGAAGACATGATCACCAAATTATTGAAGTTGTTTAAAAGTCTTACTTTGGTGATACCATTGGAGCACAAGTAGGTGCTGGTGTGATTGCAAAGATTAAGTGGGAGAATTTAAAGGAACTTCTGATTTTTCCAAAAAAATTTTATCTTTCTTTCTTCCTTTCAAGGTCGTATAAGATACAGAACATATTAGTAATGAATTATTAATATATATAATTATAGTAATGAATTTCTATAACTAATGAAACTATGACCTTGACATCTCTTAATTAAATCGGTTGTAAGTTAGACCATGAGATTTTTTTCAGTTCAGTCAAACAACGTTGATGCTAGGCTGCACAAAGGCGAATATAGTGATAAACTACTAAACAAATTTCTATGACTAAGGTAAAAAAATAAATAAATAAACATTAAAATATCTTGTAAAAAAAATAAATACTAATAAAATTAATACCTTTTTGAAGCACTTGAAAAACTTTATTTGAAAAATTTTTAAATTCACACTTCATCTTGTTAATGAATAAACATTTCTCTAACTATTCATTACTGGTTATCAGGTCTGTAAAAGTTGATATCTTTATTTGAATTAAACAGAACACCCCCC
This sequence comes from Euprymna scolopes, assembly GCF_053919585.1. NCBI lineage: Eukaryota > Metazoa > Mollusca > Cephalopoda > Sepiida > Sepiolidae > Euprymna > Euprymna scolopes. Next base: position 124,472,515 of record NC_136484.1, read on the forward strand.
TCCCTCCCGGAAACCATTGTATCAGAGATCGGATTGGTTGAACTTTAGCATTCCAATTGTAATTTCTGGTTCACACAATCGTTCAGATATGCCATACTTTTTTGTCATATTAACCCCAAACGAGGCAGTGTTGCCACTTGGACGTAAGGGTTTACTATTTGACGGCCATGTTTAGAGAAGAGTGTAATGTCAGTTTACATTACATTAAAACTTTTGCATGTGAGGGAAGCAGGTAAAAGGGGAGGAAGTTCTAAAGTCTAGCAGTCCAAAGGAAGAAGCTATTAAATTAGAAAGCTTTCCGGCATCTGACTTCTACAGTGAAGGGGTGGGATTCTGTTGTTCAAAGGACTTATCGGGGGGGGGGGTACATACATGCAAAGTTCACCAGAGCACATTTTATTAAAATACTTGTAAAACTGTGCACAAGGATGTAACGATGGAAAAGGTTTGGAGCTTATTTATGATGCAGACTTTAGTCTTTTCCCTCTTGGATAGGGAAATAAGTGTTAGATGCACCAGCCCATATGTGGCAACAATACTACATGCATGGGCGAATGGTGGCTTCATAGAAATACAGGATACTCCAGGGTGTAATTTCCTAGCACAGTAGAGGGAATCCAGCTTCTTTGCAATTTGCAATATCCTCAATGTATTTGTTCAAGTTCATGTTGCCTGTGCGGGAAGAGCTCTAAGTAGGGGATCACTAAGCATGACTATCGGTTGTTGAGAAACTGTAAAAGGAAAGAAGCTTACTCTTAGTAGCATTAAATGGTATCTACTTACTACGCCCCCCCCCCCGTTTCATTACAGACTGGAGGTCGTTTTCTAAGGAATCTATAATTGTCTTAGATATGTGTGCATCGACCCCCCCCCTGCCACTTATGACTATTATGTTGTCATTGGCAAATATATCCATCTTGAACACCATGTTATCAGGGAATTCGTTTTTGAATTCGGAATAATAGAGGTCCAAGTATCAACCCCTGAGGCACTCCTGCATTAATATGCTGTTTGGATGTACGTCCAAAGACAATCTTGATTTTCTTTAAGAAGGGTCTTCAGTTTATTTCTGCTTTACATTTTTAGTTTTCTGCTGTACATTTAAAAATTAACATTTACGATTAGAACTTGTGCCGTAGTAAGAAAATAAATTTTAATTTGATAGTTTCCCTCTAAAGTTCACTTTCAAATTATTTCCAAAATTCGTACTAAACAAAACTATTGCTTTTTTGCCACTTTTTAATGCGACACCTAACCTAGACTTTTTTTTTTTTTTTTTAAACCTCGTTTGTCTTCATGTTCTTTAGTTAATATCAGCTGGGAGGTGACTGGTCTCGTAGTTAATGACACACCGATCTGGATGTTCAAGTTTGAATCCAGTTCATTCCACAAAAAAATCACAACTTAGGATGATGGCAACCTTGCCACAGTCTCTCTTGTAAGTGCTCAATATTTTTCTCTGAAGAATCTGACTAGAAAAATAGAACTTAATCCTAACAATAGAATCCTTAGATTCATTCGTACAAGTTTATATTAGCTAATTGTTATATTTGATTAAATTAGCTAAGAATAATTTTCTATTGTCATACATTGCTTTTGATTCCTGCATTTCCTTAATTTTTAATCCCTTAATTTGTATTGCAGCATTAGACTGTCTCTCTGCCATACTGATGAAGACCGGCTTCAAGAAAAAGTACTCGAGCTACAATCCTACTCTGTATTAAGGAGCATATTATCTTGATTTCCAATTTTTTTTTTCTTCAGTGTACGTTTATTTAGAGTTTTGTCTTAAGTCAATATTAAAATTCTGAACTCTTAATGAATATTGTAAGTAAATTTTGTATTCATCCAGATGTATTTAGTGATTTGGGTTAGTTTTTATTTTTTAAGTATGAAATACAGAGCTAATAAAAAATATAGGGAGGGGAATATTGGTAAGTCTTTTGAGTAAATTTTAAATTTTATAGGACCTATTTTGTTGACCTTAGTGTTGAAGTTGAGAAACTAAGAATTGACCCCCACCCCACCTCCACCATCACTTTCTTTGCACTATGGAGTTATACCTTGAGGATCTATCAGGGATTTTTTTTTTTAACTCCATTAATATTGGGTTAAATATAAACACTCCTCCACCTACGGTAAAATAGCAATTTTTCTTGAATACACAATGAATCATAATGGTTAATATCTCCACTCAATAAGGAGTGGAGTAATCACATAAGATATCCAACCTATTTTATTTTTTAAATCTTGTGGAGGATGGTCGTCTTCACAATTAACTGAGTCCATAATCACTCGTCTGATTTTTTTTTTTTTTTTTTTTTTTTTTATCTGTAACATAAGCGGTATATTTAATCATATTATTATTATTGCATTCAAACCAAATCCATTTATATAATATTAAAATATTCTTCCATTTACAAGAATTAAAGGTTTTCAATTTAGTCTTTTTTTGTGATTGTTTCCTGCGGCATTGTTTGTTAAAATATACTTGATAACTTTTTTGTTTATGCTTTTATTTTAAATTTTTTTTTTTACATTTAATTACATTTATTCTAAAAAAAATTTTTTTTTTTCTTCCTGGAGATGAACATTAAAAACAAAACCTCTGGTCTTTTGGTTTCAGACCTTGTGTATATTAGCCAATCCTTGTCCAGAATTCTCCGTATATTAAAAACAAAAATTAATGGAAAAATCTATGATGTAAGCACCTGTGATTGAAGAATATATAGTACACCAAAAATCACAAATTGCTAAAGTATTATTTTAATTTTTTTTTTTTTTTTTTTTTTTTTTATGTATAAAATTAAGTAAATTTTAATTTTTCAAATGTCACAAGTTTGAATTCGTTTTAAGAAACAAAGGAAATAACTGTCTTAAAGATATCTCTAGATCGTTGCTCATAGTTTAGCTTTTAGCTATAAAATTTAGATTTTCTTTAAAAATAAAACTTGATCATTTACAAAATTTTTAGTGTATATATTTTCATCACTGGTACATGCATCAGATTTTTGTGTTATAGGAGGAATTTGGATAAGCATCCACTAGCTTTATTAATCGAATGACTTTAATTCTTTCAACGTGAAAATAAAGGCTATTTCATCTACAGTTCCTCTTTGTACTTGATTATTCATTCTATCATATAAATTTGAGATAATTCCTAAGTTTTGGGGTTCATTTCTCGTTCTCTTATTCTATCTATAAACTGTTAAGCTGAAAAAAAAAAAAAACTTCCTATTTTTTACCAGACTAGATAAATAGTTATTTGTTAGTTTTAATTATTCACATAATGCTACAAGATAAATACTTTTATAACGAAAGTTCATTATTTTGAGTCACAAAAGCAAACTATGATCAGTGTTAAAGGTTGTTTCTTTTATAATTTATTTTCGAAATCTTTTGAGAAAAGCATAATTTTTCGTTTTGCACATCTTTCGACTTTTAAACAGAAGACCATGAATTTCATTTTTTTTTTTTTTTTTTTTTTTTTTTTTCGAAATGCTAACAAATATTACAGCGAATCATATGGAGAGTTCCATTAATTCAAAAATCATTTTTTTTTTTAGCAATATTTCAGAAGCCATTTTGGGAATTATTTTTTCATAAAACTTTCGTATTTCGGATAGTTATCTTATTAAAACAATTCAAGCTTTCTTTCCATTTTATAATTAAATAACTTGCTACGTAGATTTTTTATTTAAAGATTGTATGCATTGTAACTACTTGATAATCTCTGAAATTTAAAAAAAATCCTTTCATTAAACTTTTTACCTATTTCGAATATATATTCGAAATAAAATTGATTAACATGTTTTATGCCTAATATTCCCATCTAGTCCGGTACGTCGTTTTCATTTTATTATTTAAATTTTAGAATGACAGGGTAAAACAAATGTGTATAGATTTAGCACTTTCTTGAATTGGTCTTAAATCTAGCAAGAACTTAATTTTCAATTGACAGTCTAAAATCAATTTGAATGTTCATGACACAATAAGCAATAAATAACAACAAACAATAAATTTTCAGTCTTGTTACAGCTGATTTCTGAATCTACATAAGATTCACTGAATTCCAATTCAGCAGAACTGTCAGGTCCTACTTGAAAAAATAAATATTTTCAATTTATTTATTTTTTTTCAAGAACCAAATGACTAAAGTAAACAATTTTATAAAAAAAATGTTCTAATTTGTTTTAAGTCATTAGATTAGTTTTTTGTTAGAAAAACATGAGTTTCAAATTAATTCCTTAATGTTCAACTTTATTTCTAATTTTAATTTCCTTTGCTATTTCTCATTAATAATTCCATTTCACATATTTTAGACTTTAAACCCTTACTTCAACTGTTACCAGTATTTGATGAGATTGAAATCTCTGTAGATCTATAAGAAAAAACATTAACATTCTTACAATGTTATTAACCCCCCCCCTCTCCACACATAATTTGCTCAAGGTTAGGTAACCATCCTTTTAGTCTTGTAAAACAAAGTAATGTATGAATAGAAAATTACAATTACAAATAAATTAACAGAAAAAAAACTCTATACTCGTGTATCTGGCAAAAAAAAAAAAAAAAAAAAAAGTATCCACACAGAAAATTAGAAAAAAAAAAAAAAAAAAATAGAATTTTAATTAAAATATTAGTTTTATCAGGGTGGGGGTCACTGATTATTACTTGGTGGAGATGTCTGTCATTTCACTTTTGCATGTATTTGTGCCCTTAATATCTAATCAGCAAAATACAATAAAAATGATTAGAATTTTTTAATTATGCTCTAAATTTTTTTTTCTGATCATTTTGGAGATACTTATTTTGGCTTGATACAAGTATATTGGTTTTCCTATAATTTTTTTTTTTGTTTTGTTACCCCTTTAATTTTATGGATAAGCACTGAATATTTAAGTTATATTGACAACTCAGGAAAACTTTAAAATGTAAGAAATTTGTTTTATTTTTACATATTCATATTATAAATATATTTAATGCTATATGTGAATTGTATTTATTCGTTGAATTAAGTTACTGACTTTGGTATTTATGGTTTAATTTTATTTTTTCTTTTCTTCCCTCCCCCTCAGAAAAATATCGATGTACTCTTGATGATGATGTGAATATCATGGAACATCTTATGGAGGATGATATCCACAGCTGATAGTAAAACAAAAACAAAAAGTCATGGTGATGTGTTGGCCTGCCATTGCTTTAATTTTGGAGCCATTCAAGACTTAACATAAAGCTGACATGAAGATTACAAAATATGACAAATCTACCAAAGAAATTTTATTTTTTGTGATAAATAAAATGAAGAAAAAAAAAAATCGTTTCTTGTAAAGAAATTTTCTTACAATTTTTGTATCTAAAATCTTTTGTAGGGATTGGAAAGAGATGAGTTACTAAAGAAAAAAAAAAAAAAATTCCAATCTCTATAGTTACAAATTTTCTCATAACTTAATTGCTAAGAATTTTGTATATAAAGGTATTAGGCATAATTAAATACTCCCAAATTTGTTTTTGAGAGGACAAATTTGTAAATACAGCAATTATATAGAATTTCCAGCAGAAAGAGTAAAAAAAAAAAAAATAATTACTGTTACCAAGATTAATAAATTACTTTCCTATTTATTTTCAGTAGCTTTATTTACACTCATTGCATTCATAATCTTGTAAATCTGCTGAATTTGTTTAATTTTCAAAGATAGCTGTATCTTTGGTGTAGAATTAATAACCCTAATAACTATTACCAACATGTAATTTTCAACACATCATAAAATCTAGCACTATATTTTAATCCGTCAAGGCTATGGATGCAAAAAAAAAAAAAAAAAAAAAAAAAAAAAAAAGCACTTGACTCTATTCATTAGGAAAATTCTACACAACTGCTAAAAATGCAAATATTGAATTTGTTCTACAATTAAACAAAATTCCTTAATCTGATTTTTCAAGAATCAAAATCATGAAACGAATTTTGATAAAAACATTAGGAAAAAGGCTTGTTTGGTATTTTTAATCTTTGTAAACGGACATAATGTAGTTCAAAACTGTTTAGATGGCTAAAATTAAATTTTTCTAATGTATTCTAAGAGCCCTCACAATGAACTGGATAGTTGAGGAAAATGGGTTGCACATTACATTTGAAACGGATGTTAATTTTATAAGTGTTCAGTAAGTAAAGCTTGTCTTACTAACATGTACACTGAAGGTTGATATTTTATTCCATTTTACTTTTTTGGAAAACTTAAAATGCCTAAATTATATTTAATGTGACTAATTTGTGAATTAATTTACTGACTTCTGTTAATTTTATTTTCCTTCAGAAAAATATCGGAGACGTGCTCTTGATGATGATGTGAATATTGTGGATCGTCTTGTCAACATGATCTGTAAGGGTTTTGTGGAGGACGATGTCATCAGATGATAGTAAAACAATGCCGGGATACGGTAGTACTGCTGTTGCCTTAACCTTGGAGCCAGTTAATCTCCACATGAAGCAGAACAACTTTTAAGAAAATATGAAGACAACAATTGCAGAAAAAAAAAAAAATGTTTATGAAAAATCTTTATTTGTAATAAAACATTAAAGTCTTTTTTGCAACTTGTGTGAAGTTTCTTCTCCCAAAAATATTGAAGTGGCATTTTGTTAATGTTGCTTCTTAAATCACCTATGCTCTTAATTTCATCCAATTCAGACGTTAAAAAAAAAAAAAAAAAATCTAATTCAAATTCACTTTATTCTGACATTAGTAATAACATCCAGCAATAGACATGCATAATGATTAGAGCTATGACAATATTCTTTTTGTTTTGACGCAAGTATATATCCTGTTTATCAGCCGAGAACCACATCACCCTACATTAGTGTGTATCCATTGATATACACTTGAGTCCAAACAATAAGAAGAACATGCTGTTATCCTAGCCCTAGTAATATAATTTTTAAGACTATACTATTAATTTCCAAACTCATGGCCAGGTTGTTATCCCTCTTAATCACTTCTGTGTTTTTTTTTTTTTGGCAATTGGCCCTGTTCTCATCTAAACCAAGTTCTGGGTAATTCTTTAATTACTAAAGTGTTAAGTACATATCTTGAAAGTTTTCTTAAAATTCATCAATTAGTAAAATAAAAGTTTGAGTTATTTTCAAAATATTACTATTTTAGTAAATTAACTTTTAATCTAAGAATTTAGTTCTTTAAATTTACTTGGAACAAAGAACTTTTTTTTTGTTTTGCTGTAATGATTAAAAATATTGCTTATTTATTTGTATAATTTAACTTAATGAACTCTACAAAACAGAACTTGTCAACATAACTAAAACAGCTTATTTCTGCTATTTAAATTTAATATACATTAAGATCATGATTTGAAATGTTTTATTTAAATCAGTCAAAAAATTAAATTAAGATGCATCTTCCTCTGCAGCTGCACTTCCTCCAACAGACGCATCAGCATCTTCTTCCTTTTCACGTTTGGATTTTTTGGCTTTCTTATGCTTGGAACGATGATGCTCAGTTGGTTCTTCTTCTTCTCTGTGCTTCCTACAAAATATAACAATTTGGAAGGTTACAAATGAAAAATAAAACATTAGTAAATTCATTGTGCTTAAAATCTCATCAGTTTTAATAAGCCAATAGTTCTAGCATTGGATAATTCATTTAAGTACTTAAATGTGTTTGATTAGAAAACTATTTAAATGATAAGGAACACTTATTGAAGGGTTAGATTTTTTTTTTTTTTTTTTTTTCCCCAAATTTTCAGATTATTAATAATTTTACTCTTAATAGAGTAAAAAAAAAAAAAATATATATATATTTTGGAAAACTAAAATATTTAACAATTTTATCCGTATATTGATGTAAATGTTTGGCGTTTATATTTCAAAATAAAAACTCACCTCCGTGACCGATGCCGATCTTCCCGCTCTCTATGTCTGTGCTCCCTTGTACTACGTTCTCTTTCATGTTCACGATCTCTTGACCAAGAACGATCTCGATCTCGATCCCTGTCACGATCTCGTTCACGGCGGTAACTACTCCTAGATAAAATAAATTTTAGTTTAAATTCAGCAAAAATGAATTGAAGATAATTGTAAAATTCTGAGCTTAAAAAAAAAAAAAAAAAAAAAAACGTACAGCTTTACATATTGGCATGATAATGAGTTTTATCTTATCAATATTACAAAACTTTAGATAAAGACTCACCGATTGTATTCTGAATCACGAGGTGGACTTCGTTCACGGCTATAATCCCATCGATCATTAAAGTTGTTAGTCCTGGATGTAAATAAAAAAAAATCCTCAAATGATTATATCAAAAATAAAATCTTATAAGACCAAATTAAACCAGAACCTAGCAATTGAAAAACTCAAGATTTACCAAAATCCAATGTTCTTACGAAATCTGATGAGGGATTTTAAGCAAGCTTACTCCAAACAATCAAATCAGGAGACATGTAGACTGACAAAACCCAAATGTATATCAACATCTATTTTGGTTAATAGCTTCATCTTGGAAGCCAAGGTTTCTAAAACTCAAAACTTTAATATGTCAAACAATCATTTTATAATGTAGAATTGTGTACAATTTGTATTGTCCACCAATCAACTTCGATCGTCTTTGAAAATAAAGATTAACAAAGAAAATCATCCGATGTGTGAAGAATTATCTTCCGCGATATGTAAAACTACAAATTTGAACAGCAGCTTATCAAGTATAAACTTAATTTAAATCAACAAATTGCACCATTTCTTAATATTCTTGTAAATTGCCCAGGGTTTTATTTTAGCGAATATCTAATGATTCAAATCTGAAAAGCAAACAAAATATAATTTAATAAGGACCAAGACGACTGTTTACAACATTCACAGGAATCGTTTAACATTCACAAAAAGCAAGCAACTTGATCAGTTGCTCTTGAATATGGCCTAAATAGTAAAGTTTTCTTCTTGGCCAGAATCTCTCCTATATTATAAAAAAAAGAAAAATCTGTATGACAAGACAAACAAAATATATTCCAAAAAATTGTTCAAGTATTAAAAAAAAAATTTTGTAGGCATTACAACATCTTGATAGTTTTAAGTGAGTTATCTTCATTATTATTGTTCTTTTCAAAATAATGTATAAGACAGCTACTATTTTGTTACTCATAAAATTTGATTCTCTTATAAAACTACTTGATCAATTTATGTGATTTAATATATTTTCATTTCATCATCACTACATATGTCAATTTTTTTTTTTTTTTATATATATATATATGGGGAATTCTGGGCAAAAACAAGTTTCTTCTATATTAATACAATTTTGTGAATCCAATAACTTCTAATACTATTTCAAATTACAAAATTAAATCCACATCTCTTCAATAAACGAGTCAGCCATTTTAATACTTTTTCATTAATATTGTGGAGGGAGGGGGTGATAAATGAAAATAAAGTCTCCTAGAGGACATTGGGTATATACACGTCTTAAGCATATGTGATCAGTTTTATAACTTAACGGAAAATGTTAAACATAGCAATACTTGATCCTATATATTGTCCATTCACACAAAACTGCTGTACTAACTCGGAAAAAAACCAGTTCAACCCAACAAGAGTGATAATCAATACAAGTACAAATAAGTAGCTTGCCATATGCCAGTTATGTGAAAATGGTGCTGCTTGAAGGTAGGGGCAGCAGTGAAATAGTTACTGAGCAGAATCTTTAGCAACAGTAACAAGTCGCGCATGCATAGTTCCCTTCTGGTGCTGCATGTGAGATGCTGCCACAAAAAAAATAGTGAAAAAATGATGAATGTGAGAAGCGTTAAGAGCCAACGTTGCCTTTATATTTTTCTAAAACTTGGTGAAAATGTGATGGATGGGGGTAAAAATGGGGGAATTTGACCTCTTTGGAGCTCCTGATGACGCCAAATCCCAATGAAAATGGACAAACGGTGCAGTTTCAGGTCTTATTATATAGACAGACATATCAAGTTTTTGAGTAATATGAAAAAAGCTCCATAAAGGCACGTTTTTTTTAGCCTTAAACATCCCAGAGGGATGCGAACCAGAATTTTGCCAGGGTTACTCATACTGAATTTATATTAACAACAAAGGCCGCCACATTTTGGCCAAGTTTCAGAAAAACCCAACAGATGGATCAAACGCTACGGGGCAAAAAGTATCATTTTGGGCTATTTTGAGACATTTTTGACCTCTTGAGCCCCTGGGAATACCGAATCCCAATGTAAATTGATAACGGTGCAGTTTCTGGCCTTCATATGTGTATATTCAAGTTGACTACAGTGAAAAAACACTATATCAAGTTTTTGTTGAGAAATATGAAAAAAAACACAAAAAGGAGCATTTTTAGCACTGAAATTCTCAGAGGACGCGAATCAGAATTTTGCCAGGGTTACCTATACTGGATTTATATTGAGAACAATGGGCTCCACATTTTGGCCAAGTTTTAAAAAAAATCTAATGGATGGATGCAAAGTTATGGGGTAAAATGTGTCATTTTGGGGCATTTTTGACCTCTTTTGAGCCCCTGGGGACACAACAGGAATTTTTGCAAAGAAAAATTTTTTTTTACTGTGCACATCTATTTAATAAGATGAAATTTTGCCAAAAATTTTAGGAAAGACTAATGGACGGTTATCTGGCAATTGTTCGGACACATGGAAGCCACTGAAAACGTAGGTTTCTCTCTCCGATAAATCGGGAGGGAAAAAAAAAAAAAAAAAAAAAAAGAGTTAATTTCCATGTATAGGATTAAAGAAGAAACCTTTTGAGATCAGATAAGAGTTATTTTGACAGACACATTTCCTAATAGAGCGTTAATTATTCAAAGTGTCAGAATTTCGATTATTAGGACTTCTATCTTGTTGAACTATAAGCGTTTTCAAACCAAATCCTTTATTTTATTCATGAGGTTAGAATTAAACAAAGGAAACGTTTAGATAAGGGGTTCAGTTTGAATTCTACAGATTCCAGAGTTCAACCAGATATACCTGAAGAAGGTTAGACGTTACATCAGCCAAATCGCTGTGAGAATAATATCAGAGATGAGAACAGTATCCAAATAATACCAATTATTAATCTTCATGTCAAAACTTCTAAACTATTGGCATTTTTATTTTTTGTACATAGCAAATCACAAATATATACCTACTGCACAACCATCACGCTTAAACCATTATGACCTGAATTATGATAGAGATTATTAAAAAAATATGTTAATTTTAGATGGCGGCATACTGAATGTAAGCAATGGACAGTTGCAATCTGGAGGTATCTGGCATCTACCCAGATACTGAACTTATACATAGAAGGCGTGTTTAAATCAATTCCCACTTTATTTATGCCATTATATTCATTTAGTTATGACTGAATAAATTAGTTCAATCAGGTTATAATGGGTTAAATGTGATCAAATTTCTAATTCATGTGCATTAAAAGTACAAGACATTTTCTTACATACAATAAGAATATACACAAGTTTCAATAAGTTTAAAAAATAAAAATAACAGTTAACTGCTGCCACCAAAAGAAAGTCTTATCACCAAAGCAAAGGTTTAAAAAAAAAAAAAAAAAAAAAAAAAAAAAAAAAAAATTTGAAAGTACAGACCTGCGGCCAGAAACTGACAGATGCCTATCAAATGATAAATTTGAAAAGAGTTTTTTTGTTTGTGTTTAAGAACAGTAATATCTTCATGGATCATGTCAGTGTTCAGAGATTTATTTATTTTTTTTTTTTTGCATCGATTATTTAGAATGATTTTTAAATTTTATGATTGAATCAGAATTGAATAAAGATAAGAAAGAAATGGTTTTGTAAAGGGATTGCATCAAATGTAACACAAACAAAAAATGTGAGAAAAAGAAAAAAATAGAATTAAAAGTTCAGGGGAAAGAGGGGGCATATAATGAAAATAATGTAAAAACCCAACTTAAAATTTTAGAAGTAGAAATTTTACCTTACATTAGCAATAATAATATCAAATATTTGAAATGTAATTTGACATGTATTTTCCTTTATATTGTAGTTTTGATTCAATATTTTAAAGTAAAGAAATATATATTAATATACTTATAGTGAAAAAAGTTTATAAGTAAATTATGAGTTATGTACCCTTTTGATAACTACTTAAAAGTTTGTATTTGTTTCCCCATGAGAGCAAAATGTGACACAAGGTCGTTTTTAATGTGGGGGGAACAATCAGCTCCACAAAAAAAAAGTAATTAAAAGTACAAATTGCTTAAGTATAGAAGGGTTTCCCCTACATTGAATAAGGACAAATCAACTTAAGTGTAGCATTAGAACAGATACTGCACTTAGATCTTAGCCTGAAGGCCAGATACTTTTTTTTTTTTTTTTTTTTTTTTTTTTAATAACTTTTGTTGAATTTTCGTAAATAAATAAAAATAAATAAATGAACGTAATTTTAGAAATGCAATTTTGTCAACAGGGAAAGTATTTTTAAATCCTCTTAGGTGACAAACCAGAGTTTTGCAGAGGATAACCAGTTTGTATTTCATGTAAATAATCAGTAATCCTAACTTTTTCTAATAAAGGATTTTTTTTTTTAAATATTTATTTAGGTAGCATTATAGTCCCATGGAGGACAAATCAAGTGTTTGATCCGACACCAACTCTTAGAATTCCAAAATATCAAACTTGAACTCCTTATTTTAAAGCCTTCCAATATTCAGTAATAATCAAAGATTTTCTAAAAATGTGATTCCAGCTCCTAGCATTCTAACAAGTCACTCTGACTTCTCCCAAAAATTTCAACTCTGATTCCACAATGATGGGGAAAGAAAAACAGTTTTCCCTTCCAAATTATTTTACGATTAACATAGAATTTTTTGTTGTTGTTTTTTCAAATATAAAAAAAACTATATTATATGAAAACAGGAGATAATGATTTTTTTAATGTACAGATAAACGCTGTTAAACTTTTTTTTTTGAATAGTAATAAATGAATACTTGGCTGATTAGTGAATCCATTATTTAAATTTTACTTGAATGTAATAAGAAACATATGTATATTAATAAAGCTATAAGAAGCATATCATTTATGAAGACAAAAATTATGAGTACAACAGAAAAGTGAATAATCTTGGTGCTGTAGTTGTTTTATTATGCTCAAGTGCTGGGATGTACGCCACATTTTAAAACAGAAATTGGGAACAAGACAACCAGAGTCGAATATGACTGTCAGCGAGAACCAATGATCAAAAATGAAAGTGTGAAAAATTAAATTATCAAAGATGTTCATCGATTACAATGTGTGCGTCAATATATTTTTACAAATAATTTTTACAACACATTTTTTGCAGAGAAGTGTTGCCTTTTTCTTTTTTCCTACATAAAAGCACATGATCACCCATCTAATACTGAGCAGGCTCAACATTGTCCAACTCTGGTAATCTAACAAGAACTGGTGTTAGAATGCAATTATGCTCTATCATAATGTAGTGCTTACAAGTGACAGGCGGGAGGAAAAGGTCATAAGCGATCTTGCCCATCTTGATTTCGACCTTAATCAGTTATCAAAGATTGTTACCTAAGTAGCACACTACCCATTGGCAGAGTGGTACTTAGGTAACAATCTTTGATACCTGAAGTAAATAAAATTTAAATTTTGTAGAAAAATAATTTTTCAAATTTTAGTTACAGTAAAATAGAAAAAGTACCTGTCCCAAGGTGGATAAAATTACTACTTTTATGTCCTCTCATGAAGATTAAAATCAAGATATAATACTAAACCTTATGTCTAGAATTCTAATTCTAATCTTGATCGAAATCTGCTACATGATTTTGATATTAGAAAATCATTAAAATTTAAGGTTTATGGGTGGTCCTTAGATAACAATTACTAATAATTACAAATTATTTTAAGATTTTAACCCCCCACCTTTCTTTTTAAAAGATTTCTTAAATAGCATTATTTTAGTGTTTACCTTTTAGTAATTGGTAAGTTTAATCAGATTAAATCATGATTTTTAGTCTACAAAATGATGTTCCACTAGTTTTAAGTATGAAAATATATATTAACAAAATTATGAGATAACTTTTTTCTTTTGTACAGCAATGAATTAGGTTTATTTTTTTTATTTAATATCAACTGAATAATGATCCAAAAAAAATAATAGACATTTAAAAGGTGTGTTTTCACCTTTATTAATATATATATTATAAAATAAAAATTATTAATAATATATATATTAATAGAAATGTTTTTCTGTCTTTTGCTCACACACAAAGCTGACACCATATAGTCATTTTTTTTTCTCTACCTACATTCGTCATTTAATCAGCATTCTTTTCATCAACCTTTTTGTTGATTTCACACCTCTGGTTCATAACTAATTATTCTTATTTATAAAAAGTTAGATGTGTATATTTACATATTTGTATATACATGATTCACTCCTAAACAAATTAACCAATTATTATAAACAGCTTCTAAATGTGCATCATGATGGCTATATTTAGTTTTGTTTTATGCAAAGGGATTAAACCCTTCATAAGAATTCAGATATCTCAAATTTTAATAAGCATTAGAGATTACTTATAAATAACTACACATTTCCATTTCTTCAGATAATTTTAATAGTTTTTTAGGAGACAATATGGACATTAAAATATTTCAGATTTTAATTAAATTTGATCTATAGTCATTAATTAAGTGAGATTCCCTGATTTTAATTTCTTTCTTATGATCCCTTAAGCTTAAGTGTTAAATTTCAGATATTTTCTAGAATCAACCCAGGTAATGAATTTTAATCAGAATTGAAATAAGGATTATGCAAGTATTGATTCAAATTTTTGTTAGGGGGAATTAATTTTAACCACCCTGGAATGCATATTTTTCTAGTTCTTTATAAATTTATGGGTATAAACTTGAAAACACTTTAAAGCATTTTATACAATTCAAAAATATAAAACAAATGAAATTAAAGACTCCTGGATAACTAACAATGCCAGTTAAATGGAGATTGTGTTAAAATGAAGAAACTATTTTGTTTTCACTAAAACTCAACCCATGACTTTATTACAATAAGAAATCTGTATAAAATAAAATTAAAATTGAAGTTATCAACTATTGTTACCATATGATGCATCATTTTTTTTTATATATATATTCTTCCTTTACTGAAAATATTTTCAATTAACTTACCTGTTTTCCCAATGAGAAGGTGCATTAGTGTATTGATTAGAATAAGGATGATTGCCCTCATAATTGTAGTTTGATCGTTCTTCATAACCAGAGTTTCTACAGAAAGAGAAAACAGAAAAAAATACAAAATCACTTGGAGTCCTAAAAATTCCATTTTAGAGTAATTAGGTGTTAAACTGCACAAATAAAAAACATCTAAACAAATGCTTGAATATAGTTTTTCTCCAAGTTACAGATTTGATTTTAATAAATCATAAACATGTATATGAGCAATAAAATTGATTTTACAAGATTGTTTTTTCTTTTTTTGCACATTTTCAGATAGAACAAGTGTTAACAAGGAGAGAGAGAGAAAGAGATAAGGGACATAACTCAGTATAAGCAGATGCTTGTTAAAATACAATTGACAGATCGATTTTTTTTTAAATGTCATTTTAAGCAAAAATATTACATAATTGTCATGCCAAAAATAATAATATATTAAAAAATTACAAAATATCGAGTAGAAAATTATTTTCAGTTAAAAGTAATTTTTGTGGAAAATTGGGTAAAATTGCATTTTTCTTAGATGTTATAAAGTAAACAGTAAGAGTGTCCACGCAGGAGACATAACTCTATAACGAATATTTTAGATTACTTGTTCAATGGCTACAATATTTGTTGTTTATAGTGATAGATATTTTTTTTTTTTTTTTTACTAAAAACACAATAGCAGTTGTTCTACTTAATGAATTTTTTGTAATTTATGGATATATTACTATTTTCGACATGACAAATACGTAATATTGTTTCTGCTTAAAACGATATATTCAAAAATTGAATTTATTGACTAGATCTTAAAATGCATTTAAAGTTGTCATAGACTCTTGAAAATTCAGTATTTTGGAATGTGAAAGGAGAATCTATCATTAAATGTGCAATGCAATACAATTATAAGTGCCTTTTTTTTGTTTTGAATAAAAATCACTCCAGACAAGGCATGAAACCACTTGATATAAGGAACTAAAATAAAAATTTAAAAATAGGTGGATTCTTAAAAACGATATTGTTTCTGGGATCTTTATTGATGAATCAATTAAAATAATCTAAAATTAAATAAAAAGGTTTCATTTTGTTTTTTTGTACACAACAGACATACATACCTATCATTGGCTTGGTTCGGAGCTGGATAATAAGCTAAAAAATAAGATTTTAAAAAGTTAGATATACTTTACAGTATTAGAAAGGAAGGCTATCATATATTAACAAAAAAATTTAATACATTTAATTTTAATGATAAAACTGATGCATCAGCTGTTCATTAAGTAATGGTTTTAACATTTTAAACAATATAACAATTTTTACCTTAAACAAGTAAATCGAATTTAAATACATTGTGCATAAAGGCAAACTGAATACAGAATAAGGCAATGTTGTTTTCAAATTGGTTTGGTGAGAATAATAATTGCTGTTATGTGTGTGATACTATCGACGTCCCCACCCCAAGAGCCAGCGTCTTTGGAAGCATTGGGAGATGATTCACTGGAAATGAAAGGGTTGTCAGAAGTGAAAAGAGCCATGACCCAAGACAATGGGAGGAAGTAATTCACAAAAGGGAGTTGATTTTTTTTTTTTTTAATCAATTTGTTCAAGCTGAGGATGGAGCATCCTACCAGATGCCAAACATTCACCCACTAACTCAGATATTCCAACCAATAGATCTTTTTGAGATTCTGACTGTCCCGTTAAGTTCAATTGTTTTGTAATGGGATCCCAGGCAGTGCCAGGTATCCTGTTCAGCTAGATGAAGATGGGAGAGGATGAGGTATGGTTAAGGGGGCCATGCTGACACTTGGTCAAGGAAAAACAGATGTTTATGAGATTTCTTTTTCAATAAAAGAAAATATAAAATCTGATAATAGGATTCGTGGAACAAGAGATTGTTTTTCTACTTGAATTTGGTAAAAATGAATTTTAACTACTAATTGAGTGAGACAGGTACAATGACTTGGGTTCAAAAGGTCTGCTTTAGTGTCTGGGAGATGTTGTCATTTGGGTTCACCTGTTGTATTTAACTACCAGGCCACCAATTCAGTGATAAGTTAGTTGTAGTTGAATAGATAAATAAATAAATTGAACTAGGGAGAGATATGGTCATGAAAGAGGAAGAAGAGGGTCACAAGAAAATAGAAAATGAAAAGAATAAAATAAGGGGATAGAGAAAGGAGTTCACAAGAGAAGAAAAAGAATAAGATAATGGGATAGAGAAAAAAAGAGGTTCAGAGAAAAAAAAAAGGAAAAGTAATCTTCAATATGACAGAGGGGAGAAGAGGCCAGTTTTATAAAAACGATTGGCTTTTTAGAGTTAGGGTCCTTTTACTGGCTGGCATCGAGGCGTCCACATCGCTCTCACCCCGCCTTGGGGGGGGGGGGGGCCTCATAAGAGCTAAGTTGAAAAGCTCTTGTTCTTAGCTGGGAAATTAATTAGAGGAACTTAAGTTATACAACCTGCATCATGAAGCTCGGATCAAAGAACTCGACTTTAAACAAGTGTAGAACGATTTATGAATTTTCGTATTCTTTCCAACGCCTGTTTATTAATTAAGCCAAGTCTTACCACTTGCTTGGAGTCGTCATGTGCAACCAGCTTATCTTAAGCACTTAATTAACCAGGTTCCCAAATTTTTCAAATAGGGGCACATCTTGTGCTTATCAATCCCTACCAAGTCACTTTTCTTGGAAAAAAATTTATAGATCTCTAAAAAAAAAAAAAAAAAAAAAAAAAAAAAAAAAACACAAATGCTAAATCTTTCTTACGGCTTATCACAAAAACTCTCCAAATACCCGTTTACGTAATTTTAATTCTTGTCCCCCTTCTAAAATTCTAACTGAATCTGTAAGCCAACCATACGTCTTAACTAGTTTTATTTTCTCCTAGACTGTTTAAATCTAATGTATATTTACTGATAACTTTGAATTCTTGCTGTGAAAATCAATAACATTTACATTAAGTATAAATTTACAATATTGTTTAAAACACATTTTCAAAAGAAAATACCTTAATACATTTAAACATTTTGCAACAAAACACAAAAAAAAAAATAATAAAAATTTGTTACATTATACATTTCAAAAGTCCGTTGACACAAAACAAAAATTTGTCCCTTTTTCAAAGACCAGAACAATTAAATCACACTAAAAAGCCGAAAATTATACACAGTGCATAAATTTGATTTCATTCTGCATCTTTCTTTTTTCTATAGCGTATTTTATTTTATTTATTTATTCATTTATTCTTCCTTTTAATACTCGAGAATTTTAAACATACTTTCGACTTTTGACACTAAATTGGTATTTATTATGATTGACAGTTTTTCTAAACAATTCAGACATTAACACACATTTTATGAATGACACTGTCCTATTTTCTATTTGTTTTTATTTTATTTATGAATGAAATTTCGTGGGTAGTTTTTTTTTTTTTTTGAACTGACCGTATCTCTTTTCATTCATTATGGCATATCGGCCTTTTTTTTCTTTTTTTAATATTTTCTTGTTAACTTTAGTTTTCTGTGTGCGTGTGTGTTCAATTTTTTTTTTTCTTTTCTTTTTGTTCGCATTTCTGTGATCGTGTAATTTTTGTTTTTTTTCGTGGTATTATTTATTTATTTATTTTTTTAATTATCTTGGACCCTTTTAAAACGTTGTGTTTCTTTTTCTTTTTTATTTTTCCGTGGTAACCAAAGTTTTTTTCTTTTTTTTTTCTCTTTTTTTTTTCTCTTTTTTTTTTTTTTTTTTTTTTTTTTTCTTTAACTCACCCTTGCTGGGTGGTCAGGTCGCTACGGCTCCAAATTGTAGTTATTGTATATACCCCAGGTTCGTTTTTTTTGGCATCGCTGATGTAAACTGGCTCACGGGCACCAAATATGTATGTTATATAGGGGTTTCATTAAAAGAGAGTCTTAGAGAGAGTTTGTCGTTGTGTCTTGGAGAGAGAGTCTTATTAAGAGGGATGTTGAAAGACTCAGAGAGAGAGAGAGAGAGAGAGAGAGAGAGAGAGAGATGTTTTTGTAAGAGATCTAGAGAGAGAGAGAGAGAGAGAGAGAGAGGGATGTTGTGAGAGAGAAATTGTTCGTTTTATGACTATTCATATTTATATTAAAACGTTTATACTTAGATTGTGTTGCTACGGAAACTCTTTGAGTGAAGAGATAGTGTTCAGACAGTCTTAGTGTAGATATGAGATGTAGTTCACATTGTCGATATGAGATGTCGAGACGTGTATGTAATGACATTTTATAACACGGATATATAGACATATAATACAATTTTCACTTTACCTTTTTGTAAGAATCACAAACACAAACTTTATCAAAACACATGATGGGTTTATTTCTTCACGACCAGCCGTGGTTTTCATTATCAAGAATTCAAAGCTTCACATATTAAGTTTCAAAGTGACCGTCTCGCTTCTAGACATTCGAATTCCAATCTGGACTGTTGTCTGTCCCTCTCAAAATCCCCCTGCTCCTGTCTGCTTAACTCTCAAGTTTTTCTAACTATCTCTAGAACTTTCTATTTTCCATGACGTCATACACATGTTAAAACATGTGTGTTCTTTCACGTGTTCTGGACATGCGCGTCCAAAACTTTTCCTTTTTTTATAAAAGGAATTTTAAACTATACTCAGTAACCTATTTTTCCAATATGTTAAAAACATTATCTTATAGCTGCATTCTTTCAATTAAATTTTCATAACAAAATTTACAGTGCACATTCTTTTCTTGAAATATTTTATCTCTATTCTAAACAATCGTTTGCTTTACATTCCTTTTTCTAATTCTCACACGTAATCTATTTCTAAACCTAAATTACGAGGTTTGAATTTCGTCTATTGCTATTTCATTTTCATTTTAACTAAATCTCTCTATTTTTATACTTACATGAAAAGGGGACAGCCCTTATCATGTAACACATCCATCAATATTGCAAAATTTTTTGAAGTGATAAGTTCCCACCACATGTATAGAGACACATCTGTCAGCTTCACCTCACTTATATATAATGCTATCTCTCACTTTGTCCCATTTTCACTGAGTTGTCTTCCTCTGGATTCAAATAAGCTGTTCGGATACTTGTACAGTTTAATTATATATTAAAAAAAAATGAAATATCGAAGAAAGGTTATATTGTACGTATCCCTTTCGGACTAACATCTCCGGAAAAAACAGTAGTTTTTTTGTTTTTTTTACAGCGGAAAAACACGTTTTTTATGAGAGTACGTTGAAGTCAGCCATTATGGAAATTTTTAACACGCCACGGGGAGATAACTCCATGTAAAGCGCCCACACTCCCTCCCCATCTTTATTACTAGGTTTTCTTCCTAGAAAATTATAAATGAAAATAGTTCTCAATGAAAATTATGTGCAATACTTAAATAATAAACAGGCTCCAAACTATGTGAAGTTGCATTTCAAAATAATAATGGCAGATCAATGGATCGTGAAAACAAACACTTTATGTAATAATGCAATAATGTTGCTAATTGCAACATGACATTTAAGTAGATAATGTTGGTTTTTAGTTGGAATTCAATTTTTTGAGTTTGGATTTTCATTCTTATTCCAAACAAGCACTTTTTTT
Organism: Euprymna scolopes; assembly: GCF_053919585.1. Taxonomy (NCBI): domain Eukaryota; kingdom Metazoa; phylum Mollusca; class Cephalopoda; order Sepiida; family Sepiolidae; genus Euprymna; species Euprymna scolopes. The sequence continues at coordinate 124,493,306 of NC_136484.1, forward strand.
TTTTCAGGCTTATCAAACTGATCACATATAATTTATCTTCTATATAAGAGAAAAATAACCTCATATACCATTAGTTTAATTGACTCTTTGTGGATAAATTATCTACTAATATCAGAACTAAAAATGTGGTACTTGTACAGTTTAATCAAGACATTTAAAAATGAAAATATCAAAAAAGGTTATATTATACATATCCGTTATGGAACAAAGTTCTTTGAAAAAAAAAATTTCACTTAATTTTATCAAATACTTTTTATTTTACAGCGAAAAACAATTTGCTATGATACCAAGAAAAAGGTTCGATTTTTAGGAAGAAAAGCTAGTATTAAAGATGGGGAGGGAGTGTCAGTGCTTTAAACCGAGTTATCTCCTCATGGCGTGCTAAAAAAATTCAAAGATGTCTACCTTCAATGCGCTGTCATAAAAACATGTTTTTCCGCTGTAAAAAAAAAAAAAAAAAACTACTCGATCGAATTAAGTGAAATTTTTTTCGGGAGATCTTAAGTCTAAAACGGATACGTACAATATAACCTTTTTTTTAATATTTTCATTTTGCAATGTCTTAATTAAACTGTACAAGTGCCAAAAAATTAACTAGAGTAATTAATCCTACACACATTAAATAATAGTATCGAAGCAAGAACTCATAAACTGGAAAACTCCAACATTAATTAGGCGTTGCACTACTGCCATTATTTAATGAAATTATTCCAAAACGTTTACCTATTAGGCATAAGCTCAGATGTATCTTTGTCTTAATTGTTTGAAGAAACCGGTATAAATGGCTCAACATGACTTAAAAATAATTGTAACAGATTTGCACATCAACAGTTCACAAATTAAACAAAACGGGATGAAAAAAAAAGCAGATTCTTGATGTGAAGTTAATGTATAAACAGTAAATGTGTGCATATTTCAGAAATGCACAAATTTTCGCTATAGCATTATCATCAATAATACATATATTATACTCTTAGAAATATAATTGAGAGGTCCATGTTTATTTCTCCTTAACTACATAACTATAATTATACACATATTTTTGAATTCTGAAAATTGGTTAATAAAATGTTATTGAGGTTAAAGAGAAAAAAAAAAATCAAACGGCATCAATTTTTCTCATTTTGAAAAGTAAAAGTAAAAACAAAACTTTCAACATATTGTTTCAATACTTTATGTCTATTTTTTTGTTTATAGTAGTATTTTCAATGATTTCTTTACGTTTGGGGGAACAAAAAAAAAAAACAAAAAAAATAAGTTTCTCACAGAATGCAAAAGTATTCAGATTAGATTTATTTTAATTCTTAAAAATGAGTGCAAAATTTTACTTACAGTCATAGCCATCAGCTGGAGGTGGTGGCACAGGGAAACCAGGGGGCATCATAGGTACTCCGGGTGGTGGAGGCATACCTGGCAACAAAGAGTACACACAGTTTGAAACACCTTTTAAAAAGTTCAACATTTCAGGTGAGAAAAATAAATCCTTCACTCTATAATAAAGAGTAATGTGTATTTATTCATGCATAAATATCCTGTCACACAAAAGTTAAAGAAAAAATATCTATTTAAATTATGGGAATTGAGAAAACAAATAGTAAACCAGGCGTCTCGCCAACTTCAATCTATTTCCATACTTAAACGTTTTTCTTTTGCTTTCTATACAGTTTATACACTTCTAACTTTTAGACTTTACAGTTTGAGAGATCTCATGTTTTTTTATGCATGAATATTAGCACGAACCCTGGCAAAGAATAATTTTTGACAATGTTTACACTCTTATAAATAAAAAACTAGTATCATCATTACGGTCCTGAATTTCGAGAGGAGGGCTGATCGTTTGTATTACTTGTTTTCATTGGACTATTGTTCTCATCTTGAGTGTTATTTGTGCAATGTTTCAGTTGATCCTTTCCTTTCCAAGATGGCAACCAACATGCTTGATAAAGGTCAAAGACTACATTGACAGAAACGTCGCACAAATAACACTCAAGATGTGAACAATAGTCTGATCAAAACAAGTAATAGTACCATCATCTCAGAATAAATTATAAAGATTACAATTCCTTTACAAGTGAATCATCAACTTATGCAACATTATATAATTTATTAACAAGGCTACTCTACACGAGGCAAAATGTAATATTTCTACTAAAACTGCTATCTCTTTATCGTTCTCATTTTACCTTCTCTCCTGTTTTTCCCACTTTCTCTTTCTTCGCTGCCAGTCCATCCTTCTCTCTGGATATACACACAGACAACTCATTTTTATAAATTCCTAAATTCCTCAAGAATAAGTCGACATAAAGGAATTAACTCCTTGATTAAAAAAAAAAAAAAAAAAAAAAAAATCAGAATTATTTCCCTTTAGTTAAAACTTAATCTTGTTGGAACCGCCCACTTAATAAATCTGCGACAGCTTAGAATCAAAGAATGAATAATGTTTTCTTAATTTTTAGATATTATTTATTTGGAGCAATGCTGATTAAGAAAATACTAACTTTATGGGTATTTGTTTTGTCGTTTATATTATAGATAGTAGGTATGTATAAGCTAAGATTTATAAGAAGGAACAATAGATTATTTTACCACCTTTGAAAGCAAGTCCAAGATATGTTTGTTTGCATGACAAAAAACACCTTGTGTTTAGCTCAAGTGCCCGAGGCACAAATATACAATTGAAATAAACACATAGCAAGTAGCAGTTTCACAGCCAAAAATGATCATCAAATCAAAAACTCAAATTAAACATTTGTCAAATCAAATTAACCTTTTGTTCGTATCATTTGTATTTGTCGTTTGGATTTCTCTTCTGCATTACAGTGAAAACCAATACCCACTATTTTTTTTTTTTTTTACTGAAGGTTATTCTTTTGTCAAATATTTTACAAAGTTTTTTTTTGATAAACTATTTTACAAATTGACATTATGTTTTCTATATTTTTCTATTTTATGCATATCAATATACTTTTTATTTTTAACTTTATATTGGTAATTCATCATTAAAAAAAAACGTACTTTGAGCGATCCTCAACTTTTAACATTGTTTTGGACTTCGGCTAAAACTTAAGTATATACAATAAAGTCAATCAAAGTGGTCAGCTTTGAATGTTAAATAATCCTTCTTGTGCAAAATATTTCTGTTTTGCAAGTTATAGTAAACATCAGGCTTAAAAAAAAAAAGGAAACATTTTAAATCAATTTTATCGAACACATAATCTGCTTCAACGTTTTATTTCTTTTTAGTAATATTCTGAATAGCTACTCCTACCACCATATATTATAAAATTAGTGGTACAGTATCAAAATATGAAATATGTTAAGATTTAGTTTTTAAAAATACTTGCAATGTTAATCCTTTATTGTTAACAGCTAAAATGTACCACACACACACACATTCATAATTTAGACATTAACAATAAATCCTAAAATATATATCAAGGTGGCATATTCTACATACCTGGTGGCGGCATTCCTGGAGGAGGCATACCAGGGGGAGGAATGCCATATTCTGGAATTTGAGTTAAGTGGGGATGATGTGGAGGCATACCAGGGGGAGGAACTCCAGAATAATTTTTACGGTTGCTAAAAAAAATAAATAAATAAGTAAATAAATAAAACAAAATAAATAAATAAAATAAAAAGAATTTATAATACCATCTATGGCAATATTTCAAAGGCCGTAAATGATCAAGTTCTCTGATTCTCTCTCCTCTGATCTGGAGCATGTGGTACAATGGGGAAAGAGAGGACTAGTTAATTTTAATGCATCTAAAACCAAGCTTCTATCTTTACATCATCAACATTCTGATCCCTGTCTGGCATCAATTGAAATGAATGGCTCTCATCTTGGGGAAGCTCCATGTTTTGACAAGCTTCTGGGTTTGACCTTTACTCCTGATCTTAAATGGAATACACATATCAAATCCGTTACCAAGGTCACTGGGAAAATGGTGGGATCTTTCTATCACTCCAGTAGATATCACACTGTTGATGCAATGCTCTATCTGTATAAGAGCCAGGTACATCCAAGGAGTACTGTTGCCACATCTTAACAGGAACTGCTAGATCTTATCCTGCTTTGACAGAGTTCAAAACAGACTTTGTAGCCTAGTAGGGGATACCCTTTTCTCTTCCCTGTATCCTCTTTCCCACAGAAGAGATGTTGCAAGCATGTCTTTGCTTTATCGTTATTTTCATGGCAAGTACTCGTCCGAACTCAAATCTATGGTCCTCCACCTCGCAAAAGTTTCACAAAACAACATTCATCTAGCTAAATCTACTATCAATAATTTTCCCCACTCTTTATCTGTGCCTAAACCTAAACATAGATTCCATGAACAAAGCTTCTTTCTTAGAACTGCACGTCTGTGAAATCTGTTCAATTTCCCTGCTTTCCAGCTGGCTACAATACGATTATCTTCAAGTTCAACGTAATCAAGTACTTGATGAGCCATCTCCATTGAGTAATCCAATTTACCAAATGTCTGCTACTAACTATTAATATGGTATTGTCCCATTGATTACTTATCACACTCATTAACCCTTATCCTCGAGTGGCCTCTGGGCCTTAATAAGTGGTGACTCTTGTAAAAAAAAAAAAAAAAATTGTTTCTTTTGTTTCGAATTGTTTATATATGCTCAAGAAGTTGAAGATATACATTAAAAATATATTATGAAACAATTATTGAATATGGTCATGATTTGCATCTTCAGCTATAGAAATATAAACATCTTTTTGGTTCATATTCCTTTCTTAACCAATGAAAGATTAAAATAGGTAAGCATTTGAAATATAGAAAAACAATCAGACAGTATATAGTTAAAATATAAGACAAAATGGCAGAATTATGAAAATTTACGCCAAATATTAATATGAAAAAGTTTAAAAATAAAATAAAAAGGGAACTATAACATCATCCTTCATGACATAAATATCAATTATCACACAAATCAAAATATGACGATATCAATTGCAGAATAAACCATTATTTAAAGTTTATTTATTACCAATTATCTAAATCTGGATAGGATTAGTCAGTTTATAAAGATTTATGAAATTTTGATAAGGACATCAGAAATACAAACGCTACTTACTAATCACTGGAATCTGTGGTAGGAATTGGTTCATTATTGTTAGATGATTGTGCAGGGCGTCTAGAGTCCCTGGCTGTCGTTCCAATGACATCAATAGTGCCAGACATTTTGCGGTTGGGAGGTGGTGCAGCTCTTTTGCCAAGGAGGCCAAGTGGAGTGCTATTTGAATCCGCTGAAAAAGTAATTATAAATACCTTACTTTAAGTGTCAAGGATTAATATAGACTCCTTAATATATTAAAAAATAAAATATATTTTCAATATTTGCTTTTATATAGCCAGATTAAGGTTTTCAATTAGAAAAAAAGAAATTTTAATTGGGGGGGGAAAAAAACAAAAAAAAAAAATGATGTATCTTTTTTAAGAGAATTTTACTGCTCACTTTAATAAACTGATACCAAAGGATTAATAACTGGAATGAGCCTCTCCAGAATATAACTAATGTTAAATAAAATTTATTTTTTGATGATAGCATAAAGAATGGATAGCATCGACAGACGTGGGTGCTTTCAGACGACATATGTTAGAGAATCTGAATTGACAGGAAGTTGGACTGATATGTAAAAGAAAATGAAATAAAAACTAAAAATAAAATAAACAATTTGATTTTTTAAATATTGAAATGAGATTTTTTTTTTTTTTTTTGCAAAATGTTGATAAAGCTTCTTTCAAATAAAAACTGAATTCAAAAGCTAAAATCTTTAAAATTTCATGTTCATTTTAAAAAGAAACACAAACAAAGGTTAAATAAGAATAAGTTTAAATAAACTTTATTATATTTTCAGAATCGTCCTTTAAAACATGAAAGGGCTTTGGAGGAAAGTTTCCAGACATGCACAAGTAAAATATGACAGTTTAAAATAAATTAATGAGAAAACTCTTTGATAAATGTACCAGACAAAAGTAGATATTTATAGAAAAATTACAAAAAATTATCGAGAAGAATTTTACTTAAAAATAAACTGGGTTTTTTTTGTGTTTGTGTGTATTATAGGTTGGAACAAACTTATTTTATAGCTTTGATTTAAAAAAAAAAAAAAAAAATGGAGAAAAAGGGAGATAAAGGAGTTACAATTTCCAAAGAAAAACAAGTGAATCACATTTTTCAACTATGATTTGAATATAAGCAAAAACTGATTTTTATTATTTTAGATATTTACAAATTGCATTTTACAATGGTATGTTATATTTGAATTAATTGAATAACTATGGATCACAACTTTTGTTGAAATTTTGTGAAAAAGAACAATTTTTGCTAATGTGAAGAGCATTTTTTTTTTTTGATCCTCCTAAAGAGAAAACAATTTTTCCCTGAAGTCGCCAGTACTTTGGAATCATGTAATCAACCATTATTTATATCTATAGATATCTTGAGTAAATCCAACAACAGAAATTTTAGCAGAAATAAACGCATTTTCCCTGCTAAAGAGTTGAGGTAGCAGGTTCAGTTCACAGGGGAAAAGCAAAAGAAAATCTAGAAGAAAGTGATAAGAGTGGACCTGAAGGAAAAAGGGATAAATAAAGACCTGGCCAGAGATGGGTTAGTTTGGAAGTCAATTTCTAAAAGTTGTTAAACACATGCCAGCTGCCAGCATATAAAATGGGTGTCAAAGAGAATATGTGTCAGTTTGCAGAAAACTCACAGAGAATCTCATGAAAAGAAGACTAATGGTATGTGACAAAAACAAAAATCCTTTCTGATTAAAATTTTAAAAAAATTAATAAGAGTTAAATACTCACGGTTTAATGGCGTAGGTTTCTCTTCTGGAGTGGCTCGAGAATTTACAACTGGAGTAGGTGCACCAGCATGGTGTACCTGAAAGGAAGGCTACATGTATTAAACATCATGACTATGGCTACACAATGTATAAGGATTATTGGTGCTTGTTTATAAAGACTCATTTGTGAAATACGACAGGAAAACTTTATGAAATACTTATTGAAATATAATGTATATTGAAAATTATGGAAAATATGCGACGAGGATATTAATAAAAAAATTAAATTAATTTCAAGCTGTAACAAGACTATGGGGAAACAATCAGTCATTAACCAAGACAAAATTTTCTAATAATGTCTAAAACATGGCAGCTCTGGACTATGATAATTGACTTTCATAAATAAAAAAAAAAATACTTGCATATTTTCAGTTCTATGTACGCTAATATTTTTCAATAATATATATTGGGGTGCCGGTAGATGGAGATTGTATCAACTGGTGTGGGTTTCAAGATGGCTTCATTAAGTGTAGGTCAGGATAACCTATTGATGACCGGGGATTGACCGCTACACCTGACATGGTTGATGTGAGGGTTCAGAGGTCAACTCCTTAGACAAAGGAATTGAGGGTAAATATCAAATTCTTTGATGAAAATTGCATTACATGTTAAAACTCGGTTTTGGGGCAGTTTGCAGCGAGGAATCAGCTGATCCAAATGTACCAACAACATAGAAATCTAAGGGAAATTTCCTTGAGACCTGTCTGTTCTTCAACCATTTTTTAGCTAGTAAACAAATTAAGAAGGAACTGATTTTAGCTTATCTTTTCGAAGGAATAAATTTTTGATCTCTCTCCTTATGAAGGAACCTCTCTCCCCCTAATAAAATTTTTAAAACTGTCAACAAGTCTCCTTGTGTTTCCACAAGTTTTATTTGTCCAGAGTTAAACACCCACTAGACGATGCAACAATACAGATCAACAACCACACACACGGAAAAAGCGACGATCAAGACCAGACTACACATGTATGTAAAACAAAAAAATTATTGATTGATGGTTTCTTGATCACTCACCGGTGATAAGGCACATTGCCACTTTGATGTAGGGGGCTACTATCGGGAACATAACATATGTTGCAGGGATATTATGTAGGGAGTTGAGCAGCAAGATGTCTGTTCACATTACACTTGAACTTCTGCATGTCAGTACAGTTGGAAAAGCAGGATCCCAGAAGTCTAGCAGTTTTGTGGAAGAAACTATTGTAGTAGAAGGGTTTCTTACATCTAGGGATCTCTACTGTGTAGGGATGGGATTTTGCTGCTTGTCGGATTTGACGGGGGGTATTTACGTTGAGGGGGTGCAAGGGCTTGTAGTTCATCGAAGCATCCACCATTAAAATACTTGTAGAGAACAGGCAGAGGGATGCAACATTTCATCAATAAGACAGAGGTCTAACCGTATATGACAGTTCAGGACATATCAGGTTGGCGACTCTTTTGAACCCTGTCCAAGAGCGAGAGACTAGTAGCATATGCACTAACCTAAATGTGACAACAATACTCCATACATGGGCAAATGGTGGCCTTGTAGAGGTACAGGATACTTTCAGGCATAAGTAACTTTCTAGCACAGTAAAGACCCCCACCTTCCTCGCAGCAGCCTTGGCAATGCTCTCAATGTATCTGTTCCAACTTGTGTTCCCTGTGAACGTTAAGCCGGGGAGTTTCAATAAAGTACTTTCACGTAATGTATCTTTAGCTACTGGTGGTTGAGAAGTTTTCTTGTAATTATTAAAGGAAACAAACTTAGTCTTAGCAGTATTGAACGTGACCATCCAATTTTGTCCTCATTCCACTACAGATTGGACGTCTTTCTCTAATGTTTCTGCCATTTCCTTAGATATGTGTTTATTTATTTTCCCCTCGTGCCTGTTATAGAGCGTGGTGTCATCAGCAAATATACCCATCTCAGAGACAATTTTATCAGGGAGATCATTTATGAATATTAGGAATAATAAAGGTCCAAGGATCGATCCCTAAGGTATACCCGCATTTATATCATATTGTTTAGATGTACAACCGTCGAAGACAACCTGGATTCTTCTCGTATTTAAGAAGGATTTAATAATGTTAAGTATTAATCCAGTGATACCATATGATCTGATTTTCCTGAGAAGACCATCATGCCATACGCCGTCAAAAGCCTTAGATATATCTAGGGCAAGTGCTCTACCCTCCCGTTTTGTCCAGTGTATGGTATATACGTTCAGAGATTACATTTAGGATATCTGCTGTAGAACGGACTTACCCAAATCCATATTGTTGGTCGATCAGAAGTTTAGCAGCTTTATGGTGATGGACTAGAGCTTGCTTAATTATGGACTCAAATATTTTGGCGAAAAGCGGTAGGAAACTAATGGGGCGATAAGTTAATGGGTTAGTTCTTTCGCCAGAATTCTTGTAAACTGGTACCACAGAAGCAGTTTTCCAGCAGTCAGAAAAGCAAGATTCGGTAAGGCATTTATTGTAAAGCTAGGAGAGATTGACAAGTTGAGAAAAAGGCAGTTAAATTGAGTAACTACATTATGTATTCATATAATCGCCATCAATCTGTACATAAAGCTAGGTATGTTGATATTTCTTTATATTTGTACAAGATTCACTCTTAAACTAATTAAAAGTCAATATAAATTTTGGAACACAACGGTGGACTACATGTGGGTTATATTTAGTTTAATTTACTCTTATGTAAAGTGGTGAAGAGAGAGTGGAAACCTCTGAAAATTCAGATATATTTGGTTCTTGTGAAATTTCAACAATCTATATATATCTATAAAAGTGTGCGTGTGTGTGTGTGTGTGTACATTTTCCTACCAAACTACTCTGTCAATTTTCAGTCTACAGATTGAGATTTGACATAAGAGATATTGAGATTTGGAAAAATCTTTTTAATCAGTGTTCAGCTAGAAATTTGGTTGTCAAGGGGTTAAAGTTCAATGATTTGACCTTTGAAAACTCTACCAAACTCCTCTGCCAATTTTGAGTCTAAACACTTGAAATTTTAGATGTAGGTTCCTTGGACATGGATCAAACTTTTTAACTTGATTTGAGCCTAAAACAATAAATGTTATGGGGTCAAAGTTTTAAAAAGTTTGACCTCTCAGCCAATTTTTGATCTAAACATTTGAAATTTTACATAAAGTGTATTAAGACATAGGGCAATCTTTTCAATTGGTTTTTGGCCGAAAATTTGGCTGCCAAAAGGTCAAAGTTCAAAAGATTTGACCTTTGCAGTTTCTAGCAAACTATTCAGTTAATTTTAGGGTCTAAACATTTGAAATTTTACATAAAGGGTATTCAGACATGCAACAAGCTTTTTAATCAGTTTTGGGGCGAAAATTTGGCTTGATTCTTTGGATATGATATTTTTGTTCTGTCATGAGTGCGTGCATCCAGCAGATCTTTTTTTTTAACATAGAGAAAATTCTGGACAAGGACTGATTTGTCCAGTTTGATAATTGGACTTTGTTTGTCTTCTTTAAAAAGTTGAAAGAGTCGACCTTTGCAAACTCTACCAAACTCCTCCGTCAATTTTGGGTCTAAATACTTGAAATTTTAAGTTTTGTAGGTTATCTGGACAGGAGTTAAACTTTTTTAATATACATATAAAGTTATGAACAGTACATAGGGCCTGAGCAAAGCTGAGCTGAACTGCTAGTAATTAATATTTACTAAATTTCAGATTCTTTTGATTATTTTAAAGAGGGTTTTAGGAGCATAATATTGGCACAGCCTCCCATTTAACAATTCAATTTTTTTTAGATTTTAATTTAATTTGATCCATATTTATTAGACACCAATTAAGCAAGATTCCCTGAATTTCAATTTCTAATTAAGACCCATGAAGCTTAAGGCTTTAAATTTGAGTCATTTTCTAAAACTATCATCACATAATGAATTTTAATCAAAATTAGAATAAGGATTCTGTATACAAGGTTTAGTGGTGTTATATATCGATTTTAATTTTCAAAAAGGGGTTTAAAAGAGATGCAAAATTTGTTCTGGGGATTAATTTTAGCCATCCTGAGATTCTTCTAGTGTTTTATAAGTTAGACTAAACCGTATATTTTAAAATTATATTGAACGTAACAATATGCATCAAAAGTGTCAATAGTTCAAGGGCTATTCTCATAACATAACTGCCCAACAACATTATAAAAAGAATATATATTCAAAGTTTAAAATAACATTTTCATCATTAAATGTACCAATTAAACAAACATTACAGATATCCAGGTTTGTTTTTACTTTGTTCCTTTTACTTAAAATTAAGTACTAGTCAAAATTCAGCATTCACGGAAACAAAAATTGTTGCAGGTGCTAAAAGAGTCAATACATTTAGCAACACAGCTGATCCCAGTAAGCAAATTGGCACAGCTATAAGATGACATAAGTGCTATGTGGAGTGTTCAGGCAGCTATCTACAATTTTACAAAACGCAGGGATTCCATTGTATGAGAGATGTATGACCTGTATTCTTGTATGTCTGCGAGATTTGATCGACGATGAAGCATCAAAATGACAATTCTGGCTGCAGTAAATTGCTGATCTCATCGTAGAGACCTCCATGAGAAATTATGTCATACACCAACATCTCAACTGGTATGGCCATGTCATCTACTGTCAGTCATTTAAAACACTCCAAAAGGAGTCCTACATCAATGACAATGACCCAAACCCACGTGGTGGACTGCTTAAGACATGGAGGGGATCAATTAATGCCAACCGGATTCTGGCAGGTGGTACAAGTGAAATGGCAACAGACAGAAGAAAGAAGTCATTGACAAAACATGTAATCTCAGAATAGCACAAGCTGAAAAAACAAAAATAAGCAAATTCCTGTTAAAAACTCACCATGATTTTGTTGCTTTGATTCTCCATACGAAGACGTCTCTGCTTTTCACAGTATTGCTGCCATGTATCCTCATTAAAGCCATAGTTAAAATAATCCGTTATATCAGCACCTAAGGAGAAAAAACATTTTGTTTTTCACAGCTATATTTTTAAAGAAGACAAACAAAGTCCAATTATCAAACTGGACAAATCAGTCCTTGTCCAGAATTTTCTCTATATTAAAAAAAAGATCTGCTGGATGCACGCACTCATGACAGAACAAAAATATCATATCCAAAGAATCACAAACATTTATCAAGTAGGTTTATGTTTAACTTGGAAAATCAAATTTTATGAGTAAGGAAAGAGAGACTGTCTCACATCACCATCTTGAAGAAACAAAGGGAGATAGCTGATCAATAATTCAAACTTGCAAGATCAATCTTGTAATGCCCACATTTCTCATTAATGGCTTAAAATCGTTTAAAAATTATTCTCTTAAAAATAAAACTACTTAATATTTTGGGAATATGATCTTTTCGTCCATCATAAAAAAATTTTTTTTTTTAATTTTATTTTTAATATGGGAGCATTCTGAACAACCGCAACAAATTTTTAACATTTTACTGCAGAAAATGTTCTTAGCACCCCCCACATACACACAAATGTATTCATTGTTGCAAGATTACTGCTTCAAATCTCATGTTATCATCAATAGGAGTAAGCCTTAAGACCAAAATATATTTATGCTATGTATAGAAAAGAATTAGAATTGGAAGAAACCTCAATCATGGTGCGTTCTGGAGCAATGAAAGCAGTGCTTTGTTTGATGGTATAAAAGTTATTTTGAGTAACAATTGGTAATTTGGAGAAGATGCTTTCTCAACAATAGTGGTTTCATTTCTTTGTAGAAGAATTCTTGGTACTTGTACAGTTTAGTCAAGACATTAAAAAAATGAAAATATCGAAAAAAAAAGTTTAAATTTTATGTATCTGTTATGGAACGAAGTTCTCCAAAAAAAAATTTCACTTAATTTCATCAAGTAGTTTTTTTTTTTTTACAGCGAAAAAACAATTTGTTATGATACCGAGCAAAATGCTCGATTTTTAGGAAGAAAAGCTAGTATTAAAAGATAGGAAGGGGTGTCAGCGCTTTAACTGGAGTTATCTCCCTTTGGCATTTCTAAAATTCAAACAAAATTTTTTTTTAAATCCAAGATGGCCGCCTTCAACGCGCTCTCATAAAAACATGTTTTTCCGCTGTTAAAAAAAAAAAAATAAATAAATAAAAAATACTTGATGAAATTAAGTGAAATTTTTTTAAGAGAACTTCGTTCTATAATGGACACATACAATTTAAACTTTTTTCGATATTTTCATTTTTTAATGTCTTGACTAAACTGTACAAGTACTGAATTCTCCTATATTAAAAAAAAAAAGAAAGAAAAATCTGTAGGATGTACTACTCATGACAATATAAAAAATATATTTAAAAAATTATGAAACTGTAATAAAGTAATTTTATTTTTTGTAAAGAAAATCGTTTTTAAGCGATTGATGGGAATTCATAGACATTACAACATAAATCTTGTCAGTTTGTATTGATTGAGTTATCTCCCTTTGTTATTTTTCAGATTGTTTTCAAAATGATAGACAAGACAGCTGCTCTTAGGTTACTCATAAAATTTTATTTTAAAAATAAAACTCTTTGATCAATTTATGATTTTTGGAATATGATATTTTCCTTTTGTCATGAATATGGCGATCATACAGATTTTTATTTTTGTTTTTGAATATAGGGGTAATTCTACACAAAAAACATTTTTTCTTTCTCTAAGCTGACCTTAGTACAGAGTTCAAATAAAAAATTTTTTCCTTGATAAAATTATTTGCTTCTATGGGCAATGCAACATTTGGCAATAAGTAATGAACAAAGTTTAAGTCCAAAATGACAAAATTGAAATATTACTAACCTGGTTTTCTCCACGGTTTGTCTTCAGCTTGTAAACTGTCCAAATCATAATCATATGTTGGTATTCCATTATTTGTACCCACAGCTTCAAGGTCAATGCCTTTGCCTTGATTCTTCATTCCACCAGTTCCACCTAAAACAACAAACAAAAGAATTTAGCAACTATAATTATACACGTATATATATGCTACAAAAATAAACTATTTCTATTGGATTTTAGCATGAAGTTCTCTCTAACAATTGGTTCAATATAATAGAAAAAAAAAAGAAATTCATCAGCCACAGACTGACGTTTTGACCTAGTTACAAATATTATGCTCATCTTCAATATATATATATATATATATATATAATATAGAGCTGAATGTCTGTATGTCTGGTCACGAATAGGCTCCTATATGGTTGACTATTATAGAAAACTGATCACATATAATGATAGAATATGTATCAAGACACAGGAATGGGTATGTTTGATCTGGCAGAACAGTGGTTCATTAAAATTGTGGGGTCTGCGTTCATGCCTGGTCCACAAAGTATGGAAATAAAAAATTTAAAAAAAAAAAAAAACGTTTACAAGTGTTTTTGATATATATGTATATAAGAATACTTTGATAAGTATGTTTTAACTTAAATAGGGATGGTATAATAAAATTGTGGGGTCTGCGTTCGCGCCTGACCTCCATAGAATGGAAATAGGCACAAACTTTAATAAAGACTTTTCATATCTATCTGCACATGACCTCCATAGAATGGAAATATTTCACAAAGTTTAACAAGGTTTTTTAATATAGATCCACATAATATTGTGATAAGTGTTTCAGTGTGAACAGGTATGGTATAATAAATTATGGGGTTTATCTATTTTATTTTTACTTTCATCATATTTTTCTTTGGTTTTGATATCCCAAATTCGAAGCTATCTCTTTACCACCCTTCCTTTTCATAACCTATCCTTTCATAAATCAAAGCCCATTTTCTGTAGGCTGTTTCTGAACCCAGTCAACGACGGGTACTTTTGCTAGTATATATATATATATATATATATATATATATATATATCAATCATAAAATACATCTTGTAGATGCTCGGAGGTGAAGAACTGATTTCACTAAAGATTTTGGGTTTAAGATCATTAAACTCGCTCCACTAGTAATCAAAGCATTTCTCAAAAGAAAATTCTTCCTAAATATAAAAATGACAAATTATACTTGGCTTAACACTACTGCGATTTCACAGTATCACCATTAGAAGTGTCTCCAACTAAGTTCAATCAGAATATACATTATATATATAAAGAATGCTACAAAAAATAGAATATTTTTTTATTTGATGTTAACAGGGAATTTTTTCTAACAACTAACAATATAATAAAAAGAAATTCATCAACCGTTTACTAATGTTTTGACTTAGCTGTCTAAAAACAAATGAAGTTATCAGTAAGAATAAAAATGTATTTTAAATCTTATAATTAACAGAACTATTATTTAATACTGTCTTTAAGAAAGGAATTTTTTAGTAAATATAAACTAACAAATTAAGTACACTGCAACATTTTTATGAAACAAAGATGAAATCTAACTTTATACAATCATTTATTAGACATTTTTTTTACATAATTAGCTTTTTTTCAAACTTGAGAAAATAGTGTGATTTAACGATTGTCCAATTTTAAATTATAGTGAAAATATCTTTATTATTTATGACTGTCAACATACAACACTATGATGCATGGGAATCTACATTAAGAGAAGTTAATAATTAAAACAAATAAGAGAAAATATATTAAAAAAAAAAGAAAAAAAAAAAGAAAATTACAAATTCTTGAGTAGAAATCAAGCTCAAGACTTTGACAACAAAAATGTTAAAACAAAAGAGAAAATTTGATGCTTTTTGGCTGACTTGGTCACGGAAATGGAGATTTCGAATATCACAATTAAAAGTAAATAAAACTCACAAAGAGTAACAGTTTAACCCTAAATAAAATGAATCGGAAAAAATGGTTCCAGCCAAGAATTCAGGCTCAGAGTTCTGATTTGATAATTTCAAGGGCCAGATTGCAGGCATATGATTACTGTAGGAAATAGAATAAAGATATAAAACAATGGTTACCTGGCTTGTGATAGACAGTAAAAGAATTAAAAGATGGTTGAATTAATTATCAACTGAAATGACAAAATAGTTGTCAAACACTTTTAAGAATAACAAATTTTGAGAGGCTTGGATAAAAACAAGTGGTTGATAATGACCCAAACCCACGTGGTGGACCGCTTAAGACATGGAGGGGATCAATTGATGCCAACCGGATTCTGGCAGGTGGTACAAGTGAAATGGCAACAGGCTCTCTTTTCATTGGCTACTAGAGATATAGAGGAGGGCGCCACTCTTTTCCCAGGATTACTTCACTTACTCTTGATCCTCACCTTTATAATGCCATGTATTTAACAAGGAGATGTCAAGTACCATTTTTTATTTTTTTTGTCTGACCCGACTGAGCAAACAGTTTGCATCAAGATACTAAAAATAAAGAAATAAACCAAAAATCAAAAAGTCTCCAGTTGTAATCTTTCGTTGAAACAATGGCGTTAGGTTTTTGCAGTTCTTGCAGGTGGTGTCAACGTCCTCTTATATACAGCACCTGGTACTCCCAAATGGTTATCCATCTGGCATTGACCAGGCTTAGCATTGCTTAACTTAGGCAATTTAACCAAAACCGGCATATCAACATGATTAGGACTTTTTGGTAAAAATGTTCACATATCAAACTGCCTTGTGATAAAAGAGCATGGCATGAGGAGGGAGAATGGAAACCAGAAACCGCAACAATTTACACAGAGGTCGAGAAGATTACAAACCTATTAATTAAACACAAGGGCTACATCTTTGGTTTGATTTTTCAAGTTGAATATATTCATTTTTTAAGTCAAGAATTTTGAAATATTCTTTAAAAATAATCAGAATCGAAGTTGGTAGTTTTGGTCGGAGTCGGATTTATAAGAATGTTCTGAATCAGAAATGGATGTTTAATCTCCAAAACAGTATAATCATTGGAAGACTAAAATAAGAAATCCAAGTCCGATCACGGAAATTGGATTCTATAGACGTTATCTTCCGACTCTGCAACCTTGAATATAATCTGCAGTTTCTTTTTTAAAAAAATTAAACAAAAATGTATGCAAGAGATAATACACGTGAAACTTACCCGATGATGAGGATTTAGTGTAACCGGTACCTTGTTTGAATATTCGTGGTGTTCTGTAAAAGTAAAGAATTGAAAGAAAAGAATGTATTATTTTAGCTTAAAAAGTCCAAAAGATTAGTTTTACTAAATCGATTCTCCAAACACTCAAGATCATTATATTCAAAAGTTTTTAACCTAAAATTTTTTGACTTGTTAAAATAAATTTGACAAAGATGTCTATTACTTTTGGAAATTCGCACAATTCTTTTCGGTGCAAGATAAATAGTCTTCAGAGAATTTTGCAAATGTCTGTAAAGATTAACTTTTGTAATTCCCAAAATGTTCCAAAAATACTCCAGTGTCAGGTTGTTGCAATAGCATCCAGCCTGGTCAGGTTGAGTCGGTTTCTTCCTTGGCCTGTACCAGATCCTAAACCATAACAGCCCATGCGTGGTCATCTTGAGCAACATCACACAATATAGCTAATCAATTGCGATTTCATTGTAAAAGGCCAATCACCTGTAAACTCAAGTACTTAACCAAGTCCTCATTGATGTTGGATATGTTTGGAACACATCACTTAACTTAATCATCATCCATTTTATCATTTTTATTTACCTAGATCAGGAGTAATCTCAGTCTCCAAGCTTGGAGATCTTAAAAATTGATTCCATTGAAATTCCATTGTCTAAGATTTTTGTTGGTTTCCCCCAAGTTTTCTAGGGTCATTCTACTTCCCTCTAGCACTTCATCTTAAAGACTTATCCAAGAGTTGCCTCTCTCAACGTGGCTAAACTAACATAGCAGGCTAATCATGAGTACATCAACTTTAGTATATTCACAAAGTATCAGAGCTAATATACCAAGTCTGCTCTGATTCTGCCTTGCATATGCATCTAATCATTGCTGTGACATTAAGCTGAAGATGGAAAAATGAGGATTGAATGAAAGTCTTGCACTCGACTCTATATAGCATCACATAACTAACACAGTATATATCTTTTTCCTGTTACGGAAGGGAACAGTTTGCTATGTCAGGACTGACAACAGAATTTTATCTATGTCAATTTTACTCTAATGCAAAGCACCTTCAGCACTCCGACATATACAAGAAAATAAAAGAAGTACTTTAAGAGGACAATCGTCTAACCTATCCTCCGTGCAAGGTCAGCAGTTAAGTCAACGTGCCTTTTAAATTTATAGTTGGGATCTGGTACCAGCTTTCCAGGTAAGCTGCTACACTTTTTTAATGAGAAAAAATATTTTCTTTTTTATGAAAATTGCTCCAGAGAAGGTATGAAGCCACTTGATGTAAGGAACTAAAAATAAAATAAATACTACTTCATAGTCAAAAACTAGCTAACGATAAGTGTTAGATAGATTCTGACCTAGAAAATAGCAATTCTTCCCCTTCGTCAGAAACATCACTCACAGAATGCGAGGACTAAATAACAAAAAAAGGGAAGCAAGAGTCACGAGGCTGCCAAAAGTAAATCCAAGATCCACTTTCTACTCTTATAACTGAATTCAAGAATTATGTTGGTATCATTTAAATTTAATGAAATATAATTTTAATGGGACATGCTTTTTAGTTTAATGAATTCCATATGAAGATGGAACTTATTTTG
Source organism: Euprymna scolopes (assembly GCF_053919585.1). Lineage (NCBI taxonomy): Eukaryota > Metazoa > Mollusca > Cephalopoda > Sepiida > Sepiolidae > Euprymna > Euprymna scolopes. Next base: position 124,511,790 of record NC_136484.1, read on the forward strand.
TCCATCATGTTCAGAGATCAATAAGAAATACAAGTTCTTACTGTAGCAATACACATGAAAAAATTGAAATAGCTTGAAATATTTCAATATTGGTATGTATAGAAAGAGCTTGATGAGCTAAGAAAGAATCTTTTTAAATTTTTAAAATCTGATTAAAATTAAGGAAGTTATGGCTATTTTTGTGCCTCACACGTTTGGATATTTTTCCCTCTTTAAGACCATATGCGTTTCGTCACATTTTTTACACTACTTTTTCAGTAAAAATGTCATATCTTTGTTAAAACACAAGACTAAGAAATGAAATTTACCATATAAGTGTATTTTTGTACAAGGAATCAGAATATGCAACTGAAAATCTCCCAAAGTTTATGGTTTCCAAATAATGTGCATAAATATGCAGCAATTCCTTAAAAATGCCATGTATCCATAAACAGAAAAGAAGTTGGAGAACTCAAAGTTGAATTGTAATGTGCTTTATGTACAAAAAACTTAAATCTAAACATAAGACCATTTAAAAATGAATATATTGCAATATTTCTTTGGTATTATTGTAGATTAACACCTTCTGTTTAACCCCACTCAACTCCTTCTGACCACCCCTCCAAAATGTGATTCTACCTTTTTAGGAAATTATGTATAAAATGCCATGAAAAACTTTAATGAAAGATAAACAAATTATTTTAGAATTGAATGTAAAATAATTTCCTATTACAGGTCATTCTAGCATTTTAGGGCAGTTAACTGTTTTTTTTTTCTATGGGAAAATATGCATGGTTTTTTTTTTGGTTTTTTTTAAAGATGATTATGTGTAGTTTTAAGAGGGTTTCTATGCAATGAGAATATGGGGAGGGTTGCTATTCGGACTTTGAATTAATTGTAGGGCTAAGGAAAATTATGTGTGAACATACTGAAAACTTGACAGAGACAAAGCTAACAAAAACAATATTAGAGGGGGAGTGGTTAGTTTCACAAAAATTTAATGTAAAATAATTCACTATTTCCTGGCCATTCTAGCATTTTAGGACAGTTAACTAATTTATTTTTATGTGTATTTTTCTTTAAGGAAGGATCTATTTTTTGTTTGTTTGTTTTAGATGCTTGCATGTGGCTTACAGAGGTATTTTGTTGGGGGGGGGGGCTTGCCACTCGAACTTAGTGTTATTGTTAGGGTTAAAGAGTGTTTTAGGAGGACACTTGCCACACATAATTTGGATTAGAGGTGAAGTTAAGAGAGCTTTTTTTCAAAGAGAGCGTTCATCACTCATATTTACTGTTAGCGGTTCATAATTATTGGCTTTTGAAAATGCTATGGATTAAATTTGGAATATCACATTACTATTAAATATGTAAACTTATGTAAATAAGGATGTGAAATTTTACAAGAATTAGGACAAACAGACAAAAATAATTTCTAACTGCTTTTAAAATTTCAAGAATATTGATATAGATTTTGAGGGTTTGTATTACTATATACATAGATTCGAAAAAGTTGTCAAAAAAAACAAATATATAACAAATAAATGTTATCAAAAGCAAGTTACTTTTCTACCTAACTGGATAATTTTTTAGTGTTTTTATTTAATGTAACATGTCTATTCAGCTTGAAAACAGTGTTTACCGATGTTTTCGAAAATTTAAAATGGCGCCCGACTCTCTTGAAATGGTAAGTTTGGGGAAAAGAGTTAAGTAGACAAAATACTGCTAGAAACTCGCTCAATATATGTTACCGTGACATATATTCGGTGAGTTTTTAACAGTATTTTGTATAGTTTTTTTTATTTTTAACTTCTTTTTCTCAAACTTACCATGTCAAAGAGAGTCGGGCCGGGCGCCATTTTTAATTTTCCAATACATCGGTAAACACTGTACATTTTTCGAGCTGAATAAGCATGTTACATTAAATAAAAACACTAGAAAATTATTCAGTTAGGTAGAAAAGTAACTTATCTTGCCTTTGATAACATTTATTTGTTATATATTTGTTTTTTGACAACTTTTTCGAATATATGTATAAACAAAATTTTGATACTTATTTTGATTTTGAAAAAAAAACATTTGTGGCTGTTCGCAGTAAAACATTGTTTTAATTCGCTGTTCAAAACTAATTTAAAGAATAAAAGTGCATGCAAGCTATATATCTACAAAAGTTTATTTTGTTTTTTCAACCATGTTTTTAAATTTGACGAGAAATGTGAGAAATTGCAACAGATTCATAATGCCGAATTGGTTGGGATTGTTGTTATTATACATTCTGAAAACCGAATAGTTCTAAACTAATGTTATTCTGATAACAAAATAGCTCTAATTAAAACATATAAGAACATTTATATTCATATTTTCATGTTTTTCTTAATTCGTTCTTGAATAAAAAATTAAAGAACGCGTGTTGTTTACACTGTGCTATCGCTGATTCTACAGGCTGGAGCTGCTGCTGCTCCTTACTAACTTCATTTGACCAAATTCGAGAAATAGAAACAATTTTTTTTTCGGGTAGGTCCTTTTAAATTATCAATTACCGCAGTCTTACTCAACATAAAATAATACTTTTAATTGATAAAGATAGTAAAAAGATTGATTTACTTACTACTGGGTGTCCGAAGAATTTTTTTTTCAAAATGTTCGATACTCGTCATATTAAAGTCTTATTTTTAACACAACAAAAAAAGAAACGGTCAAAAATATTTCGGACACTTGACAGTATTAAGATTAACACCTCTTCTGATTGGTTCCCAAATTTCATGACGAAATTCTTCATACAATCACGGTACGGACCTTTAGAAAATAGGGGGGGGGGATCATTACAAAACCTTACCGAAAACGCCATTTTATGACGTTCACATTTTTATCACTTTATTTGCTTAAAACTCTTAAAATATATAATGTACATTCATATTTATTAATTCATTTGAAAGTATATTCATTTTCGAACAAAACAGTAGTAATTTGAAGTGCTTTGGTTTAAAAAATATGGCTATTTTAGTAGAACTACCTTGAAATCTGTGATTATCCAAAGCGTTTTTTCGTCCGTGTGTATTACTACTTACTGACAATGTTTTTTTTTTCATGAGTAGAGAAAGTATCACATATAAAAAAAAATAAAGCAAGACTTGAAAGATAAGTGAAAGTTTACTCGTAAACGGAGGGTCCTGTCTTGATGTCACCAATAGTGACCTGTACAAAGTCGTCATCATCAGAATCATCATCATCTTTTCTGTCACCACCGTCATCTTCTCCACTCTGGAACAAAAGTAAAACAAAAGAGTAACAATTACAGTATCTGTATTTTATTCTATTTTCTTCAGCAATATTTTAAAATACTTAGCATTTTTAAAAAAAATTTTTTTTAAACAAAACAAAAAAAACTGATTGACAAAAAAGCATATCTGCTCATGAAATGAACCATATACTACAAAATAAATAAATAAATAAAAAGGCATTGCACCACCCAAAGTTAGGATCTCTTTAGATGTGATCAAACATCTCTAAAAGAGGTTATGTCGGTTGTTGCTGTGACGCTGTTCACGTATTAAATTAAGCCAGCTTCTTCCCTGGCCTGCACTATATATAGTGGCCCATGTATCGCTGTCCTGAGCAAGGTCGCACAAGATGGGTAACCAATCACAATTTCACCATTAAAAGCAGATATCACCTATGAACCCAAGAACTCACCCAAGTTTTCCTAGATAGTTGTTGTCAAAATCTTCAGCGGTCTACCAATACATTTGTACCAACCAGATAGACAGGTAGAAGTTGAGGGAGCTCATGCAAAGGGGTTATAAGTTTGCAATATGACCTTCTATAACACTCTTGACTGGTCCCTATGTACTCAGCACAATATGATGCATGTAAAATCACTTGCGCAGTAGCCACAATCTGTAGCCTCTCTATAATGAATGCCAAAGAATGAAATCCTTCACGATTATGCAATGTATATAGACAGAATAAAGCCAATATAGAGGAGTCAAACCTTATTTTAAAAATATCCTTCAATTCTTTATGAGTAGTTGTAGTTCCTGTGGTAATCAACACCAAATAGATGTTTCCGAACATGATAGAAAATTCCAAGAGACACCTAGACCAGAAATCTGAAGTTGCTTTTGGTACTTTTTATCTGTTGAAAAATCTGTGGTATACAGAAGTGTCACAACAGGATAGAACTGAAGACTTTTCCCCTCAAATAAATTCTCACAGTATTTTTTTTAATATGTCAAGCACAACGTTCTGTCAGTCTTATGCTCAAGTCTGAAATAGCATTTTAATGAGTCCATGAGGCTTAACTTTTTGAAAAAAAAAAAAAAAAAAAAGTGGATGAATGTTTATATGCATTTACATATATCTCCAAGGTACTGTATATCTGTCACAATTGCATTTCAAATAGCATCTTTATGACTAAATAGATAGAATGTACATTCTTAATGTAACGTCCAAGAAGTTTTTGCAATATTTTGAGAATTCATCCTTACCAATTCACCAGCCTCCTTATCATCGGGGTCATCCTTTACTGGAGTACTGTCTGTGTCCTTTGGAGTAGATGCTTTCTCCTCCTCTTTTGGAGAACCTGCAGATTTGATGCTCGTCTGCGACTCTTCATTGACATCTCTTCAAATCGAAACAAAATTAAAGGCAGATTAGATGCTGTTTAACTGAATAACAAGAATATCTCCAATCGAGTCATTTTATTGTTTATCATCATATCTCTTATTTTAATTAATAATCTCACTTCAACTTTAAACCTTTCATTTTAAAATCCATCTCGTAGAATATAAGATAGGAATATACAGATCAAACACTCTTAAATATTTTAGACTAGTCTGGCCATCCAGTATTGCAAGATGCAAAACTGTAACATCTTTTTATCTTTATCCCATGTTTCCCCTCTCCTATTCCCCACCCGCCTTTTTCTCTCTCTGGATGTACATGCAGATACAACTCCCCTTTATATAGATTCTGCAAAGAATGAATCAGCATAAGAGAAGTAAATCCTTGATAAAAAACACAATTACTTCTTTTTAGTATGTAAAATAGCTGAATAAAATGATTGAAAAACCAAGCACCCTTGCACCCTTAATGAAATCAGTCAACACCTACCATTCTGTACAACAAACTATGTTGGTAAATGAACATAAGATTATTGAAATTTCTTCTAATATTGTTATCATTCTTTTTTTACAATAACTTGTGTCCACAGTGTTTCCCCACAAACTGCATTGACATAGCCTTCAAACCCAACTATTTTCAAATAATATATTTTTAATTTAGATATTATTCATCCTGGGAAAATGCTAATCAAGAATATACTGATTTTGTGGGTGCGTATTCTGTATTTTTTTAGTTTTAACTGTACACATACACAACTACCTTTTATATAATAAATAATCTCCAAAGAAATAAAGTATCCTTGTAAATTCAATTTTTACCATTATTTCGGTGTTCATCTAGTTTATTCTTAAAATGTTATATATTAATACTAATTTTAATTCAATTAAGCAAATTAGTATTAAGCAATTTGTATATATATATTACCCTATTAAAAATAAATATATTGCAATTTTTGTTGTCAATAACTTTCAGTATAAAGATAATATAAAAAGAAATTGTATAAAAAAAAAAAATTTGGAAATTTAATTCATAATTGACTCGAGAAATTAAAAAAACTTAGTTTAATATTTAATCAAAAAGCTTAAAAAATAAATTATAGGCATTTCATTTAAATTATTTGTCGATAGAAATATCTAAAAATATGTACTTACGTGGTTGATGAGGGTTCATTATTCTCTTTCGTCTCAGAATCTGATTTAAATAAATAAATAAACCTTAATTATTTATTTGCATATTAAGCATATACATTTGGCTGTATTTTGAGGATAAGAATTGTCATTGTTATTTTAGAACTGGTTTCATCATCTTTGTTATCATATTTCAACTATCTTGCCCTCCCATCTTCTTCAGGTGCATAGTGTCAAACTTTGGACCTGTGACGTTACCGAAACAAGTCTTTGCAATCTAAACAGCTAGACCATTCACATGGTCGCCACTTATCTGTCATAGTAATAGTGATTATCTCTTTTTCTCTTTCACTATAGTAGCAACTGTAGAGTTGTGTTTGTCTCTTTGTAGCAACAGTTGTCATATATGGTTGAAAGAATAACATTTTTGATTTGGGTTTTAATGATCTTTGTTTTGTTTTTTTGTTGTTTTTATTTGTAGTTTTCTTAAGGATATACAATATCATAATTTTCACCCAGTCCATTCCTCATTTGTTTTTTGTTTTTGTTTTTTTTTTTCAAATAAAGTAGGGTTACATTTGCAAACATGAAAAACTATTTTAGAATCACATCTGAATTATAATTACTTCAAAAAATTCACATATAAATGTATCCAAACAATAAAAATAAAACCCTATCTTTCAAAACCTATTTAGTAAATTTATGGTAATCTGAGAGCTAATCCTACCAGGATTGTAGAGTCAAAATTAGAAATTTGTTCAAAATCTGACTGATGATTGCGGAATATTGGAAGAATTTAAAATAAAGAGTTGAAGTCGAATATTTCAAAATTCTAGGAACTGGAACCAGAATTTTCGGAATCATTGGACCTTATAACTTCTAACTCCACAACCCTGAATCCTGCGTACAAGAACAGATACTCTTAAAATGCATCCATATAAAATGTGTGTTTACTAATGTGATTGATTTCAAACATAAACAACAACTCACAAAGCCTTGCGGGACACATTTAAAAAAAAGCGATGAGAATGTTTGTTCATACAGTTCTGAATTTTTGAGATGAGGAATGATTGTTTGTATTATTTGGACTACTGTTCTCATCATTTTCACAACACCGTCAGGTTTATCTTGTAGAATTTGAGAATCTTTGTCAAACTCAGGAATCTGCACGGAATTTTTAACCTGTGGTGCAGTGGATAGAGTACTTGGTAAAAATTCAGTTGGAAAAGTTATGCTCAATCCTCAGTGCGGGCAGCACCCAAAATACAATTGCAAATTACTTAGAACTTCTACCCAATTATGGCTGATGGAACAAGAGCATGCTACCCCCATGGATTAAATAAAGGGTTTTGTTTAAAATTCTGTGCAGAGTCCTGAGTTTGACAAAATACACCTGAAGAAGGTCAGAGATTACGTCGACCAAAACATTATGAAAATAACGCTCAAGATAAAAATAGTAACCCGAAGAATCCAAATAATACAAATGTTCATTCTTATCACATGAATAGTAAAATAGACTATTTACAAATGATTTTTCCAGCAGGAAAAGTAATTCATTTTTCTTATTTTAGTTCATATACTTCTATTTTCAGCAGATTTTGAAAAATTCAAATAACTTTATCAAAATTCACATTTTTTACTGATTTAATTTGAGAATCGTTTTTTTTAACATAATTTGTTTGATTTAAACATATTTTCATTTTATTTTTATAAAATAAAAATTTTAAATTAAACAAAAATTAGATTGATAAAACAAAACAACAAAAAAACTTTAAACATATTTTTTTTATTATTTCCTAGCCTTCAGGCTAGAATGCAAGTGTAATATTTGTTCTGTAAAGAAAGATCCTTCTCAACTGGGATGACAACATCGAATTGATGCATTTTCTTTCTATTTTAAGTCAAACAATTTTTTTAATGAAATTTATTTAATTTACAATTAAATGAATTTTTTTTAATAGATAACTTCTGTTTGAATTGATTTCTTTTGGAAAAAGTTTTGGTGGACAGGTTTTGGATTATTGTGAAAATTGAAAAATAAAATTATAAAAACTTAAAACTGGTTTTAGTAGGAAATAAAGTAGTAAATCCTTTATGCTTAAGTGCACAAAAGAACTTGATTATTATATAGCTTCACTACTACCACTCGCAAGAGGTGATGATCCATTTCAGTGATGGAAAAAGACATAGAAGACCTTACTACTGCTAAGTAAACTGGCTTCAAAATATTTAAGTGCACCACCTTCATCTGTCGTGAGTGAGAGGCTCTTTAGTACAGGTGGTAATGTGTATGAACCTATGAGGAACAAACTGTGTCCTGAGAATGGAGAAACTGTAATGTTTCTACATTACAATTTAAAAATATTCAACTTTAAATACTGATGAGACTATGAGACCAGAGTAGGCAGGCAGGAAAAATAGAAGTAGAGCAGCAGATGCAGAACTACAGCCTATAGTTATTCACTTAAAAAATTATAATTTGTACTTTGTAGTTGGTTTTGTAACGTTTTTTATCTAATTGTTTAATTAGATTCATTTAAGAATTGGAAATTGCACTTTGTATGTTGTAATTTTATTTCATAGAAGCAAAAAGCCATAATAGTGGCCAGACACTTCCCAAATGTTAAGTTAAATTAGCAGTTACTACGTTAATGTGTCAAAACTATCTGATGAGTCACTGGGCAGTGATAAAATGGTTTAAATTTAACAGAACAGAGAAAAGTAATTAATCAACCGATTAATCAGCAAATAGGCCGATTACCGGCCGATTAATCAGTACACCCCTAATGTATAGTTCCTTCAGCTATAGTCAAAATCAAAACTCATGAAAAATTCTTGGTAAAATTATTTATTACAAGAAATGGAAGGTTATAACAATTAAACCATAGTCACTCATAAGAAAAATGATATAAGCATTACACACAAAATAACACGGTATTGTATTAATATATAGATAATTGATCTTTAAGATCAATTTTGAAGTTTAAACATCCATTTTAAAAATAGAATTTCCTAATTATTCAATATATTTGAATATCAATTAATTGTAAAGCAGCCTAATATGTGCTTTTTCACAAAATATTAATCTGCTAGTGGTAATGAGCATTTCTTGGGATTCATTTAGCATTCAATAATGTATGGAAGGATGTCACTTCCTATTTTAACTGCTCAAATCTTAAAAACAAACAAATTACATTTGCAAATGTTTATTACTGCTGTTTACACGAGTTGTTTTGCTTATATTGTTTACATTGAAAAAAAATAAAAACTGTCTTTGTACGACTAAAGTAAATATATATTTTTTATCATTTTATATTTTTTTTAAAATTATTTGGATATTTTTTTTAAATTATTTGGATTATTCGGATTACTGTTCTCATATTCAGGTGTTACTCTCAAAACGTGTCGGCCAATGTAATCTCTAACCTTCATCAGGTGTATCCTGTCAAACTCAGAAATCTGTACAGAACTTCGATCGGAACACTTTATAGAATCCACAGAGGTAGTATGCTCTTTTTTTTTGTCAGCCATGACCAGGTAGAAGCCTTAAGTAATTCACAATCATATTCTTAGTAATGCTCACACTGAGGATTAAACCTTTAAAAGAGTGTTGTTTAGAACTGAATTTTACTTGAGTAATTTATCCGTTACACATATTCTTGCAGACAATTCTTGTATGAATTTTGGGAGCTTTAAACATTTTTTTTTTTTTTTTTTTTTAGATGTGCAAGAGAACAGTAATCCAAATAATTCAAATTATCAATCCCCAAAAATTCAGAAACATGCATTTTATTTTTTAAATGTGAATGTTTATTGAAAATTTTCTGGTGAATTTTAATATTTGGCAAAAATCTAACCAGCGATCCGACCTAAAACATATTTTCACTCTGAAACGATCCTCACTTATTTAAAAATATTGTTAAATCTTTAACAAACTACAATTTTCATTTTTAGTTTGAGTATTACATTAAAACCATAAGTCAAAAGCTAAAACAAGATAATAGCAAAAAACGTTGCTTCCATTCGTCCTTTCAAACTGGTTTGTATATGTAATTTGATGAAAATTCAAAACTTTTTTCCTTAAACGAATTCAGTTGATTATTATTACAAGTATATGTAATATTTAGTACGAAAGTTTCAATAATACAATTATTTGTGTATGAAAGATTTTTTTTACAAGTAAAATTGTTAAAATTTATTTTTAATGTCAGAAATTAAAGAAAATTTAGTTAGAAATTATTGATAATTATGTTGTAATGTCCAATTTCTTTAAAAAAGAAAGCTATACAGTAATTTTAGAAATGACTGAAGCTAGTTACTAAGAAAACTCATTTAAAAAATCAGAATGAACAAGAAATTTCTCTTCTTCAGGTATCCATAGATAAAAATCCATCAAAATACTCATTTTGGTGTATAAACAGATTCTTGTTTGGAAGAAAAAAAGAAAAGAAATGACTGTTTATTTTTCAAAATAAAAATGAATATTTCTTACTAGTTTAATAATTTAATCTTTAAATAAACTATTTGACTTTAAAACAACTTCTTATATACCTTATTTTAGGAAGATTTAGAAAACAAAAATTAAAACAATTGAACTCAGATGTACACATAAAGCAATGGCATATTAGGATTCCATGGTTCATTTCAGAGGTACCAAACATACATTCATTATGTTCATGGAATTTCATTAACATTTGACAGTTTCAGAAGTCTCCAGCAAAATTGAAAGGTTTTGGATACCTAATCAAAATTTATACCATTTTTGAGGGCAACACTTTTTATGCTAGTCACCAATCAAAATCAAGATTTTGCATCATGTGATTCAAACTTTAAAACTTTACAATTTAAATATTTGCCGATTTTACAATATTTTTTGGACAAAATATGTAATAAAAAGAACCTCCAAAGCTGAGAGACTCAAAGGGGACACATTCCAATTGACTGCTAACATACATGTCATTTATCAACAAACATACACAACCTGACTTTTTTGTTTTATTTGTTAATTTTATATGAAGGAAAAATTTATTTAAAACAAAAATGGAGAGAATATATATTTTTTATGTTGGGTATTTTTTTCTTGGCGGGAAGGAGGGGGGGTTCACAAACATTTTAATAAATGAACGTAGAGATCATGATTTTTTAAATGAGATTTTTTAGATACCCTCATTTGTCTTCAGTGATTGAAGGAGAAATCCTTCTAGGCCTAGGCAATATTTATACTTCAAATATCAAATCTTTAGTTTAATTTACAAAACTTAATAAACAAACAAAACACTGCAGAGATCAGTTGACAAACTTCTTCACTTTTTCTATAAGCAAAAGTAAACAAACGAAGTTGAACTCTTAAAAAAAATGTTTAATGATATAAATATAATATTAATTATTTATAAAAGAAAAAGGTTCTCATGTACTTTTGGTCTACCTGTTTCTATTCTTGTTTTTTCTTGCTCACAGCCCCATATTCATAGCAGTGGGTCTGCATCAGTAGACTTTTTTCCTTTTTTTACCAAAACGGACATAAACAATGTTTTTTTATTGATATAACTTATTGCATGGTAAAAATAATTAAATTAAAACCAAAATGATTTTTTTCTTATTTCAAAATATTTAAGTAAAAATACCATTTTTTACTCGATTACTAAATTTAAAAAATTATTCTCATTTGGTTAGCAGTTTTGTTATTTCAAATTATTTAATCAAGTAAAATTTCCATTCAAAGGTCGATAAGAAATTTCGAATTTGTTAGAATAAATTTTTAAATGCAGTATTCAAATAAAAAAAACAAACAGAATTTTTACTTGATTAAATAATTCAAAATAAGAAAAATGGATGTTTGTTTAAATTTAATTAGTTTTAGTGTGCAATAATTTATATCAGTTGAAAATAGGTTAAACTTTAAAAAAAAAAAAATAATTAAAAAATAAAGAAAAAATTGTTAATGACCGTTTTGGTAAAACAAAAAAAAAGTCCATTGATGTGGTCCCCTGCTACGAATTTAGAATAGGGGCATGTGAGTGAGAAAATGCACCCTACATTAAAAAATAAATATTTGATATTTTTTCTTAATGCTTAAAAGAAAAACAAAACGAAATTGAATAATCAGAGAATGGACTTATTTCAAAATGAAAAATTACTTGATAAACACTGTCTCTGCATTCGTTTATTGAAAAGTTTTGTTAAAAAAAAAAAAAAAAAATTGAAATCAACCCTACCCAGAAAAAAACACACCCTACATAAAAAATATATTTGCCTACTTTTCTTTAAATCTTTCCTTAATATTTAAAATTCACAAATAAAACCAACAACTCAGATTGTGTATGTTTACAAATGACATGTATGTTGGAAGTCAACCAGTGTCGATTGGAGGGTGTCCAATTTGAGTCTTTCAGCTTCTTGGGTCCTTATTCCATACTTCATCCTTTGTTTTTATTTATTTATTTTAAATTTCCTCCCTCCATAAGAGCCTGCTTTTGCCTTTTACTCCTCAAAATAGAATTGATGTTATTTTTGTTTTGTTATTCATATAAGACAACACTTGTTGCATGTGTTTTTAACTTGAAATGCACTTTAGTGGTTGTGATTAATGCAGGGAAAAGGAAAATGAAACAAAGTATTGGAATTGTTTAAGAAATCAAAATATAAATTAATCGATTTCCATGGTCTTTTAGTTAAAAGCAAAGTGTAGTTTCTGTTCTAATACTATATTTTTCTGTCCTCGATCAATGTAGGAGATATCTTTGCAAACGGAGGCAATTTTTATTTTTGTCCCAATCCTAAAAGCCCACTTTTGGGGTGCTGGATTTTCCCCACATTGTGTCTAACTTTTCCCTTTAATTAATCACAGCTACTAAACAAGTGAGAGAAATCTAACTATGCCCCCCCCTCAAAAAGATGGCTCAGGAGTGGATAATAAAAAATAATTACATCAGTTTAGAAGAACTTTTAAACTGATCGAGGACACAATCAATACTACATTGAGTGTAGCATCAAAACAGATACTTTATTTTGCTCATTAAACATAAATTAGAAAGTTCAGTTATCTCCCTTATAAAAAAAATAGTTTGTGACCCTATTTTGGACAATTCTAATAATTCCTCAACCAAAAAAAGAACAAGCTTATAATTTCAATTGTTTGACTGAGTCATCTACAAATAATTGCGCATTTGGCAAGTATCAAAAGTGAAAACCAACTGGCGACCATTATGGATAATAAAGGTCTTAATATCATAAAAACTACTTGGTAACAATTTTAAATGTAACATTTCTTCAAAACAGACCCAAATAAGACTAAAAATCAACTTTTGAAAGACAAGTGTTTAGTTGGTACACATCGAAATTTTCACATGTATCTTTAATCAAAAAAAAAAAATTAAAAAAAAAATCATCATCCACAATTACATTCTGAGATTTTGTGTTTAAAAATGGCAAGCTGTAATTAAAATCAAGAGAGATAAATCAGTTTGTCATACAAAATTGACCGCACAACTCTTCCATACTTGTTATTTTGGCAATTTGGAATTTTAACTTATTGTTATTGGAGGCAACTTAGTGTACTAACATAGTTGAAAAAAAAATCACTTTTTACAATTACACGAATATTTTGTTTATGAAAAATTACAATATCATTGCATTTTACATTTTTTGTTATTAATGTTATACAACTTTCAAATTAAAAATTATATTAAATAAAGCAGTTGAAAAAAGGTCAATGTTACCTTATGCTACAACAGAACACCGACCACTCTAATTTGTTTTTTTAGGGTTATTCGAGGTCGCTGATAACGAATCTGATAATCAAACCCATCACAAATTTACCGTTTGCATGGTATGAACCCCTGGATCCTGGGACTATTTTGCGCCATTTCACTGCCTTCAATAGTGTTTTCTTACATGATGCGTGCATGTGTGCACACGCGCATAGTGAAGTGACTTATCACATCGCAGAGGAATCTATAGCGCACATTTGAAATAAAGTTTGCAAAGAAAAAAAAATGTGGTTTATTTTTTTTTTTGTGTAGTTTTTAATGCTTTTTCATTTATCTCAAAAGAAGTTTTCACGAGTTTACAAATACATTTTTGTTTTTCATTCTTTTTTTGGGTATTCAATTATAGAACTTGAATAATAAAATATATAGATGTTAATGCAGAGAGTGATCCGCGCTATTTTTTAAAATCGTATTTCCACATTTAATTAAAGTTTTGATATGTTTTTTATTCAATTGTAAGGTTAAAGTACAGAATAGGTACAAAACATCCTCCCATGTTAAGAATGGCTTTTTAAATAATAACGTTATTATTTCAGCACGGATCACTCTCTGCATTAGTACCAATATATATTATGAACTGTTTTACAAACATCAGTTGTTGGTAATTTTTATTTATTTTTTTTTTATCAAAAATCATAAAAAAAAAAAAAAATAAAAGCTTATACAATAAAGCATATTTCCAAAATAATTGTTTTTGATTGTCACTCACATTATAAAATTTGTTTATATATAATGAAATGAGATTTTTTCATATATAAACAAAATCTTATTTCATTGTACTATTGGAAAAAAAAATAGTTAATAAATATTTTTACTATAAACGTTATAATTTTGTTAATAAAAGTTCAAATAAAGACTGAATAAAACTTCTATTTTTTTTATATTTGCATTTAAAAAGAAAAAATATACATTAAAAGTTTTGGTCATCCGTAACTAAAAATTTGACTGACGTCACTTCCGCCAAATGGCTTTGTAAACAAAGAAGTGCTTTACTTAACACATTTTTATTTAATAAATTGTTAGGTGAAAGTACCTAATAGTTACAAAACGCCCTCCCCATATTAAGAATAACTTTCTAAATGTAAATAATAACGTTATTATTTCAGCATGATAACACGTAACAAAAAAGTAACCAAAAAATCTTTCTTTTTTTTTTACAATTTTTAATAAAATAGTTACTCCCCCTAGAACAGCGAATTAAGATTCCAAATTGTTATTTTTTTCTACTGGGTCATTTTTTGCAATTTATACTGATTTCAACATGACACATAATTACGCAATAATGTTTGCACCTGAAATGCGTTGGTTTAAAAGATCACTTATCTACACGAGCGAGCGCCGTTTTTTATGGCCCTAAACAAAAGAAAAACGGTAATTCTCTTACTTGTAAAAAATAACGGATTAAATTAAAATTTTATATGATTAACCGAGAAGATATTTTTAAAAGACCGTTTGAATTCAGTTTATTTCGATAGATGGTCGCCATTTACGTGCCTCCCCACGAGGACAAACTTAAACACATGGTCGATTTATAATGTATAGAAAAATCTAGCTAAACACTAAGACTCAACCTTAGATCAAAATAAGATTATCATATATTTAATAAATCAAATAACAAAAAATACAAAGCGTATTTCAAATTTAAAAAAAAAAAAAGAAAGAAAGGAGGGAAAAACACATTTTGCTAAACAATCACAGAAAAGCCTTCTTTTAAGATACCGGTATATTTTCGTTTATCAAAATCTCATGCGTTTAGATTTCAATAAGATATATCTTTCCAGAAATATTTCTTGGAAAACGTAATTAATAAAAAAGATATTCTTGCCTCCGTAGAGCCATGCATCATCATCTTCTACGCCGTCGACCGCTGCAGGTGGAGCGGCAGATGTTGAAGTAGCCGCCATCTTTAAAATGATACTTCCTTTCTCGTCTAACATTTCCGGAAATCTCGTGGACGAGATTTAATTTTTTATCTTTTTTTTTTTTTATTATCAATTAATTTTACTATAAATTACTATTAATTTTATTTATTAAAATAAATTATATTTTCACAAATATTAAAATAAATTATATTTTCAAAAATAGAAATGATATATATAAAATAAATTTTCAAACGGCTTTATAATAATTTCTTTTAAAGTCATACAACTTTATTATTTTTCTTATTTTTTTTAATTCAAGAAATTATTTTCAAGAATAACAATTTTTTTTTAAATTGAGGAGCTATATTTAAAAAGGAATAATGTATATAAAAAATGCTCGTTAAAACTTATATTCATTTCTTGATTCTAACAAACATGTTTTAAGTGATTTTGTTTCCAGTTCATTCCTATTTCAGTCACGTAAATTAGAGTGAAATGGGTTTGATTATTATTACTAAATACCTTATTGTTATTCAAACAACATTTAGTAAAATTATAACATTAAAAACAGTAATTTCTAGCAGGTTTCATTGTACACGTAAGCTACCAAAAATGGAAACTAGGCCGGAAAAAATAGTCACTATCTTTATAAATAATGTGAAACAAAAGCTAGCTAAGGAACAACTATAAGTCAAATTCATATCCCTGTGAGCATTGGATGGCGTCACAAAAGGACGCCGTCATTTATTAAAACAAAACATCGGCCAAATCCTTTGTGACGTCACAAAGTATGACGTTATTCACTATAACAGGAAGACCCTTTATGACACTAAATAATGAAGTAACAAACATATGACGTCACCCATTTAAACAGAGAACAGACGATCTTGGACGACGATAGGTATTGCCAAGTGTAATGAAAAACTCGAAGTCAGATTAAGCTTGGGAAGATTTATTTAACTGAGAACATTGCAGAGACTTTATACGGGCTCACAATGATTTAAAAGGAATGGGGGGAATACTTAAGGGAAGTAATTCACTTCTAGAGAGCATAAATAAAGAAGGTTCTCCTTTTCAGCATATTCTCCGTCCCTCAGGAAAATTCGAGGTCGTACGATTGTCAAGAAAAAAGGATTAAACATAATCTCAGGAGCAGGTTTCTGCTTAAACTTAAACAAAAAAGTTCAAAGCTGGTAGTTTTCAATTAAATACGGGAGAACTTTAACGAATTCTAGTAGAGCGTCAAAGATTCAGCATCAGTATCCCCTGAAGAGTTACTTTGGTGATCATCAGAGAGGGAAGAGTGAGGAAATGTAGAAATTGAGTTATCAGCGATGGAGTTCTTGCGAGCACTTGGCAGAGGAGCAGAAGAGTTAGACTGTAGAATGTATTCTGTAGCTGTCAGTTCTCCGGCTCTGGATCAATTTCTGCCTCCAAACTGCTCGATCTATCACCCAATGGAGATATGTGGTGTAAGGATACAGTTATCGCTTGTCCATTATTGAAGCATACATATGCGTAGTTAGAATTACTATGTCAACAGCCTCCGCTAGGGGTTCATATTTGATGGGGGGGGGGCCACTTTGAAGTAGGGATCTACTTTTTTGTGCCACTTTGAAGTAGTGGCCTATTATTGGGGACATAATTTGCGGGGTCATTATGAAGGGAGATGAGTAGAAAGATGTTTGTTCACATGACACTTGAACTTCTGCATATCAGTACAGTTTGGAAAGCAGAATCCCGGAAGGGAGTTCCAAAGACTTGCAGTTCTGGGGAAGAAACTATTGGAATAAAAGGCTTTCTTACACCTAGGGATCTTTATTGTAAAGGGGTGAGACTTAGTTACTTGTCGGGTTTGTCAGGGGTAGTCACGTCGAGGAGGTACAAGTGCTTGCAATTCGTCAGAGCATTCACCATTAAAGTATTTGTAGAACAGGCAGAAGGATGCAATATTTCGTCAATGGGACAGAGGCTGAAGCCTAGATGACAGTTCAGGACCTATCAGGTTCGCGACTCTCTTTTGAACTCTGTCCAGGAATGAGAGACAAGCAGCAGATGCACCAGCCCAAATGTGACAACAGTACTCCATACATGGACGAATGGTGGCCTTATAGAGTACTTTCAGGCGTAAGTAATTTTCTAGCATGGTAGAAAGAGCCCAACTTCTTTGCAGCAGCCTTGGCAATGCTCTCAATGTATCTATTCTAGTTCATGTTCCCTGTAAACGTTTAGCTGAGGAGTTTAAAAGAAGTACTTTCAGGCAATGTGTTCTTGGCCATTGCTATTGGTGGTAGAGAAGGTTTCTTGTAGTTATTGAAGGAAATAAGCTTAGTCTTGGCAGCGTTGAATGTGACCATCCATTTTTGTCCCCATTCCACTACAGATTGGAGGTCATCCTCTAGTGTTTCTGCCATTTCCTTAGATGTGTTCATTTGTTTTCCCCTCATGCCTGTTATAGAGAGTGATATCATTGGCAAATATACCCATCTCCAAAACAATTTTATCAGGGAGGTCATTTATGAATATCAGGAATAATAAAGGTCCAAGGATAGACCCCTGAGGTACTCCCGCATTTCTCTTACTTAAGAAAGATTTAATTACATTATGTATTCTTCCAGTGATACCATATGATCTAATTTTCCTTAGAAGACCATTGTGCCATACCCTGTCAAAAGCCTTAGATATATCAAGGGCTACCGCTCTACCCTCCTCTGTTTTGTCCAGTGAACGGTACATACGTTCAGAGACTACAGTTAAGATATCTGCTGTTGAATGGGCTTGCCTGAAACCATATTGTTTGTTGGTCAGGAGTTTAGCAGCTGTAAGGTGTTGGACTAGGGCTTGATTAACTAAGGACTCAAATATTTTGGCAAAAAGTGGGAGGAGGCTAATGGGGCGATAATTTAGTGGGTCAGTTCTTTCACCAGAATTCTTGAAGACTGGTGCCGCAGAAGCGGTTTTCCGTGTACATTTAGTGTTTGTGAGACACCTAGGAACAGAATCTCCTGTGGTTGATTTCCTTTGGAAATTGAAGAAAAGTTTATGGGGGTTGCAATTAATGGAGGCAGAAAGCAATGAACGAATGTTGTGGAGGTCTACATCTAGTATTCTCTCCCAATTAGTTATAGGAAGATTTCTTGACTGTAGAACCAAACTCACAGTTTTCCAGATGATTCTATGATATCTCTCCACTTGACCATTACCTTGAGGATTGGAAGCAGTTGTTCAACTGGTAGCAATACCTCGAGGAAGCAGGAATTCCTTTAGTTCGTCCAATATGAAAGCCACCACACAATTTGAGAAGGATTTCCAAATATAGAGTATAAACTAATCAGAAGTTTCTGGACAGCTGCAGCTGCAACATTGGCACAAGGGAAAGCAAAAGGAAAATGAGAGTATTTGTCAATCATTGTCAGTATTTAGCTGTTGCAAGAATTTGAAGGTAATGGTCCCTTGAAATCCACACTTATTCTCTCAAATGGTTGACTTGCTTTTATGGCATCTTAAGGAACCTACGTTTTACTTCAGAACAGACCCTGCAGATTTTTATAACTGTTCTCACATCTTCCACAGAATATGGCAGATTCTTGCTCCTAACAAAATGTAGCATTCTGGTTACCCCTGGGTGGCATAAGTCTGAGTGCAAGGAGTGTAACCTGTCAGCAGAGGTAGTAGAGGAACAAATTCAAGACAAGGCATCTGCAGTAGCATTTTGTTTCCCAGGATGATAAGCAATGTCGTAGCTAAAACGAACAAGTTCTAGTTTCCATCTCATGATCTTCTCATTTTTAATTTTTCTCTTGCTTTTGAGGTCAAACATAAAAAGACTGATTTTTGGTCAGCGATCAGCTTAAAATTTTTCCCAAGTAGTAAATGTAGCTGTTTTCAGATCGCTTCTTCAACTTTATAGGCCTCCCTTTCAACTGCAGAGTGCTTTTGCTCAACAAAGATTAAAGTTCTTGAAACGAAGGCCACAGGCCCAGAGTTCTGAATCAAAGATGCAGTGATGGCATGTTCTGAAGCATCCGTTTTGACCTCAAATGGAAGGAAAGAGTTTATGGCTACAAGGGACGATTCAGCAATTTCTTACTTCAAGTATCTAAAGGTGTCTGTTTGTTCCTTATTGAGAGGAATATTGGTAATTTTGGTAAGAGGATGTAATTTTTTGGAGAAGTTTGATATCTACCTGGAATAGTGGGAGAACATTCCCATAACTTGCTGAAGGGTCTTGAGGAACAAGCATGTCCATCCATCCATTGAGCCTGTTGGAGTAAGGTTTTACTGAGTCTTTGTTTATTGTATATCCAAGCAAGTCCACAGAGGTAAGAGAGAGTACAGTGTCAGTCCATATTTAGTCACAGCACTCATGAACCTTTTCAAGTTAGCCTGATTTTCTCCACATACTGTAACATTATCACTGTAGGTGAAGGTTCCTTGAAGATCTTCTCACTTGCTACTCCATTGATTACTCCAAACAGAATTCGACAGAACTGATACAGATATCCAGAAGCTTTGAAGGCTGTATATTTTCGTTCTTCTAACTTGATGGCAACTTGATGATAAGCACTGATTAGGTAAAGAGTGCTGAAATCATACTTCTTTTTCTGTAACTCAGACATTCAACGATTAGAGAACGATTAGAGAATGCTCAAGGGAAGTAATTCACTTCCAGAGAGCATAAATAAATTAAGAAGAGTGCTCTTTTTTCAGCACACCAAAACCACATCAATAATTGATATAAATTGTTTATAAAAGTTGTTATAGCAAAGGAAGAACATGAAAGGTAAATATATGGATATACATATAAAAATGGAAATAAATGAAACTTTGAGAGAATTATTAAATCATAAACAGATTTTTGTAAATTAAAAATGAAGACAAGCGAAATTTTATAACAAAATATTTTATACAAAAGATAAGAATATAAAAGTTATTTTAAATCATGAAAATGTTCATTTATGAAAACTTGTGTTTGGTGAAGTATTGAAATTATTACAGAGTCACTAACTGGGTGCCCTGTGATTGAATAAAAAGCAAACAAGCATAAGCTACCTTTTTAAAATCTTTACCTAACTCCACATGAGTTTTTTTTTTTTTTTTCAAAGCCCCCTTTCTCTTTTGATTGTTGTTGTGGTATAATGAAGAGACTCTCTTTTCGGGGAGCTGGGGGTTTCTTGTAGCAGACTTGTCACTTACTTGTTGAGAAGTGTGCAGTGACAAGCTGGCACAGATATTCATACAAAATGTGGGGCCTGCCAATTCAACAGATTGACAGGCCACGTGTGTGATCTTAGATTGCTTATGTAATCAGATGCACAGTGAAAAGTCAAACCTGGTTGCTGTCCTAAGAACTGAAAACTAAAATAATATTTCAGTCGCTTTGTTATGCATATCTCTACCTCTTTATCTCTCTCTATGCCTTTCTCTTGTTTCTCTCTTTTCTTATCATTCTCTTTCTCTCTCTTACAAAGAGAAGAATTAACTGTTTTACTCAGTTGAAGTTGCAACTCTGAATAGGGCAAGCTGCATGCCAGCGATGTATATAGCATTTTTGCACTGGCTGACGACAGATGGTCAAGAATAGGTTTTGAAGTTGAAAATGCTCTTTTCAATTGCTAAAAATAAAATTCTTTTATTTAAAAGAAAAAAAGATGTCTAGACACTTATTTTGTACAAACGTTCAATTCTGACAAAGCGGTCCCTGCTATCAAAAACAATGATAAAATCCTACCCATAATAACGTCAAGAAGAGAAGCACTAGCAGATGTAGCCGACGTCAAATGAACCGTAATCAACACTATTGAACCATTGAGGTAATGAACGTTTGTATCGTATCAACCCCTAAGTTTAAACTGGATGTGCCTATTGTTTGATTTTGTCTAACACCTAGGGAGCTGGTTGCCATTTCCAGGAGGTAATCACAGTTTCAAGAAACGTTTCCACGACAACTTTCCTCAGCAAATAATCATGCTTACATTTTGCTCTCCATCATCTAGACATGTGTAAGGATTAAAATCAGCGACTGGAGCACAGAAGACAAGGCACTATTTCTTCAACTTAGGCAAAATGATGCAGGAAATATAAAATTGTTAAAAGGACACATCTTTCAGATAAGCTCCCGCAAAAGCTGTCTGCTTACAAGATACTTTCCTTTCGTCTCCTTTAATATAAATACAAACTTTTTTTTTAATAATATTTTTGGTGCTTCTATATTGAACAAACGAATCATCATATTTAATTTCATAAAGAACAAATAATACCTGTGTAATTGTCATGGTGCAAATAGTAACACATCCAAAAATTATGAAAATAATAAGGTAAAAAATTAATTGTTAATAAAAAAAAGAGACCAGTAAACAGGGGCGATAATTAAGTTCTATTGTTTGCATCACATGACTAACATAATTCAAAATGTCGGACAAATTTTATCCCCTATATAAACTTAACAGAAAACTGTTTTTCATTAGTAATTATTTATTTGCCTTATCGTTTTTCGTAATTTTTGGATATGTTACTATTTGCAGTATAATAATTACATAGGTACCATTTGTTTTACTTGAAATTCAATATTTCAATTTTTGAATTTCGTTCATTGAATATAGAAGCATCAGATTTTCTTTTGTGTTTGTGTTTCTTTCTTCGTGCTGGTGTCACAATATCTTTGTTACCAAATAGAATCGGGAAAATCCCAATAGAATAAGGTTGAATAAATAGTAAGCAGTCACAAGTCAAAAAGTTCACAGTGTGAATAATATGCTCTTGTAAGTAATATACGAATGTTAGTATTTGGCAGCGTGGCATTGTGTATGTGTGCACATTGGTTTATCTTATTTTTGTTAGTGTGTGTAAAGCTTTAAGCAGCAATTTGTTTCTGTTCCCGTTACTCTCGCTAGTGTGTAAGAATGTATGTGCAAGATGAAGCAGTTTAGTATGTGAGTCATTGAGTCTGTTTCAGTCTGTCTTTCTTCCTTCACAGGTACGGGTGGGAATGGGGGGGGGGGCAATTTATGGCTATCTGGTGAAATCTGGGGTTTGCTGTTTATTTCCTCGTTTTTAAAATAGTTTCTAAGTTTGTATTCGCTTATCATTTTGACCTGGACTTGAGGATGGATTTTCATTGGTTGAAAATATGTTAACATGTTTTTGTGAAAACTTACTTTTGTGAAGTGACAAGGAGAGTGAATTGAAATGAAGTGAAGAAAGAAAAAGGATAACTTAATTCAAATCATCTGCTCTTTTCGCGTTTGTTTGAATCATTTTACCACATGCCTGATAGACAAGATATCAAGATTTGTGAAAGCCATGCAGGGATGGTGAATGGAGCATGCCCAGTAATTTTCAAGGCCCAGCCAGAAAGAGAATAACATCTAAATTTTCAATGTAGGAAGAATGAAATTTCTGACTAACGGAGAGGAGAGCACATACATACAAACATTGATAAGAATAATTCATGGGAAATAACTCAGATATAATTTATAATTTGCCATTGCATCTGAGTGTATGAAAATGGTTGAGGAAATTTCAATAAAAAATTATACTAAATTTATTTAGTGTAACAGGGTTGCCTAATGATGAGATTTTAGTTAATAATGAATTCAACGAAAGGAAGTCTTATTTTAACATTTAATAAACAACTTTATTTGTCATTTTCGTTAGTAGCATGTACAAGAGAGAAGCAGGTTAGTAGGTGGAAGTGTTCTTATGTGTAAGGATAGTATGAATATTATGCTGGCTTGTTGAAGGAGAGAATAGTTCAGTTTACATGTGTTTGTAGCCAGTAATCATTGGGACAAAGGAGGATGGTGAAAGAAGAAAGAAAGAGCAAAGTCTTCAGCATGTGCCTACGTGTTGTAATGGGCACTAGGAGTGGATAGCAATGTATTGACGAGGCCAGTTCTGTAGCATGATAAAGAAAGTTTATGGAAGTACCGCACATGGAAATAAATGGGTGTTTGAAGGTTGGTTTGTTGTACTCACATTAGCCTGGGGCCAAAGGCTTAGGCAAATGTCTGCTGTCAGCAAAAGCCAGGGAAGAAGAGTTGTCGATTTTGCCTTTTATGTATTCGATCACGTGATTGAGAGCTGGCTTGTGATTGAATAAGCCAAGAAGATGGTTGATTTAAATCTTGAGCCGTGAGATTTCACCGCTGCCCGTTATTATAGCAAGTTTTTACTGCTACAAGCTACCTCTCATATGAGCTGTTCCTTGAAAACAATTGTTCATGCTTGACTTATGATTTTTTTATAAAGCTGTCGCCACTTATCAAGGCCTGAAGGCCACTCGAGGATAAGGGTTAATGAATGTAAGGTGGTAGTATAGTAATCGTTAATGGTGTATATTAGGTAGAATTTGGATTATTTAAGAGGACAGTTCAACAAGAACTTGTTTACATTGCACTTGAAGGCTACCATATTGTAATCCTCTGGAAGATTGTTCCACAAGCAGGTAGTTTTAAGAAAGAAGCTTTTTACATGGAATCTTAGTTTAGATTTAGGCACAGATAGAGAGTGGTAAAAATTGTTGATAGTGGTATCTTTATAAAGCCACAATTTGCCCATGCAAATCTGGGCTGGAACATCTACAACTAGTCTCTTACTCTTAGACAGAGCCCAAAAAGAGTCACAAATCTAATAAGTCCCACAATATCAGCCAAGCTCCAACCTTTGTCTCATCACGGCAATCCCTGTGTCTGTTTTACCAGTACTTTAATGGAATGTGCTCTGATGACCTCTTTATGATCCCCAACATACATACTCCCAACTAACCCAAGCATCAAAATATCACCCCTTTACTGCTGAGGTTGCTAGATGCTGGAAAGCCTTCTATTCTATTTCCTTGAACTACTAGATTTTGGAATTTCTTTTCTCTTTCTTGCTTCTATGATTGTACTAACCTGCCGAAGTTTAAATGTAATAATGTAATGTGAAAACACATCTTGCTGCTCAATTTCAAACAGGCCCATGTAAGACACGATCTCAAATAGTCGCCCTTTATGTCTTGTTTGGGGTGAACATGAGTAAAAAAACAAAACAACAACAAAAAAAGAAATACATTGCTTGATTTTTGTTTTGTTTAATTTTTATTTAAAAATTTTTTTTTTTTCTTTTTAGATAAAATACACCATAAATGCTCAAACAGTGACCTTAGTAACTCGATAGAGTTTTGGTTTTCTGCTGATGTCACAGTGGTTGGTGTTAAGCAAATAAATAAGATATTTTAATGAGAACGGTTACAAGCTACTTTTGTATGATTCTTGGCTATCTCCAAAGATGCTACTGTTGTCTAAGATTGTCTCTACAAAAGTCTATGTCAAAAATTTTTGTTGAAATCTCAGATCAAAAAATTGTTGTTTTTATTTACTAAATAAAAAAGTTTGACATTATTTGTTTTGTTGTTGTTCTGATTTACTTGCCTGCCCACGAAGACAAAGTTAGACACAAGGTCAGTTTTTTAATGTGGGAAAAATCCATCTTCCCAAAAAGGGAGAACTTTAGACTGGAACAAAGATAAAAATTGCCCCAGTCTAGAAGTATTTCTCCTTCACTGATTGAAGACAAAAAAGATGAAGTGTGGTATCAGAAGAGGTGCTACCCATTGTGGTGCTTATATGGAATATTATTATTACAACATTTCAGCAGAGAAAGTTATTTCTATCTGAAATTATTTCATTTTTGATTTCCTAATTATTTACTATTAAAAAAAAAAGGATACTAATGATTGTATTTATGATATTTTCAAATTCATGTCATTTTAAAATTCAAGATGGATGCTCAAATTAAAAAAAGAAGGGGGGATACTTCTCTTTCTCCCATAAATAATTCTCTTCTTGCCCACTCCTCCTATTCTAAACAAAAAACCCTGTTTGATTGGCCAAGGCTTTTCTCCTTGAACAATCAGTGGACACCCTATTTGTTATGCTGAATGTGACAAACCCCTGTTCTTCCTCTTTTCGATTGGGACACTAAGCTGTCAACAAGTAAGAACCTTTTTCTCCTTTACTGAATGCAACTACCTATTTGAACATTCTAAGAGCCGTCTATTTTTGGACGTAAAAGAACTTTCTGTAATTATAGTTGGACTTCAAAAGCCGCAAACAATCAGTTTTGCAAGGACCTTCTTTGTTATTGTTCTATTTAAATCAATACAAATATTATCTTAATATCAGCCTTGTGTGTGTAATCTATGTATACCACTTTTTTTCAGCATTAACTGCAACTTCAGTAAGCAAGAACTGAATCGCTTCCTGTTAAATCTGTAACGTGCATCCAGGAGATAAGCGCCCGCGTGTTTGCGTGTTGTGTGGGTACGTGGGAGAGACGGATAAGGGGAAAAAAACTTACCTCGAGACCAGCTCAGCGTTACCGACCAAAAATAGAAAAGAAAGACCAAGATGGCAGCCGCTGTCTTTTGTAAAGTATGATGTCTCGCAAAGTCACACGAATTCTCGGAATATGCAAATTTAGCCGGCCTAAAACAACGATAAAAGCGGGTGAGGGGGAAGATGTGGGGGAGTGACGATTGAGTTGGCTGGGGAATCGTGTGGCTGTTGCTTCTTGTGCCGTGTTGAGGATATCTTACCTTGTTCAAGAGAGAGTCGGGCGCCATCTTGAATTTTTCCTTACATTTTTTCGTTACAAAATAATTTTAAACTATCTAGGGAAATCTTAAATAAAAAAATATTTGCTTATTCTCTAAAATTTGAAATGTTGTCTTTACACAATAACAACCCTGTATAGCATAAAATGTTTTGTTTGTTCTAATACAAAAGTCTAATTTTTTTTTGGGGGGGGGGCTTTTAAACAATTTAACTACTTTTACAAACAAGCAACGCCTTAAATTAGAGCAGTATTAGAATTGTCTCAGTCTAGAAGGATTACTCATTCAGTGATGTACTGGTTTGGTTGCCCTCTCCTCTATCTCCATAGTTGCAAATATGGTTCATTAGCTGAGATATCAAGGAAGTTGCAGTCTATAATTTAAGGTCTCGGAATTATTCACAGGTCTGAAAAATTGTAATCAAAACTTTCTCACTCAATTACATAAATTATATTTAATTAAAAATATTAATAAGAGTCAATGTTCGTTTATTTTCATTGTGGAAAGAAAGTTCAGTGAAAATGTTAGGAAGTACCGATGGAAAGCGCTAGAGAATCTGACTTGGCACCATACTATTTAACCTACCAGACAAAACAAGAAAGACCGTTCAGCAAATAGAAAACATTGCCAGCAAAATTGGAAAAAAACAAACTCAGTTGTGTTTAATCAGACATGCATAAATAATGACTTGCTGCCAAAGTATACAAATATATATATATATATATATATATATATATATATATATTTCTTTCATTTTCTTCACCGAAACATAACTTTCATACCTAATTTAATTTAAATGTTGGTATGATTCTTGGCTCTCTCCAAAGATGCTACCGTTGTCTAAGATTGTCTCTACAAAAGTCTATGTCAAAAATTTTTGTGGAAATCTCAGATCAAAAAATTGTTGTTTTTATTTACTAAATAAAAAAGTTTGACATTGTTTGTTTTGTTGTTGTTCTGATTTACTTGCCTGCCCACGAAGACAAAGTTAGACACAAGATCAGTTTTTTAATGTGGGAAAAATCCATCTTCCCAAAAAGGGAGAACTTTAGACTGGAACAAAGATAAAAATTGCCCCAGTCTAGAAGTATTTCTCCTTCACTGATTGAAGACAAAAAAGATGAAGTGTGGTATCAGAAGAGGTGCTACCCATTGTGGTGCTTATATGGAATATTATTATTACAACATTTCAGCAGAGAAAGTTATTTCTATCTGAAATTATTTCATTTTTGATTTCCTAATTATTTACTATTAAAAAAAAAAGGATACTAATGATTGTATTTATGATATTTTCAAATTCATGTCATTTTAAAATTCAAGATGGATGCTCAAATTAAAAAAAGAAGGGGGGATACTTCTCTTTCTCCCATAAATAATTCTCTTCTTGCCCACTCCTCCTATTCTAAACAAAAAACCCTGTTTGATTGGCCAAGGCTTTTCTCCTTGAACAATCAGTGGACACCCTATTTGTTATGCTGAATGTGACAAACCCCTGTTCTTCCTCTTTTCGATTGGGACACTAAGCTGTCAACAAGTAAGAACCTTTTTCTCCTTTACTGAATGCAACTACCTATTTGAACATTCTAAGAGCCGTCTATTTTTGGACGTAAAAGAACTTTCTGTAATTATAGTTGGACTTCAAAAGCCGCAAACAATCAGTTTTGCAAGGACCTTCTTTGTTATTGTTCTATTTAAATCAATACAAATATTATCTTAATATCAGCCTTGTGTGTGTAATCTATGTATACCACTTTTTTTCAGCATTAACTGCAACTTCAGTAAGCAAGAACTGAATCGCTTCCTGTTAAATCTGTAACGTGCATCCAGGAGATAAGCGCCCGCGTGTTTGCGTGTTGTGTGGGTACGTGGGAGAGACGGATAAGGGGAAAAAAACTTACCTCGAGACCAGCTCAGCGTTACCGACCAAAAATAGAAAAGAAAGACCAAGATGGCAGCCGCTGTCTTTTGTAAAGTATGATGTCTCGCAAAGTCACACGAATTCTCGGAATATGCAAATTTAGCCGGCCTAAAACAACGATAAAAGCGGGTGAGGGGGAAGATGTGGGGGAGTGACGATTGAGTTGGCTGGGGAATCGTGTGGCTGTTGCTTCTTGTGCCGTGTTGAGGATATCTTACCTTGTTCAAGAGAGAGTCGGGCGCCATCTTGAATTTTTCCTTACATTTTTTCGTTACAAAATAATTTTAAACTATCTAGGGAAATCTTAAATAAAAAAATATTTGCTTATTCTCTAAAATTTGAAATGTTGTCTTTACACAATAACAACCCTGTATAGCATAAAATGTTTTGTTTGTTCTAATACAAAAGTCTAATTTTTTTTTGGGGGGGGGGCTTTTAAACAATTTAACTACTTTTACAAACAAGCAACGCCTTAAATTAGAGCAGTATTAGAATTGTCTCAGTCTAGAAGGATTACTCATTCAGTGATGTACTGGTTTGGTTGCCCTCTCCTCTATCTCCATAGTTGCAAATATGGTTCATTAGCTGAGATATCAAGGAAGTTGCAGTCTATAATTTAAGGTCTCGGAATTATTCACAGGTCTGAAAAATTGTAATCAAAACTTTCTCACTCAATTACATAAATTATATTTAATTAAAAATATTAATAAGAGTCAATGTTCGTTTATTTTCATTGTGGAAAGAAAGTTCAGTGAAAATGTTAGGAAGTACCGATGGAAAGCGCTAGAGAATCTGACTTGGCACCATACTATTTAACCTACCAGACAAAACAAGAAAGACCGTTCAGCAAATAGAAAACATTGCCAGCAAAATTGGAAAAAAACAAACTCAGTTGTGTTTAATCAGACATGCATAAATAATGACTTGCTGCCAAAGTATACAAATATATATATATATATATATATATATATATATATATATATATATATATATATTTCTTTCATTTTCTTCACCGAAACATAACTTTCATACCTAATTTAATTTAAATGTTGGTATGATTCTTGGCTCTCTCCAAAGATGCTACCGTTGTCTAAGATTGTCTCTACAAAAGTCTATGTCAAAAATTTTTGTGGAAATCTCAGATCAAAAAATTGTTGTTTTTATTTACTAAATAAAAAAGTTTGACATTGTTTGTTTTGTTGTTGTTCTGATTTACTTGCCTGCCCACGAAGACAAAGTTAGACACAAGATCAGTTTTTTAATGTGGGAAAAATCCATCTTCCCAAAAAGGGAGAACTTTAGACTGGAACAAAGATAAAAATTGCCCCAGTCTAGAAGTATTTCTCCTTCACTGATTGAAGACAAAAAAGATGAAGTGTGGTATCAGAAGAGGTGCTACCCATTGTGGTGCTTATATGGAATATTATTATTACAACATTTCAGCAGAGAAAGTTATTTCTATCTGAAATTATTTCATTTTTGATTTCCTAATTATTTACTATTAAAAAAAAAAGGATACTAATGATTGTATTTATGATATTTTCAAATTCATGTCATTTTAAAATTCAAGATGGATGCTCAAATTAAAAAAAGAAGGGGGGATACTTCTCTTTCTCCCATAAATAATTCTCTTCTTGCCCACTCCTCCTATTCTAAACAAAAAACCCTGTTTGATTGGCCAAGGCTTTTCTCCTTGAACAATCAGTGGACACCCTATTTGTTATGCTGAATGTGACAAACCCCTGTTCTTCCTCTTTTCGATTGGGACACTAAGCTGTCAACAAGTAAGAACCTTTTTCTCCTTTACTGAATGCAACTACCTATTTGAACATTCTAAGAGCCGTCTATTTTTGGACGTAAAAGAACTTTCTGTAATTATAGTTGGACTTCAAAAGCCGCAAACAATCAGTTTTGCAAGGACCTTCTTTGTTATTGTTCTATTTAAATCAATACAAATATTATCTTAATATCAGCCTTGTGTGTGTAATCTATGTATACCACTTTTTTTCAGCATTAACTGCAACTTCAGTAAGCAAGAACTGAATCGCTTCCTGTTAAATCTGTAACGTGCATCCAGGAGATAAGCGCCCGCGTGTTTGCGTGTTGTGTGGGTACGTGGGAGAGACGGATAAGGGGAAAAAAACTTACCTCGAGACCAGCTCAGCGTTACCGACCAAAAATAGAAAAGAAAGACCAAGATGGCAGCCGCTGTCTTTTGTAAAGTATGATGTCTCGCAAAGTCACACGAATTCTCGGAATATGCAAATTTAGCCGGCCTAAAACAACGATAAAAGCGGGTGAGGGGGAAGATGTGGGGGAGTGACGATTGAGTTGGCTGGGGAATCGTGTGGCTGTTGCTTCTTGTGCCGTGTTGAGGATATCTTACCTTGTTCAAGAGAGAGTCGGGCGCCATCTTGAATTTTTCCTTACATTTTTTCGTTACAAAATAATTTTAAACTATCTAGGGAAATCTTAAATAAAAAAATATTTGCTTATTCTCTAAAATTTGAAATGTTGTCTTTACACAATAACAACCCTGTATAGCATAAAATGTTTTGTTTGTTCTAATACAAAAGTCTAATTTTTTTTTTGGGGGGGGGGCTTTTAAACAATTTAACTACTTTTACAAACAAGCAACGCCTTAAATTAGAGCAGTATTAGAATTGTCTCAGTCTAGAAGGATTACTCATTCAGTGATGTACTGGTTTGGTTGCCCTCTCCTCTATCTCCATAGTTGCAAATATGGTTCATTAGCTGAGATATCAAGGAAGTTGCAGTCTATAATTTAAGGTCTCGGAATTATTCACAGGTCTGAAAAATTGTAATCAAAACTTTCTCACTCAATTACATAAATTATATTTAATTAAAAATATTAATAAGAGTCAATGTTCGTTTATTTTCATTGTGGAAAGAAAGTTCAGTGAAAATGTTAGGAAGTACCGATGGAAAGCGCTAGAGAATCTGACTTGGCACCATACTATTTAACCTACCAGACAAAACAAGAAAGACCGTTCAGCAAATAGAAAACATTGCCAGCAAAATTGGAAAAAAACAAACTCAGTTGTGTTTAATCAGACATGCATAAATAATGACTTGCTGCCAAAGTATACAAATATATATATATATATATATATATATATATATATATATATATATATATATATATATATTTCTTTCATTTTCTTCACCGAAACATAACTTTCATACCTAATTTAATTTAAATGTTGGTATGATTCTTGGCTCTCTCCAAAGATGCTACCGTTGTCTAAGATTGTCTCTACAAAAGTCTATGTCAAAAATTTTTGTGGAAATCTCAGATCAAAAAATTGTTGTTTTTATTTACTAAATAAAAAAGTTTGACATTGTTTGTTTTGTTGTTGTTCTGATTTACTTGCCTGCCCACGAAGACAAAGTTAGACACAAGGTCAGTTTTTTAATGTGGGAAAAATCCATCTTCCCAAAAAGGGAGAACTTTAGACTGGAACAAAGATAAAAATTGCCCCAGTCTAGAAATATTTATCCTTCACTGATTGAAGACAAAAAAGATGAAGTGTGGTATCAGAAGAGGTGCTACCCATTGTGGTGCTTAGAAAATCAAATTTTATTATGGACTGAATGGGAGAGCTGTTGGGTGCTATGCTTGAAATTTTGTCAAAATTCAAGAGTCACAATTCAATTCGTCTACCAAGATTTTGTTTGTATTCAAAATAATTAAACTTTTTTGTCTTTTATTAAGCCATGATCATAAAATCGTTAGCAATAGACAGAAGCTACTAAGCTAATTAGGGAATGCATAAAATTTAGAAATATCACGATAGTTAGCTAAAACAGAACTCCAAAAATATGACAATGATACATGTTCATTCACACAATTCTGAGGCAGTACATTCAGAACTCCAGAACACAATGCAAAAGGAAATCGCCGGTACATCCCTGGGCAAACATCAGTGTGATTAGTCAGAGAGGCTAATGTGAATGTATATCATTCAGCCACAGCACAGAGTGGTATTTAAGCATTGTGTTGGGGCAAGAATTTGTAAGGAACAGAAGCAACTGTTACATTCTGGTGAGTAGGCAGCAGATTTAATCCAAACAGATCATATACTCCAGAGGGAACAGGGTTGCAACAGGGAGTACGTATTATATATCTGATGGCATAGGGCTGTAGACGCTCTAGAGAATTAGAGAACACCTTACCAAACTTGGCAAACACTAGGAACCCATATTCCAAGTGGGGACAAATCATTGCTTTGTAAAGTCTAGTCAGTAAATGCCATTCATGTGGAATTTGATAGCTCAGGATACGCAACACATAAAGCTCCTTATTAACCCTATTTGTTATATAGAACAAGTTGTCATCAAACCTGAGACTGCTAGATATTATTACTCCCAGATATTTATGAAATTTCGAGAATGGCTAAAAATTGTAAAATTTGATTATCTTAAATAAAAATAAGTATGAGATTAATTTATGTGATTTTTGGAATATGACATTTTCATTCCATGATGAGTATATATACAGGGTGACCCCCCCCCCCAAAAAAAAACGGGCCCCAGCTTTAATTAGGCCCCATTTCTTAGTGTTTTGTTCGAATGAAATGAAACTTTGGTCATAACTAGTTTATTATATTCAAAACATCACGTCAAAACACAAGGGTCTTGGGATTTTTTTCTCCGTTTTACAGCATATGTTCTAGATTGCCTCCATTTTGCTTTTGTTTTTTGGGGGTCACTCTATATTAGAAAGATTTTTCAGAATTTTGGCTTTTTTTAGATAAGTGTAATTCTAAATGAGTATCCATTTTACTCTTAATCGAAAGGCCCAATTGTTCTAGAAATATGTTTGAAATCAATTTTTGTAGTTTACTAGCAGGAAGACTTGATGTTGCCCGGGATTGAATGGAGATCAACAAATGGTCCACACTTCCAATACTTTTATTGTCATCAAAATTGGTGAAATCAACCATTTTTCAACCAAATCGATTGATTATCTTCTCTAGTTGGGAATCCACTGTGGTGAACCAGGAGGACGCTTAACATACCTCCCTGCAGCAACTTTGTCCATAATACATTATAGTCTACATTGGACTGTCGAGAACCTACTGTTGATTTTATCAAATTATTGAATATTTAATGGTTTGAATTAAAGTTTAAAATACAAAAGTCAAGTATTGTGGTTCAATTGTGCTCTAAATATAAACATTCATTCTCCTGTCTTATCAAAGAACCTACTGTTGATTTTCTATTCCGATGACAACACTTCTCAAATGCACTTGCGATGTTAGGCTGTATAAGAGTGTTAACTTTGGTCAAAATCGGTCTACTCCTTTTATCGGATTTGTCGATTATTGATACTTATCGAAGGCATTCCAATTAAAAAACTATTTAAGAACACTATCAGATAAATAAAGAACATTTGTGTGAAATTTCCAAAAATTAGCCCAACAGTTTCGAAGTTCATATGAAATGACCCCCCCCCATGAACCCCTCCCCCCACACCCAACATACACAAAGTTTTTTTTATATATAAGTGGAGAAATTAAAACCAAGCTAAGTTATCTACCTTATACGGCGAATAGTTAGAAGAGAAGGTTAAATAAATGCACTCAAACAACACGAGTGACGAAGGGGAGATAATCCGTCCGGAATCACTGTTCAAATGGCACTTTATTTGTCGTTGTCAAAATTCCTGTAAGTAAATTATTGCTTTCAGATGTCATTAAATCAAATATCATTGTACTAAGATTAATTTGTCACTTCTTATTGTGAACCTCAAAGTTGCTGTTTAGTTTCCGGTTTTACTTTGCATGCCTATATTTGATTTTCATACGTGTACAAAAACATACAACTTACAAGCAAAATCAGAAAAGATAAACAATTGAATAATGATAATAATAATAATAATAATAATAATAATAATAAGTATATATTAATTTAATAATTTATTATTTTTTAAAATCATTTGTTTCGTATGCAATGACAATGTACAGCTTAATTCGTGTCTTTCGACGTTTTAGTAAATAAAATAAAACTAAGCTTTTGTTTAAATGTTTAGGTATTTTACAGTATAGACAACAAAACGAAAAAGCAGTTAAAAACAAACAAACAAAAACAAATATATAACAAATAAATGTTATCGAAGGCAAGATAAGTTACTCGTCTACGTACCTGGATAAGTGTTTTTATGTTTTAACTTATTTTGAAGGGTTTATTTAACACAAGTGTTGCCGAGTCTTACGCTAGAAAAGAAAAAATGGTTGGAGGGACATTTATTGGGTAGATTTATTACCAGTTTTTGGATTTATTTCCGATTTTTTGCGATTATTGAGACTTTCCACTCCACCATCTTATGTCGGATATTTTTTTTATTGTTCTAATGTAAGACTCTGCACTAGTAGTGAAACAGTGAAACGAAACACAAGTAGTGCCACACTGCCACTGCCACTACTGCACTAATTGTGTTTCAAACCATATAAACGTTTGAAAATAAGTTCAAACACAAAACATATATCCAGGCAGGTAGAAGAGTAACTTATCTTGTCTTTGGTAACATTTAGTAGTTTTATTAATTTTTGGAAACCACATTTTCGGTTTGTTGTCTTTAGTGCAAACTTCCCCAATAAATTTTGGTAAATGCTACATCAATGCAAAATCGATTTTTGTAGCCGAAATTAAAAAACTTTAAAACTTTTTCTTTCAACTAAGTTTTTGCTGCTGTTAACATTTGATTAAAAATGGACTTTTTATTGTGTAATTTTTGTGAAAACGAAGCTAATAAATACGGAATTCAATGTTTGTTTACGAAATAAACATTGAATTCTAAATGAAAATTCTGACCAATTCATCCATGCTTTATTGAAAAACATGTCGACATTTACAGTCGTCGACTTTCCTTACTGTAAACACATCAAACTCCAAAGGACATTCGTCTGAATCGGTTCCGTTTATTCGTAATATTATATTGATTTATTTAATATCAGAAAATTCCTTTACAGAAGGTTCTTGTTTTTATTGTGTTGAATTTAATTTATTTTTCGTTTATGAAGGTGAAGGTCATGATTGTCGATAGTAGAATCCTTCGCTCGCTTGTTCTTATTATTTAAAGTGAAAACTAATTCATAACAAAACCCACATTTTCGATTTGATGTTTTATTTATTTATTTTCTCTCGCTAGTTTATGAAGCCGATGAGATTATCATTCCCATTGAA
Source organism: Euprymna scolopes (assembly GCF_053919585.1). NCBI lineage: Eukaryota > Metazoa > Mollusca > Cephalopoda > Sepiida > Sepiolidae > Euprymna > Euprymna scolopes. The sequence continues at coordinate 124,546,871 of NC_136484.1, forward strand.
TAAAGGTCATTTGTCACTACAAGTAAACCGTAAAGTTCGGTCAGAGTTATCTTCTCTTAGACTACCATACACCTGATAGACAGTTTTGTGTGTGTATATAAATATCACTACTTCCATTATTCTCCACACACACACACACACACATATATATATATATATATATATATATATATATATATATATATATATATATATATATATATATAGGAAAATAAAAGAATTTAAAACTGTAAATTAAAATTTACACTTAAATTTATTATTCGACAGAATACCCCAAAAACAATTTTCAAAGTTCTTATTCCGCGGAGTTTCAAAGAATGCCACTCTTGCTATTCTTCTCGTCAGAGGACCGTAAGAAATTAGCAATTTATAATTGTAGCAAATTATTGATACCTATTATTTCGGGCAACCCCAGTATTAACTTACCTAAATTTTAAATTATCATTTTTTAAATTAAAAAAAATTTTTTTTTTTTTTAATCCTCCATTTCTTACTTAGTCAACGATGAAAGCGGACGTTTGTTGGTTATCTATCAAGTTCATTTTTCCTTGGCTGAATATAAACTTTGTACTTTACTGAGAACTTTAAAAAAGTAATTTCTTTTATGAATGTTAACTGAATTTTTCGCATTTTGAAACTTAAGCTATTGAATCTAAAATTCTGGACATTTTGTTTTTTAAAAAGAATTTTCTTTTGCCTTTCGGATTACCAATGAAGGAGCCATTACCCACGCTAAAATGTTATTCCCAGTTTATGCACTTTTTCAACCTGTTTCATGTATATATATTTTTAAGTGTTTTTTGCAATTTATGATCAAATATCATAAATTGTTCTTTCATCAACCAGCAAATTTTAGCTTTGCTACAATTATAATTTGCTAATTTCTTACTGTCCTCTGATAAGAATAGTAAGAGTGGTATTCTTCAAAACTCAGCAGAATAAGGACTTTGAAAATTGCTTTTGGAGTATTCTGTCGAATAATACATTTAATTGTACATTTTAATTTACAATTTTGAAATTCCTTTATTTTCCCCTATAATAAGCTCTACTTTCTATTGTGTCTGTATTGAGCTTTTTTATTTGGTTGGGATTAATTCATTAATATGTAAATATTAATATATATATTAAATTGAAGTTTACCTCGGATTATATCGGGTAAGCATTTTTTTTTTCTGCTGTATTGTTTGCTTCTTATATATATAAGTAGTAGCGCTCATATGTGTGTCTGTGTGTACAACTCTCCTACAGCCCACACCATTGGATGATTATGACCAAACCTGGCATGATGTTCCTTCACCTAAGGATGGTGCACACCATTTTTTAAGGTCAAGGTCATAGCCCATGTGTATGTGTGTGTGTATATATATATATATATATATATATATATATATATATATATATACTCTCCTACAGCCCAAACCACTAGAGATTGTGCACTATTTTTCAAGGTCAAATGTTAAGGTCCGGACTTTGCTATACAGAGACACCATGTACATGGTAAAGTATACAAAAAAACAAAACAAAAAAAAAACACTAATGATGTTCCCATATTTACTCACTGTGTATCCTATGGGTTTTGTTATATGGTAAAACATGCAATAACAAATCCAAACCAAAACTAACAAGACCGACATGGAACATTTAATGATAGATAGCTTTTATGTATGATAAAAGTTTGGTTAAAATTGGTGTGTTAAAAAAGGTCCAGTTTTATACTTGGAAAAAAAGATAAAGGAAGGAATTGAAAGATAAGTGTTGTTTTTTTTTAAAAGTATTTAATCCTTTTGCCGGGGGAATATTTTTTCTTCAGTTTTTGGTGGTTTTGTAGTAGAAAAGTACTGGCTTTAACTCTAAAAGCGAACTGGCTATTTATCTATCCCAAGATAGTAGACCAAAACTTGACAGAGTAGTTCGATAGAAACTGTTCTGCACACACAAAGACAAGCTCATACATATATGAGAGAGAGAGAGAGATAACTCAAAATTTGATGTCGAGTAATTTTTTTCTATTAATTTTTTAATTTAATTTTATAAAAACAATGTGTTCACCATTACCCACCATGTTGCCTAAAATATATATTCCATAATTCATAATGTTCAGTTCATTAGTTTAAGAATGAATTTTATACATGTATCCCAGCCCTCCAGTGACGTCCCGAGGTTAACTGTTCATGATTTTTATTTGGTCACATGGTACGTGGTTGCAAAAAGGTTGCTGCCCTGATGAAGACTGGAAATGTCAAAGGGTTCCGGTCCATGCAACTACCACTCTCTCTATGTTGTGTTTAATGATCAAGAGGGCAGTTGTCTAAATCTGATCAGCAGTTGATACCACTGAGGAGTCGAAGGGCATTCCAAGTGAAACAACGAAAGAAAATTAAATAAATAATAAATTTAACTTGTGTTTTGTATAAAAAAATTATTTAATAAAACACATTAATATGCATACGGCTTTGTTCGTTCAACGCTTCTAACTTGTGTGTTTAGATCACCAATTATTGACAAGCTCTGCGTGATTTTTGGTCTGGTGATATCAACACAAGTCTTTGTCTCTCAATGATGTGGATCTCTGTGGCAAGCAAAAATGGAGTCTCCAAAGCCTGTTACATTTCTACTGAGAATCAGATGTTTGGCAATTGGGCATAACTCTGTTCATCTTGCAATAGAATTAAATCAATAATTTTTTGGTTTTTTTATGTATTATTGTCATAACTGCTTGCCATATTTGATATTTCTAATCTGCAAAGATCTACCTTCCTGACTTTTCCGTGGTTAACGGGTTTCCATACCACCCTCTTGTCCGTTCTTCCACCTCTATTTCTATCTCTTATTATTACCTCAACCGGAGGGAGGGGGGGGGTTCTTCCTCTTATCTTCATATTAATAAAGGGAGTTTCCAAAATGGATTAACCCACTGTAATTTCTTACATATGCAAATCTTAATTACAGGAACATCGTTTTTGGTAGATAATTAATCTTCAACGCCCTATTTAGTCATTTTGATTTTTTTCAATGAATGACTGCCTTGTTTTTTGGATTAAAAAAACAGATGTCTCTATTATCTAATCTTCCTTAGTTAATCTATATATCTATAAAAGTGAGAATGTGTTTGTGTGAGAGAACAACTCTCAACCTATATACAGGGTGGAATGATATAAGTGTCACCCTAAAGAAAACAACTTTATTTTAAAACTTTTATTGAAAAAAATCAATTCAGATAACTTGATTATGTGGTGCTGACATCTATACACTGTAGCCACCTTCAGCCTCAATCATTACCTCAATATGGGTCCAGACCTGGGAGCATGCCTTTTCCACAAGCACCAGCGGGAGCTTGGCGAATACTTGGCAGATGGTGGCGATCAGGTTTGCTTTAGTGTTATAGGAGGTTATGTTGGTGATGTTCTCGACATATGACCAAACAAAGTAGTCCAGCAGGTTCAGGTCAAGGGAAGAGGGGGCCAGTGAGAGAATGGTAAAAAGTCATAACACTTCATCTGAAGCTCAGCCTGAGTCTCTTTGGACATGTAGGCTGGCGCCGAGTACTGCTGCCACACCCAGGGTCTGCCAGTGACCACCTGATTGCACTAGGGGATCACTATACGCTTAAGCACATTCTGGTACACTTTGATGTTGACTTTCAAGCCGACTTCGAAGATGGGAGGTAGCATGATGTGGCCCTCACTTGAAACCACACCAAAGATCATAACCGTGGCCGGAAACTTTGTTTTCATCACCCTGGTCACATCACTGTTATTCATGGCAATCCAGCAATGCATTTTGAGGGTGCTGGCAATGGTCCTGTTGTCATAATTTGGATCGGTAGAGAGCATGAATTGTACAGTGATGCATCTCCGATCTCGCTTGTTGAACATTGTGTTATTTTCAGACATGATAGAAGGCTCCTATCACTCTTGAGATTTGTACACAAATGACCAATTAGTAGATGGTCTGCAACAAAAAAAAAAAGAAAACCGGTTTTCATCAAATAAAAATGGAATCATGTCATCTTTTCTAGGGCGACAATTTTATTATTCTACTCTCTACTCAACAAATTTGTGATCTACAGACTTGAAATTTGGTATATAGGGTATTCAGACACATGGGAAACTTTAATCGGTTTTCATCCAGAAAAAAGGGCTGCTAAGGGGTCAAAATTGAAAAATTGGTATGTGGGGGGGGTCATCGGATTTTTAAGTGTTTGTCAACTGTTTCATAACTGCATGCATGAATCGTTCACATGGCAGTTTATTATTTTAAGAATAAGTAGGTTTGAAAACATTTTTTAAAGATCGTGGCAAGCTGGCTTAATGCTTATCGAAGTTGACTCACCGTCTTTCAGTTTTGGTTTTGATCTCAGCTCGAATGTTTTTTTTTTTTTTTTTTTTTTTTACTTACAAGAAGTGAACTGTTTAGAAAAAACCCATAATACTTGCATGTCTCAGTTTCCTTCCATTTTTTTTATTCTACTTCATTTTTTTTTTTTTTTTTTTTAAGAAATTTAATGTTACATTTAATTTCGGTCTATGGTCCCTCCTCACCGAACTTTCGCGGGAAGCACTCGTCTGGCTGAAGACCCTATCAGTAGTTCCCCCCACTCGTTGTCTGTGCCTAGGCCTGGACGTGGATTCCATGGGCGGAGCTTCTTTCTTGGAGATGTGCGCCTCTGGAATTGTCTTCCGTTTTCCTGCTTTCCAGCTGACTATGGTATGGTTGTCTTTAGGTCTAGCGTGGGCAAGTTCTTGATGAGCCATCCCACTTATTAACAAATTTACCAAATTTCCATTACTAACGATTTATTGTCCAGTTTCTACTGTACACTCTTTAACCCTTGTCCTCGAGTGGCTTCTTGGCCTTGATAAGTGGGGATGCCTATGTAAAAAAAAAAAAAAAAAAAAAAAATTAGCAATGCTGAGTACATCTACTAGTATTAAAATAAATTCACTGAACAAAACAATTTTTCACTATTTTTATGTCCTCTTACAAGCTTACAAGATTAAAATCTTTTTTTTTTTCTTTTTTATGGAAATCGCTCATGAAGACACTTGATGTAAAGATCCCATAAGAACAAAAGATGGTTATCACAAACTCCTTACAATAATGAGTGATATTTTTTTTATTTATATAGTTTGCAACCTTTCTCTAATCAACTTCCGGCAGTGACTCACTTCTATCCAACATGTCGTCAACTGCTGGTATCAATGCCTACCCCTATCAAGCGGACTCCGTTAGTGCTGTTACAAACCAAAGCTGCTGGCCCCCAGAAAGGGAAAACAGTGGAGGAGGTGTCAAATCAAGAAAAAAACCCTGATATCCAGGTATTTGATGAAATAGGAGGTTTTATCTCGACGATGAAGAAAGATAAAGCAATGAAGTTGGCAAAGTCAAAAGAGCTCAAGTTGGTCAAACTGGTTGGTTCGAAATCTGCTCGGCAGCCATTGTCTTACCAGTTGATGACTGGTAAGCAGCTGTTTGAAATTCAGCAGAAAGAACGAGACCTGAAGAAGGATAAGACAACAAAGTCTGAGCAAAAGTTGTTAACACTGAAAGGAAATATATCGGACCACGATCTGGAAACAAAAATTAACAAAATGAAGAATCTTTTAGAAAAAGACATGGATCTTAAGATTATTATTCGAACTTTCTCATCAAATGAGGTAAGATAATCAATGGAATTTTCCATTTTTTTTTAGTTCTTATTTAGAATTCAACTTAATTAAAAAAAACAAAAAAAATCTACAGAGAAATCTTGTAGGTTAATAATTATTCATCCTTTAACTTAATTTTATCTTTTAATATATCAAAACAAACTTTGCCTGAGTGTAAAATAGGCTAAAATATGATATTTTAATTTGTCCAGATTTTGTATATATTATTATAGAGTTGTGTTTTCAAAAGTAAAAAAAAGTATTTAGGTGCCATCAGCTAGAATTGAAACGGAAACTGTAGCATTCAAAGCTGATGACGTTACCACTGTACCTATATGACATGCATATAAACTGATTAAAAATAAACTAAGATAAATGTACAAAATGTTTAACGATTTTTTTCAATTTTTACCCATTTTTGACCCCTTAAAAACAATTAACTGGTTAATGACCCATAAAAGAACGACTCATAAAATATCCAATCGTTTGAGGCCCCTAGCACCACTCTGCGACTTTCGGAGGAGATAGTTTTAAAATATGGAGATAAATAGACATATAGCCATTTATATATGAGATTATATTTTCATAAAGAGAAATAATGTAGATAAAGAAATTTATGGTTCTTATCCAGAATTCAACCTAATAAAAAAAGCAAAACTACAAAAAAAATTTTATCATGGTCATGGAATCACATTAATTGATCAAGTAGTTTTATTTTTATAAAGAAAATCAGGGTTTGTATTACTGTACACATAGATTCGAAAAAGTTGTCAAAAAACAAATATATTACAAATAAATGTTATCAAAGGCAAGATAAGTTACTTTTCTACCTAACTGGATATATTTTTCGTGTTTTTATTCAATGTAACATGTTTATCAGCTCGAAAAACATGCAGTGTTTACTGATGTATTGGAAAATTCAAAATGGCGCCCGACTGTCTCTTTAACACGGTAAGTTTGGGAAAAGATGTTATAAATAATAAAATAGACAAAATACTATTAAAAAACAATCGAATATATGTCAACTTATGTCACGGTAACATATATTGAGCGAATTTCTAACAGTATTTTGTCTATTGTATTATTTATAATACCTTTTCCCAAACTTAACCTCTCCGAGAGAGAGTCGGCCGCCATTTTGAATTTTCCAATACATCGGTAAACACTGCATGTTTTTTGAGCTGAATAAACATGTTACACTGAATAAAAACACAAAAAATATATCCAGTTTGGTAGAAAAGTAACTTATCTTGCCTTTGATAACATTTATTTGTTATATATTTGTTTTTTGACAACTTTTTCGAATCTATGTGTACAGTAATACAAACCCGAAAATCATTTTTAAACAATTTAAACTGATTAATGTGAAATCATTAGTATTACAGTGCTGATCTCACAAGTTTTAATTATTGTAAACTTATCTGCCCTTATTTTTTTCAAGATGGTGATGTGAGACACTCTCATTTTGCTTACTCATAAAATTTGAATTTCTTAGTTAAAAATAAAGCTAGTTGATCAATTTATGTGATTTTTGGGATATGACCTCTTCGTTCCACAAGGTATAAAGATTATTTTGTATATTTGTTTATTAATTAGGTTGAATTGTAAAAAAAGAGCCCTATTTTTTCATTAACATTTAATACAATGGTCCTGTAATTGAGAATATATTTGTCATGTTCAGACCAAGACTGATGATTTAGTTTTAATACTTTGTAACATAGTCCGCAATGGAAGTGGCTGTGAGGAATGGCCATGGTTAATTGCTTTTACATTACATTTTTTCTTACTAAGTTCTGATCAGCAACTGTTCATACTAACAGAGATTTAGTATCTGTCTGAAGCTGAACAGCATGCACCTGGACAAAACGCTCCCTGCCCCCCCCCCAGACGATATAATACGATTGATTATCAAAAATAAAATAATGTTCAGGAAAAACATAACAAAGTGTCAGAAATAAAATCATTGTTGCTTGAAACCACCTGTAAATGTTAATGGCCAAAGGAAAATACCTTATCACAAATAAATGCCCTGTGCGCATGAGTACATTGACAGCAAAGTCCCAGAGTGGATGTTTGCAGGTGACAGTGTGGGTGACACAAATGTTGTATATATATATATATATATATCAAGTCAAAATTGATATCGTCAGTCGATTAACAATTTCAGCTGGAGAAAAATCACGCTATCAAATTCCTGTGTATGTATCTTCCTTCCTCACTAAATTGTGCTTGTTCACCAAAACCAATAATAAAGATATGTTATATCAGTGTCATCATTCTTTTAAGCACAACCAAAATACATTGTTTTTGTGGAAGAAGAGTCTTAATAGTATTGACCTTAACTGACCTTTATTATTTCAGCAGGAATATTATTATTAGCTGTGAATTATTGATGTAGAATGCACTATGGAATTTCCAGCAGGTCTGCTAGTAAATACATAATTCCTATGGATGTTATGAAGAGCAGTAAAGTCTTCCAGAAAAGAGAGAAAGTAATATGAATTTCCAATAACTAAGGCATCTAGTGGTGAGAGCCCATTTGGGGGTTGCAGGGAACGCAGAGTTGCCCCTTAGTTACCCAGGTTCACTTTGGCCCAGAGTGATAATACCTGTTAGGGCATCTAGTGCTACCAGATCAGGCTGTCTGAAGATATTGACCTCCTGACCAAAAATTCACCAAACATTACAGGTGATCGGAGACCACCTGTGAATTTAATATTACCTTGACACTTCTTCCTTTGGAGGAAATTAGTTCAATCCACTTAGGGTGAATGTCATACAACAAAAACAAGAAGAAAAGAATTGTAATAATCTTGCATTCTTCTATAGGTATTCTTTCCATATTTAAAAAAATAAAAATAAAAAAGCTTCAGTTTTTTTTTTTTTTTTTTTTTTTTTTTTACAATGAGGTTAAAAAGAAATTCCACAGAATCCTACTAGTTAATAATTACTATTCAAAATTAAAAATATAAAATTTATTATTAAGTTTAATAAATTAATTTAATAAGCTATTTTTTGAGTTTAGTTATTTTTTTTCTTTTTTACAAAATGGTTGTTTTCGGTTTTTAATTTCTTAAAATCTTGAACTCTAAATTAAAGTATCTTTTCACCAACTCGTCTTTCAATTTTTCCTTTTTTATAATTGTTCATTTTCTCTAATTTTCAGATTTAATTATAATTCACTTATTTTATTTTTTGCTAATAAATCTTTCATTGGATACATAAATGAATTTATTCAAATGATATTCTTTTTTGTCATAGTCCTATCTAAACTACTTCCTTATAAGTACTGATTTGAACAAAAGTGAGGCAAGGCATAAAGAATTCATATTGAATTGAAGAGGGACCACAACCGGATTAAGTTTGAGAAACACTGGTTTATATTTATATTTCATTGAAGGTTAAATTGAAGATGGCCACTGTGTCATGGTGACTAAATTTCAACTGACATTAGCACCAAAAAATCCCCCCAATATATTGTGGTCAAGTTCAACAATTTATTCAACAATATTCTGTACTGGATACGTCATTAATATGATGTTTAATTTATGTAAATTTGTTAATATATTAAAATTTTAACAAAAATTTTCAATTTATAAAAAGAAAAAAACAGTTGGTATTTTATTTGTTAATAATTGTTTTTTAATATATCTAAATTTTGTTAATAATTGTTTTTTAATATATCTAAATTTTGTTAATAATTATTTCTTAATATATCTAAATTTTGTTAACAATTAAACTATTTGTTAATGTTTCTGAATTTTTGAGATGAAAATTAGTAATTTGTATTATTTGGACTACTGTTTTCATCTTGAGTGTTATTCGCATATTTTTTCAGCTGATGTAACCTCTGACCTTCAGATATATCTTGCCATACTTGAGAATTTGCATGCAATTTTGAATGGAGTCCTTTATTTAATTTGTAGAGGGAGCATGCTCTCATTCCATAAGCCATGACCAGGTACAAGTCATAACTAATTTGCAGTTGTATTCTTAGTATTAGATACACTGAGGATTCAGTTGAAACTGATACTTTTCTGGGGGTTAAAGGTTCAATCTTCAGTGTGGGTGATACTTGTAATACAATTGTGAATTACTTATGATTTTTACTTCATCATGATTAAATGAAGGGTTCCATTCAAAATTCCGTGCAGATTCCAGATTCTCAAGTTTGACAAGATGCACCCCAAGAAGGTCAGCAGTTATATCGACTGAAACATTGTGCGAATAATACTCAAGGTGAAAACAATAGTTTTAATAATACATATTTGTTAATAAATATTTTGCAAATAAAAACTTAAAAAAAAAAAAAAATTCCAATTATAAAAACAGCTTGATTTTATTTGTTAATAATAAAAACAATTTTTTAAAAACAAATTATTTTCCAAAAAAATAAATAAAAACAGGCAAAAATATAATGGAAGATATTTTTGGCAGTAACCCTGGTCAGAATATCTAATTTCAGATATGACCAGCATGACACGGTAAGTATCTTCAATTTAACTCATTAAACAAAACAGATGTTTTCCACTAGTTATAATCTAGGTGTAAATTGATACACTAAACAAATATAAGTGTTGAAGAAAATGTCCGCATACTTTGAACTTCAGTTGGACATGTATTGGTTTTGCTGTCCTATAAATACCACATCAAATAATTTATTTTTAAAATCTTTGAGATAATATATAATAGTACTGCTTACTGCATAAATGCATCTGAAAAAAAGCATAAAATTTATCTGTATTCATCAAATTCTCTTGGAGAAGTGTTGGAACCCTCTTAAAAATTCTTGTGAAATTTGCTAAAATTCTATTTGTTCAATGATGTATGAACTTATATAAACGAGTTTTGCAATAGTAAGCCACTAACTTATTACTATTTAATAATAATAATAAGCCACTAACTTATTACTACGGCTATGACAACAAAATATTCTTATCATTGTTTTGACTCGAGTATATATCCGACACAGTTAATCAATCGAGAACCACATCACTCTATATAAAAGCATATGTCAACAGATACACACTCGAGAGTCAAAACAATGAGAAGAATATGCTGTTGTCCTAGCCCTACTTATTATCAAAAGTGCAATGTAACTCTTTATGAGAACAGTTTTGATCCTTACCATAATGTGCAGATTTTATCTTGAATTTATAGACTTTTGATATTTAGACAGGATATATGAATATGTCACATGTACTCATGTCCTTTCTATAGGAGTGTCAATATTTTGCTTTTTATATAAAATAACTTTTTCCCCTCACTTTGTGTATTCTAACCCATTTTTAGTCATTATACAAAGTTTCAACTCAATAGTAAAAAAAAAAAAAAAAAAAAATTGATACCACGAGACTTGATGGTCATATTATTGACATGTTTCTGTTCATGTTTCAATTATCTCCCTTACTTTTGCATTTCAGGAAAGTAATCGGAAGCAGCAAGCAAATTTGTTGAAAAAAATCACCGAAGAGACTGTAGACATTGCGAGTGTGAAGAAAGCGAGCAGCACAGAAACAGAAATTATCATCCTCCTTCGGAAAAAAATTCTTCCCACGTAGAAAAATTGAAAAGGTTATTTTACGATGGATACATTTTAAAAGAATTGAAAAACTTTGAAAAGATTTTAAAGGATATCTTCAAATTTTTAGAAAAACAATTTCTAAATTATTCTTGATGAAATACATGTATTACTTATAGGCAAAATACAAATTAATAAGTTACTTTTTGAATTTGAAATTTTTACCTAAATCTGATCACACCAGAGTGAAGGGGCTAACTGTATAATCAGCACTCCAGTTGACAACAGAAAGGAATAAATTTGGTGTTTATTTAGAATTACACTTATTTAAAAAAAAAAAAAAAAAGATTTAAAAAAAATACAGGAAAATCTTTGTGATTTACATAATTGTCATGACATGTAGATGTCATATTGCAAAAAATCATGTAAATTGATCAAGTAGTTTTTTTAACTAAGAAAATAAAAAGTTACAATTTAATTATTGATTCTAATACAAAATGTATTTATTATAAGACTGAATTTATCTCAGTACTTCGAATTGAGTTGGCTCTCCCTTATTTATGTTGGATCAAAAACATGGCCAACCAAAATCATTATGCTTTGTTTAGTCATAAAATTTGATTTTCTTCGTTAAGAAAAACTATCTGATCAATTTACATGATTTTTGAAATATGACATCTTTGTTTCATGACGACATACATCATAACATTTTTTGTTTTTCTAATAAGTGTAGTTCTAAATAAGCACCATAAATTTAGTATGACACTATTTGACATTACTCCAACAACGTGCCTTCACAAATGTTTAAAAAAAAAAAAAAAATTTAATAGAATGCATGTTTTCAAATTGATTGGAATAAGATTATTCCAATTAAAAAATCCAAAACAATTTATATTTAGTTTTTTAAAAGAAAATACTGTTTCATTTTCTCAAAGTTTATTCAGTCAAAATACAAACAAACTATTTTTTTTACCCCAAAATATTAAAAGGACATATCTCAGAAATAAATCTGGTATCCAAAACTAAAACTTTATTTTCATTAAATCTAAAAAACTTTTAACATGGTTATATAGATCTTTGCAAAACAAACAATGCTGCCAAATTTATGTTGGTAACTTAATTGGCCATCGAATTATGACTGTTTAAAGTTTGTTGGAAATGAGAAAATTTACCATCTTGTGTTCAGAAGTCAAGTTTCACAATTTATACCAAAAAATGCAGGCTTTGAACAAGTGAAAAGTCTTTTATAAATCGTAAATGAAAATAATGGAAGACCTAGTTATTAGATCAATGTAAACATTGGAAAAAAATACCTTATTCATTAACAGAAATACGGTTATAGTCAGCTAACATACTTCCTAACCTCCGGCGTAGCACTACCAGAAGCGGTGACATATTTGTAAAATATGAAAATTTAATTTTTGTGAATTTTTACTTACCTTTTACATTTTTTATAAACCATGTGTCAGATATTTCTTTGTTCTTGTTTCTGGAATTTCTGAAGTTGCTGGTGATTCAGTTAAATGCCATAAAAGTATATTGGACTATATGTAATGAACAAAGTTTACCCTCTCCCTCAAAGTAAAAAAAAAAAAAAACACACAAAAAATCGCCTGTGTTATTACATAAAATTTTTTTGAACAGCACAAGGTGTAATAACGTAAGTTTTAAATATTAAAAGAGAAACTGTTGATGTCCGTAAACTACATTTTATCTGTTCTATCATCAGTAAGTAAAGAATTAATCCTTTTAGTCTGAGCAATTGAAAATTTTTGTGACTTTTACATTTATTTTAATTGATTTTTATTTTGTACACCAGAACATTTTTGCAACCATATTGCTAGAATTATTCACAATAAGACGTTTTTTCAAGACAGTATCAGTTGGAGACATGTAGTGTTTAGTCCGTTTGACCATTATATTCCAGAACTTTTGGATTATCGTGGAAATCAGAATATGACTGTATCCTGTTCAGTCCTTTACTCTACCATAAGGATTGACCCACATTTAGTTACAATTTCCTGCAGATCAAGGAAACAGGAAAATCGTTTATGCTTCAGATTTTACTGACAAGATCAATATGGCAGAAACCACCTCGACTGAAATTTACAACAGCAAATTTGAACTGTCTCTAAATGTGTTTGATTTTAACATTTTAATATTGCAAAAATGCTTTATGTGTGATTGGCAGATTAGAATCAATCGGGTGTTTGTAGATCTGATGTTCGCACAAATTGTCATCATTGGGATCACAGGAGATGCAGTGGACTGCAAGGAAGATTAATCCATATTATGAAGCATCTTTATGGAAGATGTGCTCGTACTGCTCATTCACTTAAAGGTTGACCCCGTACTGAGTTGTCTGTGGATGATCTGTAGAAGATGGAAGTTGTAGACTCTTTTTGCTGTCTTGATCTGTGCTTTCGGTTTTGCATGTACAAACTGTATGAGCCAAGTTTCATCAGCTTTTTTTGACTGTCATTTACTCTTGCTTGTTATTCAGGAAAGAGTTTACAACAGTTGTGTGTTCATAGTGCTGTGTTGCATGTGCAAGTGAAGGTCTGATTCTGATTAGCTCCGTTGTTCTGAAGATGCAATAGAATGACAGGACTGGTTTGAATTAGTTCTGACTGCCTACTATTGAAGCTGAAAATGGCCAGACTAGAATCGGCTGTACACTGAAACCACCTATAGCATTATAGACATGTTGAATGAAGGTCTGGATGGATATACAGATGTACGCATATCTCAGTTGTGGGTAAGCAAGGAAAAGGCAGACTGAGAAGGAATTGTACTGATTCACTTAAAGATGACATCAAGCAATGACACTTTGAAATCAATGTAAATGATCAGGTTTAATGGAGAAAGTCACTTCATGTCATCATAGTCTGTGCAACCCACATCTGATGTGAAAAAGATGTATCAAACAAAGTCAGATTTATTGCATTTGGGAAAGGTATTAACCTGCACCCCTCCAACTATAGGTAAAATAGAAACTCAATTGATCCTACACAATAAATTTTTATAATAATAGGTATTGCACTTTTTGCATTAAATTTCTTAAAAACGATTTTATGTTAATCAGACACACAAATCAAACAAAAACAATTCACCATTTATCAAAATGTAATTACAAACTTAGACAAAAATTAACTTTTTGAAAGGACCGCAAACGTCTTGTAATTTTGTACTTTTATATCTAGAATTAAAACGTTTTTCTTTTAATATTCTCTTCTGTCCGTGGAGTTTCATATTTACCAATTGCATCCGCATGCAGAGGGCTAAACCTTTCCCCAAAAAACAGGGTCATCTGTTGTCTGTATTCCTTATTTTGGCTATATGGGGGGAGGGAGAGGGGGGCAGAGGAGGCTCAATCTAATTAATCAGCTGATCAGATCATACCCTAGTATATCTTAAATTCATCCCCAAACGTATTGAATCTGATTCTTAAAAAAAAAAAAAAAAAAAAAAAAAAAAAAAAAAAAAAAATCAAAAACCTTATTTCTCCTTTTTCTTTTATTTTTTTTCAAGTAGGTACTAGAAGACTGGTGGAGGGTCTATCATATTGAGAATAAATAAGATTACCAATGCCAAGGAGTAATGTTTTCAAAAACATTACTCTTCAAAGAGTAATGTTTTCTGAGAATAATGATGGTACTCTCTTTTAGAGAGTTAATATTTCCTTTTAGAAATAATGTTTTCTAAGAGTAATGCTAGGAATCCTATACAGAGGAGTAACTCTCCAGAAAAGAAAAAAAAATTTTCGAGGAATATAAAATAATTATTCTACCTCTAGAATTACATTTGTGAACTTTATTCGGCATTGGATGGTTGATATGCCATGGAACAAACCCAGTCAAATTATTTTGTTAAAGTTGATTTTCTTTTTTGTCAATTTCTGTTGGTAAATCAACCAGAGTAATCTCCCCTGTATTTGTGTTACCTCTCTTTATGCTTCTCTTTAATTTTTAACTAAACTGCTAAGACGAAATGATTTATTAAAATCATTGCTCAGAATATATACAACAGTAATGCAGTGTTAATATGCCGTATTAATATTCTGTTCAATATGTCATTCAATAGTTTAAAAAAAAAAAAAAAGTCATCTTAAGTATTGTTTCACCATTATTTCCGAACTCCTCCATTTCTTAATAGTTTTTTCACCATTTGTTTTCATTTTGAAATTCCGAAACTGGATTGTTAGGGTAATAGAACATGATTAAAGGGAGTTGACTCCTTTTCTGTTTCAAGCAGAGTTACCTCCCCTCCTTTAACTCGAATAAGAATTCTCACATGAATGTGAAAACGGCATAGATATTAAAACCAGCGTCTAACAGCCACATACAGAATAATAATGGAAACCTATACGACTGAAGTTGAATTGCAACATTAGGTTTGAAAGAATCATTTTTTAACTTGCAATTTAAAGGCCATTCATAACACAGATAAAGGAATGGAAGAAGTAGTAAGCATTGACGTTTCAAATTAAAAAATAAATTGGAGAAATAACACATTAAACTGGGCTCATATTCTATGTCATTGTAATACATCATATTTTAATTAGTTGTACATTGCATTCTAATTCTTATAACTATTCAATGCTATTGATGGAATTGTCAATAAACTTCACAATCCTTTCTGAAATTCAACCATATTGAGTTACATCATTTTTTTTTAAAATGGTGGTCATTTGAAATAGAAATCTATCTCTATTATTATATAAAAGGAATTTTAACCATGTATGTGTTTGAATTCATTTCCTATGAACTCGAAAACGGCTGGGCTGATTTTTATGAAATTTAACACAAAGGTACTTTATGTACCTGGCAGTGTTCTTAGATAGGTTTTATATCAGAATGTTTTTGATAAGTATCAATAATCGAAATAATCTGATGAAAAAAAGAACAGGCAGTTTTGACCAACGTCTTATACAGTTTAACATCACAAGTGCATTTGAGAAGTTTTATTACCACACAAGTAGAAAGGTGCGACCTTAAAGTAGATTCTTTGATATGATAGGGGCACATTCAAAATGAAGCACTATTGAACTATGATATTGACTTTTGCATTTTAAACTTTAATTCAAGTCATGAAAAAAATAAATTATAATTTTATAAAATCAACAGTAGGTTTCTACAGTGTAATGTAAACTACAATGTATTGTGAACCAAGTCATTGCAGGGAGGCATGTGAAGCTTTCTCCTGGTGCACTACAATAGGTCTCCAACTAAAAGAGGCAACCAATCGATTGAAAAAAAATGGATGATTTCATCAATTTCAATAAAAAATATGGGCGTCGGAAACATTTGTTGATCATCATTCAATCCCAGGCAAAAGGAATAAATCGAATTACCGAATTTTGGCAGCAAAATTGTCTTTTTAAACGTCTTTAATGTTTTCATAACTCCTGTGTTTTTAAAATGTAGAAATATCGATTTAATACCTAATATACGTGCCAGCATGAACTACAACTGGAACAGATATTAATATCTTCTTTATTTGTGACAAAAGAATTTGTGCCATCAGCATTAGTCATTAACTACTGATAATGAGGAAAAAAATGTTGATACTTCTACATTTACCAACCTGTGATTTCCACAAAGTTTGTCAGGTGTTCTTGGCTACAGTCGAGCACACTTGACAAACTTTGTGGGAATCAGAAGCAGCCAATTAAAGCAGACTTTGTGGAAATTATAAGCAGCCGATCACAAAACAAACCTCTACGGAGAAAATTATCATGATAAACTAAAAAACCTGGAAATACAATAAATAAAATTACAAACGTGTAACCTGTAGGATTAAAATCAATTTATTTCTTCCAATTCATAAAAAGGTAGCCTTCATAGATCCATATTAGCTAAAAAATCAGACAGTATGTTAAAAATTGAGGAATGTTTAGCTGACCTTTTCCAATTATTTCTGTTAGCTGCCAAGCAATCTAGAGTCAACTTTGCAGAAACCATGAATCGGTAAATGCAAAAGTACCAAAATATCTAATTCACTGAGGAAAGTCGATTAATGACTGAAATAATTGGATTTATTTTCCATTTTTGAGAAAATAAATAAAACTTTGGCACCAAAATTGGCCTTTTAAAGGTCTTTAAATAAAATTTCATTTTATTCTTCTTAACATAGTTTAACAATCAATCAAAAAATGAAGAACCGAAATCAAATATTCATTTTGTATGAAAAAAAGCTGTGAACAACAAAGAAACAATAAAGAGATTGACTTTACTTTATATATTAGATGAACACTAATATTGTCAACATTTACATGAAGTGAAACATGAATCATTTTTTTTAATTTAATTAACTGTATCCATATAGAATCAATTGGGCGTGGGGTCAGCACCCTCACCCCGTAAAAAGAACTCCTTGCTATAAAAGCATCTACAAAAGTTGTAGATGGTGTATGCCCCCCTAGGGGCTCAAAAGGCTGTGAATGGATATAGAATCAATACATATCGGTTATTCTATAAGTTCTGTCTGGATTTTAAATTTCTATAATTTAATAGTATGTAGGAATATCTAATAGAACTAATATATACACACACACACACACATTTTTAGTTGGACACATTCAAATTTAGTAAAATTTATTTTATCGAGGAATTAAAATTTTTAAAACATTTAATAATCTTTTCTTTTTCTTTTTTTTATTTAAAATGAAATCCCTCCACTAGAGTGTTGAACCTATAGAGGAGTGTATCATTCCATTGAGACTGTCTGGATTTTAATTCTCTGAAATAGTAGTAGTCATGTTTAATAGTAAGTAGGTATGTTTAACGGAGCTAAATAATATCTAAACTAGTGATGGGACAATTAATTGAAATCAAAACTTTTGGGGATATCGGAAAAAATTTGTGCCTATTTGCTGATGCCAAAAACGACTGATTTTTTTTTTTTTTTTTTAAAAACAAAAACTATTGTTGGTAATAACAATAAAAACTTGCTAATTTTAAACTACCGGTAAAACTAACCTCTATAGATCACTTCCACAAGTGTATTCTTACATTTGCGAAAATATATGTGTATATTACATGGGTTTGTAAAGTAATTCGAAAATTTAAAAAAACAAAAACAGTGACAACGACTTTATAGCTCAATATTTTTTCTTGTATCAAGTCTGTTTTTGCAGACATCGATGATCATGGCTCATCAGTCCCCTTCTGCATTCAGATCATTTCACCATGTTTTTTTTGCAGTATAGTACCTATAGTAGGTTGCAATATTTACTATAGGGGCAGTTCTCATACAGAACTGGTAGTCTTAGATATCATACCTCAAATCAGTGTCATTTGCTTAATACAACAAAGAGTTAACCAACACCGGAAGAAATCATCAGGCTGCTTGGTAAAATTTTAATTTTTCATGTAAAATAAAATGTTATAAAGTTAAATTTGTTTAAATGCATAGGTTAATAATGGGACGATTCCAATATTTTTTTCCGATACAATTACTGATTCTGTTCTAAATTCCAGTTCTTTATAAATCTTCAAATATTTAGCATATGGCATAATTACATTGACACAGGTTCTTGCTAGATCATTAAAGTTATACAATGATGAGCTTGGCCAATACCAGATGGGTGACCATTTGGGAATGCTATGCACTGTATAGTGTGGTAGAATTAAACACTTCCATCAGGAGCAATAAGGTGCTTCATTCCCTCAGCTATCTCGTGGGAGATGATTGGGTAAGTACCCACTTAGCCTCCTAATCAGGGTCACGGCAAGCAAGTGATGGAGGAACTAAATATTTGAAGATTTATAAAGAACCGAAATTGAGAATTTAAAACAGAATCCGTAATTGTATTGGAAAAAAATATTGGAATCGTGCCATCATTAATCTATACATTATATATATGCATTTAGAAAAATTTGACTTCATAACATTTTATTTTACATGAAAAATTAAAATTTTACTGCTGAAAGCCCTTAAAACATAGTATCCAAATGAATATTTGAGGCACATGATTTAATGGGTTTACAAATGTAAGTCTGCAGCTGAAGCAACTCAAAACATCCATCCAGCTTATAAAGTTAAATCCTGGGATGAAAGAATGTGCATAAGATGCTTTTACAAGTTTGGAGAAAACCAATCAGAACATCCAGTTAAGGTTGAGGAAGAACTTCTTGTAGCAATATTGTATCACTTAAAGAAAAACCCTGCAGTATCAGTTGAAGAATTGGTAATGAAGCTTTCTTCAAACCATACAAGTGTTCACTGTCATCTCCAAGAAGTTGGAAATGTCTGTAAGCTTGGAAAATGAAATTGTAAATCTCAACTCAAAATTTATGGTTACTTTTAGACAATTCATGAGGCGCCCGTTTTCAACATAATCGAGTCCATAATTTGCCACAGATTCTGCAGATTACACATTACGTTTTTATTTATAATAGACAAAACATTTAGACCAATCAGTTTATGATATGGTAATTGTTAGGGGGTATTTCTACTCAACCCTTCCTAATGGCATGGACAAATCTGGCCATACAAGAAGACAATTCCTTGCTTGTATGCCACAAAGACTCAAGTATAAGTCCTAGTATTGAGAAGTATGAGAAAGGAAAATAGTTTTAATATAGTTGGATGCCCCGAGCCACTGTCACTTACACTCCTCACTCGGGGGGAGGGGGACTGCCCCCTTACACTTATGGATGCTACCTGTGTGAACTGAAGTTTGTCAATGACAACAAAATGTTTAATTGAAGGCAACAAGGACACAAGAAGTGGCAGTAAAGTTTTAATGATCATCGAGAGAAAAATTGAAAAAATAGAAAGCAGGCAACTGAAAAGAAAAAATAAATAAAATGAAAACTGCTAGCAAAAAATGCAGACGACAAGTTTGGTGTGAGATACAATCAAATGGAGAAAACCTGCTGGAAAAAAGTTTTTGGCAAACATTTTTTTTTTCTTTTTTTTCAAAATAAAATAACAATATAATAAATAAATAAAACTTATTCTATAGTTTTGCTTGCACAAAAGTCACCAACAAAAATGGTGTAACAATTAATTATGGCAGAAAAAGTCACCAAAATGTCTTTTAAAAAAATCAAAAGGAAACAGTGCAGTCATTTTATGATACAATTTCGATAAACATTTTAGATGGTTTAAAAAATAAAAAAATAGTCCCATGCACTTCAAAAATGTCAAAAAGTTTGAGAACTATATTTTTGTTATTATAAATGTATATCTCCTGAATTACCTTACAGTTTTGTTGTTTTCTTATATTTGGTTTTCTATTAAGAAAAAACAAACAAAAAAAACAACAATTAAAATGAAAAAATGTATAAAGTTAATTTATATATAAAATTAAATAATAAGAGGTTAATATACTTGCTTGAAGCATTGTCTAATGTGTATAAAAATGAAATTTATCGAAGGCAATACAATGCAGAGAGGTGCAATGGATCGACAAATTGAAGCAAATTAACATATGATGGTGGAATAAGCTATGTAGATTCACTTGTTTCAACAAAATGTATTTTCTTACATTTTATACTTGCATTGGGTTTATACTTGCATCAGCATTATCAGACGGAACTCCATATGCAAGCAAAAACACAAAGCAAGTATAAAATATAAGAAAAAGTCCCATAAAGATGAATCCGCATAGCTCATTCCATTATATATCTTTATTTGCTTCAGTTCATGCTTGTCCGTTACCCCTTTGCATTGTATTGCCTTCTATAAATTTC
Organism: Euprymna scolopes; assembly: GCF_053919585.1. NCBI lineage: Eukaryota > Metazoa > Mollusca > Cephalopoda > Sepiida > Sepiolidae > Euprymna > Euprymna scolopes. Next base: position 124,567,741 of record NC_136484.1, read on the forward strand.
CTTTATAAAATTAAATAAGTTTTTTTTTGTTATCCCAACTTTTGTATCTTCCAGTCTGCTCTTTCAGTGGAATATATTCTAAATAAAACAAAACAATTTATAAAGCAAAATAATAATAATAATAATAATAATAATTTTAAAGTTATTAAAAAAATATTAAAAAAAAAAAAAAAAAGTATGAAGAAAAATATCAATTATATATACAATAGAACCCCGGGATACGTTTTTTTTTTTTTTTTTTTTTCCTCTCCAGGTTACACTTTTTTTTCCGGCCCCGGGTTATAGTATTATTTATAATGAATGTTATTTGATTATATACATGTGTATTCTATACTGTACTGTATATTGTTACTAATTTTTTAATATGTACTGTATAAAATTTTGCTCAGGTCCCGCCATAGAGTGATTTCACCTTACGATCCCAACCCCAGAATAGATTAATGCTGTATCCCAGGGTTCTAATGTATAAGAGAAAAATGAATTCTAGTGAAATACTTGTGAAGAAGCTGGTTAATATTTTATATATATAATAATAAAAAAAAAATTAAAAAAAACAAAAAAACTAATCTAGCACTAGAGAAGATGTCTCTTTACATTTACTGCCAAGAGGGACCTCACACATGTATGTATTGCAAAAGGTAGTTACAGAGATTTTTGTCTTTAACTTCTACCCATTTATTCTGAGATGAACAAATTTGTGTGGTATTGACAGAATGTTAAAAAGAATCGATTAATCTCCTCTGCAAGAAACACTACACTTAGTTCATCTTTAGTTTGCGATTTATTTATTTTCAAATATTTAAAAACAAGAAAAATCCTTCTTTTTTTTAAAAATTTATTTGATAAGTTTTTCCAATTTGGTCCTTGAAAAAGCTAAATACCAGCAATTGTGTATGTATATCCCAGCTTTATTATAAAAAAAAGTTGCTGTAGGATAAAAAATAATTATATATATATATATATATATATATATATATATATATATATATAATAGTATAAAAATATGCGAATGACAAGTAAGCTACACAAAAACGTTTGGGTTTCATTTCTGGAGAAATCATCAGGCTATTTTCTATAATAAATTATCTGACGATTTTCTTCGGATTCAAACACAAACTTTTCTGTGTAGCATACCAGCCATAAGTATATTTTTATACTACTACTAAGCTCTACTCACATATTGAGCACTGTTGAAGTAAATACCAAAAAATATATACATAATATATTATTTTATAATATAAGTGTATATACATAAAGTATTAATAGCTATATATATATGTGTGTGTGTGTGTGTGTGTGTGTGTGTAAGAGAATTAGAATATAAAATAGAATATAGGATATAAATGAAAATAAAATGATTTTGAAAGTTTATTTTGCTATCAGAGAAAATTGAGCATTTGTTTGCAACACCTTTCACACCCGAGATTTTTTTTTTTTTTTTCAAAGAGAAAGAACATGAAGAGACTAACATAAAAAAAATACAGAGATTATCAAATATTGCAAATCTAATTAAATCTACAAGTATTTGTTGAGAAGCCAAGATATAATCTCGAGTCCAATATATCGATGGATATGTATTTCATATTTTTCAATTCCAAAAATATTTTTTATTTTATTTTATTTTTTTTTTTTTTTACAAAATAAAGATCATTTAAACCAAAATGAAGAAAAATTGATTCATAGAATTACTGTCAAATACAAGATGAGGAAACATCGTACTGTTTGTTTATTTATTTTTTCAATATTTTACATCGATTTTCACAAGTTTAAAAAATCTGATTCATTTATTATTTATTGATTAATTTGTGAAACAGAATTTACGTATAAATTTTGTATTGACACTTATCAAATATATGTTCAACAAACCAATTCTACTTTATATAAATAAGAGCATGTTTTTTGGCGAGGAGGTGGGCATTATTTGTTTGAGTCAAAATATCATGTTAACTCTTAAAAAATATATAAATAAATTCTACAGAATATATAATGAGAATATACAGATCAAATTCTCTTAAATATTTCTTCAGATAGACCCAAAAAATGTTTCTGTATTTTTCTTTTAAAATCATTATTTCAATATTCATGCTGTTTATTCTTAAAATTGATTTATATTAAAACTATTGTTAATCTGATGAGGCAATTTGTTCCAAAACTAAATTTGATTGTGTGATAGATTAGGTACCATCAGTCTATCCAAAACATTCGCCACCTGAAAATCATTCAGAGACGTGTAAGCGAAGAGTCTCAATCGAACGCTTGCCATTACTCTTACTGTTGTGTTTCTCTGGGATTGGATTCAGCGAAGCTCTAACATCTAACACGGTTAAACACCCATAAAACACCAACATTGAGCACCTTTTTGATCTCGATGTGTTTAACACACGTGTAGTGATCCTAATAAAATTGAAAAATGAAATGAAATAAGTTTTTTTGTTTTTTTTAAGTCCCTACTAGACGATTTGGCCAGATACTAACCAAATCAGTTGGCAGGGTGCATTGATTCCATTCATGCCCTGAAGAATTACCTCTTTAGGAATTTTTGGTCAGTCAGCAGAAAGAATACTGGAAGCAACAAGAAAAAATAACTCTCTCTCTCTCTCATCTGTGCACTGAACACTTAAGCATCGATGATCTTCAACTGAAAATAACTGCCGACAAACCTTCCACAGCCTAAAGAACTTTCTACTTCTTTTCACTTGAACACTCTCCAACTTGCTTCCACTTAATAAATCTTTTCGTTGTTATAAAAGAGTTTTTTTTCTTTCACACAACGGTTTTCATTTACTACTAAAATATAGAAGTGTATCACATTTCTATACATGGACATGCCGACAAAGCCAGAAAGTAATTTATTTTATGGCGGACTATTATCCATTATAAAATAAATCAAAAAATAATACTCATCTCAATAATTAATTTCAATTAATTAAAGCCAGAAAGCTTCTCAACTCCAATAATTTTCTGAAACAATTTACATGCTCATAATTGAAGCAGGCAACAAAATATCTGTATCAATTGTTGGCTGCTGAAACACCGCATCCATCTTCAAATTTGCCAAAACAACATTTGATAACCTCCCCTCCATACACTATGGTGCACCTGAGCACTGTATTATTTAGTTGTCAAAATCTTAACAATAAATTGATATAATCTTAAATAGTTGTAACTATTTTATTCAGAAAAGTCAGACATTTTGTCATAGACTTTTCCCCATTACGGTACCTCTGAATGTACCCATTGGCGAAAGAAAGTGAAATTGGTTTCAAGTAGATTTGACTACTTAGAACCCTGTTATGGGTAACATTAAAGGCTCTTGTGAATCATTCGTGCAACACTATTGCTGATGAACACCCACAAATTTCATAATTTTGTAAAAATGTTAGCAACAATCCTAAATTTCTTTGAAAATTGATATTTTCAAAATTTTAGTCTTTGTGGAATCGAGACCAATCTCCCCTTGCTTTATAATTACATCCCTTCTGAAAAAATCTTTTGTTAAGTACAAAATTACGAAATCTCACTCGGTTGTTCAAAGCAGAATAAAGCATTAAGTTTTCTATTATCGTTTGTCATCACACTTTGTATGCTAGAACAGAAATCCTGAAGCTTCCTATTTAATAATAGATGAAAAAAATTTTTTTCCAGGCAGTTTATCTGTTTTAGAGCAAAACAATTCATTTTAGGTTATTTAATGTTAAAACGTTTCCTATTGTAAACGGTTTATTGCATATACTTAATTAAACGCAAGTGATTAGTTTACCCATAGCTGCAGAAATTGATCTGATATGATCTGGTTTTGACCCAGTCAATTCCATATACCACAGTGAGACGATTCATGTTTCCTAACATAATTTTCTTTTATTCGTAAACTTTTTCATGAACCATGGTTTAAATCTTATTTTGAGAATTTAAAAAAAAAAAAAAAATTAAATTAAATATTTCTATGAAAAAAAAAAAAAAAAAAAAAAATCAGGTGTTACAAGATGAAGTCTTTGCACCATTATATAAAAGAAAGACTTTTTATATTTTCAATAATAGATTAATTGATAGCAGTTTATTATTAAAAAGTAGTTTTTTTTTTAATTTCTATTTTATAGAAAAATTAAATTAATTCAGATCGAATTTAAAGACAAGACAAAAAAATAAAAATGATGCAGCAGATTGAAAGACCAGTAGAAGAAACTTTAGAAATTAAAAAGAAACAAACAAAAAAAAGTTTGTTGTTGGATGAGATTCCAGTGTTATGCAATTTTGGTAAACTCATATTCCCATCTTTGTTGTTAGAATTGGTTACTTAAAAAGGAATATATATATATATATATATATATATTATATATATATATATTAAATGTTACAACTCAATTTCCATGTTCCAACATTACACAGGGTTTCATGTCTCTAAGAGACAATTCTTAAATATTGCTTTTGCTGCGGTTTAATTCTTATTTACAAATGAGTAGCAATTCACAGCATGTAATGTCGGTATCTGTATGGTGAATGGATTGTAAATAATGGGATACTAAAAGATCATAGATCAAAATATTTATAAAACAAAGAATGTGATATGGATCACATGATATTTAAGCCTTACAAATGTTTCATAAAAAAAATAAAATAAAATAATAATATATAACAAGGAATTGCATATTGAGCTGAAATCATCAAAATAATAAATGTGGTAGAAATACCCAAAAGCATTTTTAAGCCAGAGAAATGCGTGCATGTGGTTGCGAGTGATCCTCGTCTGATGTTACATTTCGCCATTGTTGTTTGCCATGTATTATTCTGATGATTCATATTTTATGTGAAATAGGTAATTCCTTGTTATAAACCTCATGTTTGGGTGAAACGTTCGTAAAACTTGAAGATTATGTGATGCATATCACCCTTTCTTTATATATATATATATATATATATATATATATATATATATATATATACACACACACACACGAGCGGTGTGCAATAAGTAATGCCCCTAATTACAAGAAACCTTCTCTACCACCTATAGCAATGGCCAACGACTCTTTATCTGAGAGTACATCTTTCAAACTCCTTGGCCTAACGTTCACAGGAAACATGAGTTGGAACAATTACATTGAAGGCATTGCCAGGGCCGCTGCAAGGAAGGTGGGCTCTATCTACCGTGCTAGAAAACCACTAACACCCAAAAGTATCCTGTACCTCTATAAGCCAACCATTCGCCCATGTATGGAGTATTGCTGTCATATTTGGGCTGGTGCATCGGCTACTAGTCTGTCGCTCCTTGACAAGGTTCAAAAGAGAGTCGCAAATGTGATAGGCCCTGAACTGGCATCTAAGCTTCAGCCTCTGTCCCATCGATGAAACGTTGCATCCCTCTGCCTGTTCTACAAGTATTTTAATGGTGAATGCTCTAACAAACTGCAAGCACTTATGCCCCCATGACGTGAACACCCTCGACAGACCCGACAGGCTGCAAAATCCCACCCCCACACTGTAGAGATCCCTAGATGTAAAAGATCTTTCTACTACAGTAGTTTCTTCCTCAGAACCGCTAGACTTTGGAATTCCATTCCAGGTCCCTGCTTCCCCAACTCTACTGACGTGCAGAAATTCAAGTGCAACGTGAACCGACATCTTGCTGCCCAAATCCCTACATAGTACCCCAGTAGTTGTTGCCCCTGATAGTAGCCCCCTACACCAAAGTGGCAATGTGCCTTGTTTGGAGTGAAAATGTAATAAAAAAAATAAAACAACAAAAAAAATACTTCCAGTTGTCTGATCTAGCTGAAATTTTGCATGTGCAATGATTTACATCTCTATGGGTTATGTGGCAAACTACAGCTCTGAACTAATTGTGGTTTCTGCTTTACAGGTGTTTGAACTGAGTCAGGTTTGAAATAGAGCCTGTTGAATGTTGAGCAGTGATCCGGTTTTTGTATTTGAAAGGACGCACACCACAGGAGACTTGATTAAATGAAAGAAACTTATGGTGATAATGCCCCATCATATGACCTTGTAAAACGCTGGCATCGTGAATTCAAACATGGCCGGAAGTTTGTGGAAACAGCTCCCAGACCTGGTCGCCCCCCTTCTGTCATTGATGAGGCATTTGTCTGTCAAGTTGAGGCTGCCATTTTGGAAGATTGGTGCATTACTATTCGCCAAAGAGCCCAAAATGTCAAGATTAGTACAGGGTCTGTGGAAACTATCATTCATGACCATTTGCATATGCATAAGGTGTCTGCCAGATGGATTCCCAGGTTGCTCACACCATTCCAGAAGCGAAAACGCGTTGTGCTCGAGGATGAATTTGGAGATGTGCCAAGAAAATGAGTCAAAGTTTTTCAAAAGACTGATTACACAGGATGAAACCTGGGTCCATTACTATGATCCAGAGACCAAAGCTCAGTCAATGCAGTGGAAGCACTTAGACTCACCACCTCTAAAGAAGGCAAGGGTGCAGCCCTCCGCTGGCAAGGTCATGCTCACAGTCTTCTGGGACCAGGACGGAGTAGTGATGACAGATTTCCTGGCAAAGGGTACCACAATTACAGGAGTATATTATGCTTCACTTTTGAGGAAATTAAGGGAAGCTATCAAAAATCAAGAGATGGGGCAAGATCAGCACAGGTACCCTCCTCCTGCAGGACAATGCTCCAGTTCACAACTCGCATGTCGCCAGATCAGAAGCACGAGCGTGTGGTTATGAAATCCTTCCCCATCCTCCCTACTCTCCTAACCTTGCATGCTCTAACTTTCAGCTCTTCCCAACCATGAAGTTGTTTTTGAAAGGAAAGCATTTCTCAGATGATGCAGCCTTGATTTCTGAAGTCATGTCGTGCAAACGATGGGAGAAAAGAATAATTCTAGGTGGTTCCTATGTAGAGAAAGACTAATAATTGTCCCAAGTTTCGTTGCTCTACTGCTATGGGAAGTGGGTCAGGGGCATTACGTATTGCACGTCCCTCGTATATATATATATATATATATATATATATATATGGGAAAATATGCTTATTTGATTATATTTCACCTTTTATATATACCAATTCTTTAATTTATGAAGCTTAATGTAACTACAGAGTATATACAAATAAATGACAATAAGTCTATATTCTAAATTTCAAACTGTTGTTCATCTTACCGTTCATTTCTTTAAACATTTTAACATGCTTAAAAAAAGAAAAAAATGGTAAAATGGACAACATCTTGAAATTTGGAATATAGATTTTTGTCTATATATATATATATATATATATATATATATATACATGATATGGCCAGTTGCGAAAAGATACAATGTGCTCACATGCATTTGCATGTATTATCCAGATCGTGTAACATAAAAAGCAAAGAAAAAAAAAAACGTATAGTCGACTTGATAAAGATCTCAGAAGTGACCACAAAATTCTATTAAAAACAATCTTTATGCTTTCCACATCAAGCGTCCTGAAAAAATACATTCAAGGACATACGACCAATACATATATACACATAAATATTTATAATCTTTATGTCCGAAGTATCAGTTTGGATGTGTTTCAATAAATTAATTTGTACAGACACTCAAGGATTTTGTTATTCTCAAAATAACGATAAATCGGTAAAATTATTTGCTTGCTCTTAAAATTTTCATAATTTCCTTTCCGGAATCATATTAAATACTACCAAAATAAACTTTTTCCTTAATGAATTATTTTCTAAATTTTCCTATTGTAAATGATAAAAATTAGAATGTAGGACTGATGAATATCGCTAATATGCACACACACACACACACACACACACACACACACTGGATATGACGAACAATTCTGGTTTCGTATTTATAGTATCAGCAATCCTCAGTATTCAACCAGAAACCATATTATTTTTAAATTGTATTAGCAGGGCTATCCACCATTGCCCAGGACAAAATCATAACTTCTATTCCTCTCCCTTCCCCTCCTATTTCTTCTCTGCACAACCCATTCCTCTCTCTGGGTATATGCACACAACTTAAGTCAGTAGAAGGGAAACTACTCTTTAAAAAAAAAAAATCAGAGTCACTTCCCTTGACATGATGTGCATGTCTTTTTAACATTAAATGATACAAATGCTTATTTTATCTCCAAATAATGAACCTTTTTTAATTTTATTTATGCCGATTAACAAATATCTACGTTGTTGCTGTTTATTGCATATTTTTCAACTTTTAGCTTGGCGTACAGACAGTTGTTTTTTATATAATAGATGGCTTCTGGACGAACACAGAGTATTACTGATGCTCAGCATCAGTGATGCAGTCGGTGTGAAACCACAGGTTTGTTCATGACATACAATCTATGTATTCAAATATGTTGGATTCTTACTCTGGTAATTGAGCACTCTAGTCAACTTTTCTTTTTAAGAATTGTATACATTCCAGTATATATATATATATATAAAGTTTGTTTTTTTTACCTTGAAAACTATGAAGAAATTTTTAAAATTTAATTTTTAGTCCTTTGTTGAAAAATTATTTTGCCAGTAAGTCATTTAATCTTTAATATATATATATATATATATATATATATATATATATATATATCGGCAGATCCAGAAAATCAACAGAAAAATAAAGAAAGAAAACTGTCGGATTTAATCAAACATGCCTTGATAACGACTTGCTGCCAATATATATATATCTTTGGTTTATTCTACACATGTGCATAAAGTTTCAACACTGATGTACAAAGAGAAGATAATTATGTATAAATAAGCATTGAATAAAATTAAAATAATGGCCCTTAAAATAATCAAGGGCAGTTATGATAATGATGATTAAAATTGATGATACAATGTAGATGAGAATGAGGCTAATCAACTCCAAGTGGCTCTAAAAGTTAAAATCTAAATCTAAGATTGATGGTTCATTTTCGTATAAGGAAGGACAGTGCATTTGTGGACGTCAACATTTTATTTTAAATCGGTCCCCAAACACTATCACTACAAGCCATTCATATTTACAATATTTCACAAAATATGTCAGTTATAACAACTTTCTACAGTTATTTACAAAGATTTCTGCCAAGTAACGGTGGAAATGAGGGTCTCTGCTGGAAATGGGGTTAAAGAGAGAGAGAGAAAGAGAGAAACAGACAGACAGACACTCATTTTTATTGTAACTAGCAAAATATTTGACCAGAGGTATATAGTATAGTATATCACTACCACCACCCTTAGGAGGATGGTATCATGACCACAGAACGGATATTACACTAGTCTATCCAAAACAAAGATAATGCCTGGGAACATGGTATCATGATGAACGAACATATACTATATTATCTGTCACACTGAAAAAGAGGAGATAATTCCTGGGGAGATAGTATCAGGATAACAGAAAAATATTACACTATCCCTCCCCCCTCCAGAATTAAGCATTAAAAGATAGCACTTTGATGAAAACAATATAGTTTCGGTTTCAGATATATCAAATCTCCATTACTAACCTAAAAATCCCTTCAGATGATAATGTCACAATGTCGCATCCCTGTGTCTGTTTTACAAGTACTTTAATGGAGTGTGCTCCAAGGAACTCAGCGCTTGTAGCCCCTCGACGTGCATACTCCTGACTAACCTGACAAATTACTGTTGAGGTCCCTAGATGTCTGAAAGCTTTTTACTCTAATAGTTTCTTCCTTTGGAATTCCCTCCCTGTTTCCTATTTTCCTGACTATACTAATCTACAGCAGTTTAAATGTAATGTGAACAGATATCCCGCTGCTCAACTCCCACAGTTCCCTATTAGACATGGTCCTAAATAGTAGCCCCTTACGTTCCAAGTGGCAACATGCCGTGTTTGGGGTGGAAAAAAGTAAAAGTACAGGTCTCTTAACTGTGAATGTATCTTAGTGCTTTTTCTATTTACTGTTTTGCAAAGTCTGAGGTGTCTTCAGATGTACATTGCTTTTGCTTCATAATATGATTGTATATTTCCTTTTATTTTGTACGTGCAGAGCTACCCGGCATTTCCAAGGACCAAAGAAAAACTAAAAATGCATAAATTATTTGACACCTCCAAAACAAAACCGGGGCCAGTGTACGCTCAAAGAATACATATTTATTCTAAATTTTAGATATTATATATTCGGAGAAATGCTGATTCATAAAATATGAACTTTATCGATCTTTGTTTAGTAGTTTAGGACTTTTAGTTTGACATACTAATAAATATGTACATATACAACCGCTTTTTGAATAACAGATTTGCACTAACGCATGAACTTAATATTTAAAATCTTTATCTAACATAGAAAAGCAGACTCAAATAGCCTTACATGTTTATACTTTATTCAGACTAACCCATTTTTGTGGGGGGGGGGGTTCTACTATTGGCACAGATATATTTTATTCTGTTTCAGTTTTTTTTTTGTTTTTTTTTTAAAGTAAACAAACTTAATGCAAAAATATTCCTTAATAAACAGTTTGACTTCATAAAACAAAGTATCCAAGCCAAGTTTTATAACAACTGTGTCATGAGTATTATGTTATGTGGCAGTTAATGCTGCGCCCTTTTTTGCTCAACTACAATGTGATGAGAGATCCATGTGAATTCGACCAAATTCAACATATTAGGTCAGAGGATTCGCTAAAAGCACCCCACTTGCCTAGCATAGAGGTTATTCTTAGAAAGAATTAGTCACACTAGGGTGATCATGTAAAGCATTTATATCTTATTGGATAAACCATTGTAAAAGCATAGGTGACTTAGGCAGTTTGGCCAGACAAAGCAAGCGATTAGACATGACCACAGTATGAAATCTGGAGACAGTTAACCCACTGAACTGGAAGAAGTAGAGAGTGAGCTTGCATAATATCAGAAAACGTCTGATTGCTGAACGGGGGGGGGGAGTGACGTTAAATGAACAGAAGAATTATGTTTTTGCACACCATATACATTAAAATATTACAGAATAAGTCAACATTGAGGAAAAAGTAATAGAATCATTAAAAGAAAAAAATTTTTTTTTTACTTTCTCTTTGATATTTTACAAAATTTTAATCTTCTATCACGAATTTCACTAATTTAAAAGCAACATTATTTAGCAAAGTGGTTTCAAATATTTATATATTTTTAGAGCTTACAAATAAACAATTTAAATAAAATTTTCACCATGAATATATTCCGTTTTATGTAGAGATTGATCATGCCATTAATTGAATATCTTTTGACTGGAGAAAAGTTTCAATTTCCTTTGCTTTGTGACAAGGTGCATTTTTTTGGTTGAAAAATGAAGAGTTTAATATCTACATACAGACCTATTGAATGTTGGGATAATTAATTAATTCGACAGCAATAACTAATCCATAGCTGAAGGGAAATCCTGGGTTCATACCTTTTCCTGGTGGATGTAAAACATAAGCCAAATGCAATGCAAATTCCATGAACAAAGTTTCTTTCCTAAAATTGTTCGCCTATGGAACTGCACTACAAAACAGCTTTCCAGCTGATTACAACAATCGTCTTCAAGTCTAATCTAAACAAGTTTTTGTCAAGCCGTCCTAAATTCTACCCAATTTCCACCACTACCGATCACTACACTATTGTCTCACTGACCACCTTACACTCATTAACCTGTATCCTCGAATGGTCTTAAGGCCTTCATAAGTGGTAATTCCCCTGTAAAAAGATTTGAACATCGTTAATTCCATTATCTGTGCTTATGTCAGCTAGGTTTAGTTTAGTTTACATAGTGGATAAAACTGAATCTGGGTACTTCTACCTTGATTACCACAGGACAGTGAACGAGACCTACACAAAGCCAAAAGTCAAACAACTTTAAACTGACTTAAACTTCGACTGACAAACCAACCGAAGGTAACAAGCCTTCCATGAACAGAACCTTCAACGTCACTGCCTTCACCAACAGGGTGATCACAACAGGGAGAAAGCTTACAACAGAAATCAACTAACATTAAGTGGCAGGTTAATTGCTGAACTATTATTTACTTCTTTCTCATCGCAGGAAGATGTGACACAAGATCAGGAAGCTAAGTCAACGCCCCGAAAAGAGGAGCATTCTGGACATTTAAAAATTGCCTGAGCAGTTCTGTCGGCATTCTCCAGTAAGGACGCCTCAGACAATAAACAATAACTTACCCCCCCCTCAAAAGATGGGAGGCAAAGGCCTGAGAGAGTGGGCCTTCTAGAACTACACAGAACGTTTTAACCGTAATGTCTGTCAACATGGAAAAGATCATTTTAAAAATTAATGACTCATACTCTGTTGGCTTTAATACTGGGGTAAAAATTAAGGTTAAACTGACGGAATAGGTGGAATACGACAAACGATAAATCAATAACATGTACTAAATTAGACATCATTTTAGTGTAACAAATAGGAATAAAGGAGTTTAAACTTTTTTATGTAAATCGCTTCAGGCATAAAGTCACTTTAAAAAAATACTTCAAAATCAAAAACTTAATGTAAGCTGGAAAAAAATATGACCTAGAAAACAGCAAGTGTTCCCCTTTGTCAGAAACATCGTTCATGGAATAATATTTGTACAACTAAAAAATAAAAAATAATAAACGTAATTAATGTAATTAAAACGGTTCAATTATCTTTCCATTTATAATTTGGTGTATTCTTTTTTCCAGATTCAAAACACAGTGATATGTATAGCAATAAAGAAGTTAAAAAATTTATATGTTCATGTTTTTCCAAAATGTTATTAATGTAGTGTGTAAATGACCACAATCTCATAGAATTTGAATTTGGCATAGTTGATTCCATAGGATGTGACAGTATCCAGTAGGCTAATAACGCTCTTCCTAATATATTAGACATTTATACTGATTAAAGCTGATGTTTATGAGTGAATAGCATAAGGTATTACTAAATACTAGAGCAATGATGATTACAAGTGATCTACTGCTAAGCAAATAAAGAACAAAAACAAATTCAACTAATGAAGCATTGCAAATAGTTATCACTCACATTCTCCCCCTCCCCCTGATCACCACCTTTAGTTCCTTCAGCTTTTCTTCCCTTTCCACACCTCATCTCGTTCCTCTTGAGTATTCAAAAATCTAACCTGCTGAAGGTTGCTGCTGTTACTGTTAACTGAATATCTTATGGCTCAAAACCAGTGAATTGAATAGGAAAAGCGCCACCACGCTCCACCCAAGTGGAACATATATCGCTATTTACTTGCTTTTCAAACAAGGACGAAGTTAAACACTGGATCAGGGTTTTAAGGTGGGGAAAAACCCAGCTCCTCTGGGAAAGAGGCAGCGGACTGGGATAGCAATTTAAAAAAAACTTTGATCACACTCCAATCCAACATTATTACTTAGTTGGACAAGAAATGTCTATTACATTGGTCAAGATCAAAGTGTAGTATCTGTTCTGGCAGATGCTGCAAGCTATGACTAGCTATGCCTAGCTATGACTAGCAAAGACCAGATGTGGGGGCAACCCCACATGCCTGACCTTTAACCAGCTCCCATTTCCCACCTCTCGGGAGCTGGTCCCCTTTTTCCCTTCCCCCTCCCTTCACTCCTCACATTAAAAATTGGCCTTGTGCCTAATTTGCTCGGTGGGGGAGCAAATAAATACCATCTGTTCTTCAGATGCTGCACTTCATTTTCTTGTTCTCTTTCGGTGGAGGAGAAACACTTCATGACTGAGACAATTTTTATTTTTGTACCTTTTCTCCACGTTAAAAAAACGACCCTGGTGTCTAACTCTGTCCCATGGGGAGGCATAGTAAATAGGTACATAATGCTATGGTCAACAGACACATACATGCATTATACACACATTTTTCTAAATGAAAATGCATTGGTATCTCTGTATGTTCCCTCTGTTTGATGGCATATCATTTGGCGGTGTGTGTGTGGGGGGGGGGATTTAATGCCAAAACACACAGTAAATAATTCATACGCCATTTTACCCATAGCTGGAAAGAAATCAAGGCTTCATACCTGTCAAGTGGTATTAGTGCATGAGTGGAATAATAAATCTGATTGGATTCGAAATTAGTTTGTTGATTACATAATTTGACAAGTAACCATTCGGTTATATGTACCCCCTCTAGCCATAGTGAAATAGATGCAAAAATTGACAGATAAAAGTTATATATTACTAATTATTCTAATGATCTTAAACTGTTGCAATTATTTTTTTGATTTGTACCTTACATGTTTCTTCTTTTGATGAAACTATACAAACATCGTATACAACATGACTCTAGAGGTTTTCAGTTAACCAAGTTTGACCAAAGGTCAAATACATTCACTACGGTTAACTTATCTAGAAATACTCATTTGACAAACCAAAATATTTTGTTTGCATCTTAAGAACTACAATTTAGAAAATCTATTGAGCTAAAATATATCAGAGTTCACCTAGGATGAAATTTGATTATGTAGCCAAACTGAAATATGTATGCAAGTTCGGAGAAAAAAAAAAAAAAAAAAAAAAAAAAAAAAAAAGAGAAGGAAACGTGTTGCTGAATTTACAAAACTCCCAGTTTTCCTGAAAATGTTTCACAAGTGCAGAATAAATAAACAAAAGTTTACTCTGCATATATATATTTTTTATATCTATTAAGAACTTTGATAGTTCTTAAATTTGTAACAAATTTTTTAAAAATTTTATATGAACTTTGTAATTCTGGCCGACCATAATTTGATATTAGTTTAAAAAAGACAAGTATCTTGATTTTTTTTTTCTGTCTCGTACACATCAGCCCTTTTTATTTGGTTATTAAATGTTAAATACAATATACAATTGAAATAATTCATTGAAAATCGTTTATAAAACAAATATTGATACTTCAGTCATAGCTGGATAGAGTAGAATTGGTTAAAAATATTAAAAGAAATGAAGATAAAAAAATTTTTTTTTTAATGATGAGACATCAAGCTGTTGGTTATAGTCAGAGCCTTAGTAAGAATCTTAAAAACCTAAAGTGACTAGGAGAGCTGAAGATTAAAGGAAGGATTTTCACCATCCAGATGACAGTACTACTGAAGTCTGTTTACATACCAAGGAAAGTCCTGGGTGGTATTTTAGAGACTTGCTGTCACTTAATCGCCATTTGTAAACTACTAGTCACTGTTGGTTCCAAAGCTCTGAAGAAGGGTTATTGAATAATAATTGGAGCATTAAAAAAAAAAAATAAATAAACGAATTGCTAATGAAAAAAAAAACATTTGGATCAATTATAGCTGAGCGAACAAGATGAAACCTTGTTTTTGATCAATTCAAACTGGCCAATCTGGCAGGAAGTACTTGATGTTAAGTAGCCTGAAGACTCACATTGTAGGATCTAAATGTTATGAAGAGTAAGAAAAGGTGGAAGAGGAGATTGTATCAAATGTTTTAACGTTTACATATTTTGTCAATATTAACAGAAACCGCCAACTTTAAAGTTCAACCCTTCCTTATCATAGCAGAAGTTATAGAAACGCGGTAGTATCAGAGCTACATGGCTAACAAGGATCTGGTGAAAGTCCAGGAGTCGCCGCCATCAGAATCCATCATCCTCTGGTTGTCTGCCTCTGTGTGTAGCAAGCAAATCTCTGTCAGAGTCAGAACTGCAAATTAATCGCGTGAAAGTGGCACCATTGCTTCTGTGTCATTCCATTGTGTGTTCGGGGCGAAACCTTCCCCGCCTTTGTATACAATTATCAAGCCTTGCTTTACTTTTTTGGTGCCAGGAGTAAATACCTGCAGTCTTGCAGGTCAGTGAATAGCTGTGACCAACGAGGAGGACTTTGTGCAGACCAGACTGTCCTGAGGCACGATCTTTGTTAACTTTCTGCAGAAGTCTAACTCACTTGATGACAACAACAGTCAGCATTTCTCTGATTGGATTTTGATGAGAATTTTTTTTTTTTTTTTTGCTTATCTTAATTGTACATAAACACAATAAAAGCTGGCAAAGAAGACACCAAAATATAAAGATTTTAGTTTATGACTATTTTGTTGTATTAAAAGAAAAAAATACATATGCATCCAAACATGCTTATTACAATCTATCTGTCACACCCAAGTTTGAAATCACAATTTTATCTGCATCTCAGCATTTCTATAACTTTTGAGTAGTCGGTCAGTCATGCCAAAATCCAAAATAGCAGTTTGGTCATTTGTCACGACTGAAATTTGAAATAGTATTTTTTTCATTTAGATCCATACAGACATCTGTCCCTCAGTCTATCATGTGAGGTTCAAATAAAATTTTTATTAGTCTGTCATGCTAAAGTTTGAAATAGTAATTATTTTTTTTAGACATGCGTCTCACAGAAAGAAGTTCTGTCTAACTTTCCATTGGTCAGTCTATCACGTTTAAATTTGAAATAGTTTCAGCACTAAACGCACTGACTGAATAGAGGCATGTAAAAAAAATTAGAAAAAATTTTAAAAATTCGTTCTTGTTGTTTTTTATGTTATTAAAATGAAAGCAGATTGACCCTCAATTAATAAATAGCAATGAGACTTATGAATGCTAATAATGATGGATATGATGTTAATTATATTTATATTAATAATCATTAACAATAATGGTAAGTGATGATGAAAATCCCCCCCGCCAAAAAAAAAAAAAAAAAAAAAAAAAAAAAAAAATGTAGAAAATAAATATACATGTAGATGATCTAATTTTATGAACAAGAGAATGAAAAAAAAAATCGATCACCAGGAAAAAATATACTTGTATTTATCACAGATAAAAAATGTTATGTTTTTTAGTAGTTGATTTTTTTTTTTTTTCGTTATATATAACTTGTAATTTAAACGATCTAAAGCCAATAAATATGTCATCAGCAAACATGGTAACAGCCATCAAAAAAGAAAACAAAAGAAAATACGTTTGTACAAAAAATACTCAAGATGAAAGAAAAGCACAAAATGAAACAAAGAAAAGTAAATAAACATGACGTTTAAAAAAAAAAATGCTGGAGTAAAGGTGAACTGCTCAGAGACATAATTGAGACAGAAAACTAGAGGAAAATATCATGAAGATTTCATCTGTCATGGAGCAGTTAAAAAAAAAACAAAAACAATTAATCATAACCGTTTCTTCTAAAGAAAAAAAGTGTTTTGTATACATTTTCCCATTTATTTATCATTGAAAAAAAAAAAATTTTTTTTAAGATAATGATTTTAATTAAAAAGTAAATGATTTTTTTTTTTTTTTTTTCAAATATTTGAAGATTAGGAAAAACTTCTTGGATTTTTTTATAAGTATTTACTTTTATGAAAACGTAAAAATTGCTTTCTAATGAAAAAAGTAAATATTTATGAGAAGTTTTTTTTTTTTTCAAACTTCCAAATTTTTTCGATAAATATGTTGATGTAGATATTCTTTGATAATCAAAAGGTTAATTTTAATATGGACCAGCCAATGTCTTATGAAAGAAGAAATTTTGTCGATTTAATGTTATTATATGCATGCATCATTTACACACACACACACATATATAATGTGACACATAATATTATACAAATATATACTGATTAGTCATCCATACCAGGTATTTGGATACTATCGCTTCATCAACAGAATGGACTAACAGCACAATTCCGGGGCAAATTTGGAGAAGTCAAACAGGTGGCAAAACTATTCTTAAATAATGAAGAATCACAGCTAATATTTAGATAATTTTTTTTCAAAATCATATATTTATGTTGATGAAATCTGTAATATTTATCTATCTATATAATTATAAAACTCTGGACAGCCCGTCTTGTCTTCAATGATCAGGCAATTCCATCTTTTAAAAAAGGGATGACGGGTAAATTTATATAAATACCGTATATTTCGGCATATAAGGCGGTCGTCAGATAAGACGATATACAAAATTGGAGCATATTTTAATAAATTTATAAAATATCGGTTGTACAAGATGACTGCTAAATCACGAAACCATGTTTGTTTAGCCTCGGCTGGAGATTGCAACACACGGTATTTCATGAAATATTGGTTTTTAAATACGATTTTTTAAACTTTAAGGGTCGTCTTATATGCCGAAATATACAGTATATATATATGCGCACAGGTGTAGCTCAGAGGCTAAGGTATGAAGGTGGATAGTTGTATGTTTTGGTTTCGATTCTAGCCGATGACACCCAAGTCATACATATAGTTTTGATCTCACTACTATATATTAGGTCCATTATAATAATTGTATAATAAATACATAATTTGCATGGATTAAAATATATTTAAGTGTATCTTACGACCGGCCAACGCCAGGCGGCTTGCTAGTGTGTGTGTTGACTAGATAAATAAAATGTAAAGATAAATAAAATGTAAAGATAAATAAAATGTAAAACTCTTGGATAATTTAAAAACTGAAAAAACAAAACGAAAAAGCATTTGTGAATTTGATGCAGTTTTAATATTGTTTTTCTGTTTTAAAAGGTGAAATCGGTCTAAAGTCAATGTCGGGTTAATGTAGAAGTGGATGTTGAAATCATGACAAGCTTCACAAATCTCACATTTAAGAAAAATAAATCTTGTCTAAATATATAATATTTAGAAGAATGTTTCTGTGAAGATTTAGTCCTAACATCGCATATCTCATAGATCCAACAAAATATATCTTGAAATTGCAATTCTATAATCTATTAACAATGATCAGAGTTAGAATCTGTTTACTCATGGACTGTAAGACGAGTTTCTGTAAGATTTTGTAACAAAACGGCTCTCAAACAAAAAGAAAACAACAACGATATGTTTAATTATTTAAGTGACCTACATTGTTAGGGATAGGTTACCGAAAGTTAAGACAGTGTCACAGTGAAGGAAGGAATAATGTAAAAAGTTCGGCTGCCAAAAGTATTTTCTTAAAACTGTATATTTTCAAGTTAAGATTTGACAGTCGAGTGAGACGGAAGCAGTAGAGAGGACGTGCCAAGAAACTACCTGACCTGCAAATTCCAAAGGATCTGGAAGGAGCCCTTCAATAGTTGGGTCGAAATTAGTACGCCTTGGAGGCTAATCCGTAATCATGTGATCAAATCATTTCACATAGGCAAGAAAGAAATGTCAATCTTTATAACTGCTACAGAGTTTGAAGTCAATTTTCCAAAGATAGAAATTCTTTAATTTATAGTGATCAATTGGTGGCTAGTTGTGATGGGGAAAAAATGTCTTCCTCACAGTGAACAGAAAAGAACCAATAAGACGGATTAAATAATTTACAATTAATAAAAATTAGAAATTTTGTACAAGATTAAGATTTTTGATATCATCACAGCTTGAATAGGTATTGTTCGTACTGGTCAAGGATACGTCCATAAAAATCAATCTTATAGCGGCTTTGTTGCTGCTTCAATCCTAGGAGGTACATCCTCCCAGGCTTTAACTTTTGCTAGTTTATTGCTAATCGCCTGAGGTGCCCCTACCAGGGAATATTAATGGTGATGACCAGACGTTTTCTTTTTTGTATGCCAGAGTGAACTTCACTTATTGCACTGGCTTTTCAAAATTCACCTGATGTTGTGTCTAACTTCTTGTAGAGAAGGTAAATGAACAAATTGGCCAATGTTTATAATGATTATATTATGAGTCATTTCTTGTTTTTTCAATCTCCTATTGTCTCTTCAAGTCAAGATACTTGAATCTGAATGCACTGTTTGAATAAATGTGAATGTGTAAATTCATATCTTTTCATCTTTTTAAGATGATTTTTTTCTTTGAAAAAGATCCCACCTTGAAATGTGTGTTGCACTAATTTAATTCAGACACTGAAAAGCGAGTGTGTGTGGAGGAGTTTTAGTGTGAGTCTTATTCTTTATAAGAGAATGACAGAAAATATGGGGAAAAGCAGATTTTGTCCAAGGATAAAATCTATATTAAAAAGAAATTGTTTTCAAAACTCATAGTAAAATGAAAAAAAAAAAAAAAAATTGAAACCATTTTAGAGATATTAACATAATACATATACAAGTCGAAAGAATACTTATACAAGAATTTTTATTCTTCATCCATGGAAAGTATCCATTATTTAGCAGAACATTGTGAAAATTTCACAAGACTTGACATCAATCAGTATAATTTACTGTTAATATTTCTTTTAGGATAGTAGTATTGACACTGACAGACCTTCAAGTACAAAAAACAAAACAAAAAAAAAAATTTTTCTTTCTTAATTAGAATAGTCAACTAGATATTCTTTAAATAAATCAAACAAAGTTTTTTCTCTTTATTTAAAAAGTGGGTGCTTCATCTTTTAAATGAATGCATTTCATATGAAAACATTACATATTTACATGTTATGCCGAAATTAATAAATTAAAAAAAAAAAAAATACAAAAAATGCCCCAGTAGATAATGGGCTAGACGAATTTTACATAAAAATCAGCCACACATCTAGATATCTGTTTTAATTAAGATATCTGAATTCAAGATGGCGGTACAGATGAAAAATCAAGGATTTAGTCAAACTCGATTACAGTTACCTCCCCTTGAATATTTCGAACTCGTCACCATTAAAGCATACATTAAAACTCAATAAATCGCTGAACTCGAACATTTTCAGTTTTACTTTTTTTTTTTTTACTGCATTGTTTTTTGAAGTTTTTAGAATTTATACTAATTTCGGCATGACACTTAAGTATGTAATAATGTTTTCACCTGAAATGCTTTCATTTAAAAGATTGCCAATATAAGAAAAATTGATCACATTACTGTAAAAATAACTGTCAGCTAAATAATCTTCAGATTAATTGAGCGAATGTCACTTTTTGCAAATTATTTAAAATTTTACTGTCTTAGCCGACGGGGTGACATAGTTTGATTTTGAAACAATTCATTTTAAAATGGGTAAAGTTAGAATTGTTCACCACGGCGACATCAGATGAATCACCAATCATCGTTTTGCTGAGCAGACGATCTCTTTCTTTATGCATGGATGTGAAACATGATAATGCACAAACGCTATGAGTGAGTTAATAATAAGCTGACGTATTGATTGCAACAGGAAAATACAAGATTTATGATACACAAAATATATTTGAGATTTGTTTTTTAATTTTATTAGGGATTATATATACTTATTTTTTTCTTGTGAGATAATGTTTATGTTGTGACAGTAGTTCGCAAATCGTAAATCATATCAGCTCTTATTGGTAAATAGATTTTGCTAGCACCCTTCCTTAGATTGGACCTTGTATTACTACAGGACTGCACTATGTCTACTCGTATGTATATCCTTTCCCTGATGATATCTCCTTCTCCAGATCACATAAGGCTATGTACGATTGATCATAATATATTATGTATCTACAGAATGCATTACATATGGTGGCTCCACAGTAAAGTAATGCAGACATCAAATGATATAATGCAATTCCCTTTTAGTGCAATGGAGAACTGCACTAGTCACAAGGGATTCCCATGACAAACAAGTCATTCATCAAAACATATAGGAGACTGAACCTGGGTCGAAAGAAAAGGATATATATATATATATATATATATATAGCCTCATCACCTTATGTGCCATATAAATTAGCATCCATTATCCAGATTCTCCACATAAATGGTGTATAAGCTTTATAGTAACACTATTTCATCTTATTACCATTCACAGTTCAACATATATAAATAAATTTCATTTATAAAACTCACTATGTCTATCTATCCGTTTCCATTTTTTCAATCTGTATCTCCTCAGAGACGGAAGGTTGCAGAGCAGCACGAGAAGTTTCAAATGACTGAATTTTTGTGGACCGATTTTTTTATGTCTTCACCCGGTTAAAATAGTTACTAAGCATCAATAATCAATATTGAAAGAAATTAGAACTTGCCAAGTGCAAGTCGACTTAAACTTTCCTTCTACGCATGTACAAATATATATACATTTGTACGTTAGTTTTAGTTTATTTTTTTAGCTATTTCCTATCTGATTGACGATGACCAGACTGAAACGCTGCAAATTTTGTTTTTGATTTCAGTTTCGATTCTAGTTAATGGTATCCAAGTCATTTTTACTTTTGAAATCATAACTATAAATTAGCTATAATAATATATACTAAATCTGGATGAATTAAAATATCATATTTAAGCATATTTTGCAGTTTAGGCAAGGAGTCTAAAGAAGCTTAAGTAAAAAAAAAAAAAAAATGTAAAAATAAAAATAAAGAATTCCTGAAAAAAAAAAAAAATAATTTAACCTATCGCAGACTTAGCACTTGCATAAATCAACTTCTAAAACGTCTTCAATTATAAAAAATAATTCAACTATACAAGGATCAAAAAACAAAAAATCTTAACTAAAATTGTTAAATAGAAAATGGGGAGCATCAGCTGCCTACCATGTAGCGGTTTCAGAGATTTAAAAACAGGACAGCTGAACCATGAATGGTAATTAGATGAAACCGATATAATTTTTAAGATCAACTGGTTAAGTTTTTTTGTAACGCTAATGGTTTTTCATATTTTTTCAGAGCTAATAATAGTGTTTGTTCACTCAACCAAAATAGACGTTTTGCATTATTGTACTAGTTAGAAAAGCATTTCATCCAAGGCATGAAAACTGTTAAAAATGTTTTTACTATAGGCTTTAAAAATAAAGGTACAAGATTCAATTCGAAATTTATTTATCTTCAAAGTGCACTTTTATTTATTTGACAAAGTAAGGTATAAAAATTTAACTTAAATTGAATCAAAAAATTACCTTTGATTTATTTTATGTAATGTACATTCTGTTGCACTTAAAAAATCTTTGAAAATTTTATATCTATATCATTAATTGCTAGATGAAAGGTAATGTTTTTAAATTATATTTTAAAACTCTCCTCTCTATTTCAGTTTTTATTTCTCCTCACACCACAACTCATTTTTTCAACCCTCTCTTTGTATTATTACAGGTCTGAATATTCTGTTTCAGTTTGTATTTCTCCTCACACCACAACTCATTTTTTGCAACTCCCTCTTTGGAATACAGGTCTGAATAATGAGAAAATCTGAATTTTTTTAACAAAAACTTTAAAATAACTTCTTTAGATTAAATTTTTTTAAACTTCTTTCAGAATAGAAAATCTTTAAAATTCAATAAGGAACATATTTCATAAAGGTTTCATTCACAAATATTCATTACATAACGTGAAAAATAGAGATGAAAATTAAAAAAAAACTGTATAACTGGTTACGGTCAATAGTAGTCCTCACCTGCGAAAGTCTTTGTTATTGTTATTCTATTATTATTAAAAACATTTTGTGTCCTGCTCTTTTGTGCGAGGACTAATTTGCAAATAAATCTGGAACACCCTGAATATTAAAAAATAACAACAAATATTCCAATTGTTCACTCTTTTTTATTGGCTCATATCCTGTTGGCTGAAACGTAATATTTTGATTTTTCTCTTTACTAATATTAATAAACTATTGTATTTAATTTAATCTAATAACTATGAAAAAGATTTTTATTCTTGGCCCTCCAAAATCAACAGGAATTAGACCATTCCTGTAAAAATTTTGTCCCTGTTGATTTTACGGTAGGAGTAAAGTCCTGTGCAGTTCTAGGAGGTCCGACCTCCTAGGCCTTGCCTTCTCTCTTTGAAAAGAGGTTATTTTATCGCTGATCACCAGAGGCGCCCTTACCGGGGAATGCCAACGGAGCTGCCCAGGCACTTTTTGCAGGTCAGACTGCCCCTCTGGGGCACTGATTTCTCAATCCCACTTTCCGACCCTGGTGTCTAAATTCTTGCAGTGGGAGAGAACTAAATATTAACTATTAATTATATATCTCCCAAAAGAAAACTTGATTGTCTTGAAAATTGAAGAAACAGCTGTTAAAATAAATCTATTTACTGCAGAAAAAAGAATATGGTTATTGAAATCTATTTCTGTATTTATAAATACCCTGGAATTATATATTAATATCGATTGAGCTTAAGCACTAAAGGTTTTTGACTGCCCTCCCTTTTCATGTTTAAGCTTTCTGGTAAGTGAAATAGTCAATTGCCACCAACTTATAATGCATTGATCTTTGTGTAAACAAATGGAGCTCTCATACGATTGACAATGTTTACATTGAGATTTCACTTGCAGATACAGATAATATCTAAGTGGTTAGAAGCACGAATTGTCATTTAGACAATCGAGTTTCAACACTGGTTTACTTGTTAAGCCACACTGAAAAGCTGTGACACAGCGAAACAGTGTCTATGGACGATATATAATCTCCAGCTTCTCAAAAAGAGGGCAGTCTGGATTAGGACAAAAATAAAAATTGACTTCATCAATTAGAAAGATCTCTTTCACTAATTGAAGACAGACCAGATACTACACTTTAAATCATTTATTTGCACAAAATACAAGGATATACATTCGGAACGGATTAGGTGCAAGGCCATAAAAAGTGTGAGGAAAATTGGAGTCGTCGATCATTCTTGGTCTAAGTGATGAAATTGTCTTAATTACTCGTAACTAAAATCATCTCCGTTACCAAAATACTAAATTTACTCTTAGGGTCATCCTACTTAAAAAAACACACTTGATCTAAAACAAGTTGTAAAAGATAACGAAATACAAAGGTCTTATGTACGACATGAAAAGAAACTAGAATCTTAGGAAGATCTTCATGATTCCAGTAATTATAGGAGCAACCGGAGGGCTCATGAAAAAAAAAACAAACAAACATTAAACACTACCTGGCAAATATACCCGGTGAACTAAGTGCAAGAAAGATAGAAACAATTGCACTTAAAAGGACGGTTAGAATTTTAAAAAAATCTCTCAGTTAGAATGTACGAGATAGCGGATGAATGTTTGGCATCTGGTAGGATTGCCTATCCCCAGCTAGAACAAAATAAGAACATTTAAAAAAAAAAAAAATTTGAAACCAAACGGAATAGTTTCCATAATTCGCCAGAGTATCCTTTAGGCCAATCATTAACAGTCTTCGAAAAAACTTGGAATATTAATTATACTGTTATAAAAATGAAACAGTAAGATATTGTATATGCCTAAATGTTATGAAGAAGCTACTGCAATGTATTACTATATTATATACTGGCGGGATTACTTAGTGTTTTCTGGAATCTTAATTTCCATCAGTTACAACTAAATGAATTAGTCATTTTTTAATAAAAGATTATATATACTGTTGTAACAAAACGTACTGAAGGTTGGTTTACGAGATGCATATTGTGGATACAAGAGAGAGGAGGAGAATAACAATGAAATATTAAATTGATACTTTACAACTTCTAGCCAAAATGTCGCTTTTTGTGAAAATTATCTAGATTTGTATTTGTGTGTGTGTATATATATATATATATATATATATATATATACACCTATAAAAGGTAAACTGTGTGTGTGTCTGTCTGTGTACATTTCCCTAAGCAATAACTGTCAATTTTCAGTCTACAGACTCGAAATTTGATATACAGGGTATTGAGATTTGAGGAAATCTTTGTAATCTGTTTTCGGCCAGAAATTTGGCTGTTAAGGGGTCAAAGTTCAACGATTTGACCTTTGAGAACTCTACCAAACTCCTCCGTTAATTTTGGGTATAAACAATTGAAATTTTAGATATAGGTTCCTTGGATCTAACTTAATTTGAGCCCAAAACAATAAATGTTAAGGGGTCATAATAGGGGTCAAAGTTAAAAAAATGTTTTTTCGCTCAACATACACCTCCAAACATCCGGGCAACGCCGGGCTGAAATGCTAATATATATTTTTCAATTTAGTACAATCGAAGTTCTAAAAACAAAAAAAAATCACGATGCTCATTTCCTGGGGTTAACACTTAATCTCTATATGAGATAAATAGATATTCGAATATTCCATTACAGTTTCCTTTTATATCTCAAACACTGAATTAGTAAATAAGTTAGTAATATTAATATTCCTCTCACTTATTGACCAGTTAACTACGTTATAGTATGTCTTTTTGGTCTTACTCGATTCCAGGATAAGAATTCATGTAGTCTGGTGGAGTTGTTACGATAGACAACATTACTTGGATAAGCTAGTGTAGAATAGCCATACCGAGGGGATTTCATTTGACTAAATATTCAAAATAACAGTATCTAAATTTCAGAGTTTACTTGTAGGATGGAACTATCCTCATACCCTGATGCCCTGACAAACCCCAATACAGGGAGACAGACACTCAAGGACAGTTTCTAGTAGGCATTCAAGTTCTTTTGTTTAATTTTTACTTTACTTCAGTCGAAGTTCTCAGAAATCAAGGGGTGCCCTCCCCCTGCTTCCCGAGACTAACACTTTATCTCTTATGCATTAAAGGTTACACGAGATAAAAATATTCCACTAAAGTTCTCCTTTATCTCTCAAACACTGAGTAAAAAGTCGAGAACATAATTTTCCTTTCTCCAATTGACCATTTAAATATGTTATAGTATATATTTATTGTGGTCTCTTGATCTTATCGGATTCCAAGACAAGAATTCATCTAGTCTGGTGCAATATCCAAACTTATGCTGTTACTTCAGGTAATATCATTTGGAATTTACATTCCCTGTAAAAGCCAGTGTGGGTTAGCTGTACCAAAGAGATCTTATTTGTGCCGTGAATACTATGTGATTTTGAATATTTAGTCAAAGTTTAGAGTATATTTTGAACGACTTTCATTGTCTTAGTCATCATAATGTTCAACAGATAAGACATTATGAACATGACAACGAAGATGAGGCATCAGCTCATAATGAAAATCCTCGAGTGATTCTCGAGCCTTGATAAGTGGTGCCTATCAGTGAACAAAAAATATATTTTAAATCAAGACTCTTACGCTTCCATTAAATGCATTCCCTTATCAGCAGTAGTCTAGGGAATGCCACAAGAGAAGATTCTTCAAAACATTATCTACTCTCTGCCCACCCTGTTACCAAAAAAACAGGATGTGGTTATATCAAAAGATCCAGCAGTATATGAGAATTAAAAAAAATAATAAGGAATGTTTTTTTAAATTTCGAACGATGAACAGCAGTTGTAAGCAATTTTTAAAAAAGTAGACTGTTGAAAACCGATTCCACCACCATGGAGTGGAACAATGGATTTGGCTTTGCCATCACATATAGAGTGAACAATTAAAAGAATTAGATACGATTTCCAGCAAAAGTTCAGAATAGTTAACACTTGGTAACTTGTAAACCAAAAGAAAAAAAAAAAAATGAACACAATTTATACCAAACGCAATAGAATGAAGTTCTCTACTTAACTAGTCAAGTTTTAACGTTTATAACTTTTTTTTCGGTAAAAAAACAAAAAACAAAACAAAAACACCTGTCTTTCGACACTCAGCATTTAATGTCTTCCACAATATGGTGTGGTCGCTATTTAAAAGGTAGAGTGTCAGTAAGACAGATTTTATAGAAAAAAAACAAAAAAAAACTATTACATAAGTGTTAGAAACGTTAAAACTTGGTCAATTAAATAAATTTCATTTTACTACGCTTGCTTTAAAGTGTTATTTTTTGTTTACAAGTTATGGAGTGTTAACTATTCTGTACTTTTACGCGATTTACTCCTATATGTATAAATGAATGTGTCAGAAGTTTAGGTTAGAATAGTTTAAGAAAAGAACCCTCAAATTGTACAGGTTTCAAAACCGATCTACCTAATCTATACACTCCCACACACTAAGAAGTTGCCGAGGGATCACCGAGTGATTTTTAACTTTAGATTTGTTATTTTTTAATTTTTTTTTTTTTTTTGGGTCCTTTAATGGAATTTGAACACAAGATAATGGAGATTTGTTTGCCAAAGAAAAAGGACAAAAATGAAAAAAAATTACGAAAAATAACATCTTATAAATGGTTTCCATTTTTAGTTAGTTAGCAACTTTTTCTTATAGGTGAATATATTAAAGAAAAAGTTTACATCAACAAACCTGAAACTTTAAAGGAATTGAAGGAGAACAATAGAAATGGAAGTCGGGGAATAAAATCGTAATTGATTGATTCTGCAATCCATCATGGAGAACGTTTTGGAAACGGTACAAATTTGTGAAAACTGAAAATGGAAACCATATATAACAGACACGACAGGAAAACAAATGAACACATATCTAAAGAAATGGCAGAAGCACTAGAGGATGACCTCTGTTCTGTAGTGGAATGGGGACATAAATGGATGGTCACATTCAATGCTGCCAAGACTGAACTGGTTTCCTTCAATAATTACAAGAACCCTTCTCTACCACCAATAGCAATGCCCAATGACTCTTTATCTGAAAGTACATCTTTCAAACTCCTCGGCCTAACGCTCTCAGGAAACATGAGTTGGAGCAATTACATCGAGAGTATCACTAGGACTGCTGTGAAGAAGGTAGGTTCTCTCTATAGTGCTAGAAAGATAATAACACCCGAAAGTATCCTATACCTCTATAAGGCCACCATTCGCCCATGTATGGAATATTGTTGTCATATTTGGACTGGTGCATCTACCACTAGTCTCTTGCTCCTAGACAAGGTTCAAAAGAGAGTCGCCAATCTGCTAGGTCCCGAACTGTTATCTAAACTTCAGCCCCTGTCCCCACCGACGAAATGATGCATCCCTCTACCTTTTCTACAAGTACTTTAACGGTAAATGCTCTGACAAACTGCAAGCACTTGTGCCCCCTCGACGTAAATACCCCCGACAAACCTGACAAGCAGCTAAATCCCACCTCTTCAAAGTAGAGATCCCTAGATGTAAGAGAGCCTTCTACTCCAGTAGTTTCTTCCCCAGGATAACTAGACTTTGGAATTCCCTGCCGGGTCCTTGCTCCCCAACTGTACCGACATGCAGAAGTTCAAGTGAAACATGAACCGACATCTTGCTGCCTAACCCCCTACACAGTACTCCTGATGCCCATGTCTCTGATAGTAGCCCCCTACAACAAAGTAGCAATATGCCTTGTTTGGGGTGAAAATGTAATAAAAATAAAATAAAATAAATATATAATTATTCATAAGTTCAATGATCTCAAACTGTATCAAGCATTATTAATATCTTACATTTTTTTTTTAAATTGTATTGGCAGATCTGACTGAATCTTACAGTTAACTAAAATTAAAATGTTGAGATATATTCAGTTTTTAAGGTCACAAGGAATTGTTACATGGGATTCAACAAACCGGCAGCTATATACTGTAAGTATTATTAAATTAAATATTATTGTTTTTAGTAATCAAAAGAATAAATGTTCTGTGTTTTACTACCTGATATTAAATCATTCTTAAACCAACTTTGCATTCGATCTGAGGAAAGCTAAGAGAGTATCCACTATTCCCAAAATAAGTGATCACAAATTTGTTAAACTTTGAAAGATGCTTGTTGATTTGGGAGAAAAAAGAGCAACAGTTATGATTTCGCCTGCTCTTTCTAAAGGTGTCTTTAAGATAGCGAAGGATTTATTTTATTTATCTCCTCTCGGGAAGGTTAGACACAAGGTCAGGTGTAGGTTTGATGAAAATGTTTGTGGCATGACCTGGATCCGAATTTGGCACACCGTCTGCTATCACAGACCACACTCAGAATAACTAACCTAGCATTTGTAGGTAAGCTCTGCACTTCAGATGAAAAGATTCAACATTTGAAATAAATAAAGGAAATCATCATATTTGACCACTTAAAAGATGCAGCTTATTCTGAACAAGGTATTTTTTATTTTTATTTAAAAAAAATGAAAAGCGATGAAGCTTTGACCGACCAATCAAATCAATTTGTAATAAAATTGAAAACATGGTCGTGCTCAATGATCACTGGTTTCAGATTAATGAAACAGTGAATCACTAGTTATTTGCATCCCTACGAGGGCAGAGTTAGACACAATGTGGGGAAAATCCAGCTTCTCAAAAAGAGACACTCTGGATTGAGATAAAAGTAAAAATTGTTTTAGTCTAGAAGGATTTCTCTTTCACTGACAAAGGACAGAAAAGAGGCAGTGTAATATCAGAACAGATACTAAAGTTCATCCCTACAGCAAGTCTTATCTGTCATTAAGTTTGTTTTAATGCACGCATGGTTAATCATCGTAAAGTTTTTTTGTTTTTGTTTTTAGATTGTTCTTTTATATGAAAGTACCAATAAATAATATTGTTAAACATTTTTGCTTTTATAAATAGTTGCTGTTGATGGAGAGGCAATCGATTTCTTAGTTACTAATCATTAATTTAAGATCGTTAAAACTCTAACAATAAACAAAGTTGGTTTATGAGCTTATAAGATGCAAGGTGAGTTTCAGAGATTTTTAGTGTTTCTTATAAACCGATATATTATATTAGATTGGTGCAAAAATAATGTCTCTCTCTCTCATATATATATATATTGGATGGTCAAAAACGACATTTTTGCACCAACCTAATACTATAAAAAGAGATGCATAGAGAAGAGTAAAGCTAATTTTGTGAATTATAAAATACTGTTTTTTTTTCTGTGCTAATGCAAATTAAGTATAATGTGCATATTGAATGACTCAACATTATATTCAAAGTGTAAATATGATACTAAACCTCATATCTAGAATCCTTATTCTAATCATAATCAAAATCCATTACATAATTTTGATTCTATAAAATACATCTAATGTAATGAGTTTATTGGATCTTTACAAAAACAAAAAAGAAAAAAAAAATCGAAATTCAGGGAATCTTGCTGAATTGGTCTCCAATTCCTATGAACTTAATATAAAATTGAAATATGAGTTTTCAAATGGCAGGTTGCATGATTATTATGCTTTCTAAAAATCTTAATTACTCCAAAGAAACTGAAAATTGTGAAAATATTTATGAATTGATATTTAATATCTATTGTTAGACTTTTACAAAAATCTTAGGTATCTTCCACCCCCGTTTTACGAAACTAAATTAAACTAAATGTAGCCTATGTTCTGACCCTTACACATAGAAGCTGTATTCCAAAATTTATAATTTTTAAAAAATGAGTTTAAGGGTGAGCCCTGTACGTGCAAAAATATAGCCACCCCTACTTTTATAAAAATAAAGATTGAAATATAAAAATGAAAGGTAGATAAAGACCTTTCAAGAAAAAAAAAATAAGACAAAGATGCTGTTTGGAAGGATGCTAGGAAAAGCACATTTACCGCATGTAATTATATGGAGCTGGTATTATTGGCATTAGAAAAATATTTAAAAGCAGTTACAATTAAAATAATGATAATTATATCCTCTTAGTTTGGCTAACAGATTAGTAACAATTTTTAACATTTTAATAATAATTTAAAAAAAAATAAATAAAAAAAGGAACATTTGAAATATTTTTAGAGTTCATAAAATAATTGCGAACAACAGTATTCTTTCGCACACCTACTCCTCTCTTTGGGAGAAATATGTATACTTAAATGTATGTATAAACATGTATACTTATGCAAGGGCATTCACAGAAATTATATATATATATATATATATATATATATATATCACGCCCAGTCGTAAAATACGCTTAAATATATTTGGATTCTTACAGATTTTGGATTTATTATATTATCTTGGACCCATATATAATGATTTAAAAAGTTAAAATAAAAGAAGAAAAAAAAACTCCTGCGCCATCACCGAGAATCAAAACCAAGACCCAAATTTATAGGAGCATAGATTATGTCAAATAAGGAACATTTTATCAGATAGATACATTGCATTTATCAAGGCTTCTCTCTCTCTCTCACGCGCACACACACACACACACATATATATATAAATAAATAAAATCAAACATTGTTTGCAGGAGTATTCTACTGAATAATAAATTTAATTGTAAATTTTAATTTACAGTTTTAATTTCTTTTCTTATATTTTTTGTAGTCATCGACATACAGTCCTGTTTCATTGTATCACAACTCATCAGTGCCGCTAGACTAGCACCTCTCCCAAGCAGAGGATTGAACCTAGAACCATTGTGTTGACAGTCAGCAGTTCTATCGGTCGACCTACGGGAGCGGCGCCCGTAAATTATCTTGCCAAATGTCTATTTAAACAAAAATTTGTCCACCACTTACATAAACTTTGTTTTACATAAGCATGTTTCGGTCAACCAGTTATAAGTAATTAGGAACTTCTTCAGGCGATTTGCTTATTCAAAAGTTTAGTCCATAAGCTAGACGGACTAAACTTTTGTATAAGCAAGATCGCCTAAAGGGGTCTGTAGTTACTTGTAACTGGCTGACATGTTTATGAATGTGTAGAGACATTAATTTATATATATATATATATATATATATCTTGGACATTGCTGTTGATTGTATTTTGCTCTGCACCTACAAAAATGTTTTGAAAATAATTATTTAAAAATTTTTATGGTAAATTGTATGATTTAAAATAAACACTGTCTTGAAATAGATGTATATAAAAAAAAAACAAATCTATACATTTCATTTGAAATACGATTTGAAATGTTTTAAATGGTTATTGTGGTTGTCTACTCAGTTTTTAGTGTGACTATCCTCCAGAGAAAATTTGTTCAGTCGTGATAGATTATGGATACCCACTGTAAGGGTACTTAAAAACAATGCATAGATAAGCAGAGAGCACAAACAACACCTAGTATTCCAAAATGGTCACCAATTTTAATACCGACTAGGTTTAATGTCATGTCTACAGCATAAACATGTTGACATACTGGTTCTCGTTAGATCACCAAAGTTATATATATATATATATATATATATATATGGTATGGCATAAAGTTTTACTTCACAAGATCTCCAGCTATGGTATAGCTGGAAATGTCTTCTCAATTATTAAATCATTTCTCTCTGATAGGTTCATAAGAGTAGTAGTTGATGGGCAAAAATCAGAAGCTCACAGTATCAATGCTGGAGTCCGTCAGGGGTTCATCCTGGGCCCAACTCTTCCTTATTTACATTAATGATCTTCCAAATCACATCCTTACATCATTCGTAGCCATTTATGCTGATGACACTGCCATCTATGGTAGCACATCTAAGACAGTAAATGACCAAGTTCTCTCCAATTCTCTCTCCTCTGATCTTGAGCACGTGGTACAATGGGGAAAGGAGTGGTTGGTTACTTTTAATGCATCTAAAACCAAGCTTCTATCTTTACATCATCAACTTTCTGATCCACATCTGGCATCAATTGAAATGAATGGCTCTCATCTTGAGGAGGCCTCAAGTTTTGACAAGCTTCTGGGCTTGACCTTTACTCCTGATCTCTAATGGAACACGTACATCAAATCTGTTGCCAAGGTCGCTGGAAACATGGTGGGATCCTTCTATCGATCCAGTAGATATCTCACTGCTGATGCAATTCTTTCTATATATAAGAGCCAGGTACGTCCAAGGATGGAGTACTGTTGCCACATCTGAGCAGGACCTGCTAGAAAGGACTTTTCCTGCCTTGATAGAGTTCAAAATAGACTTCGTAGCCTCGTAGGAGATGTCCTTTTCTCTTCCCTGCAACCTCTATCTCACAGAAGAGATGTTACGAGTTTGTCTCCTTTATCGTTATTTTCATGGAAAGTGCTTGACTGAGCTTCAATCTATGGTTCCCCCTCGCCAAACTTTGACGAGAAACACTCTTTATCTGTGCCTAAACCTAAACGTAGATTCCATGAACAAAGCTTCTTTCTTAGAACTGCATGCCTGTGCAATTGTCTTCCGTTTTCCTACTTTCCAGCTGACTACAATATGGTTGCCTTCAAGTCCAACGTAAACAAGTTCTTGATGAGCCGTTCCACTTAAGTTAACAAATTTACCAAATTTCCATTATTAACGATTACTATATTGTCCAACTGACTACTATACACTTAACCGTTATCCTCGAGTGGTCTCTGGGCCTTGATAAGCGGTTATGCCTATGTAAAAAAATATATATATATATCTCATAACTTAGGAATTTAAAATTTCTGATTTGAAAAAGTTAAATTTCAAATACAGAAATCTTATTGTATGTAAGACAAAGAATACAGAATAGTAAAATATATTTCCTTAACCCATGAGTTTTCCATGTTTATACATCTCCTCGGAGAAAAATATTAGCAAATATTATAAAAGGTTTGCACCTGATTTGCTATAGGTAATAAACATATAAAATTAAATGTTTTAAAGTTTTTAAATCATTTTAGCTACAAGGAAAAAGGGAAACTGGATATTTATGCAGCAAAAAAAAAAAAAAAAAAGATATTGAACTTCAAATCGAAATTGCATGCTAAATCCTGTAATGGAAGTTCTTGGTATTCGGCAGGTAAAAAGATCCAACGCGTATTGTAATAAATCCAAGGAAGCTGGTAACAATCCGATATATACATATCTCCTCAGTTTTTCTTTAGTTTGATTGGATATCCAGCAAATCTGATTATATCAATTCGGTAAAAAGTTATTTTCATATCAGTTTCAAAATATTACATCCAATAATATTTTGTAAGACCGATAATCACTGGATTTGCACACCGGTAGATTTATTGTATTTCATTAATCTGAATTATATATATATATATATATATATATATATCTGTCCAATTGACATTAATCATAAAAGCCCACTTTTCTATTTTAAAAGTGAAAACAACTTCCTTATATTCTTAGTCGTGAATATGCCAGCGATTTCAAAGATAACTAATTTGCATATTCCTTTAAAACAAGAACTTTTATTAATTGACTGTTTTTCTTTTTGGATGATTACTTTTATTTCATTATTACACACAGTTCTATTTGCGCATATTTTTACATTCTGCATAATTGCATAGCATTGGGAGCTGCGTTTAGAGTAAATCTGTCTGTGGAACAGTCAACCAAGCTTCTGTTAATTTTGGGTCTACAGACTTGAAACTTGATATATAGGATATTTGAACCCGTGGAACAAAATCGATTTGGTTTTTAGCCGAGGAAATAGCTGCTAAAGGGTTGCTGCTAAAGCTGGAACTTGACAGGCATAGCTTAATGTATGCTCTATGTATGTGCAAATATACATTTAACTGCATTAATTTGTCAAGTTTTTATATGTGTGTGTCATTAACTCAGATGGTAGTGAATACTGCTAGAGAGGTAATTGCTTTGGTTTTGATTCGAGCTGATGGCACCTAAGTCATTTTTTTAACTTTTGAAATCACTACTATATATTGAGCACAATATAGTAAGTAGAGGGTTGGCTTTATTATAATAAATACAAAATATGCATAAATTAAAATGTCATATTTAAGAATATTTAAGGATCGAGCAATGCCGGGTAGTCTGCTAGTACACACACATACATATATATATATATAGAATAGAATATTCCTGTTAAATACAATCTACTCTATAAAATGCTCCATTGAATAAAATATGTTGGAAATTTATAATTCATATAAAAATGTATATATTTCCGGATCTAAAGCGAAACAGTTATGGTCGAAATAATACTTATGTTATTTTATTTATTTATATATTTTTTTTTTTTTACATAGGCGTCACCACTTATCAAGGCCGAGAGGCCACTCAAGGATAAGGGTTAAAGAGTGTAAAGTAGTCAAATGGACAATATAATAATCGAAGTTCGGTAAATTTGTTAACTTAAGTGTAACGGCTCATCAGAAACTTGTTTACGTTGGACTTGAAGACAACCATATTATAGACAGCTGGAAAACGGAAGACAATTCCACAGGTGTGCAGTTCTAAGAAAAAAAGCTTTGATCGTGGAATCTACGCTTAATGTTTAACCATACTATCAGCCATCGTCATGAAAACCATTATCACTCAATATTTATAACCACTTCAAAATCATTTTTTGGTTAACATCCATTTTATGTTAGTAGGTGTTGGACGATTTGCAGAATTTCTAAACTAACCCATCTCTGACCAGACTTTTATATCTTTTTATGGACTCCATCTTTATCACTTCCTCCGATATTTTCCTTGAAAACGCAAATCCCTTCTTTCAACCTACCTTTACTATTGAAGTCGTCTCATCCGAATACATCTAATAACTGTTCAAATTAAATCTTCATCAAATCTAAGCTGTATTATTCTCATATCAGTTCTCTCCATGCAACACATACCCTCAACTCTCACTGGCCAGATTTCACTTATTCCATTCACATCAGCTTTTCTTTTTGGTTTGTTTATAATATATAAAAGGCTATATATCTGTCTATCTCCATATTTTCAAACTATCTCCTCTGAAACTAAAAGCCGCAGAGCGGCGCTAGGGGCATCAAATAATTGTATTTTTATGAGTCTTTAGCCGGTTAAAATAGTTTTTAAGGGGTCAGAAATGGGTCAAAATTGAAAGAATCGTTATACATTTTGTACATTCATCTTAGTTTGTTTTTTAATCAGTTCAAATGCATATCACGTTGGTACAGTGGTAACGTCACCAGCTTTGAATGTTTGTTTTCCGTTTCGATTCTAGCTGATGGCACCCAAATACATTTTTATTTACCTTTGAAATCACGACTATAATAATATATACGAAATCTGGACAAAAAATATTATATTTAAGTGTACTCACGCCCCGTTAGTGTATATATATATATATATATATATATATATATATATATATATATATATAGAGAGAGAGAGAGAGAGAGAGAGAGAGAGAAATAAAAAGGAACAAACCGTATTATGTGTTCATCAACGTTTCGTCTTTATTTTGAGACTTCCTAATAAAGACGAAACGTTGATGAACACATAATGGAAATAGTATTCCGACAAAATAGAGAAATAAAAAGGAACAAACCGTATTATTTTCATCATATATATATATATATATATATAGTAGAACCCCAGGATACGGTGGCCTTATGATACGGCCTTTTCAGGTTACGATATGGAATGCGTAATGCGATGTTTTTTTTTTTTTTTCCAGCCCCTGGTTACGGTATTATTTGTAATGTTATTTGATTATATAATGTACTGTATTTTGTTACTAATTTTTAATGCCGTATCCAGGAGTTCTACTCTGTGTGTGTGTGTGTGTGTGTATATATATATATATATATATATATATATATATATATATATGTGTGTGTGTGTGTATGAACAAATATTTTTTTCATACAAGCATTAAGAATTAAGGATCAAAAATATTTTAAATTATGAAACAAGATTAGATTAATATAATCTTATATCTATATCAGTATATATTTTAAAATTATGTGAAATATTTTAAACATGTATTTTTGTTATTGATAGATGTTATTACTTCAGATGGATGTATTATTGAAGAAAGGGGGTTAACAAGTGCAATCACAATTTTTGCAGTGTGTGTAGTGAACATTAAAAATATTTTAGATAAAAAAATATCTGAATAATTAAAAAAAAAATGAAGGGCTATGTAACATTCTCAATTGCTCTTCAATTTATTAAAATTTTTATTTCTGTAAATTGTTATTACGTTATAAACGTTGTTAGTAAAAATAAGGGAAAATGTTGGTAAATACCGATTTTTTTTTAAGGTGTTTTGTGGTATATTGAAAACGAAAAACCTAAACTAAGGCGAAAATTTTGTAGTTTCGATCAGAAGTTATTCGGTGAAATAGTGGTCTACCGTTTTGCACAATTTCTGAAAACGTTAAGTTTAAAAAAAAAAAAGTTAACGGATAGAAATAAACTCTTTTTTGTGTATTGTTTTGTAAATAAAACCTCCACGAAGAAAATTAAAATATTGAATAAAAATAAGTTAAAAATTTAAAAGGACAATAAAACAAAAATACCAAATTGAATTTCTATTAAAAGATACAAAATACTTTGTACATTTTTTTTTTTTTTTTGTAGAAAAGTTGTGTAACAGGCCGGATTCAAGCTATCGTGAAGGAGGAAGCATCAACACTTGTATCTTTTTCTACCATAGGGAATAAAACAAAGCAGCAAAAGTAATTCTCATATCATTTAACATGCCATAAAAAATGTTTATAAAATGTTCCCTCGTTTGTGTTTATTATGCGATATGACTGAAAAAAAAAAAAAAAAAAATGAAAGGTGAAAATTAGAGATATGTACTTTATACACATGTGTATGCATATTATATGCCCGTGTGTGTGTGTATGTATGTGTTTGGATGTGACTGGCCGTTCGTTTTCGAATCTCAGCATGGTTACATTCGTTATGTTTTAGCAACACTGACGAATCGTGAATCATGATGAAACAGCTGTCTAGCCTGTCTATAGATAACTATATCTTATGTCGTGCTTCTACAGAATTGGGATGAGATTTTGTAGGCGATAAATGGAGTTTTCAGATTTAAAAAAAAAAAAGAAAAAAAAAACTGATTTCAACTGATTTATTTTATTTGATCAATTCTAATAAATTACAATGGTAGTTTTCAAATTATGCAGTCGAAATTACACGAATATTACTGAATCATTAAACAAAACAACTTTAATCGTGTTAGCAGATGAAAAATTTTCCGACATCTTGTTTTAAACCAAAACGGAAAATTACCTCCTTTTTGAATTCTGTATTTTACGATTGTTTTCATTAAATTCTATTTTTATTTTCTTTAATAAATAATCTTCTTTTGTAATTTTTAGATATAATCATCTTAAAAATATGAGGAATACATAGATACCATTGTTTTCATGTGAAATTCAGTATTACGATTTCCAACATTCCATCCCAATAGTGGAAAAGCGTCTTTTATGTGTGTAATATGAAGCAAAAAGAGAAATCAGGGTACTTTTTCATTTACCGACCCCTCAGCATTTACCTTTAATTTGTCGACTTTTAGAAGTTTTTAGGTACGCTGAGAACGAATATCGCATTTATTTTATGCGCAAACACGCAGTTATCCATATTTGAAGACATTCAGTATCCAACGTAATCCTTATCATTTTTGCTGGCGGCCATCTTGTTTCCTATTTAAGAAAAACGCCAAAAAGAGCCAAACAGAGTCAAAAGAGCCAAAACATGGCCCTCATTCGGCTACAATGCCGAAATACCCCCACATACCTTTCCGGATATTTTTCCGCTTCCCGATATCGAAACAGACAATATTTTTTTCACTTTCTTACTAAAATGCGCGCACGCGCGTAGTCACTTGACGTTTCACAAGGAGCATGAATGACATGAAATATTTTTCATAAAATAAAGTTTTCACCTCATTTAAGAGTAAAAATATTGCTGTCAGTAAGTTTTCACGAGCGGTTTACAAAAGCATAGTTTATGTTTTTCGTTCTTTTTTTTGGGGGGGGGGGGTATTCAATTATAGAACTCGTGTCGTTTAACAGGTGCTTCTGCAGTTTAATTAACCGTTTTTCACCAAAAAAATAAAAATAAAGAACGAAAAACATAATATGCTTTTGTAAACCGCTCGTGAAAACTTAATTTTTTTTTTTTATAGTTCAATTAAAAGGGGTTAATACCATGCAAACCGTAAATTTGCGACGGATTTGATTATCAGATTTGTGGCCAGCAACATCGAATATCCCCCAAAAAAAAAAAAAAAAAAAAAAAAAAAAAAAATTAGTGGTCGGTGTTCTGTTGTAGCAAAAGGTAATATTTACCTTTTAATTTTTAAATATTGTTTTTAATTTGTGGTCTTTTCTTTACGTTCTTTCCTTTCGCTCAAGATTTTTTGCTCCTTCCCCCACCAATAAACTTTTTTTTTTTTTTTTTTACACCAATGCCGGTGGCGGGCAGGGGGATTCCAGTTACATGTGGCATATTTAGCTTCTTTTGGAGTTTTTTCGTTATTGGAAAACAAGATGGCCGCCATTAAAAATTATAAGGATTACGTTGGATACTGAAGGTCTTCAAATATGGATAACTGCGTGTTTGCGCAAAAAATAAATGCGATATTCGTTCTCAGCGTACCCGAAAACTTTTAAAAGTCGACAAATTAAAAGGTAAATCAGTTGTTTAATACTGTATACATTATATATATATATATATTAAAAAGATAAATTGTTTTAGGGTAGAGGGTGTGAAAAGATTTTTCAAGTGACGACACTAAAAAAAAAAAAATAAAATAAAATAAAAAATAAAAATAAAAAAAAATGAAAATATTTAATAGAACTGGACCATTTTTTAAAGATGTTATTAAAAAGAAATGTGTTCTTTCTTTGGCTGGATAAAAATAATTTGCAGCAACAGTGATAAAAGATTCATTTAAAAATAAATGTATGCAGTGCCTAAAAGCACTTTTTGCTAAAAACAAACAGAAAAAATATTTAAATATTAAAAGCTGATTGTCTTTTAATAGACAAGGATCATTCAGTCAGTTTTAATACTGAATTTTATGGACAAAAGGAAATCTGAGTGAATGTTTATTCACTTAAAAAAAAAAAACTACCGTTCAATTCATTTTTTCTTTGGGATCTTGTTAGAATTCTGATTGAAAATATTGTCGCCTGTAGTAAGTCAAAAGGAAAAAGTCGTCGCCAGTTTAGCTAAGAAAAAAAAGTCGTCGCCAGTTTAGCTAAGAAAAAAAAGTCGTCGCCAGTTTAGCTAAGAAAAAAAAGTCGTCGCCAGTTTAGCTAAGAAAAAAAAGTCGTCGCCAGTTTAGCTAAGAAAAAAAAGTCGTCGCCAGTTTAGCTAAGAAAAAAAAGTCGTCGCCAGTTTAGCTAAGAAAAAAAAGTCGTCGCCAGTTTAGCTAAGAAAAAAAAGTCGTCGCCAGTTTAGCTAAGAAAAAAAAGTCGTCGCCAGTTTAGCTAAGAAAAAAAGTCGTCGCCAGTTTAGCTAAGAAAAAAAAGTCGTCGCCAGTTTAGCTAAGAAAAAAAAGTCGTCGCCAGTTTAGCTAAGAAAAAAAAGTCGTCGCCAGTTTAGCTAAGAAAAAAAAGTCGTCGCCAGTTTAGCTAAGAAAAAAAGTCGTCGCCAGTTTAGCTAAGAAAAAAAGTCGTCGCCAGTTTAGCTAAGAAAAAAAAGTCGTCGCCAGTTTAGCTAAGAAAAAAAAGTCGTCGCCAGTTTAGCTAAGAAAAAAAAGTCGTCGCCAGTTTAGCTAAGAAAAAAAAGTCGTCGCCAGTTTAGCTAAGAAAAAAAAGTCGTCGCCAGTTTAGCTAAGAAAAAAAGTCGTCGCCAGTTTAGCTAAGAAAAAAAGTCGTCGCCAGTTTAGCTAAGAAAAAAAAGTCGTCGCCAGTTTAGCTAAGAAAAAAAAGTCGTCGCCAGTTTAGCTAAGAAAAAAATAAGCCGCCAGTTTAGCTAAGAAAAAAATAAGCCGCCAGTTTAGCTAAGAAAAAAATAAGCCGCCAGTTTAGCTAAGAAAAAAATAAGCCGCCAGTTTAGCTAAGAAAAAAATAAGCCGCCAGTTTAGCTAAGAAAAAAAAAAAGCCGCCAGTTGAGCTAAGAAAAAAAAAAAAGCCGCCAGTTGAGTTAAGAAAAAAAAAAGCCGCCAGTTGAGCTAAGAAAAAAAAAAAAAGCCGCCAGTTTAGCTAAGAAAAAAAAAAAAGCCGCCAGTTTAGCTAAGAAAAAAAAAAGCCGCCAGTTTAGCTAAGAAAAAAAAGTTTAGCTAGAAAATGTTCTCAATTTTATCTGAGAAACATTACAATTAAGTTATAGTTGTTGGTAATAAAATCACAAAATAAAATTTAAAAAAAACGCCACAAGAAAATCTAGTCTGCAACACTATAAAGTACTATAACCAATTAAAGTAATAAAACCATTTTGCTGACAATTTAAAGCATAATAAAAAGCAATTGTGGTAAAGTGGATAACAAAGTGGACTGACTAGTTCAAATCTAGTTGATTACACAGCATCATTTTCATTTATGGGTGTTGGCAACCTTTATGTGACTGCTTCTGTAAGTACCTGGTACTAGAAGGGCTTAAAGAAACCAATAGCAATAACAATCAAGTTGCCCAAAAATGTCGTACCATGCCGATTCATACAAATTTGCTTTTTATGGCTTAGGATTTGTTTATATCATTAATCCCTTTGTGAGAATTGGGCAGTTCATATTTAAAGAGAAACGCAGTAACACTGCTTTTTTTTTTTCTTTTCTACGACTTCTTTTTAATCTGAGGTCGGAAAAAATGTGTGACTACAGTTGGTTTTCTAATACATTTATGACATGAACCATTAAAAGATGGATAACAAGAAGTTTATCTGAGTATGTTTTTAAATTTTAAGAATCTAGAGAAGGGTGGATTCAACTATAATTAATATCTAAACTAATGTTTAAGATTAAAAAAAAAAAATGGTTTCCGATGATTTTCCTTGGAATCTACATGACGGCAAGTGTATTCATCTTTTCAGCACTCTCCCTTCCATCCCATTGTAACTCGCCTCTTCTCGCACCAGCTGTTTAATGACCAGTATTATTCCGAGCGCCAATAGACCGAAACAATTATCACAACAGCAACATTAATGATCAGCAGTTTCAGAAACTAAAGAAATTCACACAAGTTTCCTTCAAAAGAAAACAATACTATAACTATTATGTAAGATAAAATTAACGTTATTAATAAATTGTATTTACGGCATTTCCTACCACATAAGACAGGATACGTTTGTTAAAAGAGGATGTTTGTCATACAAAAAACTTAAACAGAACTCTCAGATTGCTAACGTCTTAGACAAAACCCTGTGCAAACCTACAATCACACCATAAGATGCATGTGGTTTTATCAAAATAATAATTATAGTAATGATTATGTCACCCCCATTAAGAATTCGGTTCTTATTGTTGAGCACTCCAAGTTGAAATGAAATAAGTCGGTCACTTAAGCTCGCGCGCAGACCATGATAATGTTATAATCATAAGATCACTCTCGTCCATCTTGACATTTATGCTTTATGTAAATATTAATTTCAACTGTATGTAGCAGAAACAAACCCTAAATGTACTTATCGTGGTTAATGTTGACCGTGCGGTTTTTTCCTTGCTAATGAAGTCAGAGATGACTTCTTCCGACCGGCTGTAATCGTAACTCCCTGCACTGATGAATCTCTAAAGGATGAAACACTAGTTTCTGTAGATATTAAAATAATCTTTGTAATAATTATTATATATATATATATATATATATATATGGAAGAAAAAAACTGTCTTATATGACGGGGAATACGAAATCCTTTAAAACAAGCAAAACTCATGAATTATTAATATATTGAAAACAAAATATTAATCTGATTGTCTTAGTTTCGGTTTTATTCATGAAAAAATCTGGCAGAAAAAAATAGTAGAAAGAACCATCTTGTCACAAATGTCCACTTTACATCATATTTAATATATAATTGATTAACTCACAGCAAGGGGCAGATAACTTTGAATGGCGTTTCTAACCGGAAGTGATTTGAAAAATTTGAAAAGGCTAAAATAACATCAAGTTCTTGTTTACCTACGTATGATGAATTTCACAGCATGTATGACTTTTATGAATGATCTGTTTTGATCATTGAAATTAATCATTTGTTCTGAAGAACTTTCAAAAGATATACAGATGAGAAACTATTGTCTTCGTTTAGTTAGGCGAAACAATTGTAAATGGAATTATGCAATTTCGATTAGTTTCACACACAGACATATTTATATATCTCCGTGATGGCTTTACAAATATATTGCTTATTCAGCAGTTGACAAGGTGGCAGTAAGCAGCTCCTCAAGAAACTAAACAATAGTTTTGACATCTGTTACCATAAGCTTTACTTTGACGATTTTCAAACAGACTATACACATTGGCTTGTATCAAACTTCAAAAACAAAAATTACAGTAATTACTAAAGTAAAAAGAAAACTAATGTCATAAAAAAAAGCATTCAAAATCAGCTTCCATCCTCAAACAAAACAAAATATTAAGCATTTTCATTAAAGAAAAAAAAGTACATTTTTATAAGTTTCAAATAATAGCTACACCAAAAAGATGTAATTGAAAAATTGTTTTTCATTTTGAAATGAAAATATCAACATTATTTTTGCTTTGTATTAAATCAAATATACTTAGTATATCTAATCCAAGATTCAGCTGGTCATACATAATGTATACATTAATACGATACCAGAGATCAAATATCTATAAATGGCAATTAGCTTAATATAGATACTCAGCAAATGCATAATGCTGTTGTACTAAAGAAATAGATTATTTGAAAAGTAATTACACTGAGTGGCAATTATAAAAATAATATCAACAGTAGGCATTACAAAGAAAGCCAACAGAAATACAGACAAGTAGTTTACATCAGCAAAGTAGCCAGATCTGAGAATATAATTTTTAACAAACAGGAAAGAGTGTTATCAAAAGAAAAATACCCAAGAAACTTGAATTGGATGGGGCTAGAAAATAAACTCATTCTTTCAAATATTGATTCTACTTTAAGACAAAAACAAAAGAGCTTTAAGTAGATGGGTTTATGTTATACAATTTTAGCCAACAGCAAGTTATTTTGATTAATGACTCAAATATTCGATTTAGCTTTAACATTTTTTATGGTCCTCAGATATTTGACACAGAAATCATAATTTCATATATAAATACTTATCACACATTATTGTAATTCTGGAGCCAACAGTCAAAGAGCAAATGCAATAAAATGAACAGAAATCCAAAAGTGTGAGAGATTCTTGTACTGGATACAAGAGTGCTAGTTTGGATTTTGGGTATCTTTTAAAGCTGATTCCATTGCGAACTGAAGAAAACTCTTGCGAATTTATGAGAATCGTTATGATGAGAAGAGAAGTGTGGATTCGTTGTCAGCTGGAAAACCTGGGTCAGAGGCAAAGTCCAGCTACTTCAAGATGTCAAGGAGTGGGGATTTTCTTTTGCAGAGACCC
The DNA here is from genome assembly GCF_053919585.1 of Euprymna scolopes. Lineage (NCBI taxonomy): Eukaryota > Metazoa > Mollusca > Cephalopoda > Sepiida > Sepiolidae > Euprymna > Euprymna scolopes. The sequence goes on from NC_136484.1 coordinate 124,612,327, forward strand.
AGTTTTTGAACTAAAAAAAAAAAAAAAAAAAAAAAAAAGCAGTAACAAAATATGTTAATTACACATCATTGGCACTTGAAAAAAAATGCCTCTAAGCAGGGGACAAACCAAATTTCAAGATCTGCCTCAAAGCTACTGGTTGTTTGTTTCCTCTGTGTGTGGGTGTGTTTCAATATATATTAAATTAAAATGTAGATATTATATAACTTTTATATCCACAATAAGACCTAACCCTGCAGTCCATACAGAAGCCCTAGATTTGAGTTTCACCCTCCCTGGTCTCTTCGATTTGGATGTGATTTACAAAAGCCAAAACAAGTTTATGGCTTCCAAGGTTTGTGTGGGTTGCGGTGTTATGTAGGATTGTGGAAATAAAAATTATAAATTGGTCATATTTTCAGTAAGCAGATTTGGCTATAGGCTACTATGGAATATTAGTAGTTTGACAGACCAAACACGTTATAATATATCGCATTTAAACAATTGCATGCACATTTTTTTTCTTTTCCCTTTTTTATTTTCCCGTCACTTTTCAGTGTTTTTTTTTTAATTATTATATACACACAATTAAAAAAAAAACAAAACCCTTTTACAATTTGCTTATAAACAGAAAAATTGTTTGAAGGAAATAAAAAGAAATATATTATTTTTGTATGAACATTAGTCATTTCACTCTCACTTCCGAATAAAAATAAATTAAATAAATAAGTTATCTACAAAAGTTGTTTGAGCGAGCCAGGGTGGGGGTTGGGAGTATATTAAATACATCAATAATCCAGTTGTTAAAACCTGTCCTTTATTTAACTTGCCTCTTCACGAGGCCAGAGTTAAAATACAAGGTCGATTTCTTCTCAGAAAAGGGCACTCTGGATTAGGACGAAAATAAAAATTGCCTCAGTCTAGGATTTTTTGTCACTGATCAAAGACAAAAGATGAAGTGCAGTATCAGAAAAGGAAACAATAAAAAAAAAAAAAAAATTAGGATCTTAAATTGCACAAGATATCCTACAATAATTCCAGGATAAAAAGGTTCAAATGAACATTTTTCTTTTTTTCTTTTTTCTTTTGCTAGACATTTTAGATCAAACGTTCATTCTTAAGGTGGTACGGAATATTCAAGAAATAAACGAAAAACAAAAACAAAAAAAAAAAACCCGCTCTAATCACCAACTGTCTATCTTCAACTGATATTGCGCAGAGTATCTTCATCTAAGTAATCCTTAGTTCGTTTTTCCATACTTTACCATTTATCTATGTTTTAGAACCAATAAATCTTGTGAGGAAAAAAACAAACTATTTCCAATTAAAAATAATATACAGTCTCCCAAGCAGAAAGTGGCTTATTTAAAGATCTATCATCCTATTTTATGGTATCATAGTTTATACATTATAGCTGCCCGTCTCTTCCATACAAATAATAACTTCACTGGCTTGATAAAGTCAATAAGCACCTGGATATTTATTACATATTTGCATAGGATGAGATACATCATTTAACGATAAACATTCTCTTCAGACAATCTAAGTTGAACTGATCGCCTTCGGTAAGTACCAAGGTTGAGTTTGGGCATGCATACTAGTGTTTGTGAGAGAATACATAGTCTCTTTCAAATGATATTTGTTGCTATAGCTCTTTTTATAACTATCTCTGAATTTGCACATTCAGCTCCCACCCTCCCTCTCCCCGATTGTCTGGGACATATTTCATAACGCACAAAAAAAAAAAAAAAAAGTCGAGTACTTTTGTCTAATAAATTGTAAAAAAAACAAACAAAAAAAAACAAAAAAAAACAAAAAAAAGAAAACAAAAAAAAAGAACAAAGAACGAAAACATCGATTTATAAATATTTAAAAAAAGTGGAATTGTATCACTGCTCAAGCTCAATTCATTATTTCTAAACCCATAATATATCCCAACACGGGCAACATTGGCTGAGTATTGCTAATATATATGAAAATTAGATAATGAAAATATAAAATTTAATTTTTATATATTTTCAAACTATGCTAACTAGTGATGCAGTTTTTTTTGTTTATCTTCTGATGAAAAGTAGATATCTTTGAAAATCCATGAATTAAGGATTTTTTTATTATAATTCCTTGTTTGAATTTGATGGATGAGTAAATATAATTTATTCAACTTTATTTTCATCACCTAATTTTTTTATATTGCTTGAATTGCTCTATTTTGTATATTGAATTTTTTATTATTTTGATAGGTTCCAATTTTAAAGATATTTATATTTATCTTTGCAACTCTGCATAACAAAGAATATTTGTTATAGAAATCGATGTTAAGAGTTACAAAATTAAAATTACTATTGACAAAGATTAAATTTTTTTAAGGAATCTAATTCTGTTCGTTGAAATTCTATTCAGATTCCATCTATGTTAATAGGGTCTAATTGACAATTCTAATTTTACCGGGGATACAATTGAAAATTAAAATCTCTACCAAGATTAAGCAACCTGTCTAAAGTAAAATTTTAAGGAATCTAATGACAGTGTTTTGTATTAGTTTATTATTATAAGTTTAGTTTGGCTTTGTATCATACATAAATGCACAACAAACACGATGCCAGTCTTTGTTTCAAAAATTACAGAAGATTTAAATGATATGGGTCTCAGGACCGAAAGTAGGATCTCGTTACGTCACAGGCAACACTGGTTAATCCCGCTAATCTATTATATTAATACAGACATTTTTTTATATATGTAGAATGTTATGGTTTCTAGGCTGATGTTTTTGGGAGGATTCTTTCTTATTTATATGGTAACATCTTTATGTCATGAAGGTAAGATCAGTACATTAAGTCAGGGAGTACTGTACTGACTATGGAGCCTGGCAGATTGAACACCATGGCTGCTCCTCTTTGATCAGAACTGAGTGTGTAATGTTTTCTATGTTCAGCTCATTTGTGATGGGACCTTCCATTGAAAAATACAAAACGAATGAAGCAAATATTTTACCTAACAAGTCAGAATTATTTTCAGTTTGAAATAAGCCGAGCATGCGCGGTCCCCATCCACGAGTGAAAAATTTAATTTCACCATGACTAATGTTTGTGCAAAATTTAAAAAAATACCCAAAAAACCCAGAGCGTGGGTATTGAGAAAAGTGCAAACAAATGTTAAATGGATGAACGGATTCTGGGACAATTTTACACCTATAATGCCTTGTAGAGGGATGGGGGGGGGGAAGAGGACAGCCAGAGTTATCCTGAAAAATCCGTTCTGGCAAAAATTACTTTTACCATAACTAATGTTTGCGCAAAATTCTTTAAAAAAAAAAAAAAAAAAAAAAAAAAAAAAAATCCAAGGCGTGGTTAGTGAGAAAAGTGCGAACGAATGAACGGACGAACGAGAGTGAATTACTAGGTCTAATCCGTCCTTTGTCCGGGGGGGGGGGGGCGGACCAAAAATGATTCCTGCATATATAAACATATCAAACTTTATAAAGATAATAGATTTTAATCCGATTCTAAAAGTCAAATCGATGTTAAAGCGTAAATGGAAATATTAAAACTGTTTTGCATTATATTCAAACGATTACAAAAATGTTACTTTGTTTTTTTTTTTTTTTTTGGCTTCCGGTTGATGATGGAAATCAATGCTAATTTGATAAGATAATCCGAGCTAAAAATAGAAACTTATTGAATAATAATATAATAAATATACTATAGACAACAGGGCGTAATAACTTCTCCAAAATTACATTAATTTTATTGTTGGGAACAGATCAGATAGTTGAGGACAAATAGGGGTCCATTGTTTGCACATTCACCAAATCAATGAGAGGTGTGTACATTTTACAAGCATAATTACCAACTATGATTCTATTCTGGAATTGTCTTTTCAGGAAGATCCACACCAAATACACTCGACGGCTGGCAGCAGCTTGCGGTAGAATCTGCATGTTTATAAATTTTCTTTATTGCTCATTTACATTATTTATGCTTCGGCCGTTGCACTCTTGCCTTCTTTGGCGCCTTTTGTCGTAGATAATAACCTGAAAATTTTCAACCGAACTATTTCTTGCATAACGAAAGTTGTTATTTGAATGAAAAAAATAAATAAAAACGTTAGAGCGACACCTAGGAGTTAGAGGTGATTCTAGAATGGACGTTTACTAAATTAAGTGACTTCCAGACAAAGATAATTCTACTTTTCCTGGTGACACTGCAAGCAGAGAAGTTGTATAAAGGGTGCCGTCCCCGATGAGGCAGAAGGGGGCGCTCACAATGCAGCACAGCGAGACAAGCTGTCTATTTGTCTACCTTTCTCATGTGCATACAGGTAACCTATCTTTTTTTTCTGTGAAAGTTTTTTTATATTAATTAACCTTATAAATTAACAAATGCCCAAGTGACTTGGAACAGACTAAAACCTGGACACTCGAGAACGGATGTATAACGTTTTATACATGTCTTAGTAAATAAAAACGTAACATTATCTTGGGTACATTTCTCTTATTCTGCATTCCACGTCTTTTAGAAGAGATGTTGCTGGTTTTTCCCTACTATATCGAAATTTTCATAGTAGGTGCCCAACCGAGCTTCAAGTTCCGATTCCTCTCCCAGAAAACCTTCGACAAGAACTTATCTATCAACACTGCAAAGAATTTTCTTCCTCTGTATCGAAAACTAAGATTTTTCCATGAGTAGAGTCTCTTAAAAAAAAAAAAAAATCCCACTGTGGAGCATTACCATTGGAATATTTTCTTAAATACTACATGATCGTTGTTCAAAAATCTGTCGAGTCGTCCTGTGAAATTATCATAGTTCTCTATCCTTAAATAGTACTGTTCTATCATCCATCTGAAAATCTCACTAACCCTTAATCTCGAGTGGCTTTCGGCCTTAATGAACCAGTAATATAAAAGTCCAAGACAATTCTCAACGAATGCCTTTAACCACTTGATCATGCATCCCACTGCACACATTCTAATCTGGATAAAATGGTATGAGATACGAAAGAAAATAATCTGGATGTCAATAAAATGGTATGAGATACGAAATAAAATAATCTGGATATCAATAAAATGGTATGAGATACGAAATAAAATAATCTGGATGTCAATAAAATGGTATGAGATACGAAATAAAATAATCTGGATATCAATAAAATGGTATGAGATACGAAATAAAATAATCTGGATGTCAATAAAATGGTATGAGATACGAAATAAAATAATCTGGATATCAATAAAATGGTATGAGATACGAAATAAAATAATCTGGATGTCAATAAAATGGTATGAGATACGAAATAAAATAATCTGGATATCAATAAAATGGTATGAGATACGAAAGAAAATAATCTGGATATCAATAAAATGCTATGAGATACGAAATAAAATAATCTGGATGTCAATAAAATGGTAGGAGATACGAAATGAGCTGAGCAGTCTACACAAGTGGATTCAACAATATTCCGTTCCAAATTTCCAGTTATAGACTAGGACAAAAAAGTGAAAGTTGGAGTGTACAACGGCCGAAACGTTGTGAAAATGGCAACAACCAAGACGAAGAAAACAGTTGAAAAAAAAAAAAAAACAAACAAAAAAACATTTAAATAATGTAAATAACAATACCTCATATCAGAAATATCGTCAAATGGTTATTGCTCAGTACACGATTTTGAGAAATGAAATAAAAAAGACAAAACAAAAATACCTGCAGACAAAAAACAAAACATGTCAATAAAACGAACAAAGATACTAACCTCTTCCCTTTCACTTTTAGTTAACCATTCGAAATAAGGTATTTTATATTCGAAAGAAAGGAGTGACAGGTGAAATATATATGTGTGTGTGTGTATAGGCATGGCTAAGGAATGAGGTGGAGAGTTAGGTTTTGGTGTTTTGGTTTCTATTCTAACTGATGGCATCCAAGTAATTTTTTAGTTTGGATTTCACTACTAAATATTAGGTTCAATATAATAATTGTCTTTATTATAATAAATACATAATCTGCACCAATTAAAATATATTTAAGCGTATCTTACGACCAGGCAATGCTGGGCAGCATAGGTGTGTGTGTGTGTGTGTGTGCATGCGTGCAGAATTCAAAGAAACTTAAAAAAAAAAAAAAAAAAAAAAAAAAATTTATTTGTAATTATATAAAAAATTATTCATTTACATTTCGCAGTTCTCAAAACTAACTGGACATTACTGGTGAAAGAAATAGATCTGGATAGTAAATTTAGTTTCAGTAATAAAATACAAATCCCCGGGATTGTAAAAAAAAATGTTTAGGATATCAATCAAGGAAGAGATTAATTAGAAAAAGAGTAAATAATATTCATCTCAAAATTTGTGAAAGTTTTTTTTTTTCACTTTAAACAAGTAAAAAGCAACTGCAAGAAACAATCACAAAAAAAAAAAAAAAAAAAACAGACCATCAAATAAAATTTAGTGTTCCTGTGGAAATTCCATCGTACTTTTTATGTCACTTTTGCATAATTTACTGTTAATAGTAATATTGCTTTTGAAATAAAATTATCTGCCAGAGTCGATACTATTTAGAAAAAAATGACGACTTCCATAAAAATGCTTGTCATTGTAAGCTTAATATTATTTAAATCTCTTTTCTATTTAAGATTGTAGCAATTCAATTCTTGTTAAAACAATATTTTCTGTCTGATTGAAAAACAATTGTCAGCTAAATAGTCTTCAAATCAATAAAACGTAGGTTTTGAAATATATTTAAAAAAGATAACATAATTTGATTTTAGAACAATTTATTTTAAAAATAGGTAAAGTCAGATTTTTTTTTTACCTTCTTGATAGAATTAAAACAGTTGCTTGTAGTTCAAAAGACTACTTGGCGAATATATATATATATATATATATATATATATATATATATATATATATATATATACTTTATATTGGTAATTCTTACTGTATGTTGAAGAATTATGAGCTAAGGATGTCCATGAAATGATATGAGGTCTTTTCTTATATAGGTTGACCCTACAAAAATGCCAACCATCGAATCGTTAATAAGATTTGCAACTCTTGCTGCAATACAATCATGTTTGGTACAAATAAACTTCATTTTATACCTGTCTTGTCCACCAAGTTTCAGCCATGAATGTACAACAGTCTTTGCTTTATTGTCGCTTTGTTGCAGAAAGAAGTATGGATTTTATTAATGATTCCGTAGGTGGCATTTCTTTTAGGCCACACTATCAAGTCAAATATATAAGAAAAGCTGAAAACATCTGTATCTTATTGTCTTGCAATTGCAATTTATAGAAACAAAGTTTGAATGAGTTTTATTTGTCTTTTAAAGCAGCAAGGTTGGTTTCAATAAAGCAATGTACTTTGTAAGCATTATAACATTAATGAGAACGCTGGTATTACTATAAACTTATTTGAAATATCAACATAGATTATTTTAGATAAATTAGAATACTTCAATGAATGAGCATAACGAGCAGAGCAGTAGGTACAATGAACAGGTTTTTTTTTTTTTATTCGAGTCGAAAGTTTTGAAATTAAAAACAAATTGAAACAATCGAATGTGCTAACAATGATGAACGACAAAAAAAAAAAAAAAATAAATAAAAAATAACGTTCCAAAATTGTTACAATCGAATTTGGATTTCAGGTAAATGAAAACTTAAAAAAAAAAATTAATTTAAAATCGGTAAAAAGAAAATTGTCTTTTTTTAATGCAGATCAAAGAAAAATTTAAAAAAAAGAAAAATGAAAATGGATGAAAGAACTGAAAAAAAGTAAATACTAAAAAAATATGAAAATGAAAAAGAAATAAAACAAAATGAAGATAAATTATTAAAATAAATCAACATTTAATATATATATTTTTTTTAATTTTTAAAGTGACCATAACAATTTTGGCATGGCAGATTTGTTTTAACCCATTAGCGCCCATGTTTTTTTTTTTTTTGTTTTAGGGCCAGAAGTATAATTAGTCATATTTCAGCAAGATCTGTATTTTTATTCAAATATATCTGTAGTTAGTCAAAATATTAGAGTGGCTTTCAAATATGACACCTACTTTCTTATGTATATTGACAACATTGATATCTCAGTGCTCAGTATATTGTAAAAATCTAGAGTGGAAGGATACAATCAGTTTTATTGACTATTCAATCAAAATCTTGGTCATAAGTAGTCCTTATAACTAACCTACATTTTTTCTTTTTATAAATAGTATAGATGAACGTTCTTATTATCATATAAAGTCAAGTAATTTTTTAAAAGTAATTTTACTCAAATGTATTATAGTTTTACATTAAATCAAAGAAAATAAATTGGGCGCTAATGGGTTAATGTATTTAAAACAAAAATAAAATAAAAGTAACCAAAGAAAAAGAAAAACAAATAAGTTACAAGTTTTGGCAGCAGTTGTTTCAGAATTGACATGAGGACACGGCCTGACTGACAAAAAAAAAATGAAATTGTCTCAGTTTGACAAATGTGCAAGTTACAAATTAGATTATGAAAAAAAATATATAATAATGTAAGGGTTTTCATTTTGGGATATTTTTCAAGCTATTATACTTTGTTCTGGGAGGTTCAGTAGTTAAAATTAGGAGATTGCATCTATGTCCCTATGAATCATAGATAGTATTTTAATGACTTTATTATGGATGATTTTTATATAAGCATTTTCAATGTATAAAATAACGATTCATTGACAAAAAATAAATACATATTTTTCTTTTTACATTTAAAGAGAATAAACGTTGGGAAAGAGAAACATCTTGAAAAACAAATCTAACAAGAAAAATATTGATAGCAATTAGGTTTATGATTTTCGTTGGTGTCTTGCAAAGTCAGCCCACACATAATGATCATAATTAAAATGATAATGATAATTATAATAATTACAATGGTGATGATAATGATTATGATCATAATAATAATAAAAAAAAGTATAATGAATTTTTTTTTCTGTGCTACTTTTGAACTTGAGGATATCTGATTTGAGCATGACGAAATATTCTACATTAAGTTCTCCTTGTGGACTGACTGGCTGCAGTAACTATTGAAAAGAGAAGGAGAAATAGACTTAGCCTTCACAAGACACTGACCAGTCAGCCATTTTTTTTTATTTCTTTTTTATACTGAATGTTTCCACATCATTCTTCCTCGTTTAGTGCACTGTATTAGAATCAGTAAAAACAAAAATTGCAAAAGAAAAAAAAAAGAAAAGAAAAACAAACAAAAATAAAATACGTAAATTGGGGCTGCTGAGAGAGAAAGAGGGAGAAGAGATGATTTTAGATTCCTCAAGAGGATAAAAAAAAAGAGGGAGAGAAGGAGGGATCAACTTATATTTTTTAACCTTTTCATTTTTTCCTTTCTTTCCTTATATAATTTATATACATAAATACATATATTCTATATTTATAGACAATTTCATAATTTGTATATGTGTATGTGATGACATGAAATTGATCCCCCTCTCTCAAAAGATGCATCTTGACCTTTAAGAAAAGATCAATGATACTCATAAAAAGTCAATAACTGATAAAATCACTAATACTACTATCATCACTATAATGTGTACACTGTAGTAGTGGACATGTGTACAACAGACAAGGAAGGTGGTCTACTAGTAAACCAACATACCACTGCCAAGTGGATGAGAGATATAACACAGAAAGAACGGAGAGAGGGAGATAACACAACGAGAAAAAAAAGGGGGAGGAATGAGAGAATATATATAACATGGTAAATCCGAGTGGGATGCGTTGTCCTTGACAGAAATACCTTCTGTAAGAAAGCTCAATATAGGTACAAAACAAAAATAAAGTTAGAATTGAAATATAGCTCAAAACCTCATTTTGAGCTGACCTGACAATTTTTATGCAAGTCAGACTGAAATAATGTTTTAAGTTATGTCAACTCTAACTTAAATTTTTATATATATATATATATATATATATATATATATATATATAGAGAGAGAGAGAGATGAAATCACAGAAAAATAAAGAGAAAGAGATAAATTGAAAGTGAACAGAGCTTGTAAACCAGTAAGTAGTGTTACAAGTTGAACAAGAAAACACCCGCACATCACATGGCCGTGGTACAGAGGAAACCAGAAAACCAAACTGTCTTATGGGTGCTTTTTTTCCTTTCTCTTCTCCTCCTTTACTGGTAGACTATGTAGATACACCGTTTAGGGTGTTTCTAATGATACCATGAATAGTATGGCTAGGCCAGGAGACTCGAAATTTTCAGAAATAATCATTAACTTTTGATGGTAGGTAATGTCATTTTGTTTATTATTTTTTTTTTTTGTTTTCTCCATCTTTAATAATCTTTCTTCATCTATCATATTCGATGAACCACATCCTTAAAAAAATTGCTTTTGTAAGTTTGATGCAGGCGATTTTATTTAGCCAGGCCAATGATCTTTTCATTAGCGTCAAACTCAAGGGCCAACACGTCATCGATAGTCATGCGCCCTCGATCCTTTAATACTTTACAGATAGCTTCCCAGCGACGCCGGTTCGCCATTACAGCAGCCTCACATACATCACACTCTTTGAACATTCGTGCCAGCACCCTGCAATGAGAATGAAGAATTTTTGACATGAATAAAAATGAGGGGGGAAAAAGTTAGCAAATTAGTGGATCAAAGATTTTTTTAAAGGAGGATAAATAAAAAATATTTTTCGTTGACTTCATTATAAAATTTTCAAAAGGTCATCAAAATCAATTTCCCGCCTTTTTTAATTCTCTTTCACTCGCACTAATTCATTTGTGATACTCTATGCCAAATATAAGTACATCTTTTTTTCTCTTTCGCCGATTTTTGCATGTCTAAAGTTACAAAAAAAAAAAAAAAATCATTAAATAAGTCCCCCGGGCCTAAAATATAGACGGAGATTCTAACTAAAAAAAAAAAAAAAAAAAAAAAAACACTCCTGTAATTTTATAAAGTACTAACCTTCAAATTTCTTGTGTCGAATTTGAGCTCAATTGACTTATTAGTTTGTAAATGGTAGTTACGTAAGTGAAGCTACTATTGCAGATTTAAAAAAAAAAAAAAAAAAAAAAAAATGGAAAAATCTGAATTATGTTAAATTTTCTTAATCCGCGAAGTTTCAAAGAAATGTATTCTTCTCATCAGAGGAAAGATATTAGCAAATGAATATTAAAGCAAAGCTATTAATTTGCTGGTACTGGCATTAATCGAAACAGCATTACATGAAAACTAGTCATAAATGCAACAACAAAAAATAAGTTTTGTGCAAAGGGTTTATAAAATGGGGGAAAATTTAAGAAATCAGGATACATTAAAAGTCAAGGATTACAAAAAAACAAAAAAAAAACATGAAAAGATATGAAGAGATCCAGTGTAATCAATATGAAAAGATGATAGATGGTGTTCCCATAGGAAAAATCCGGAATTATGTTGTTGATACACAAAATCAAATTAAAATCCAGAATGTGCGTAGTAATCCAAAAAGATTGTAATAATTTTAAAAGTTTGTTATAATCCAAATATTTGTAATCCATGTTTACAGAAAAAATCCGTTTACAAGTAGTTTATGAGTAAAGATCATTTAAATCCGTTAAAGTTTTTTTGTTTTTTACTTTGATGGACAATTTAAACGCCACGAATATTTCTCCAGCCGTCAGAACGGGGTTTAATAGATAATGTGAAAACAAATATTTAAAAGAAAATAATTGGGATAAAATTATGGTGGCAGTAGCAAACTAAAAAGAAAAAAATAGAAAGAAAAGAGAAAAGAAAGAGAAAAGAAAGAGAAAAGAAAGAGAAAAGAAAGAGAAAAGAAAGAGAAACGAAAGAGAAACGAAAGAGAAACGAAAGAGAAACGAAAGAGAAACGAAAGAGAAACGAAAGAGAAACGAAAGAGAAACGAAAGAGAAACGAGAGAGAAACGAAAGAGAAACGAGAGAGAAAAGAAAGAGAAACGAGAGAGAAAAGAAAGAGAAACGAGAGAGAAAAGAAAGAGAAACGAGAGAGAAAAGAAAGAGAAACGAGAGAGAAAAGAGAGAGAAAAGAGGAAAGAGAGAAAAGAAAGAGAAAAGAAAGAGAAAAGAAAGAGAGAACAGAAAGAGAGAACAGAAAGAGAGAACAGATATTTGGACAAGGGCGCAAATATTGTGACCTACAAACAGAAAAATGTGTTAAACAGAACATCTATGCACACATAAACCGGAAGTAAGCCAGATAGGGGGAAGAGAAGAAAATTATGTTTACACACAAACAAATATAACATTAGAATTAACTATTGAGTATCCTGTTAAACAACAAATTAATGTAAAATATATTTTTACAGTCTTTAATTTTTTTTCTTCTATAACAAGCTCTATTTTCTATCTTGGTTGTATTGAGCTTTTTCTTTTATTCGGTGAGGATACTATATAAATATTAATATTTACTATAAATTTGCAGATCCTATTTGATTCTAAACTTAATCTTTACTAAGTATTTTTGTTATATGTAAGACATCCAAGACCAATGTTAATGATCGAGCTGGCATCTGGGTTTCAAATTTTTGAGCTGTTGCACTCGCTGTATCTAGCCATACTACACAAGCTGTAAAATGAGGAAACTTGACGTTGCCTGGGGAAATATGAAATAGTTGTAGATAAAATTAGTCTTTCATAGGGATTCTAAAAAAATTACCTTCAAAATATTTTCTTACTTAAAAGAAGCAAAAATATTTGATTCATACAATTAAATCAATCATAAAAACTACTATATTTTTTTTCTAACAAAATTGATTTAAGCTTACTTTAATAATGTGTCTGCCATCATCCAACAAAAACATTAATAATTTAGTAATCGGAATCGATAAAATATATCTATCCATTAGAAGAAAAAGTGTACAATGAAGTTAATCTACTCTAAATTACTCACCTAAACACTGGCAGTGCAATATTATCCAAAAAGCTGATTTGTTGATCAGGAATCTTTGCACGTTCTCGATCCATCATCTCTATAGGTTTATGCCCTAAGGCCTTTTCTAAATCTCCTTGAGAGAAGAATTCTTGATATATTAAGCCCTGAAAACAAATTAAAAGATAGATAATAAAATAAAACAATGGATTTAAATATAAAAAAAAAATCATCTGCTTCAAGAGGTAAGAAAATCCTGGAATTTTCATATGGAATAATAAACAAATATGAAAAATCAAGAATATGATCGTCTTTCACATCAAATTGCTGGAATTCGTTTATGTCATTCACACTGATATTGCTGTGACCAATCTATAACTTTTTTCCCCTGCAGATTTAGAACCGGTTGCCCGCTTCATCACTTTGCATTCAATGACGTCGTCAATCTTAAGCATTAGTCTAGACAGTGGCGATGGTTGCTGACCTTACAAAATGATAAAAAAAAAAAAAATCATTTATCAGCCTTTCATGCTGTGAAGAATTTTAGAATCTGCTATTAGTCCTTGCACCATAGTTCAGTTCACCAAAGCAAAAAAAAAAAAAAAAAAATTATAAATAAATATTTTTATTTATATATTATTATTTTTTTTTTTTTTTAAACTACCGCTCACTCATTGATCTTTTCATTTTCCAACCCATATTTGTAGAAACGTCAGGAGATCTGTTTTCGATACTTTAAGATTCATACGAGACATTGCATGGATGATAGTCACTTGTAATTTGCGACCCTCAAGACACTGCTTGGAGGTTTTAATAAATGAAATAATGAAATAATTTAAAAATTAAATACTTTGGATTTATTTTAATGTACTTTGAGCAACGGTTAAAACCGCCAAATAAAATTTTCTTTAATTCTAAGCAACTTGTATCAATATTTGGTTATGGGTGCGTAAAAAAAAATTTACGCGTGAAAACTTATTAAATAAAATTGGAAAATGCCACAAGAAATCTAAATTAGAATTAAAGCTAATATGTTAGGACATAACATCATGGACAAAAAAGTAATAACACCAAGCAAAGACGATGAAATCTTTCTTTTATGTTAGCAGTCAGAACTCTGAACAACGTCCATTACCTCCTGGGAAAACAAGTGAAGAAAAGTTCATGTAATATTCAACAATATACTGCATGTAATACGATTGTACATGTTTATTTGCTAGTTTTAAATAAATAAAAAAAAAAGCCGCAAAGTAAAAATGTATTTCATTACTATGGCTACGTCTGTTCAAGAAAAAAAAAATTAAAATAAAAACAATTAAAATAAAATCTACCCAGTACCACGGTTATCACTGTCACTACATATTGAGCTGACAACCAACAATGTGTCAACAAGACTTCAGCTGTTTACATAAACAACGTCCATCCAGATAATCTGCTAGAGACAAAGAATTAGTCTATTGTGATACTAAAAACCCTCTAGAAATCATCTTTTAGTCTCGAATCCGACTACTTTAAACCTGTTGTCTCAGTATTTGGTATCTGGACATTCGAGACTAGAGAACAGGAATGTATTAAAAGAGTGCTCACCATTTATCATTACCATCCTCTAGTTTTTGTATTTAAGATAAACCAGAGATTGGAGCACAGTCGAGCAATCGAAATAGATTATATAAAAAAAAAAAGTAAAGAAAGATGTTACTTACAGCAATATGTTTCGTAACTTCCCAACATTTCGTTTGGTCGGACAAGTCACATGCTGTCATCAGCAGACACAGTAACAATTTATGGTGTTTACGATTCTTCTTATCATAGCCTACTGCAAGTGAAACAAATGATATTGTCAAATCAGAGAACAAAAATTTTTTTTAAGATATTGCTCTGCAATAAAATTTTAAAATCAATATGAGGACTTCCTACATAATGTAAAAAAGAACATTCTAGGATCCCGAACAAAATTTCTTTCATAGATAATATCTAAAAAATATTGAAAGATGATAATCTTTCATAGATAGATATACAAAGAACACAGAAGTTTCCATAGAATAAAATTTTTTAAAGTTTTCAAACAAGTGCAATAAGTATAAGGAATAACATCTAAGCTCAACTATAACACTTAAAAAAAAAAAAAAAAAAAAAAAAGCTACTCATGGAATCTTTTCTGCAATCTAACCATATTTGATATAAATGTCAGTGTCATAAATACCCAAAAGTCTGTTTTATCTTTAATTGTTGATGTGGGGGACATTCAAGTGATCGTCTCATCAGCAGGAATGATTCTAAATGGCTTGATTAGATTTTTATCTTTATGGTTGTCTCTGAGATAAAGTCAATCAAAACAATTCCAAGACTATGAATGGAGTGAGTGAGTGAGTGAGTGTATTTGTTTAACGGCATTTCAACCTCTAAGAGTCATTTAATGCCAAAAAAGTTTTGTTGGTATAATAGATTTTCAGTTTCTTGTAAAATTTTTTTTAAGTTTCTTGAAAAAGTTTATCTTTTGAAGCAAGATGTTTTAGGTTTTCTGAAAAATTGTTTTAGTTGTAAGAGATTTGTTTTTCTAAACTGAATTTTACTTGTTTACTTTATAGGAGTTTGAATACATTTGTTTCTTTTAAATAGTTTATGATTTGTTGGGGTTCCACTTCCTGGAACACTTTTCTAATGTTTGTTGTTTTAAAATATTTCTTCTGAGTGTGTTTGTGTTTTCTACATTCTGTCAGTAGATGTTTAATTGTTAGTTGCAGAGTGTGCAATTTGGTGTTTCCTCCGCTTTGATTAGGTAGGAATGAGTTAATTTTGTATGTCCGATTCTTATTCGGTTTAGTACAATTTCTTCTCTTCTTCCTTTAAAAATTTTTTGTTTTTCGTTTTTAATTATTGGTTGATGTTCATGCAATTTGTTTGCAGTGCATTTGTTCCATTCCTCTTGCCACATGTTTTCTATATATTCGTTGATTTTTCTTTTTAGGTCTGTGTGTGGTATTTTAATTTTTTCCATTTTGTGGTTTGTGGCTTCTTTAGCCAGTTTGTCTACTTTTTCATTTCCTGGAATGCCGACATGACTTGGTATCCAGGCTATTATAATTTTTTTATTGTTTTTTTTCGATTATTTCATTGTATTCTTGTATAATTTCTGCAAAAAATAATTTTCATCTGAAAACTTTTAAGATAAATGAAATTAATGCTTTAGCTGTTTAATTCTATTTATTTTAAGAATTTAAATCCTTATAAAACAATAAGTCTTCCTTTTTACCGTAAACATAATTGCCAGCTAAATATTGCTTAAAATCAAAAGAACTTTTTAATTTATTGATTTAAGTTTTTCACAATTCCAAAACAAAGTTGATTTAGCTTACAATTTTCAATGTTTTATGTGAAATGTTACCTGCTTAATAAGCAGTATGTCATGCTTAATTTTCAATAATTTGTATCCGAATTTTGAAGTATATAAGTATACATAAAAAAAAATGAAAATAGACAAAATGGATATATTTTTCTGCATATTATGCATATACTATTCTGCTTGTTCCTTTCTTAGTCCATTCGTTGCCTTGAAAAAGGATAAATACAAGTTTTGAAGATCAAACTGCATAAAAAAAAAAGCCAAAATTCGTGTGCTATCCAACTTTTTGTGCTTTATGACCTGGTTGAACCAATTCATTCAATCATAAATAAATGAATATAACGGCATAAATAAAGCGGAAATTGATTCAAATACGCCTTTGAATCGATTCAAACACGTATTTGAGTAGATGCCAGATATCTCCAGATTGCAACTGTCCATTACTTACATATGCCGCTATCTGCCTCAGAAAGTGGAGGATTTCGTTTGTTGCCATAAACACACTATTTTCAAGCGCTATGAATAATAATCAATTTAAGTTTACAAAATGCAAAAATTCTCAGTGATAGTTAAGCTATTAAACTTCATAATTTTTCCAGTTTGAAGACAATCATAGTATCATTACCCTTTAAGCTAACTAAAATTAACAAATATATTTTTTTTAATTATCTACATCATAATTCAGGTCAAAGGATTAAAGTCAATCTCATAACTTTGGGCAAAAATGAGAATGACCTCCCTTTGATGTAGTCTCGTTTTAGAATATTATAATGATACATGATCATTATTGTAATAATGTGAGAAAGGAATTTATAATTTCAACGTGCAATTCTTCACCGATTACGTAAAAAAAGAGAATGTTCAAAAGAAACGGGTGAAAAAAGAGGAACATTATCTGCCAAGAACCGTTGGACTGAAGGAGTAAATTAAAGATTGTCTCTTACAATGTGATTTTTTTTTTTTATATTTGTATTGAACTATGTAACATTATTTTCAGTATTTATTAGTACTTAATGTATCTCCTTTAGGTCAATTCTATATTTAAAATATAACAGGTACTATTTTCATAGAAATATTAATAAACTCATTTGCTGCATTTTTTTTTTCTGTGCAAAAAACTCTTTTTGTGCTATCCAGAAAAATAACTTTATCAAAACATCCTGTGGAATTTCCACAGGTCCTGCTAGTCTGTATTATTCAAAGTACTGTTCTCATCTTGCATGTTATTCTCACATTTCAGATAATATAATCTCCGACCTTAAGTGCTTAGTAATAATCTATATATATAAAAGGCAAAACGGCCGCACGCATTTTTGTATGTCCAAGAAAGGCTTTTTTTCGGGGGGGGGGGGCTCACGAGGGTTACTATTTTTGAGAACTTTTTATATACTCCCTAGGTTATAATATGAACGATTTGTGAACGTACGTCATCTCTACATTTATTTTGATAGACTTTTATAAAATTCCTGCTATTCCGTCAATTTGTGTGTTTGTTCGTCTTTTTCATATAAACGTGAAACTAAATCTGAGCAAAGGCACCGCTTCTCGGCCTTCGTGGCTGGGACTTCTAGAAGGCAATTCGCTTTGATCAATGTGCAGAAAACCCTCCATATTGCTATCTATTTGGACATTGCCAGAGTTTCAACTTTTGGGGAGGGAGCTGGTTTTCCTCCCACATTAAAAACGGCCTCGTGGGGAAATAAATAAATAAATACCATGACAGAAAGCAGAATGCTTAACTGGTCCCAAGCCAGGTTTAAAAGCAATTTTCATTTCTGCGCCGACTCCTATGATTCTTAACTTAATTTCCAACTCAATAAATTCACTGTCCTCTTTGGTGTAATGGTTTGCAAGGATGACTATTACCATACGTTTTTGAGTTCGATCCCACCTCTATTTTTTTTTTTTTTTAATTTTTCATTTCGTCTTTGTGCCAATATCCTCCACCCAGGCAAAAATTAATTACCAACACTTTTTCACGGTACAGATTTGAGCTGCATGCCTACTACCACTTTTTATTTATTCTTTTTTTTTGCTCAACACACACCTCCAAACACCTGGGTAACGCCGGCACCCAGGCTAGTCAGTTCTAAGTGACAGTTTTCTAGTAGTAAACGGTTCAATCTTCAGTAGGAGTAATACTAAAAATACAATTGATGCAACAAGAGCAAGGTACTCCTGTAGATTAAATAAGAGTTCTGTTTTAAATTATATACGCATTCCCAACTTCAACAAAGATTCCAGAATTCAACAAAATGTACCAGGGGAAGATTAGCGGTTATATCAGCCTAAACGTTTGGAAAATAATATCTAAGATGAGAACTTTAGATCGAATAATCTGCATAATACTAATATATTTGATATAAAATTACTACAAAATGTCTAATAGGTTTCGTCATAATGTTATGCATGAAAACTTTTGTAATAGCTTGATAAATTTTTCAAAAATTGTGTTCATAATCTTGCGTTCATCGCCATGCAAAGCATGACCTGCTTACCTTATCTTATCCATTTCAGCATTAGATTTGTTTTCATTGCTTTTCTTATGAAAACGTTTTTTTTTCCTTGGATATTTTAATTCTGAAAAATTTTCTTTGCCATTTACCATTGTTTAAAGAAAATTTCCACAAACACGGCAAAGAATTAAAAAAAAAAAAATTACCTGTTACCATGTTTTCTATATCCTTGAGAATTCCCAAATGATGGGCCAGATCAGTGGCCAGAATTATGTCTCTCATCAAATCTAATACTCTGGTATAATCCTAAAAGACACAAAGACATTGCAATGATGTACTGAAGTGAAAATAATGTATAAGAGACATAAAAAATATCTTAAGTGTATTTTCAAAAAATAGTCATTATTACCAAAATATTAATCACTAGTGTTTAGATTTATTTGAGCTTCATAGAAATAAGAGTGGAAAAATATTTACTTTATGCATTGGAAGAAAGTAGTCATTGAGGCATTTATCACATCTAAACCTAGAGCCTTTGTACATGTCCCCCTCGTAAAATAATATAACAAAACAATACACATATATATAAAATAAATTCCACAATTTTCCATTAGAAGTTGAAAATTAGATTCAGAATTATTGTATCCAAGACGAAAAATCTAAAGTGGCACATAACAAATAAGCTGATCAAATATTTCTTCTAAAATGCAAAAAGGAATGATCAACTGTACCCATCCTCCTATCAGGGAGTGGCTATGGGTACTATGTATGAATACCAAAGAAAAAAAAAAAGAGCATTGTTAAACTCCCAACTGATATTGAAAAAAAATATAGGAAGAAACATTCACTGAGCAGCAACTTACATTTGTTTTTGAGAATTGTAAATTTTCTCAAATTTTTCAATGACAGACTCAACTGCTTTCTGCAAATGAAAAGGCTACAGACCATCTGATGGAGATCGAAGAATTGGTCGACTGTAGTGCTATACATGCTTCAAGTGTTTACTATTTTATGGTAATGTAAGGGAGAGAAAGTGCAAGTTGTCTATCTTCCACTGACAAAGTGGGAGGGTGATGTCATGGGTTAACCCGACTCTGCTTTTCGGATTTTTTTTATGAAGTATGCTCGGTGACAAACAACACAAGTAAGGTCCACAGAGTTTTAAGATGTATACCACTACTATCATATTAAAAAAAAAAAAAAAAAAAAAAAAAAAAAAAAAAAAAAAAAAAGAGTGTGAGTGAGTTCCCTATGAACTCGAAAACGGCCGGGCCAATTTTTATGAAATTTCACAAAGATAATTTGTGTCTGGCAGTGTTCTTAGGTTTTGTATCAAATTATATTCGATAAGTATTGACAATCGAAATAATCCAATGAAAGAATAAACAGGCAATTTAGACAAAGTTAACACCTTACACAGCTTAACATCACAAGTGAATTTGAAAAGTTCACTTTCCAAACAAGCTGAAAGGCCCGGCATATAAAATCAACAGTAGGTTCATTGATACACCAAGGATGCGTTTGAAATGAATGTTTCTGTTTAGAGCTGAATTGTAGCATGTTACTTGACTTTTGCATTTTAAACTTTAACTTAAGCCATTATATATAAAAATTTTATAGGTTCTCTACAGTGCACTGTAGACTGATGTATTGTGGACTAAGTCACTGTGGGGAGGCATGTGAAGATTCTTCAAGGTGCATCACGATGGGTCCCTAACTAGAATAGGTAATCAATCGATTTGATTGAAAAATGGGAAATTTAATCAATTTCAATGACAAAAATATGGGCGTGTGAAACATTCGCTGATCATTTAATTCCGGGCATGGTAGAGTCTTGCTGATAGTATATAATACTTGTCCAATATTAATGGTAGTATATTCAGTATAGGTTTGAAACCTGTAATTGTAGATGTATAAATATAGCACAAAATAATTGCAAGCTTACCTTACTAGGAAGATTTTCAAATATATTACAGCCTTCTGTATTCAAAATACACATTGATTGAGCAAAATGATGTCGCTATAAAATAAAAAGATTTTAAAAAGATTAAAGTATAACAAAATATCCTTAAAGAACATCATACATGTAGAAAGAATCAATGTGTGAACAAAACGGATAAAGGAAAACTAATCTCAAGATATAGTGGGGCAGATTGTTGAAACAATCTTTCATTTGGTGCTTGTATCACTAAGTGAAAGATTTTTATGGAATATTGAGATGGGTTTAATGCTTCATCTGATAAAAGCTTTGTCAAGAGAGACAAAAAAATATCGGAAAGTAAAAACAGTAAAAACTGAAAAATTTGATCAACTTTTGACTTTTCCTTACACAATTTCATATTTATATAAGGTTAAATATAAAAGGTATATATTTCTATGCATAAGATACATTCATAAACTAACCAATCGTTAAAAATTTTGGAACAGAACTGCTTGGCGTAAGAGTAGGTAATGTGAGTTACACAAAGTTTAATTTAGTTTTATGTAAAAAAAGATTGAAGTGAAAACCCTTCATGAAAGCTTTTTTTGTACAATTTTAACAATAAGTATTAGAGATCAATCGATAAACATTCTCCAAATTTCAGTTTTCTTTAGGGTAGCTTAAAGAAAGTTTAGGAGGCATAATATCGGCACAACCTCCTATTTGAAAATTGAAGTATTTGAAATTTTCATTAAATTTGATCCTTAGGCACCAATTAAAATTATTCTCTGAATTTCAATTTCTTTTTGAAATCTTAATTTTATACATTTTCTATAATCTAAATTATGCAATAGATTTGGATCAAAATTAGAATAAGGATTCTAGACATAATTTTAGTAGTATTATATCTTGATTTTAATATTTTTATCTTTGTAAACGGACATGAAAGTGGTGCTGTGCTGTTCAGGAAATTAAATATACCCATTCTTGGATAGATTTCATTCTAATGTGTGTGTGTGTGTGTGCGTGGTAATAAAAGCAATGAAATTCATTGTGCGTGTGTTAAAGTGAGAAAAGGAAAACCAATCATTTTCATCTGATAAAGATTTTGTCAAAAGTGAGAACAAAAAGTAAAAACTTTAAAAGAAAATTTTTTTTCACTATTATACTTAAAAAAAAAAAAATAAAAATTTTCATTCAACCCAATAACTGAACGTATCTTTATTAGTGTCATGACCTTGTTTATGTATAACTCCATAAAGAACATTGTAAGAATGGACTAGGTGAATTAATAAACAATGATAAAAGAATAAACTTATAACAGTATAATCCACTGTAGTCTACAGGATTTTAAAAGATTTCTCTTCTTGAATAGCCTTTTATTTTTTTTTTTAAATAATGATTCCTCATCTTTGATCAAATGTCTTGAACATTTTGTTGAAAAAATTTCTTCATACAAAAGAAAATTGCACAAATTACTAGACTTCCATCCCATTGAACTGATGGGAGATGAACTTGACTAAAAAAAAAAAACACACACACACACACAAGTGCGGCTCACCTTTAGCAATTCTTACAAGAACGTTGGGACGTTTTGGGTCAAAATAATGCTGAAAATCTGAAGCAGTTGTTGATTGGTTGGTTGGTTGGTTGGTTGTTTTACGGCATATCAGCCATTTTAGGCTTATTTAATGCCGAATCCAGTAATTTCACAAAAGTTTTTGTTTCAAATTCTTTATATCTTCAAATATTTATGCTTATTTTGTAGAAAATTGTTTTTGATTTTCATTTTGCAGAATATGATTGTTTTAAATGGAAAGGGAAAAATAACAATAACATCAATGTTTGATGTATTTTTGTATCTTCAGGCAGCCCGATTTCATAGCATCAGATGTGGTAACAAGTATTACCACTCTGGGCCAAAGTGTACCTGAGAACAATGGTAAGTGTCGACTCTGCAATCCCCTCAGCTTCAAAACGGGGCCTCACCATTGGATGATTTTATGGTCATGTGATCCGTGGAGAATTAATAGCGATCAAAAAGGGTATATTGATGTAAATATGGAGCATTTGTTTTACTGCTTTAGTTGAATTTTTATTAAACGTGGCTCAGTAGGACTTTTCTTCATTATAAATAAATACTTATGGTATTTGACTTGTTTCAGTAAAAATAAAACTTAGGACGAGGAATAAAATTTTTTGATGCTCAGTAATAACTATTTATAATTTTTTTTTTGTTTTCATTAGAATTAAATTGGTCATTGATTCCAACAAACGCTGTCCAAATAAATAAATGCTCATTGTTTTTTTGGGTTTTTTTTTTGCATTTAGCATAGATACTTTTCATACCACTATTCTTTAAAATCTATTTTCTATTCTAAGCCTATAGTGTCGTAGTCATTACTGGTCTAGAATTATTGTTGAATTTATCCCATATCAAATTTTTAGAAAAATTGATTATAAACTCGGTATCAGTATTTTAATGCTCATCTTAATCACATTTGATAAAGTGAAAAATGTTTGATAAATGATCCCTGCATTATTATTTTTCGTCTCGTATCTTGCTGAGATTTGATGATTTCAACTTTTCTTGCCTGTTGTCATCTCGCTTGTGGAGCATTTCAAATGACGGACAAATGCTGTGATGGTAGCAGTAGAGACATAGCTGTGCACCATACATTCTCATGAAGGTCTGTAGAGTGAGACCAGCAATTTTTTTCATGTGAGCACTGCAGTTAGGACCATTTCATTTTTATGTTGACCACATTTCAATCGTTTAAGAGCACAGGTCGTACTTGTACGTTGTATGCTGCTGTCACTCATGGTGAGGTCCCTCCGTTTTGTAAAATTGAAGACAGTTGCATAAAGAATCTCCATGTGGCAGATATATGTTGTTTTATTGTTGCATTAGTTCACACCCACTAGAATCAATTGTGTTACCCAAGTTGGTAAACTTATTGACTCTTTCAACACCTGCAATAACTTTTTTCCATGAGAGCCAGGTTTCAACAAGTGCTACAAATGAAATTAGCTGTATCTGCTACATATAGCACCACAAATTGGTGCACCATATGTGACACCACTTATTGCACCTTCTGTATTTGATAGATTCCAGACAGTTCCAAGCTTACACATGCTGCATAGATATTGGGCTTGTAGAACAGATCCCATCTTTTTAGCATCAGATATCATTAACCCCGAAGCCGCCCTTTTCAAGCGCAAATTTCCACCAGTTAAATACTGTACTTATGTTGCACCTATGATATCATCTGCATACAAGCATGAACTTAAATGTCTATTTCTGCAATTAATTATTATCAGAAGTTTTTGTTGTGGTCCTATCGATATATCTATGTATAACTATAAACACCTCCCTTCTCATTCTTGAGTTTAGCACTCTTGATAATGATATTGTCTGCTACTATAGTGTAATGCGCTTTGTAAATAAAAACAAATGGATCACTGTGAGAGTGGCGTTCAATGTTTGTATAATGCATCGTTAGATATTGCCAATGGTGCTGATCCCACGACATGTTGGCTATAGCTACCAACTCAGCTCGATGGTTGTTGGTTTGATCCTGAGCTTGGGATAAGTGCTGGTCTACCCACTCTTAAGGGTTGTGATACAGCGGAACAGTTTATAGCAGACACACACAAATATAAGGCAAAGTTGTACATACAACGTGACCCCCCCCCCCAAAAAAAAACAGAGGACATTCAATTGTTTTTCTGAGCATTTTACAGTCAACGGAGAAAAAAAGGCCAAAGACCCTGGTGTTTTGATGTGATGTTTTGAATATAATAAACTAGTTATGACCAAAGTTTCTTTTCATTCGGGCGAAACACTAAGAAACGGGGCCTAATTAGAGTTGGGCCCGTTTTGGGGTCACCCTGTATGTGTGTCATGGCTTAACAGTTAAACAATTCTAAGAGCCAAACAAACCACAGATTTGGAATCAGCACATTCGATCCAAGATCCTTGTATTAGTTCTTGAATACTTTTTAAATTCATTATCCAAGTATGAAAAAATAACATTAGAAACAAATGTTTCGAAATCTTCAGTGTTCCCTTTAGCCAACTGAACAACTACTTCACGTCAAGTCATATTCATATGCAGGACATTATTTTTTTTAGGAAACATTCTTGTTTTTAATAAAAACAAAACTGATAAAAAATATTTGATAAATGTTCACTAACATTTTTATTTTAATAAGAATTGTTTTTTTTTTCTTTCATATATTTATGCATTTTTTATTTTATTTTAAACAGAACTATTGGAGAGTTAAAAAAAAATTCCTGCACCAAATTCATTCAAGTAGGTTGAAAAGACTAAATATTTTCGTTAGCTCGGTGGCCTTATGGATAAGTGTTTGCCATTGTGGGTTCGAATTTCATACTATACATTTTTTGTTGTTGTTATAGCATTCTAGTTATTTCCTAGCTGACATCGATCATCATAAACATGAATTTTTATTAAAAAAAAAAAAAATAAAAAATAAATCGATGAAAAGTTTTTAATATTATTTTCTAATATTTATTTAAAAAAAAAAATCGAGAAACTCAGCAAGGGCGGATTTCTCAGCTGGATACCTAATAATTAGAAGTTTTGTTTATAGTCTTTTTGATATGCAAAAATGATTTAACTTACTTCCATTACTGATCCTTCAGAACTGTAGAGAGCTGCCAAGACGGATTGCTACAATTAAATAAAGGTCAATTAGACAATCTTTTTACAAGTAAAATCTTAAAAGGCATTATAAAGTATACAAATATAACATTAGCTACTTTTATCGGCTCGTTATCGCCTTGAAAAGTTTTCTATTTTAAATATTAAAAACATTAATTTAAAATAAACATTTCATTCATAACTTTGAATTCAAGTCATAAAATATGCATCTAGCAATCTGGGATTGAACCAGAGGCCTTTAGTTCTCCAGTCAACTGCGCTATTCAAATTTGATAGTAAAAGTATCTCACAAATATTTGTATGAAGGGATTTATAGGAAGGAAATGTTTAGCGTATTTATTGGTTTAAGCAATTTTTTTTTATTGTTATTCAAATGATTTTTGAAAGTAATTGTTGGGATTGTTTCACTTGTTCTGTATTCAAGATTTTGAATAAAATCGATTAAGAGTGTGAAACGATATTTTATCGTTCTGAAAAAAAGTCATAATTTACTTCCTATATCTTTTTTTTATTGCAGCAACTATATCGCCATTATCAAGACGTTGACAAAGAAAGTATAGATTTATTCTTGAAAAAGGTCTCAAATTTGTTCCTGGTGTTCATGAGTGAGTTTCTCTTAATATGACTAATAAAAAACATTACGTTTCTGAATTTTTGGAGATGAGGATTAGTTACTCATATATGGATTCTTTGGACTACTGTTCTCATTTTGAGTGTAATTTTCACAACGTTTCAGTCGATTTAACCTCCAACCTTCGTAAGGTGTATCTTGTCGAACTCGTAGCAGTTAGAGAACTTGGAAAATTTCAGTTGTAAAAGTGACATTCTACTGAAGCTTGAAGGTTCAATTCTCAGTGTGGGCGACAGAAAAATACAATTGTCGAGAACCTCTATCCAGTCATGGCTGACAGAACAAGAGCATGTTACCCTCGTTAAGTAAATAAAGGGTTCCATTCGAAATTCTGTCCAAATTCTGGAGTTCACCAGAAATATTCTGGAGTTTGACAAGATACACCTGAAGAAGATCAGAGGTTACATCGGCAGAAACATTGTGAAAAAGACACTCAAGATGAGAACAGTAGTCCGATACATCTAAATGATACAAAAAAAAAAAAAAAAAAAAAAATTATCGAACAGTTTTAAAAATAAAAAATCGATTGACGATATAATTTTTCTCTTTAAGATCATAGATTAATAATTATTAATAATGTCATAATCAATTCGGTAAACAGGATTATCTTACTTGTAAAACTAAAAAGAAAAAAAAACTTATTAACAATGAAACGGAAATAGAATGGTTCTATTTTATATATGAAGATATGTGTGCGAGAGAGTTTTATCGGTTTACTTGCATTTTTATGGTTTCTTCAATTTCAACTGATTAAGGTTTCACCGTAACAATTAGAAATAATTCTAATGTGTTCCAGATTAAATAAAATAATGATAATAAAAAATCCTTAATAAAAATGTTAATTCAAATAAGATACAATTTTCAGTTATGATCTTATACTTACTGAAGCTACTTGGAAGGAATTGTTAGTTCCTCTATGATCAATATCATGACATAAGCAGGATACAAATAGAGCAAATATTTCTAAGTCGCTGCAAATGAAAAAAATAATTATCTCTTAGAAGAAATAAAATCATCAAAATGTTAAACACAGGAGATAAATTCAATCTCTGTGACAAAATGTATTTTCAGCATCTCAATTATTCTAGAAGCTGAACCATATCTATTTCTTGACAAAGTGTAAATTAAAAAAAGAAAATCATTCTTAAATTTGTTTGGTTTCGTTTATGAATATTTTTATCCGTTAAAAAAATCTAAAGTAGTTTATATTACTTAAAAAAATCAGTTTGAAAATATTTTTAATTTATGTCAGCTAATACGTATAGCTTCTTTTTTTTTTTTGCTTCAGTCGAAGTTCTCAGAAATAAAGGGGCTACTACCTGGGGCCAACACTTTAACTCTATATGAGATACACAGATATTCGAATGTTTCATTAAAGTTCTTTATCTCTCAAACACTGAGTTAGTAAAGAAATTGAGAACATACTTTTCCTCTTCCCAATTAACCATTTTCATATGTTTATTTTTCGTTTTGGTCTCTTGGTCTTACTGGATTACTAGAATTTATCTAGTCTGGTGGAGTACCAGCTTCGTGCTATTACTTGAAGTAACATCACTTGGAGAAGGTGCACTAATGTGAGTAAACCATCATGAGATCTTATTTTGGCAGCGAATACTATGTGATTTTGAATATTTAGTCAGGGTTTACTTCTAGGGAAAAGTATTCTCATGCCAGGTTGTTCTGACAAACCCCTGTACAGAGAGACCTTAGACACTCGAGGAAATTCAAGTTCTCTCCTATGGCAAATGCTAGATTCTGTGTCATGTTAAACCATTTCTATCAGCTGCTAACATAATTGAGGTGCTGAAAATAGGCTTGCTCCAATCTATGCAAAATTAAAGTTCACTTAGACTTCATCCAATCTATGTAATAGACAAAAATTTCTGTTCAAATTCTATTGTCTAAAATCATTGTTGATGGTTTGCATCCAAGTTTTCTTCGACTGTCCCACTTTCTTCCAGCCGTCCACGCCAAGGTGACTATTTTCTTGTATAATAATTATTCATCTCAGCATGTCCAAAGCAACGTAAATGATTGACCATCTGGAACTAGTCATGCTTTAGTACATTTATATTCACCAACAACGCATCAGAGTTGATATGCTAGATTTAATCTGACATTGGACCGAGTGGGCATTCAGCCCTTGCTTCCATATAGTATCACACTCCTATCACAGCTGCTATGTACTTTGCCACTTGACAAGATTAGAGAGAGCTTGCATAACTTATCCCATACTAATTTTACCCAAATGCTAGCACTCCACATACTTCCATGGAGACAAAAGGAGTCCAACCATTCAAGAGATTTGTCATTCTACTTCACCTCAGTATTAAATGCGAACCGTTGCATTCTAAGTTATGTCCCTTTAATTTGAACTCTCCCTTTGGAGCCATGTTTTTTTTTTCTTTTTTGTTGTTAATCCTCTTTAAATAAACATTAAAATCTATCTCTCATTATGTGGAACTTCCTTAATAATTTTTACCATCATATATATTCAAACCGATCTCACTTAACAGTGGCATATTGGCAGTTAAATGAGGATGCCTGCCCATGGCATCTTTTAGACATAGTTGGCGTCTGGTACCAGCTTTCCAAATAAGCCAATAGACTTTTTGTGGACTTATAATGCACACAGACTACAATGTATCACGTTGGATCTCCTTTTCTTTCATTATCAGTTTCTTTGATTTTAGCTCTGACAAGAGAGAACAAGTCTTCTGATTCCATTTCATATTTTCATTTTTTTTTTTTATTCTTATTAACCCTAAACAAGGCACAGTGCCACTTGGCAGGAAAAAAAAAAAAGCAATATAATGAATAAAAAAGTGAAAAAGGAATATTTACTCTAAATATTCGTGAAGTCGTGCATTTTTTGCCATTATGTAGGCAAAGTGAGCCACTGAGAAAGCATGAATCCAATTGTGGTAGGGTGGTGTGCGATAGCCCTTTTTCACCATTAATATAAACCTGCAAATAAAAAATCCAATATTGAAATTACATCAAAACATTACTTAAAACTGTAACATTTTAAATAGAGTAAACAAAAATAAAAGGTAACAATTTATCAATACATTTTTAAGAATAGTTTTGTTCAAGTTCGGTATGAACGTAAATTAGCCAATATCAAGTTCGAAAGTAGATACAAATATCGTCCTATAGTTATTACTGTTAATTTAGTAATTTAAAACTAGCAGCATTCCACAAGTAGCAACTCTACATACAAGGTCTTGCTACAAGGAGCAACTCTACATCTTCCATAGATCTCAACTTTGAAAAATGTATTTATTTTGAAAAAGATTTATAATATAAAATATTCTGAAAACAAATAAGGCATACCTATTAACCCTTATTCTCGAGTGGCCTCTGGGCCTTGATAAGTGGTGACACCCTTGTAAAAAAAAAAAAAAAAGTGTAGGGAGGAGGGGGGGGTCTATGGTCATCCTTGTCAACATATCTAATATTTGTCTATCAGTTTCCTAGCTAGAATCCTCAATCACCACACCATAATACCACATTCACTCCAAAGATCATCCTACTTAAGATTCCCATATCGATTTCTAACAATAAATATATACATAAATCGAGCGTTTATATTAATTTTGATCAGAAATAAAAGTGCTATAAAATCATCAGCGATATTCTTTTGTGCATGACAAAAACAGTGATGTAGTTTAGCAATAACCATTTTCATATGTTGTTTATTTTTCGTTTTGGTCTCTTGGTCTTACTGAATATGCCAATGACGTTGCGAGCCTGTCTATGTTTTATCGTTATTTCCATGGTAGGTGCTCGTCTGAGCTCCAATCTCTCGTCCCCCCCCCTCGCCAATCTTTCACGAGAAACACCCATCTAGCTGAAACTGCCAATTTTCCCCACTCTTTATCTGTGCCTAAATCCAAATGTAGATTCCATAAGCAGAGCTTCTTTCTCAGAAGTGCACGACTGTGGAACTCTTCTGCTTGCCTGTTTCCCACCTGACTACAACTTGGATGTCTTCAAGTTCAACATAAACAAATTCCTTACAAACCGCCCTCTTAAGACACTATCAAATCTCCAATACTAATGATTACTACAATACTATCTCATTGATTGCTGTACACGCAATAGCCCTTATCCCTGAGTGGCCTCTGGGCCTTAATAAGTGGTGACCTCCATGTAAAAATAAGCACGGAGACAGCATATAACTTACATCAAGTAACTAACAGTGGACTCATAATACATCTATCAAGAGTTGAAGAGATATGGCATGAGGCAGTCAAGATAATCCGTGGCACTGGACAATTATGAAGACGAAAACTAATAAAAATGTGTTACGGATTACAATTCTCATCTTGGTTGTAGCTTTCACAACGTTCCGGTTAATGGCTTGCATTATATTGTTAATTTAATGAATTACAAAAGAAACTTTACATCTATTGGTTGGAAAAGCTTATCCACGATTGAATGATCGAAAGTCTACTTCATCTACTTCAATAGACTTGATCCAATCTACATTTAAAAAAAAAAAAAAACTCGTGGGAAAATCCAAGAATTACTCCAGGGTAGTCCAGAAGAATTACTGCTAAAGTAAACAAATGTTTCAACCCTGGCTTTGTAAATTAAAACATTTCTTTGAAACACCAATCGTGGTCAGTATGTTCAGGGAGCTCTTTTCTTGGTAGTTCTGATTTTTGTTCGTGTAATAATCGGGTTTAAATAAGCATAATCACATTATCTGATAATAAACTGCAGCAATTGGCCTTTTACTTAAGAGCAAAGTGTAATATTTGTTTTAATACTACACATTATCTTTTTTGTTCCCAGTAGCCGGAGGAGAAATCTTTATAGACAGAAGCAATTTTTGTTCCAATACAGGTTTCCTTTTGGGGGAGCTGTATTTTCCCCACATTAAAAACTGACCTTGTTTCTAACCGACCTCGTGGGGAGGCAAGTAAACAAACTACAGCAAAGAAAAAAAATGTTCTAAGAATGCTGGATGCATTTGCATCTGAAACAGAAAAATAACTTTTGCAACGAAAGCTATGCTGTGATTACATCAAGGTTGGATGAGATTTTAAGTTTTGTTCATACACCAAATAATTCAGTGCTCTCTCTGGTCAAGAATGGGTACCTGCTCGTTCTTCCTGAACTTCAAACCAGATAGAGTCTAGTGGTTCGAAGATGTGCCTTCAGACTGCTCATCGATTATCTCATTAATTATGAGAAAGTTTGCACAGCATCTAATGATAATTCATTTTGTTGTATGTATACATTGAATTGTGTATCAAAGTATGATAGGTCAATAGTACCTTTGCCTTCTGGCTAGGAGCAAAGTAATATGTTTTGAAACTACCCTTCAACTTTTGTCTTCTGTCAGACAAGGTTTGGTTTTATGGCATATCAACCTTTTTATGGTTATTGAATGCCGAATTCCATAATTTAGATTTTTTTTTGTTGTAGGTTAGATATTTTAACATTCAGTAAATCAAGTCAGGTTTTTAGATCATTAGGTGATGTGGGGGTTTTTATTGGGAGGGGGGGTAGAGTTGGGGGAGTCGAGTTAAAATTCTATTCTTTTGTATAAATTTACTTTTCAGAAATGTTATTATTTTGCTAAAATTTATTTTTTAAAATAATTCTTGCATATTATTGACATTGTAATAATTTTTCTGGATATGCACAAGATCGCCACTATTCAAAAGTGTATTGCTGTAATGGGTTCTTGGCATGCCAGTTATTCTGGAGGGTCTTCCTTTTTAGCAGGAAGCAATAGGTTATGCATGTGTATCCTATGTGAATGTGGGACAAAGCCACTTCCTCCCTGCGTGATTTTCTGATTAATCTGGTAATCATTCTTCTATTGTGGGTTTGATTTTGAAAAGTTTATTTTGTCAGTTATTCTATTGTTCTTATTTTTTCGTAATGAAATTATTAATTAGTTGTTTGTAGTCAAAGTGGGGAATTTTTATATTGCTTATATTGAGTTTTAGTGCGATTTTGGCAGCTTTGGCAGCTTTTTCATTGCCTGAATTCCAAAATGACTGGGGATACAGCAGAATTTGATATTTTTGTTTTGTGAAAGAGTATGTATTCTTTGTAATAGGTTGTAATGGGTGTTTTAAGTTTTGGTTCTTTAAGGATTCGAATATTGATAGGGAATCTGAAAAAATTATATATTTGTTGTGGATGAGCTCAGTAATAACGTCTCATGCCAGGTTACTACTCCACATCCAGTTCTGTTGCTGTCTTTGCAACCATCTGTGTAGATATGCTGATGGTTTGCATATTTTTCCTGAATATTAAGTTTTTCTTGATAGGTTAGTGGAGGAGTTTGATTTTTTGGGAGCTTGTTTAGTTCAAGGATAATTTCAGGCTGTTTAAGTAGCCAGAGTGGAAGGCTTAGTTGGTTGACATCATCGATGTTGGTGATTGTGATACCTGCATTTTCACTAGTGGTTTCATACGGAGACTATCAATGAGGGAAGTTCGGAAGCCTCCCAGTACAAGCCTGAGGCCCTGATGTTGAACGGTTCTAATGTCTATGTATGACTTTCTGGTAGTACTGTAAATTAAGCTGCTATAACCTAGTTTTGATCACACTAGTGATCTATATAATTTCGATTCGTCTTTCTGCGCCCCAATCTGAGTAGGCAATGACTCGCATTAGCTGGAGAGTTTTGTTAAATTTATGTTTTAGGTGTTTGATGAGAGGGATGAATGCAAGTCTTGTCTAATATTGGCCCTAAGAATTTATGTTCATCTACAACAGGAATCTGGGTATTATCCAGTTTTAAAAAAGGATCTGGGTACAGTTTTCTAAGCTGACAAAAGTGCATGCATTTTGTTTTGAATCCATTCTCAGTTGTTCATTTTTTTTGTCAGTGCATTGTTGAAGTTGATGCTCAATTATGTGGATATGCCTTGAGCTGTACGCAATTAAAAAATCGACATATACTGAACAATCCATGCCTTGGTTTATGCATCCAATGATATTGTTAATTTTTAGGCTAAATAATGTTACAGACAAAATACTTCCCTGTGAACTTCCGTTTCCTGTTCTTTGATGTCCGAGAGGCATGTTCCTACACGGACCTTAAATAGTCTATTGTTGAAGTTGTTGATAAATGGATAGTCTTCCTTTTAGTCCAACTTCTTTGAGATCTTTCATAATACCATACCTCCATGTGGTATCATAAGCTTTTTCAAGATCAAAGAAATTTTTCTTTTTGTATTAATGCATTTCTGATAAGTTTCCAATCGTATTAAGTCATCTGTAGTGCTCCAATGTTCTCGGAAGTTGCACTGAAAGTTGGTTATTTTATTAGTTTTTAGAAACCAAATTAGTCTAATGTTTATCATTCTCTCCATTGTCTTGCACACACAGCTTGTTAGTGCTATGGGGCGATAACTGGAGGGGTCAGATACATCCTTTCCTGGTTTGGGTATGGGAAAGGTTCTGGCTTGTTTCCATATAGTTGAAAGATTGCCACTCATCCAGATGTCATTAAGAATGGAAAGTAAATACTTTAATGGTTCATCTGGTAATTGTTTTAGGAATTTATATGTTATCTCATCTCGTCCTCCAGCCGTGTCATTGGCTTTTTTTTTTTTTAAATGAATCCTTTAGTTTATGAATGATAAAAGGTTTGCTATATTCTTCCTTATTACTTTTAAAGTTGTTGTTTTTTTTTCAGATTCCTATTTAATCGTCTGGAATTTTTTATTGTAATTTTTGGATGATGAATTATTTGCAATAGTGTCTACAAGCATATTGGCAATGTCCCTTTTCTTTTGTGGGGGCGGGGGGGTTATTTTGTCATTGTTTATACAGAAATGGTTGAAAGGGGAACTGGTGTTTTTTTCCTGATATTTTCTGTATCATATTCCACATGGTTTTGTTTTTGGTGTTATTATTGATTTTGGACACAAAGTTCTTCCATGATTCCCATTTTGCTTCTTTTATTGTTCGGCATGCTTTAGCTCTGCATATTTTAAAGTTGTTAAGAATCGGAGTAGGTTGATTGTTGAATTCTTTTAATGCAGCACGTCGTAGCCTGATAGCCTTTTTGCAATCATCATTAAACCAGAGCCGATTATACTTGGTTCAGGATTTTGTTTTGGGTATGCATTCCTCAGCTATTAAAATGATATCCGTACAATGAGTGATCGGGTCTTTCTCATGTTTTCCAGATAGGAGTTTGTGTTTACATAATAATGACAATTTATTCCAGTTAGTTTTTTTTAAAAGTTCCAGCGAGGAATTTGAGGTTATTTAAAAAAAAAAAAAAAAAAAAAAAGTGTTCTAATGTTATTGGGAAGTGGTCACTTCCACAGATGTCCTCCTGCACTGTCCAGTTGTAATTCATAAAGATACTAGGATCACTTATAGAGAGGTCAATTGCCAAGAACGTGTTTGTAGCAGAGTGAATAAAGTTTTTTTTGTTATTATATATGCATAGGTTGTTATTAATATTTTCTATAGTGATTCCTTTTCTGATTGTGACTGAGCATCCCCAACTAGCATTATGACTGTTAAATTGCCTAATATTTAGGGGTGAGGGAGTTCGTTGATAAGTTTTTCTATTTCTGTTTCATCTATAGGGTCGTTTGGAGGTAGATAGATGGAGCATATTGTGACCGTTCTATGTAGGGTGGCTGGTTGTGATAGCAATCGCCTTTATGTTAGTTTGTAGATTTATTTGGCTTTGTGCTATGTTTTTGTTAATGAGAATAAATGTTCCTCCAGAAACTCCATT
The DNA here is from genome assembly GCF_053919585.1 of Euprymna scolopes. Classification (NCBI taxonomy): domain Eukaryota; kingdom Metazoa; phylum Mollusca; class Cephalopoda; order Sepiida; family Sepiolidae; genus Euprymna; species Euprymna scolopes. The sequence continues at coordinate 124,646,958 of NC_136484.1, forward strand.
TGGGTTATTTGTTATGTGGTTGCATTCTGTGAAGCTATAGAGATTGATATTTTCAGATGGTTTTAAAAAGGTCTCTTGTAGGCATATTATTGTAGGGCAGAGATTGAATATTTATAGAAGTAATTCATACTGGTTAGTTCTTATACCTCTGCAATTCCATTGAATTATTTTGTTGGCCATAGTTTAATTTTATGCATTTGATTTCCTTTAGTCTTATCGTGGGTGGTTGTTTACTATTTGATTATGGGGTGGTGGTGGAATTTCTATCGTCTATTTCCATTGTTTCGAAGGTTTTAAATTTATTCTGGTCTTTAGTTCTTGTTTTTAATGTGGAGTGGGATCTGTCTTTTTTGAATTTTTCACTTATTTTCTGATTTCATTTTTTCCCTCTCCGGGGTGTTCGTTCATTTGGTTTTGGGATGTTGTTAGTTTCCGTGGGTTTTTTATTTGAAAGTTGTGTTCGTTTTTTGAGGTCTGGTGGGATTTTACTTTTGGCTGTTTGGGAGTTATTTTCACATACAGCTTGGGTTGACAGTAGCTGTCGTAAGGTGACCCTCAATGCCTCAACTAGTTCTTAAAGTGTCTTTATTAGAGTTGTGATTCTCTTTAGTTGTGTTTTGTTTTTGTTGCACCCATGTACAATCTAACTGGTTCTGTCATAGAGGCTGATTCAATGATCTTTCTGGCTTCGGTAAAGATTATGTTTTTTGTATATTTCAATTAATTTATTCTTTTTTCGTTGATCCAGTTTTGGCAGAGAGGTGAGTATGCTGGATGTTCTCACTACAGTTTGGGAATTTTATGTTTCCTTGACATTCTGTTTCCTGGTGTTCATTACTGGTGTAGTATTCTTTGTAGTGGTCAAATCTTTTGCAGTTTAGGCAGCGAAGTGGTCTAGGGATACACGTTTCTAACTTTAATGTTAATATATCCAATTTTGATTTCAGTTGGTGGGGTGGGTGTATTGAAGGTTAATATATGTGTTTATTCGTTTCTTTTTATTGTAATTCTTTTGGTGTCTATAACTTTTTTTTTAGGTTTTTATTTCTTCTAGGAAGCAGTTGTTTAATTCTGGACATTTGATGACTCTTTGAGGTATTTAGGCTTTTGTGATGGTAGGTTTTGATGTTTATATCATGGAACTTTGTCCATGTTAAAACTTTTTCGGCACTATTTTTAGTAGATACTTGCATTTTTAATTTGCTTTGTGTTTAGTTTTGGTTTATAATTTTCTTGATTAAGAATAGGGACATTTTAGTTATTTGTGTATTGTCTTGTATCCTAAGATTATATATTCAGGCAAGATTGTACTTTCATCTTCAGCTTAAATCTGAATGAGGTCTTTTGATTATTTTGTAAGCCATATGAAATATTTTTTATCATCCTTGCTCCTCACCCCTATATGGGAGATAGTTAGAGGGGGGGGCATTCACCCAAGTATCTCAAAGATTGGTTGGTTGGTTGTTTTACGGCATATCAACCCTTTTCAGGTTATTTAATGACGAATCCAAAGATTTTGAAGAAAATTTTTTTAATAGATATATTTAATGTTTTCAAGTCGATTTCTATTTAACCTATAGTTGGGACCCTAACAGGTACTACCACTCCGAGTCAGAGTGGACCTGGGAGCAATGGTACTCCCCAAAGCCTGCAAGCTGTGGCCTCACCACTGGATATAGTTTAAGGTCATATCCAGTACCCATCTCAAAGATACGATTATTATATTAAAAAGATACGATTATTATATACTCAAACAGTGAGTGTAGTTGCTTATGACGATTTCCTTATTTCCTTAGCAAGGTATAATAAAGGGGGTTTGCTGTCGGTTTCACTATGTGATTGACCCTTGCCATCACTTTCTAATATCAGTATGTGTTTTTTGTTTTCTGTATATGTGCTTGTGTGTCATATATTTGTATTTCTTTTTGTGGGTGTTTACTGTTATTAGAGCTTGTTATGATCAGCCGATTGATCCGGTTGGTCTCTATGACCACCCGTCTAGCTGAAGTAAGGACCAAAGTGAAGTGTTGCAAATTCACGGCCACCTGGATCTGGATCGTGAGGTGTTCAGCCACGTGGATACCGTTCGAAAGCATGATGGGGCAAAACCTAGGGCAAACAGGTGGCCCCACTGAGGGACTTTTCCCTCTGCGGGGGGGGGGGGGGGCAGTTAGTTCTGAAGTCTCACCGGCAAGGCCTTTAAATATGTAAAGTTTTTATGTTTCAAGTTCTTCCAGCATTTCTTTGTGATGTTTGTTTTAATCATTTTGCTTCATAGTACATCAGTCTCTCTGAGCTTTTTATGTTGCATCCAGTCATTTTGTAGAAGGTTTTTATTCAAGCTCTTTATCTTAAATCACTATTTTGTTTTGGTTGTTTTATAATGGATTTTGTCATTTTTATTCGGTGCTCTGCAGAACATGAGTTTTACAATGGAAGAGGAAAAAAGGATTACAGTATCAATGTTTGGTACATTTTAAGTTAGGAATACAGTCGGGCCGCGGGAGGGGGGGGGATAGAAAGAGGGAATGGGAAGAAGGAAAAGGTGGGTTGTTTTTGTTTTTGGTTTTGCAGAACATAATTAAGTTTTTGTAAAAAGTAGAAAAACAAAAAAGCATCAATGTTAGCTGCATTTCGTCTCAGGAAGCCAATATCTTCAGACAACCTGATCTGGTAGCACCAGGTCAGATAAGGAGAACTCCTAGACAAAGGCATTAAAAATATCCTAATCCTTTCCCAGGAGATGGATTTTTCCTCAAATTCAAAACCGATCTTTTTCAAACTCTGCCCTTGTGAGGAGGCAAGTAAAAAGGAACTTTATTTTCTTGATTGAAATTTTAAAAATAAAATCATTTAAAATAAGATGTTAAAAACTTTGAGGTATTGTGAAATAATTTCGGTTATAGAGACACACTCTCCATTATAATAATATATACAGTCTATAAAATTACATTTTCCAATAGCAACAAGCATAGCATTTCATAAAAATCAGACAAAGAACTATTCATTTGAAAATGTAGGTATCAGAAAAAGGTTTTTAATATTAACAGATCCACCAATGTTATTTAAAAAAAAAAAAAAAAAAAAAAAAGATTAAAGTAATTTAAAGAAATTACATCAAGAATACTTTATTTAAAGAAAGATCAAGAGGATGACTACCAGACAGAAGAACTGACTATATAAGGTTTTAGACTAGCATGCCACTTTTGACAGCTGACAGACTACCCCAAGATTGTGGTTGGTTGTTTTACACCATATCAACCCTTTTCAGGTTATTTAATGCCGAATCTGGTGATTTTGAAGAACGATTTTTTAGTATAGTATATTTGTTTTTTTTAAGTCGTATTCTATTTAACCCATAGCTGGGACCCTAACAGGTACTACCACTCCGGGTCAGAGTGGACCTGGGAGCAATGGCGATAAAAGGGTGGCTCCACACTCCCTAAGGCCTGCAAGCTGGGGCCTCACCATCGGATATAGTTTAAGGTCATATCCAGGACCGTTGTATAAAAGGGTTCTTTTTAAATTTTTTTTTTATATAGGCCAATTATTTTAAGATATAAGAGTATGGTGTGGGGATTGTTTTTTTCTAATTACTCTTTAATATTGTTTTCTTTGTAGAATCGATGTCTTACTGTTACAAAATCAGTACATTCAATTAATATGTGTTTGATTGTGAGTGGTGTTTGACAAACTACACAGATTGGTTGGTTTTCTTTTTTTTAGGAGATATGAGTGGGTTAAGTCGGTATGGCCTATTTTTATTCTTGTTAGTTTAACTTCTTTTCGTTTTAATTTCGTGTTTTGTTCTTGTTTTTTGATTTTTGGCATGATTTTGTGCAGTTTATTGTTAGGGTATTCGTTCCAGTAAGTTTGCCATTTCTCTGTTGTGTATGCGTTGATACATCTTTTTAGATCTATGTATGGAATTTTAAAATTTGCATCGATTGGGAGGTTTAAGGCATTTTTTGCTGCTGAGTCTGCTAATTCGTTACCTTTAATACCGGAATGGCTGGGTATCCAGCAGAAAATGATTTTTTTTACTGTTTAATTCAGTTAATTTTTGGAGTAGTTTTACGATTAGGGGGTTGTCTATCTTTTTATTTTTAATAGCTTTTAGAGTAGACTGGGAGTCTGAAAGGATTATAAACTTGTTTTTTCTGTTATTGGAGGCTAGATTGAGAGCTAGGATTAGAGCATGTATTTCAGCACTCAAGATTGAGGTTTCTTTTGGGAAGTTTGATTGGTTTTTGATTGATTTATTGAGTATTGCTGCACTGGCTGTTGCGTTGTTTTGTTTAGATCCATCTGTATAGATGTGTGTGTGGTCTGGATACTTTTCTTGGATTTTATCGAGATCATCATGATAAGTTATTGGAGGAGTATGTTTCTTTTCATGTCTACTTAAACTTAGGTCGATGTTAGGGGATATGATTTTCCAGGGAGGTTTTTTAGGTAAGACAGTTTTGTGAATTTTGGTTATGGGGAGATTTGCTTCTTGGGAGATCGATTTTATCCTGAGTACAAAGGTTTTGATTGCGTTTTCTTTTTGGTCGAAGAGGTGTTTGCGGTTTGGGTTTAAGGTGCTATTGTGTGCTGGGTTTGTGGGGTTGGCTGTCAGTTTTGTGTAATACTTTAGACCGAGGTTTTGGTTTCTGACCATTGGAGGAGTTTCATGTGCTTCTGCATGCAGGCTTTCTACAGAGGAGGTTGGAAATGCTCCTAGTGCTAGTCTTAGTCCGGAATGGCATATTGTATTCAGGGTTTTTAGGTATAACTTTCTGATAGATTGATATATGAAGCTACCATAATCTATTTTTGATCTAATTAATGCTCTATATAGTTTGAGTAGTGTGTTCTTGTCAGCTCCCCAATCTGTATGGGTAATGACTCATAGGAGTTGTAATGCTTTATTACATTTGGTTTTGATATGATTGATGTGTGGAATGAAATTTAGTTTTTTGTCAAAAATGATTCCTAGGTGCTTGTGTTCGTTTACAAATGGAATTTTTTCACCTTCAATCTGTAAAGTTGGGTCAGGGTGGAGTTTTCGATGGTTACAGAAATGGATGCATTTTGTTTTAGTTTTGGAGAATTTGAAACCATTTTTAGTTGCCCATTTATCAATTTTATTTATGTTGTGTTGTAATTTCCTTTCAATAGTATGAATGCATTTAGATCTGTAGCTGGTTGAGCAATCATCTACATATAAAGAGCTATGTATATCAGGAGAGAGTTCTTTTATAATGTCATTGATTTTAATGTTAAAGAGTTGTTGACAATATGCTGCCTTGGGGCACTCCTTGTTTTTGTGGGTCTGATAAAGTTGAGTGTATGCGAACTTGGAAAGATCTGTCTGTTAAGTTTTTTATAAATTCAGGTAGTCTACCTCTTAGTCCAATGTTGTTGAGGTCTTTTATGATATCGTATTTCCAGGTAGTGTCATACGCCTTCTCTAGGTCAAAAAATATGGTGGTTACATGTTGTTTCTTAATGAAAGCTTCCCTGATATATGTTTCTAGATTGATGATATGATTAATGCATCCACGATTTTTTTGGTAGCCACATTGATTTTTGGAAATTATACTGTTTGTTTCTAGGTACTACATTAAACGGAAGTTGATCATTCTTTCCATGGTTTTGCATAAGCAACTTGTTAGAGCAATAGGTCGGTAATTTTCTGGATTTGATGAATCTTTTCCCGGTTTTGCTATGGGAATTATTGTGGCTTGTTTCTATATTCTGGGGAATTCTTTCTTTATCCATATTTTGTTGAACATTTGCAGGAGAGTTTTAAGTGATTCGGGAGGTATATTTTTTAGGAAACTGTAGTGGATCTTATCTGGTCCCACGGCTGAGTTGTGAGATTTTTCTATGGCATTTTTAAGTTCGTCTAGTGAGAAGGTCTCGTTGTAGGGTTCTTGGTTATTGAAATAGAAGTTTATTTTATATTTTTCCTGATTTTCCTTTAGTGTTTGAAATTATTTTTTGTATTGTTTCAATGATGAATTGTTAGCGAAAGTTTTGGCCAGTGTATCAGCTATATCTTTGTTTTCAGTTATTTTTAGTGAGGAGGTGATTGTTTAGGGTGGGGTTATCTTTCCCAGATATTTTTCTAATCATTTTCCAGATAGTTTTAGGTTTGGTAGAAGTGTTGATTTGATTCACGAATTGTTGCCAACAATTTTGTTTTGATTCTTTTGTTTTACGTGCTTTTGCTCTGAGTCGTTTATATTCTATGAGGTTACTGGTTATGGGTTGCTTTTTGAATTTCCTTAAGGCTGCTTTCTTTTTCTTATGGCTTTTTTGCATTCTTGGTTGAACCATGGTTTGTTCTTTTTATTTGGAGGGCAATTTTTGGGGATGCATTCTTTAGCTATTAGAATTAGAGTTCGGGAGAAGTCTTCCATTGATTGAACGTTTTGTAGTTGGTTGTTTTGTATCCCCATAGTGTGCTATGGCTGTTGAAGTCTCCTAGAAGGATGAAAGGTGAGGGTAATTGTTTGATTAGGTTTTCTAATTCAGTATTATTTATTGGTTCAGTAGGAGGTAAGTATAGAGAACAGGTTGTGAGAATTTTTTTGAGTGTGACCTGGGCTGCGACTGCCTGAAGATTGGTTTGGACAGTAAGCTTGCTCTTTAGGATATCATTTCTTACAAGGACTGATGTGCCTCCATTGGATCGTAAGCCTGTATTATGGATATAATGATACGGTTCGTAGTTTTTTGTTTTTAGGTGGTTGTTGTGTTGTAGAAATGTCTCTTGTAGACAGATGACTGCTGGGTTGTGTAGTGAAATAAGTAAAAGGAGTTTGTTAAAATTAGGTTTAATGCCTCGGCAATTCCATTGAATGATAGTTTGAGTTTTTTTTTATTGTGTTCTGCCATTTTATTTGTCTGGGGGTGTTTTGCCTTCTACCTCCATCTCCTCTAGTTGTTTATTTTTTGTCGGAGTTTGTATCTTTGGTGGAGTGTTTGGTTTTTTCTTTTTTTTGTTTGGATCTGGACGTCAATCTGGATCTTGCTTGGGATGTTGCTGTTTTGGGTTCGTGTTCATTTTTTCCCCTCTTTATTACTTGTGTTTAGTTTTTTTTTTCCAGGGTGTTTTCGGTTTCCATTTTTGCTAGAATTTGGAATCTATTTTGAGTGTCTACTGTTTGGTTTTCTTTTCTGGTTCCTTTGCGGAGGGTACTAGGCGAGTGTTCTTTTGATTTTGGGATGGTTTCAGTTTGTGTGGGTTTTTTGTTAGAGGATTGTTTGGTTTTTGGGATCTGGTGGGATTTTACTTTCAACTGTTTGGTAGTTATTTCCAAGTACAGCTGGAGTTGACGGCAGTTTCCGTAAGGTGGCCCTCAATGTCTCAACTAGTTCATGAAGTGATTTTATGAGGGTAGAGATTTCCTTTAGTTCAGTATCATCTATTGTTTTTAATTGATTTTTGGTTGCACCTGCGTATGATCTAGTTGGTTCTGTTGTGGTGGCTGTTTCAATAATTTTCCTAGCTTCAGTAAAACTTATATTTTTGGTATATTTTAGTTCATTTATTTTTTTTTCTTTGATCCAGTTTTGGCAGAACGATGAGTATGCTGGATGGTTCTCACCACAGTTTGGGCATTTTATATTTCCTTGCCATTCTGTTTCCTGGTGTTCGTTACTGCTACATTTTGGGCATACTGTTTTCCTGGTGCAGTATTCTTTGAAGTGGCCAAATTTTTGGCAGTTTAGGCAGCGAAGTGGTCTGGGGATATATATTTCTACTTTAATGTTAATATATCCAATCTTGAGTTCAGTTGGTGGAGTGGGAGTATTGAAAGTTAATGTGTTGTAACGGAAATGTGTAAGGAAAAATTCAAGATGGCGCCCGACTCTCTCTTTAACACGGTAAGTTCAGGAAAAGATGTTATAAATGTTGCAGCAATTCAATAATCTTTTTACACCGGTTCTGCACGGATTCCAACAACGGTAAAATATCCTCACACGGCACAAGAAGCAACAGCCACACGATTCCCCAGCCAACTCAATCGTCACTCCCCCACGTCTTTCCCCTCACCCGCTTTTATCGTCGTTCTAGGCCGGCTAAATTTGCATATTCCGAGAATTCGTATGACTTTGCGAGACATCATACTTTACAAAAGATGGCGGCCGCCATCCTGGTCTTTCTTTTCTATTTTTGGTCGGTAACGCTGAGCTGGTCTCGAGATAAGTCTTTCTCCCCTCATCCGTCTCTCCCACGTACCCACACAAACACGCGGGCGCTTATCTCCTGGATGCACGTTACATGTGTTGGTGTTAATTGTTTGTTCGTTTCTTTTTATTGTAATTCTTTTAGTATCTATAACTTTTTGATTTTTTAGGTTTGTTTTTATTTCATCTAGAGAGCAGGTGTTTAATTCTGGACATCTGATGACTCCCTTTGAGGTGTTGAGGGTTTTGTGAGGGTAGGCTTTGATGTTTATATCATGGAACTTTGTCCATGTTAAAATTTCTTCGGCACTACTTTTAGTAGATACTTGTATGAGTAAAGTTCCATTTTTTAATTTGTTTTGTGTTCAGATTTTTGTTGATAATTTTTTCGATTTTGAATGGGGACATTTTAGTTATTTGTGTGTTATCTTGCGGTTTCAAGATTATATACTCCGGAAAGTTTGTGTTTTCATCTTCATCACTTTCTGGATGGGGCCTTTTAATTTTTTTGGAAACCATAGAATATTTTGTTTTTTTCATCATCCTTGCTCTTCATTCGCCCAAGCATCTCAGGGATACAATGATGATATACTCAAACAGTGAGTATAGCTGCTTATGACGATTTTTTTTCATTTCCTTGGACCCAGCAAGGTATAGAAAGGGTTAGTTGTCAATAGCATCAGTTTTCACCATCTGATTGGCTCTTGCCATCGCCTTCTAATGATAGTATGTGTGTGTGTGTTTTTTTTATTTTATATGAGTGTAATGTGTTTGTATTTCTCTTTATGGGGGTTTACTATTATTAGGGACTGTCATGACTAGCCGGTTGGTCTGGTTGAGCCTGCCCGACTGCCCATCTAGCCGAAGTAAGGGCCAAAGTGAGTGTTGCTAACTCACGGCCATTTGGTTCCGAGGTCGTGAGTTGCTCAGCCACCAGGATCCCATTCTAAGGCATTACGGGTCGCCACCTACGGCCAACAGGTGGCCCCATTGAGGAACTTTTACTCTCTGCAGGGGGGCAGTCGGTGTATTCTGATACTCCACCGACAGGGTCTGGGAGTGGAGGGGGGGAATAAAAAAGGGAGGAAGAGGGGTGGTTTTTGTTTTTGGTTTTGCAGAACAAAATTAAGTTTTAGAAGAAAGATCAGAAAATAAAAACATCAATGTAGGTGCAATTCGTCTCAGGAAGCCAAAAGACAGCCTGGTCTGGTAGCACCAAGATTGTGATAAGTGTTGAAATTTTGCTCAACAGTATGTAACGAAGCTTCTGGGTGTCTGCACATGTCTAGCCATTACACACATTTCTACTGTGTTTCTCTGAAACAGATTCATTGCTCCTCTCTGGTTTCTGCAAGAGTTCAAAGGAATCTCAACTGTTAGTTACTTATATACAGTTTATAATTATAGATGGAAAATATTGTTGCAAACTATTATCCCACGACGGATGGATTTGCAAGTAAATTATAAAAAAAGTAAGTGCTCCTATGCACGAGTATATCACGTTGTTGAAGACATTAACAAAGAGCAATAAGGAGAATTCAGTTATATCTTTACATAAGGTAATTGTAAATATATAAAGCTTTTGCAAAGACACCTGTAATGTAACCATGGTAATAAGTTACTTGTAACATTGTGTTCGGTGCACTTTGATCCCTACTGCTAAGAACTGGCTGGCATTGCGGTCAGAAAACAACTGCTCGTCTTTAATACTTGATTAGTGCTACCCGGGTAGTGTAGTAAGAAACCTCAGGTGGAGAGAAGTGTTTAAAAAAAAAAAAAAAAAAAAAAAAAAGGTGGTAGTAGGCAGGGAGGCTCAAACTCGTAATGCAGAGGAGGAAAAGGGTAAAAAAAAAGGAAAACTAACATCGTAGCTGATGCATCCATGGCGAAACCAGAAGCAAACGTTGGAATTAAGCTAGTCAATCGAAAGGAGATAACTTGCGAAACACAATAATTAGATATTAGGGATGCAATCTGACTAACAAGGCTTTAACAAAAATCCAAAAAGATTTGGGATTATGATCCGTTGTCTTCTGATTATTTGTCTCTGCATGTGTCAAGCAACGAAATTTCAGATGCAAAATCATAAATAAACAAAATGATAGTGACAAAAGTGCTTGTACGTCATTCCTTTGTGTATTCAGGACAAAACCTTCCCTTTGGATGCAACCAATGAGCCTTGAGGCTTTCAGCATCAGAAGTAAAAAGTTGCTAGCTAATAGCCGTGACCAATGAGGACTTTATGCAAACTAGACAATTTGAGGCAGATACTTCATAATCTATGCAGAAGTTAGACTCGCATAAGTAACTAAACAAAGATGTAGAAGTTGTAAGGATATTGAGATTTTCTTCTCTGAAGTAACAAAAGCAATTAAAAAAACTATTAATTTCTGTGAAATCTGATTTATGCTTAAGAGTCATTTGCAGCAAGTACATGAAGATGACCCTCAGCTTCCCTTCCAACCCCCAGAAGGTGAAAGGAAACCCTATATGCGATCATTTTGACATAAAATTTCCAGAAGCATATACTTCCTTTCATGACATCATATCCTGTCATATAATCTCAATTCTAAACTTAAATATTGCGACACATGCTAATAAGGAATTTTCTGCATCAAATTCATATCAAATCGTTTCCATCTTCATGTAATTTTAAACTTGACATAATATTTACAGGATGCAACGGAAGTGATGAAACAGCATACATACCTGATTAGTGTATCATTTTTTATTCGCCATTTCGCCAAAAATCCTAAATCTTCAAACATCGCTACGACAACCTAAAATAAAAATTTTTTTGAATATTAGTGAATTCATTTCATGCAAGCCACATGTTTCTTCTGATTAGAACAGATGACTCCATTTTTCTAGTGACATCATGTCATGATGAAGGATAAAGAAAAAAAACAAACCGATTCTATTCCTGACGATGGCATTATATTGCCGAAACTTAGTTGGTTATAAACAAATGTTTATTTAGAAAAAAATTCATTAAAAATAAAAAAGAATTCATTGTACTGGCTTTTTAATCTTACAAATTACATCTCTAGTATATAAATATGTATTTTACAACATATTTTTTAATTCATAATTAAAAAAATATATACCACTACACTGGAGAAATATTTTGATCCAAGTAAATTATTTCAACAGCAGCTCATCACATAAGCAGCTAAAGTTCTGTTGGACATACAGCACAGTAGCATTAAGCAAAAACCTGACAGCTAGCAGTGGTTCTCTCCAGAATGTGCTGCTGCCATTGTGCATAGAAATCACTTTTACCATTGCTTCCAATGTTATAGATGTACTGAGACTAAAGCCGCTTTCAGGACTGCCAACGACCACGGTAAAAGAGTAATAAAGAACGTGAGAGAGTTGTATGCTCATTCCAGCAAGTCCAAAGTAGCTGAGCAGGGGCTTGGTTCCCACCAGTTTCAGCAAATAGCATGATCCGAACAGAAGCGTGTGCTCTATCCCAACCATCATCAATGGACCGGGGGTAATCTCATTAGCATCAGACAAACCCAAACTCTTTTCAGCTTATTCTATCCTATGCGACTAAGGCTGTCAACCCCTCAAATTTCCTCCTGGATCAGAAAACACGCTATGCAACATACAAATATCTGTGCGTGATGTTGCTAAGCTAATCAAAAACCTTGATTTCAGTAAAGCAACTGGCTCTGATGGCATTCCAATTATAGTGCTCAAAAAGCTTCAATCAAAACTAGCTCCCATCCTTACAAAGTCGTTTAAGCATTGTCTTAAGGAGAATTGCTTTCCAACATCCTGGAAAACCTCATCAATATGCCCTGTATTTAAGAATTCAGGTGATCGGTCATCTTCCTCTCGGTACAGACCAATAAGATTACCATCTATGCCAACACATCAACGGCCGTAAATGACCAAGTTCTCTCTGATTCTCTCTCCTCTGATCTTGAGCACGTGGTACAATGGGGAAAGAGGTGGCTGGTTATTTTTAATGCATCTAAAACCAAGCTTCTATCTTTACATCATAACCACTGATCCTCGTCTGTCGTCAATTCAAATGAATGGCTCTCATCTTGGGGAAGCTTCATGTTTTGACAAACTTCTGGGCTTGACCTTTACTCCTGATCTGAAATGGAACACATACATCAAATCTGCTGCCAAGGTCATTGAAAAATGATGGGATCTTTCTACCGCTCCATTAGATATCTTACTATTGATTTAATTCTCTACATATATAAAAGCCAGGTACATCCAAGAATGGAGTACTGTTGCCACATCTGGGCAGGAGCTGCTAGAAGCATCGTATCCTGCCTTGACAGAGTTTAAAAAAGACTTTGCAGCTTACTGGGGGATGCCCTTTTCTCTTCCTTGCAACCTCTTTCCTACAGAAGAGACGTTGTGAACTTATCTCTGCTTTATCGTTATTTTCATGGCAAGTGCTCACCTCTATTGTCCTCCGCTTTGCCAAACTTTCATGAAAAGCACTCGTCTAGTTGAAACAACTATCAATAATTTCCCCCACTCTTTATCTGTGCCTAAACCGAAACGTATATTCCATGAACAAAGTTCCTTTCTTAGAACTACACTCCTGTGGAACTCTCTTCCGTTTGCCTGCTTTCCAGTTAACTACAATTTGGTCGTCTCCAACTCCAACATAAACAAATTCTTGTTGAACCACCCCCTTAAGTAATCCAATTTACCAAATTTCTACTACTAACGATTACTACGATATTATCCCATTGACCCTTATCCTCGAGTGGCCTCTGGGCTTTGATAAGTGGTGACTTCTATGCAAATAAAAAGTTACAGTAACGTTGTTCTTTCTTTTTCTATTTATTGCAGTCACCTTTTTATCACCATAATCGGTTTAATGTCCATTTTATATACTGGCATATGTTGATTGGCTGTAAGAAACTTAACCCCAAACTAACATCTCTGGCCAGGTCTTTATCTATCCGTCTTCCTTTTCATTCTATTCGCTTCCTCTCATGTTTACCTTGGCCACAGAATCGTTAATAAAATACACACCCCTCTCTACAGTCAAATCATATTTTGTATGAATAAACTTTATTTTATGCCCGACTTGTTCAAGTTTCAATTATACATGTATTTGAGTGTTTTATCATTCAATGATATGGGGGACACTTTGGTCATCCTCTCATCAGTTGGAGGTGTGATAATGAATGAACTTCACCCATTGAACCATAACCCTCTGAATCTTTATATGTGGCATTATCTTTGAGATAATATTGATCAAAACAATCCCCAGACTGAACTGAAGAGGGTTATCACAGTTAAAATCAGAGCAGTATTAAAAGCAAAGTGTGTCAGAGTTATTCACAATTTTGTATATAAGTGTGCCTATCATTGAATAGTGATAACATGAGGACTATTGGATGTTTACGACGTAAATGTGGTGGACAAGTGAGGCATAGGCTTAAATGTATTTGTTCTAAATGTTTAGCTTGCTAAAAGGATTGTGAATTTTGTTTTTATCACCATATACAAAGCAACATTCTTATAAATGAAAACTTAAAATAAAACTTAAGACTTGCATATAATTTCGTAAAAAAATAAAAACAAACATAAGATATCAATAAAATAGTATTGACAAAATGGTTGTCACTTCAAAATTGAGAAACGAAAAACACGTGACATATCAATGTCAAGGAATGATATATCAAAATTAAGATTTTTTTTTTACATTATACTAGGACAGTTTCTCATTGTGAATGACATTACAAAGCTTATACTGCAAAAATAAATTATTTTTTAAGCTGTTTAGGTTATTACCATAATTAGCAAATATATGCTGTCTTTTAAGACATCTTATATCAACCTACAGATTACAATTTTAAATGGAGTAAACAGTTGTAGCATTACTACTACCAGAATCTTGTTTCTAGCGAATATCTGGACAGCGACTAGTCACATAAAAAAGCTGACGTTCTATTGACATATTGGTAGTCGCAGTAGTAATAGTCATGATGGTAGTGCTGAGTTTTCTGTCTTTTTCTATATAAACAAAACAAATGGATGTATGTTTGTATAAAAATATTTAACTGATAAACTATTAAACTACTGGTCACATAACACTGAAATGAATAGGAAATAGTTATCATATACTAAGGATGGTTTATAACGAGTACAATCTTTGTTTGGATAGATGAATAACGTATACACAAGTCGGCAAGTTGAAATGCAAAATGTTCGTTTCAACTTGCCGATATTTCTATTAGTTTGCACTAAACTAATAACTATAAGTGCGTTCATTTAATAACTATCAGGTTAGTTCAAAATGGTCCTTGCCACTGGAGTCAAACAGTGCCGATTCAGGAGAGGTGTGGTTAGAGAGTGCACAACCCTTGTCTCACAATGACACGCGTACTTGCCCCTACTAGGGGTATCCTTTGTCTTTCGAGACTGAACGGAGGTATTGGATATTGGGGGGGGGTAGATGATTAATTTTCTTACTGTTACCTCTGATTCTTATTTTTTACTGTGAACAAACTCTCACAGAGGAGGGTTACTATATTGAAACACAACTTACCGCAGTCGAAAAGGAGGCCAAATACAGAAAACGAAAAACAAATGGTCTTAAAATTTTCGATTAAAAGCATTTAATTATGACAAAAATGTTTACTTGCATTCTTTGTCAGAGAATAAAATGGGAAAATTGGGGTGGTGACATTTTGGCTTTTATCAGTCAATTTCATTTTTTTTTTTTTGCCTTAATGTATATCGGGAGAGAGGAGGGGGTTAAAATTCTAATTTTTGTCAGTGTCTTTATTTGAGTGGTGAGGCTTTTCCCAATACTGAAATAAACGACCACTTAAAAGAAATGATGTAAACTGACAATAACGAACTTCAAACAATCTATGCATTACAAACTGAAAACTAAGACTAGCATAGCTTGTAACTAACCCCAAACTAAGTTTTAATTGGCGTTTGTATTGTGTAGAAGCATCGGAACTCCCTTCTCAAATCCACACACACACTAAAACCTAAAATATTTTGTGGATATTATTTTATAGATAAATCCTTTTATATTCCATCCAGGGTAATGCTGGCACACAGGTCCTGCTAGTTGTTTGATAAATTTAATCAAATTAAATGTCAAGAAGATTGCTAAATAGAATTAAAAGTTGGTCTTCACTCCTCCACAATTTTTTTTTTTTTTTAAATATATAAGGAGTACTATTGATTAATTTATCTTAAAATGCTCGATTAAATTATCAGATCATCTATTAAAGAAGTTAAAAAAAAAAACAACCATCGTTTTGCTGAGCCTAACAGTTCAATAGATAACTACGCAGTCACTTGTATTTCATTATAAAATCGATTGAATTTAATTATATAATAAAATGACAGTTATTTCTATCTTTGTATTGTTTTAACATATCAGCATCGAGTATACATGTATAGTGCAAATAGTGTTAAAACAGATCAACTTACCTTGCATGTGTTAGCCTCGGGCATCCAACGTGGAGCATAATTGAACCTATCAAAATCAGGCATCATTTCGCTGAGGCTAACAGTTTCAGTAGATAACTGTCTGGCTTCTTCGGGTGAGACCTATGACAGAAAGAGTAAAATTAAATCGGAAAACGCACAGGGATTGTTTTGTAGTAAACTGTAATATCCATTAGAAAGTAATCTACTGAAAGATATGTCAGCTTATCAAATTCCAATTAAAATCTCACATTTAGGAAAGCATCCTTTGTACTTTTTGAAACTATCAGCAAAAATGACCGGAGTTATTATCTACACACGGACTATTGTCCTCATAAAAGTTTATATTTATACTACGTTTCGACCTATACACCTTTTTCAGGTGCATGAGAAATGTATGTATTGGTATGTTTTCACCGTTCACATGATTCAAGTATGCAAGAAATACGAGACGCATTCAATAAGTTTCCTGACTTTTTTTGTACAAGCATTTAAAATTGTTGTAGACTCTTGAAAATTCAGTATGTTATTGTTATATATCTTATGAGATGACTGACCAGTTTTTGTGATTTGAGGTTCAAATGAACAGCTGCAGCAGGAATTAGAATGCATTCTACTAAAGTCGGATTGTCACAGCTGGTGAATTTCAAAATTACAATCTGGACGTGAGGCCACTTTAGATGAACAATATGCAATAAAATTCTGTTTTAAAATTAGAACAAAACGCCACACAGACGTATAGAATGCCTCAGACTGCTTTTGGACCATCTTGTATGAATCGAGCATCAGTTTTTGAGTGGTATAAGAGATCCAAGGAAGACAGGGAGTCCGAGGGATGATGAGGTAGGGCAAGAACTTTGTAGAGACAATAAATGCACGATTTGATGTCAGTGTCGGAACTGTACACACAATTATTTGTGAGAAATTGAAAAAGCAGAAGATTTGCGCAAAGTTTACCCAAGGGTGTTCTATCCTTGTCGCAAACTATTTGATCAAGATGTGAATCAAGACAGTTCCTTACCCTCCCTATAGTTCAGACCTTGCTCCCTATGATTTTTGGTTATTCCTGAAGCTTAAGGAAAACTTGATGCTATTGCTATGAGACAATTGGGACAAAAGAAGCTTTGATGAGAGTCACTCACACAAGAAGACTTCCATGGGGCCTTCCAGAAGTTAAACCAAGTGCATTGCAACCAGAGGAGATTACTTCGAAGGGAACTAGAGTTTCATGTGTTTATTATCAATGAAAGTGCTCATATGAAAAAAAAAAAGTCTGGAAACTTATTGAAGGCACTTTGTATCAACATACACAAAAAACCAATACACCATATCTAATATACAAATAGAAATACAAAAATAAAACATCACTCTACAAAAGTGATCCATGCACATAAGTCTGGAGGGCACATCGACCAAAACTTCACATAAATATTGACTAGGAAACCTTATATTTGACTAAAGTAATTTGTCAAATTAATACGAAATTTAAATTTTAAGATCAATACAAAGATTAAAAATCGAATCTAAATTTTCAGAACATAAAATAAATTAAAAAAATATATATCAAATATCAAGTATTAAGTTGATAAGAAAATACCAAATGTTCTCTAATACCAATACAATAAACATTTAGCCAATCGTTTTACTCCAAAATATTGTTCCATTTTTAGTACACCCTCCTACTTTACTTGACGTTAAAAATCCTGTAAAATATGAGAGTAAGAAATATGGCAATATTTTTAGGATGAAATGCTTGTTTATGTATTTACTCCTAGTTCATGATAAAATATAGCAAGTATATAAAAAAACATCAACTTGTACAAATAACGAACATGCATGATATTTAACATTAATTAGAAAGAAATCTATAATATACACGTTAAAAAATTTTTTGCATTTAAAATATTTGCATATTTATTAACATGAATCTGCATGACATCTATAATCTAAAACCCATTAATCTAAATAAAAGCTGTTACAATAAACACGGTCTACCATACACAAACAAATTTATGCATTTTAAATTTTGATATCAAACTCAATAGACTCTCAGAAGACATCTTTGTTGATCTCTTGATTTTCGAAATTGCTTGAGGTGACCCAGAAATGATAGAATCATTTCTGCTTAACTTTCAAATAGGGGCAGACCGTTAGATTACCTGATAAACATAGTCAGGTTTATATATTTGAATTTGAGATTAGGCTTGATAATTCGTATTTGGATTATTCAGACTACTGTTCTTATTTTGAGTATTATTTTCACAACGTCTCGGTTAATGTAGTCTCCGACGTTCTCCAGATCTCATAGAACAAAAGATTCCACGAGTTAGACAAAGTATAAGCTGAACATCAGAGGTTACATTGACCGAAACATTCTGAAAATAAAACTGAAGATGAAAACAAGTCCGAATAATCCAAATAGCCAAGTTACTTGAACCCATCTAAAATATAAAATAAAGCCAACCCAGGTGGTCATATATAAATGCTAATAGTTTTTCGCATCTTGTATGAATATTTAATTTTTTTGCTATAAATAACAGCATGACATGTTGTTGAAAAATCAATTATGAAATTGTATACCTCCTTTGATTGGTTGGTTGTTTTTGTTTTATGGCATATCAACCCTTAGGTCATTTAATGCCGAATTCAGTGATTTTGGAAAAAAAGTTTAATAGAATATATTCGTTTTTTTTTTCCAAGTCAGTTTCTGTTTAACCCATAGTTGGGATCTTAACAGGTACTACCACTCCAGGTCAGAGTGGACCTGGGAGCAATGGCAATTAAGAGGTGGCTCCACACTCCCCAAAGCCCGCAAGCTGGGGCCTCACCATTGGATATAGTTTAAGGTCATACTCAGGACCTACCTCCTTTGAAGAACGCCTTAACTTTTCATTTTCAAGATTATTATCTGTACGACAATATTTTTTAAACCAATGTTGCAATGTATGTTCATAGAAAAAAACTCTAATTTCTTTGTTGATGTCACTATCTGCCTATACTAGTTTGAAGTTTTAACTTGTACACAAAAATTGCTTGCATTTGCTTCCTTATATCTTATTTAATGTAAATCAGAGGAATGTAGATGGATTTTAGTACTTGAAACTAAGTCTGGATCATTCATGATCCATCAAGTCAGTGTTGGTACATTTTACATTAGCACGTTTACTACCTTGAACCGATTATTTGAAAAATACATCCAGAAAAAGAAAGAAATTTCAAGTTAAAAGAAATGAGCAGATTTCATAGATAAGCTCTAAGGACATAAGTTACATTTTTTTTTCTTAAAACGCCGAACTAAAGCTATATTTATGCTATCCAATTAAAACTTTTGTTGTCATGGTGACTGACCAGATAGACGGCCGGTTATGGGTTGATCCATTATTTATGTTATTTATCTGTATATATACATACATACACATATACATACATACACATATACATACATATATATATACACATATACATACATATATATACACACATATACATACATATATATACACACATATACATACATATATATACACACACACACACATATATACACATACACATATATATACACATACACACATATATATACACATACACACATATACACACATACACACATATACACACATACACACACACATATACACACACACATATATATACACACATATATATACATATACATGTATATATATATATATATATATATATATATATATTTATTGCCCACAAAGTCTGGCTACATAATCTACAGGATGCTTCCACAAAGTCTGGCTACATAATGTAGTCAGACTTTGTGGACACCCTGTATAAGTAAAAAAGGAATATTTTCAGGATTTTATTATTATTGTAGAATTTCTTTTATATCTCCAAAGATACGCCAAGAAAATTTTATACATTTTACTCTTGCAAGTTATTTGATATTTCATGCTTGCTATGATTTTAAACATATCTTCATTAACCGATATTTTACACAATAATATGAATACAAATGTATCGTAGTTACTATTTAATTCACAAAATAGAAAGTTTAAATTTTAAGTTTAGAAGCAGATTCCACCTCAAATAAATCAGGATTTCTTTTTAAGTTATTTATTTTAAAGAAATTTTCAATTTCTATTTGAAATCTTTTTTTTTAAATCAAAAGCACATACACTGATTTATTTAAAGCAACCTGTATGTAACATTTGCAAGGTATCTATATAAAAAAATCTAAAAATAAATGGAACCAGTATAAGCTAAAAAAAATTTTTTTTTCATTACAATCTTACCAGAACCATCAGGGAGCTCTTAAAGTACCGAATGTAAATTGGGTAAATACAGAACAGTTCAGTTAAAACAGACGAAGAGCGTTCAATAAGTAATGCCCCTAACCCATTTCCAGTTGTCTGATCTAGTTGAAATTTTGCATGTGCAATGATTTATGTTTAGGGGTTGTGTGGTAGATTATAGCTCTGAAATAATTGAGATTTCTGATTTACAGGTGTTTGAACAGAGTCAGGTGTGAAATGGAGCCTGTTGAGTGGCATGCAGTGATCCGGTTATGTTTGAAAGATGTACACAATAGGAGACTTGATAAAATAAAAGAAATCTATGATAATGCTGCATCATATGGCCTTGTAAAACGTTGGCATTGTGAATTCAAACATGGCTGCAAATCTATAGAGAACCACCTGGAAACGGTCAATGTGCACTGGGTGTCCAACCTGCAAAAGGTGTTTATTCTGAAAGCTGTTCTTAACATGGGGAGGTTGGGGGTGTTTATTCCAAAAGGCATTTTCTTATTTTAAACCTCCCATAATCAACTTAAAGGTAAGTCTTCGGGTGGTCCTCCAGTGCACTTTCACCCAGCTGCCAAACCTGACTCCCCCCTCCTCCTGCCACTAATGTGGCATCTGTAAGTCAAGAAGAGGAGCCAAAGTTTTTCCAAAGACCGATTACACAGAATGAAATCTGGGTCTATTACTATGATCTGGGGACCAAAACCCAGTCAATGCAGTGGAAGTATTTGGACTCACCACTTTCGAAGGCAAGAGTGTAACTTTCTGTTGGAAAGGTCATGCTCAAAGTCATCTGGGACAAGGACAGAGTAGTGATGATAGATTTCCTGGCAAAGTTTATAACAATTACAGGAGCCTATTATACCTCATTTTTGCAGAAATTAAGAGAAGTTATCAAAATCAAGAGATGGGGCAAGATGAAAGGTATCCTCTCCTGCAACAGCACTCAGGCCCATAGTGCACATATCAACAAGATCAGAAGCATGGGTGTGTGGCTATGGGAGCCTCCTTGATCCTCCTACACTCTTAACCCTGCACCATCTGACTTAGTTCTTCCAAATCCCAAAGTTGTTTTTGAAAGGAAAGAGTTTCCCAGATGATACAGCTTTGATTTCCAAAGGCAGGTTGTGGTTGGAGAATATGAGGAAAATAGAGAAGGTTTACCACAAAAACGTGCTCGTGTCATGCGGGCTGAAAAGGAAAAATGATCCAAGATGGCGGCTGGTCTTTTAATGCCCACGGTCTTGAACAGTTCTCGAAAAATCGCCTCTCACACGTAATGTTGAGGTGCGCGCAGGCACCATAAAAGCAGTTTGCTGGGGGGGGGGGAGTGGGCAGAAGCGTTCAGCCCTGTGTAGCGTGAACATTAAACTTTTCCGAACTTGTTTACATTGAACTTGTCGGCAATGATATTGTAGTCGGTCAAGAAGCGAGCCAGCAGAACAGTATTCCATAGGCAGGCAGTTCTAAGAAAGAAGCGTTCTGACCTGTGTAGAGTGAACATCGTCGTGTGACTCAGACTTTTCTCATTCAGAGAACCAATCTGAAATTTTCTATTAAAAAAAAAAAAAAAGAAAAAAAAATGTTTCCAGAGTTGCATTGAATGATGAAAGAAATGCATAACTGGGTGATTCTTATGTAAAGAAAGACTAATAACCGTGCCAAATGTTGTTGCTCTACTACTATGATAAGTGGGGCAGGGGCATTACTTATTGAACGCCTCTTATAATTTATATCAAATGCCATAGAATTTAATTATCTTCCGACTTGTATACTTTTAATGTGCTGAAAATGCAAGCCTGCTTATCAAAACACAAAAATCAAAATGGCTGGCCAGATGTCACTTATGTGTTGGGCAAATTCATGCTACAAAAAGAAAAAAAAACAAAAAAAAAAACACTTTTCCTACAACTAACCCTAAATCTGAGTAGCAAGCTTCCCTTTACTCCGGAATTAGGATTAGTGATAGCATAAGTAATTTCTTTTTTTACTATCTGTTCAGCATGAAGTTAAACTGGCCACCTCAAAAGGAAATAAAAATGACGGCAGACATTTTTATTTTTTTCGTGTGTTGCAAAATATAACTGAGAGAAATCAAATTTTCAAATGAAAAAATCTGAAAGTTTCAGTACATGAGAAGTATACAGATCAGTAGATAATTAAATTCAATTTTCTCTGGTATAAGTTAGTCGTTTTATTTATGATTTCTTGACTTAACTATCCTGCACTTTTACTGCAAATTGATTACACAGCAAAAATAACATTTAAAAATGGTGGCATATATTATGACATGTTCTCAATATGAGCAGAAACAATTAGCTGTCAAGTGTTTTTGAAGGAAATATATAACGTTAAATTAAAGGTTCTCTTAGTAAGGTGTTGAGCTACTACATAAACCTTTTTGTTAACTTGAAGTTATATATATATGGATTTGTTAGTGGTAATTACAGCATACTCAGTAAATATCTACCGATTAGGATTAGCTAACAGTTGAACTGCAATAGAAAACAACGTTTAGCCTGAAAAACAAAAGACAATGTGCAACATTTGATAAAAGAGACAAGTAGCAAGCAAAGTATGGAAATGGTGATAAAGCAAAAGGATATCACAAGCACAAAAAATAATTTTTAACATAAAAAGCAAATATCTCCATCCATGAAATATCAGCCCAATAACTGCACTCACGTTATAAGCATAGGATGATAACAGAATTCTTACCAATAAAAAAATAAACACATCTTAAACTTATCAATAGGGCTAGGACAACAGCATATTCTTTTCATTGTTTTGACCCTCGAGTTTGTATCCGTTGATATCTTATATGCTTTTATATAGAGTGATGTGATTCTCAGTTGAATAACCGTGTCTTACTGTGCGGATATATACTCGAGTGTCAAAACAATGAAAAGAATATGCTGTTGTCATAGCCCTCTTTATCAATTCCCTTTATTCTTAACCTCCTTTTGATGCCTTATAATAAATTCTCATGATATTCAGCAAAAATTAAAGTTTACATTTTCTGCCATTGCAACATTTTTTTATATCCCGTAAATAAAAACGTTTTCATATCTTCCATTAAAAGCCGATATTTATTAAAATATAATTCAAACAAATATCTTGTTGCCCAACTCCTCACTCAGGTTACCCTATATAATCCTGGTCTATTATAGTAGCCCTTACACTTCAGTGACAAATAGGCAACCAAATTAGAAAATGAGTAAAAAGTGTTTTATTTTTATATTTTTACTAATGAATCACCACATAAGGTGAAAAGTTACTAGAGGATAAGAGTTAATAAGATGGATGGATTACCAGTAGAAATGATGAAAAATGAGAGGATTGAAACTGATGGATCGAAATAATAAAATTGGATTACTAATGGCAAGTATTTCTATTATCCAAAGAGTTAAAAAAAAAAAAAATGTTGTTGAGGGTTGGTGTGATGTTCAGAACTCGCTCATCTTACAATATTAATTCCAGAAATATGTTGTAGAACTTATTAAAAAAAAAAATAAAAAAAAAAAAACGACCACTCGTCTCCAACTTTCAAAGAACTGCCAAATTAAAGAGAAATATCAAGATTTATTTTCATTAATAATTGGAAGGTATTACTGTATTTTTAATTAAGTATTAACTCTTAACTAATTGTAACTCAAGTTACTGAAGGACATCCCAAAAGGGTTCAGAAATCAGTCATGGTTCTATCCGCTTCTTGCAGTCTAAGGAAGGGTCATTTTTTTTTTTTTTTTTTTTTAACTGGAGTAAAACCAATTTTCGAAGTTAACAGTAAAAAGGCTAACAATTTTTTCCAAATAGGATTTGAACGCAGTATAACCAATTCCAAAACTGCAATCATACCCATTATGTCAATCATGCACCCCTTCTCCCAAAAGAGATGTGGACATCATGTGGTTCAACATAATGTGTATCTTTTACATTTAGCAAAGATTATTAGAATGACAGAAATTCGGAAAAAAATGGCTTCTTTTCTGATACTAAGTTTAAAGTTTACGATCTTCTTCAAAGAAGCCACAAAGAGTAGCAGACGTTATTAAAAAAAAATCTTCAGACATGTGACCTTTAAATGTTTACCATTCAGCTTCAATTCCGAAAATATGCTGCAGAATTTATTAAAAAAAAAAAAAAAAAAAAGATAAAAGCGAAAGAGTGAGATTCTTTAACTTTCAAACAAATGTACCAAATTTTAGAGAAATAAGATAAACTTATTTTAATTGAAAATTGTAAAGTATTCTTGTATTTTTTAATTCCTGTTAATTAAATATAATTCAAGACTATACCACAAAAACAATTATAACTGACATTGGATGTATAGGCTGAAAATAACCAGGAATTATCCCCTGTAAGCCAAATTAAAGTTGTCTCCCCTCAATTATACTGAACAACAAGAGAAAGAATGTTTCTATTAAAAAAAAATATATATATGCTTCACACATATGCAAGAGTTAAAACAAGGGTTTCCCTCTTTATTTTTACTGTAGATTCAAACTTAGTGGACATATTCTGCCAAACTATATATAGTTACATGGTTTTCATGCCTCTAATGCTGTTAAATCGAATATTGCTTGGTCACAGTTAGGAGACAAAGAGTTAGACATCTTAACATAGCCCTTTTTCTACTGATTGTAACTATCGCTACCAGATATCAAAGCAAGTGGTATTTACATTGTTCATGTACTGCTATAAAATGTTTGCTCTGGTATAAATGTCTATTTCAATTATATCTGAGCCATTTATATAGAATTACCTTTAATAATTACATCCGTGATTTTCATTTGTTTTATTATGTCTTTCTTCATCATTACCTTATTCCCTTTGTGTTCAAGAAAATACACGAGATAGAAAACATCAAATATCCTTATTTTTCAGATGTAATAGTCTTAGCAAAAAAAAAAAAAAAAAAATTTTTTTTTTTTTTAGAATTAAATTAGTATCCGCCAGGATCGCATATATGTGTTAAATACAAATCATCAGCAATCATGTACAAAATTTATGCCTAACAAAAGATTAATCTACACATCATTCCCATTCAAAACACATTTGCAGCAGTAATAAATATCTGAAGATATTAAGAACTACAAGGCCTGGATTCGCTATTAAATATCCCGCAAAGAGTAGATATGTCATAAAAGAAAACAATCAAATCAAATCTTAAATATAAACTCTATGTTTCTGGCTTTGAAAAGATTTCAGCAAAATGTAAACAGGCATTATGTAAATGTAATATGTAAATCGCTAAGTGTAAACAATAGCAAAGCTTATTAGTTTTAGAAATGAGAATATATTTTGTTAATGACTCAGTGAAAGCTTTGTCATTTTCTGAAACGGTTTATGATTAGTGAACCTCGCCAACCAGATTCTTTAAATCCTAAAGAAATAACTATAGCAAACCGTCTGTTTTCTTTTAAAACTGAAAGTATTTTTATCAAATTATGCATTACCTATGCCGGGTAATACCTACGTCACTGCTGTTAAGTTATGTATTACTTGCATAAATACTACTTATATTAAGTATTAGCAGGAAAACGGACGTTGTTCGGGATTGAATTAGGATCATTACCAATAGTTTTTCACTATGCTAATATAACTTTATTTTTACTACCCACCCCCGATCGTTCAATTTCATCTCCAAATATAATTGGAAGAAGCTGAAATGCTGGAAAACTCCCTGGATTAGTGTTTTATGCATATGGTTTGAATTTCGATAAAATCGGATATACATATTTGAAGTTTTAAGCGAGTTTTGTTGCCATGTATTTTTTTTTTAATAGAAACATTCTTTCTCTTGTTGTTCAGTATAATTGAGGGGAGACAAATTTAATTTGGCTTACAGGGGCCACTTAGAAGTGCAGGCATATAGATATTTGCCACATAGAAGGTAACAGATGTGGGACTATTTCCATTGTCTTCCCTAGAGAATTTTATACATATGAATGCAAATTTCATCAAAATAGGATATTTGAACTTTTAAACAAGGTTCAGCCTGCATAGCTTGTTTAAATTAGGACATTTAAAGATTCAAGACCATTTTCATTGTCTTTTCCAGAAAATTTTAGATTGAAATTTCATCGAAATGGTATTTGAATTTTTAAGGAATGTTTTCATAACCTCCTTGGGGTGCACTTAGAGATTTGATAGCATTTGCATAGTCTTCCTCAGTGTAATGAACTTTTAGATATTATATAGATTCTCTAACTTTTATTTCTATAGGGAGCACACAATCACATTTGCACACACTGAGTTTTACCTACTCACATATATATAAACTGTGTCAATCGCGTTATTGCAGATTAGTAAAATATCAATATTTCCCTAAATATAAGTCACAAAAAAAAAAAAAAAAAAATTGTACCATCAAAGGGTTGCTTTAAGTTTAGTTATTTCGCAAAATTTTATTCAAATTCATACCATATTTACGAAGTTATGGCATTTCATTTATTATCAAATCAATTTTACTGTTCATCGCTTTATTGCAGATCTCTTACAATGCCAAAAAATCAGGCGAATAAAGGTTATCGAAAAGCAAAGGATAATTGCTGGACTCATAAAATGATTGCCCATCAAAATTTAGCCACGGAGCTGGAAAGGGATCCAAAAACCTTGGTTGCATTCTTGAACAACCCGAACACCAAATCCAGAAAAATAAGGGCATCAGGGGAAACCTTTTTAGATCGTGATATTCGGAAAATTTGTAGGGAAGTCAACTAAAACATAAACAGCACCAGTGTTTTCGTTTTTGCAAAAGCTGGAATCGCGCCAAGATTCAGGCATACAATGTGTTGAATGAGATTGTAAGGAATATCAAACCTCTTCCAATGCCTCCATTGAACAAACAATATAGGGAAAAACGAATGGCTTACCCACAGAATTACATGAAATTGGATTTCCAACAGGTCCTATTTGGGAGGTGAGGCCCATGCTATTCTTGACGGTCCGGATAGATGGACCAAAGTTTGAAACCTGAACAGAACTTCGACCTGTTACAGAGTTCATCGCCAACAAGGAGGTGGAGACATGTTTTGGCCGGAAATCATTGAGGATAAGTTGGTTGGACCATTCCGAGCGCTAGAGGGTGTAAAACTTACCAGCATGCGTACACAGCCTTTTTGGATAATCATTTGTCAACATGGCTAGATGACCTACCATTGTCATGTCATTTTCAGATGATTTTTATACATGATAGTGTACCATCCCATTCTGCTTGAGGCGACTGCATCCATCCTTGAATCTATGAAATTCGTTGGGTGACTCATAATCTGACCACCGTATTATCCAGACCTTAACCCCATTGAATATCTCTGGTAAATATTAAAAAGGAGTTTATGAGTGAGGAGAACAATTTACTTCAAAGGATGCTTTGTGGAGGAACATAGTTGATGTTGCTAGAGCCATAACTTCTTTTAAGATAAAGAGTTGACTTCCTTGAGGGACAAAAGGTTGTTTTAAGTAATTTAAAAAAATGGTGGATATGTTGATAGATAATTTATGAGGCTCATATTTAGGATATGTTTTTTTTAAATATTCTTTTACAGAAAAATATAATAAAAAGTAAAATTTGCAAGATAAGACATTGTATTTTTGCCCTAAAACAACATTTTAAGAGGCCTGCAATAAAGCGATGGACAGTGAAAATTCTTCAATAAAGAATAAAATGACATAACTTCGTGAATATCGCATGAATTGGAATAAAACTTTTGGAAATAATTTTAAATGGGTCGTTTGATGATATAATTTTCATTTTGTTGTGATGAATGAGAAATATATTGAATCAAATGTTTTGACAAAGCTTACATTTTTCTGAAAAGTGCAAAAACTTTTTTTCAACAGAAAAAGCAATTTAACATTTCTATAAAAATAGTGTCTATTGCATCTTACATATAGAACTGACCCAAATGAGATAAATTAATAAGTACTAATAAATACCCAGAAAGTAATATTGGGCTACATAGTTCAGTAGAAACACATTGTAACAGACGATCTTTAATTTACTCCTTCAGTTCAACATCTATTGGCAGACAATGTTTTTTTTTCCATGTTTCTTTCGAATGTCCTATTTTTTATGCAACATTTCGGTAATTTCTTTCTTCCATGAACAACTGCTACATGGCAACATTATGAGTTCCTTTCTCACAATTACAACAATGATATAATATTCGAAAACGAGGCTACAAAGGATGGTCACTCTCATATTCTTGTTCAGACTTGTCAGATTTTGTCTATTTGGCTATTTTGAAGCAGTTTGACCTTCACAAATTGTGTTTGGCTTTTTTCAAAGTTTAACGTATGGACTGACGAAGAAATCAACAAGCAGAATATTGTATAGATTACCCCTGTTAAGTTAGGTATTACTTATGTATTAGTTCTATTAAGTATTATTTTTGTTAAATTACATATTAATTTTGTTACTTAAATATACAAAATTATCAAATATACGCATAAATGTCAATATTACATACAGTAGTTTTATGACGAGTGGATCTAAGTACCTATGCCCTGAAGGATTATAGGCTAACATTTAAATTAACTAAGAATTCAGTTAATTACCCCAATGTGAGTACCAAAATTTCATGGATAGAGATAAGCAAAAGATAAAGAAAGAAAAAAAAAAAAGAAAGAAAAATGCAAATAAATTAAAGACAATAAACACCGCATGCCAACCTGCATATGATAAATCATAAGCTCATTCGATAACTGGCTTCGCTGTCTGGCCAATGTCACTGTTTGGTACATGACAGACTGGAACAAGAAAACGAAGAAACAAACAAAAAAAAAAATATGGGTACATCAAGAAACGTGGTGCAAGACTGAGAAGAAATGTGATTTGAACATCATGCTGAAAAGATGGTGGTAAAAAGCTGGTTTCGATTACAGCAAACTAATTTACACAACAAACAGACGTGTTGTTGGATGCTCATCAGAGACAGTGTTTTATGGTTTACCTTCATGTGATACATCATAAGTTCGTTAATCAGATTGTTCCGCGCCTGCGAGTCTATCACTTTGTTGTACATGAGAGACTGGAAACAGAAGGTTACAACAAATTCAGGTTAGGAAACATACCTAGATGTGCAGCCTAATTACATAAGTCATACCGTAGATAGCGACATTTTTTCAAAACCCTGAAAATATTTTGCATTGATATGAAAAGTGAGATTCCGGGTATATTTTCACCTCCACCTCCCTCTGTTGAAAAGATTACATAAAAAAAAAATTAAAAAATGCTGTGGTTGGTTCTGGTGATATCTTAACTTAAAATTTTACACAAATTTACATTGGAAAAATAATTTTTTTTTTTTTTTTTTTAGTAACAAAACTATTTTTATGAAGTTAGTACATGTATAACAAACTAAAGCTGAAAATTATTATTTTTTTAATATAATGACTTGTTGAAACTATAAAATAACTTCAGAAAGATTATAAAATAAAATATTTTAAATTTTTGAAAAGATGAAACTAATTCACACTACACTTTTAATTAGTATATATTTTTGAGTTTTCGTTTTTTTTTTGTTTTTGTTGCTTCATTTCCCTTTTCACTTTTTGTGCTAGTTAGTGAATTGCTATTTTAGTCGACTTTGGAGATCTTTTCGCTCTTCAAGTCTTCTTTCTTCAGTTTATTTTCGCTTTCAATTTGAAGCCTTCGGTTATATTGCCCATACGCTAGAATCTGAAATCCCAGAATTCCGGGAAAACCAGAACATTTATCTGATAACCTCACCAACATCTTCTCCTCCCCCCCCGTTTTATTAGGCATTATTTTTACAATTTTCAACATATGGAAAATAAAATAATCTGATGCATTTTGCATTTTAAAAAAATAGCAAGAAGTAATCAAACAACATCTTTTTATTATTTACTTAACTGAAATGACTAATTATTCAAGTGAATTCCATTCTAATTACACTGTGGTATGCAGGTGATGCCAAGGTTTAAAATATCTTCAAATAAAAATGATTCATACCAAAATTCAAATTTAATGTAAAAATATTTCTTTCCATACGCCATTTAAATGAAATGATGTAGAATTTAATTGTATTCTTTTAAGAGAGAGAGGTTAGAAGTAAAAAAGAATAAACATTCAGAATCTAAATTGATCTACTATAAACATTAACATTTGAATGACAAATTGGAAATGGGTAATAATAGACATGAAACCTCAAATAGTGTTTGGAGAATTAAAGAAACCAAATCGGTATTTTACAAGGATTTCAGAAATATTTTCTGCCTCCAAACAACATTATTAAAATTGACATATACTCTGAACATTTTTAAAAACTATTTTTAAATTTTTTTTTTTTTTTTTTTTGATTGAGAGATGACATGACTATAATATGAAGAATGAAACAAGAAACAAGAACATTGATAGTTTGGATCATTCAGACTACTATTCTTATCTTGGTTGTTATATTCACAACGTTTCGACCGACGTAATCTCCGATCTTTAATTGCCTTCTTACAGTCGTGGAAGCCTAATAGTCGAACGTGAGAATCTTTATTCTAAACTCGGGAACCTATATAGAATTTCTACTGAATAGTAGTTTTGGATAGATTGTTTTTTTTTATCCCGTTAGACATTAGCTGGTAAAAATTGATTTCATTATGTTTCCAAATTCGTGAAACATTCACTTAAAAGTTGGAGACCACATCGGTTAAAACATTAATATAAGAGAAAAGTAGTCTGAATAACTCAAACAATACAAACAAATATTTGTTTATAAAAATAAACTGAAAGTTTGGAAAGAATCCTTTGTGGGTTAAAAAATCAGATAATATAATCAGTTTAAAACAATCAAATATTCAATAATAAAATAAATTTAAAAAAAAGCATGGTAAGTAGATAATCAGAAGTGAACATATATTTTAAACAGTTGCAGAATTTAACAAAGGGTGTTCTAGTATATAATTCTTGGTTTCACTAGGTAGAAAGAGATACAATGTATTGTTATATTAATAAAAATAATATATATATATATGTTACAAAAGTTTAGATCAACATGATACCCGTTGTGGTCCAGTAATGGTCCGGAAGAAAGATGCCTTGATAATTAATGAAAACTAAATATATTGAACAGAAAAGTAAATACAAGTGTGGGTATACGCCAGACAGACTGCCACGAGTGTAAGGTTTGAGCATAACCCGTGTGCTTATAGTGAAATATTCTTCCCGGTCTTTATAATAAGTGGAAGAGTTCATTATCATTCGTAGGGTGGACACACTATAACAATATCTTAGTCTTCAAACTGCGAGAGCCATCTATGTGACAATTGCTGAGTTCGGAGTTTTAATAAGCCACTGACTGGCTTTTGTACGTTTTGAAAAAAAAGTTAATGAGCGGTTTATAATTAATACAGGAAAACCAAATAATTTCCCCCTGCACCCACTCTTCCAGCACTAAACCTAAAGTACCATGTTGATTAACTTATGTAATATATTAAATATTAAAAAAAAATACTTAAACTCATTATCTTTTATAATTTTAATCACTTTCATTTTTTTTTTTATGAAACTTGGATACTTATGATAAAAAAGCGCGAGAAACACGAGGAGATAGAATTACATTTTAAATTGAAATAAGCAAGATATTAGGGGATCTCATATGAGATCACTGAGAGGATACAGTATATCTCAAAATTTTTAAGTGATCTCATGGAGGTAATGGGTTAATCTGGTTTACAGTAACGTGCAGAGGTTTGGTGATTCCCAGGGTCAATTCCTTGATCGTATGCTTTAAAGATTCAAGTCCTCGTACAGAAAACTACGAGAAATGGAGGTAGTATGAATATGTAATAATGTCACTAAATCTGGTATTGCCAGAAAAAAAATCTGTAGGCATTAAAAAATGTTTTTACATTAAATAAAATTACATAAAGGAGTCATTTCAAGTAAATATTCATTTTAAACATCTAAACTCGAGGAATACACAATTGAAATATTTAAACATTAATAATAAACTAACCAATATAGTTGCTTTCAGCTGCTTCATTTCGAAAAAGCGAAAAATATTCAGAGTAAGGTAAGTCAGATATATCTAAAACTTCGCACAACTATTACAGTGATTAACATCAAAGGTAATGTTTTTTTGTTTTGCTTTTTTATTTACTACTCTCTTTTATTGAGGATTCATTGATGATAAATGTGAGCGGGATCTTTAACACGCTACTCGGAGATTTCAAGGAAAGGTCTTTAGCAAAAAAATAAATAAATAAAATTTAAAAAGTGAAAATCAGATCTAAAGATATTTGACTGATATTATCTCAGGTCTTCATCAAACGGTTCCAACCTGCTTCATATACAATCTTCAAATAAGTTTTCTTTTATCTTTGATGTAAATGGTAGGGTTCAATCGACTTTTTTGGGGTGGGGGGTCTTAAAAGAAATAGAACTTTAAATACACCTGATATATAGTTCAAACAAGAACATGTGTTAACATTGCTTAAAAGGTACACTTATAAAGCACAGGTATTTTGCATCAAATATGTAACAAAGTGTGAGAAATTTAATTTCTAATTTTTGTATTATAAAACTAGTGGAATAAAAATGTATACATAAATCCATTCAAATTTTCTTTTAGAAAAATTGACACACACACACATATATATATATATATATATATATATATATATAATGTCACCTAGATTTTGAAAGTTGAATCTAATAGCATTTAAGCTGATAAATAAAACCTTCATTCTACTAGAAAACTTTCACATGTTATTGTTGTGCCATGTTATTGTCAATAAACTAACGTACTTTGGTACAAATATATTGAATATAAAAAATACTTCACCCATTATCTCTTATAATTTTAACCGCTTTCATTTTTTTTAATGAAACTTGGATACTTATGGTAAAAAAGCGTGAGAAACACGAGATAGAATTACATTTTAAATTGAAATAAGCAAGATATTAGAAGATCTCATATGAGAACACTGGGAGGATACAGTATATCTCAAAATTTTTAAGTGATCTCATGGAGGTAATGGGTTAATCTGGTTTACAGTAACGTGCAGAGGTCTGGTGATTCCCAGGGTCAATTCCTTGATCGTATGCTTTAAAGATTCAAGTCCTAGTACTGAAAACTACAAGAAAACATTAAATAAAATTACATAAGGAGTCATTTCAAGTAAATATTTATTTTAAGCATCTAAACTCGAGGAATGCACAATTTAAATATTTAAACAATAATAAACTAACCAACATAGTTGCTTTCAGCTGCTTCATTTCGAAAAAGCGGAACGCTGTGATCCAAAACGGAAAACGAAACAAGCCAAAATTGAAAACTTGAAGTAAAAATAAAGACTGAAGAAACAACTATGAAAAATATGTTATTTACAAACACTATTGTGTAATCAGAAAACAAGAAATAAAACAAACTAAGCTATTTCTCACTTCGTTTTGGATCACGGCATTTTTTTTTTGGATCAATAAGGTCAAGGCTTTTTTCCTTGTAAATGAAGCACCTAAAGATAGCTAATGTTTACATATTTGAATCGTGTATTTCTCGAGTTTAGATGTTTAAAAGAAAACATTAACTGGAAATAAATTCTCATGTCAAAAAACAAAAACGGGTTTTAAAGCCAACACAGCTTTTTTCTTGCAGTCAACTCAATGCCAGATTTAGTGACATTACCGAATATGCTTGGATGCTCACTCAACCAATTTAGGTATCCGAAGTATCATACCATAGGAACCGACCCCTCTGCAAGCCAGTGTCAGTTTGCTAATATTAAATAATCACCTAAAAAGAAAATAAGTTCAGAGAACTCATTCTTTTAGTAAGAGCTAGCATTTCTTCATCTCGTTTTATATATTTCCTCAAAACCTTTGGTTTTGATGGAGGGGATACTAAAACTTGCTGCTATGGTTTCAAATGATCTGAAATAACAGCAAGGGGAGACTTGATTCCAAATATTTCTCGTATGTTATATCTCCCCACTTTTGGGAATAGGGTACGATTGTATATCTCCAGTATCAAATAATCCTTACACACTGTGAAATTTACTTTATGCATGAAAACCAAAAAGAGGAGATATAACATACGAGAAATGTTTGGAATCAAGCCTTCTCTTGCTGTTATTTTAGATCATTTGAAACCATAGCAACAAGTTTTAGTCTCTCCTCCATCAAGGCTAGAAGTTTTGGGAAAATATCAGATATTTTGTAATTCATATGCAAAACTAAGAAAACAAATGACTGATTTAAACATTTTGTGGCTGTAAAAAAAAAAAAAAAAAAAAAAAGGCTTTGGATGATAAATGATCCGCTTAGTGTACGACCTTAGGGGCAATTGTCACATAGCCTCACTATACATTTCAGATCATTACCTTTCCAACGAGCCCTCATTTGCTAAAATTTGATCAATAGTTGCTGAGATTTGGAATCTATGAAATTGCCAAAAAAGGTGATATATATATATATATACACATATATATGCGTGTGTGTGTGTGTGTGCATATATCTATACTTGTAATCAAATTGAATATTAAGATGCTCATATCTTTGCTTCTATGGGACGAAACTACATGAAATTTTGCAGGCTTTTTGAAGATAAAATTTAACCATAGAATAGTATTATGACAATTGGTAACCCCCCCCCCTAAATTCCAACTAATAAAATATACACAAATTTGTTATCTCATTTTAATACAGTATTTTAATAATGTAATCCTTTGTCATCATTGTATATATATAAGTTATGAATATATAATTATGGCAATTAGGGTACACAGAGATGTCTGCATTTCATCTGTTGTAGGGAATTATCAGACATTTAGCCTGACGAATCCCTATGGGAGATGAAACACTGACACCTAGCCGTTATAAAAATCTACAAAGTCCTAAACTTGAAACGGATGACAATGAAGGAACAATCAGAGAGATGACAATCAACTGAAGATGCAACAAATCACATGTATACATTATTTCATATATCCACATAATATTATAAGGATATATATATAGAAATATATATATATAGTCATCCACATACAGTACTGTTTCGCAGCTCATCAGTGTGGCTAGACAGGCAACTGCCTCAAGCCAGGATTGAAACCCGACCGCCCAAGTGACAGTGAAGGCTTCTCACCATTACGCTATATGGCTAATGCTGAATGGGTAATGAATTAACAATGTCTTGATATCCTTCAAATATATATATATATATATATATATATATATATATATATATGACTTTCAGCATTTATTTTAACAGTACTCAATATGCATGTAGGGCTAGATAGTAAGTTATGAAAATACACAAAGGTGTCTGTGTTTTATCCTTGTAGGAAATAGTCAGGCTAAAATGCGTTTTTTTAATTTTTTTTTTTTTTTTTTAAAGTTTTCGAATAAGATTGGTTGCTAGAAAGAATAGAATAATTAGGAAATTATTTTTTAAGAAACAAAAAGGTAATGAATGTTCGTTTAACTTACTTTCTGTTGAAATCTGACTTACTCAACATTCTTTTCTAAATATTTCAAGATCTGTATAAAGTTACAGGTGTTTCAAAATTGATAAATCTTTAAATATACTGATGGAGAAAATCATTTACATTCTGTATATTTATTGAAATGTAATTTTATTTATTTATTTATTTTTTTTTTTTTTTAGAAATTTTTAGATATTTGAAATCATGTTATTAACTTTTAAAATATACACACAATATATAAAATACCCGCAGAAAGCAGCAAAAAAATATTTTATCATTGCCATATATTGCTAAGTGTAAGAGTTCAAATTGTATCAAAGGTGAGAAAAGTGGGAGAGATGAAACTGAGGTTAATTGGTAATAAAAACTCACATGGCTAATGCTTATACAGCAGTAAACAGCAAATGCCGAAGCAATTGCTTCATCAAACGATGTGAAACAGGGACCTGTTGTTTTGTTGCATAACTGTGCAACTCCAATAACACAACCTGAAATAAGAATAAAATTTGTAGTTGTAACTTAAATAGAACAAAGAATATGTAAAATGGTTCACTAAAACCAGAAGTTGAATTAAAAAAAAAATTCTTTTAACATTATTATTAGGCCTGAGGAGTTGAAGGTTTTGAAAGAAATTACAGATCAAACTCTTAGAATTCTATAAGTCGAAGTCTTTAGTCCCTGAAGAATCAATAGACAGTCCAAAGAATGAAAGATTTTAAAAGGAGTTGATATCGAAGTTGATATTTTGGAATTCTACGAGTTAAAGTCTGACCATATACCTTTCGACTCCACAACCTTGAGGGATATGCGTCCAGGCAATTTGTTTTTTTTTGTTTTTTTTTTAACTATCTTTGCTATTCAACCCTTAAAAGCTTTAAAAGAACGAGATCTTCATTTTTGAAAGTCATTAACAATAAAAAGGAAATTTCACTGTAGGAGTTCATTTGAATGTATTTTTTTGGTATAGCAAATCTTTCTTTCATACACATATGAACATTCTTATGTTGTAAAGCTCTTTATATGCACAGCAGACTGTCTATATAAAGAGCTTTATAATAAAAATAAATGTGGTTTGTATGAACATTTTACAATTTTTATTTTCTCAGTGTAATAAGTTTTTATTAATAACTCACCACTTAGCAAGATTAAAAGCCGTTCGAGGAAAAAGCTTAAGACAGATTATCAGGTCAATGATGAATATATCGAAAAAATTTAAAATTATTAGAATGAACAAAATTTGATTACTCATGAGAATAATTTAATACAAGTGTTTGTTGCGATTGAATTTAATGATGACCATGTTGTAGTCTCCAGGGAAGCAGTTCCGTGGTAATGTATTCCACAGATGAGAAGTTCTTGGAAAGAAACTTTATTCATAGAAATTCTGTTTTATGTTAGGCATGCAGTGGCGGTAGAGGGGTGAGTTCTTGCT
Source organism: Euprymna scolopes (assembly GCF_053919585.1). Lineage (NCBI taxonomy): Eukaryota > Metazoa > Mollusca > Cephalopoda > Sepiida > Sepiolidae > Euprymna > Euprymna scolopes. The sequence goes on from NC_136484.1 coordinate 124,683,729, forward strand.
TTAAATATCTTACAAGGCGGAACAAGAGATTGGAGCTCAGTCGAGCACCTTCCATGAAAATAATGATGAGTAGAAAAAAACTAGCAACGTCTCTTCTGAGCACAGAAGTCATCCCCTTACTAGTTTGAGAGTTGATCTTTCTATTTTGTCAAGGCACAAAAGAATGCTATAAATGGCACCTCCTAAGATGTGACAGTAGTACTCAATCTTATTTGTATACAAATATATAACAAGGTTTAGGAATTTTCAAAAACATACAAGTGAAAACCATTATTAATTAGTGGATCCTATTTTGATATAAATAAAGCAGGAACTTTAGTGTGAACTATTGAATGAAATAGGAGGAAAATCGCTATATTTTATTATAAAGAGATATAGAAGTTGCATTCATTATGATGCTTACATTTTATATCTGCAATGAAAATTTTTTTTTCTTTATTTTATTATCAAAAAGTGTTTACCTTTTTCATCTTTAATTGGGAAGCACAGGATATTCCTAAAAATCAAAATAATACAAAATTACAATTCTAACATTTAAGGCAACTTTTTTCTAGGTAGCATAGAAAAATATTTGAAAAATCTTTTAAAATTTCTGAAAGAAAAATTATTACTAACAGACAGTTTTACATGTTGAATGGTCTAATTTTATACTTAATTGATTAAAATGTTGAATTTTTATTTATAGGGATTTATGCACTTATGTATGGGAGATAAAATAGGAGTTATCCTTCATTATTGAGTAAAGCTTTGAAATAAAGACAGTTTAATATCTTATTTGCATTAATACAGTAAATGAAAAGTTGAATTTTGAAAAAAAAAATTTAACTTCTGTCATGTTAGTGAACAAATTGTAAGAAAAAAGATCAGGTTATTTAATGAAAAAATAATTGTTTAATGAATAACTAAAATAGTAACAATTTTTTTTATTAATTACGTAAGCTGATTTTTGCTTTTTTTTTTGTTATAATTGAAAAATGTCTTCATTTTACAAATCTTCCAAGTTTGAATAAGTTACAAAAAAAAAAAAAAAAAAAAAAAAAAATTAAAGTATATTTCATTCTTTAATATAAAGAACATGATACAACAATGATAAATAAAATTTGTCTAAGCAGAATCAAATATTGAGGTACATTGCTACTCGGGTTTAACTTGGAAAATATAACGGACTTAATTTTATAAGATTATCATCTGAGAGAAAAAAAACTGGTAGGGTATATAGAATGATAAAGTCTATGACTAAGCAAAAATAATAATAGGAGGGAGAGAGAAGATATAGATTGACAGCATTGGTCGTTCCAAGCGGAAGTGAGTGAAGGAGATGCATACATTCTCATTTGTCTCGTTCTCCATTTTATGAATACAAAGTTAAAATATAAACTAATTATTTATATATATATATATATATATATATATATAACGCTTTTACTCGTTTCAATGGGCTAATCAAATGACAAAATTAAAATGTTGGACCAAGAAAGTTTGAGAAAGAAACAATCAAAAATCTCTATAAATGGTGCCAATAACACAGGGCAAACATAGAACCACTCCAGCACTTATGCTACTCATTATATATGAAATTGTTCAAAAAAGAATAGCCAGTTTTTATATTGGTTTTTCAAAGATTCTTTTAGATCACTATTTTTTTAAATGTTTCATGCAAAGCTTTATATACTGTATTGATCCATACTCTTTAATTGTTTTTTCTTTCTGTGCAAGAAAGCGTATGATAACAGATGAATGCAAACTCAAATATGGAGAAAAGTTGAGGTTGTTCAGAAATATTACCTTGGTGATATAATTAGAGCATAGGATGGAAGTGAAAGGGTTGAGGACAGGCATTGCATGGAGAGAAATGATATGAGTGTGAGACGATGGATGTGTTACACAAGTCTTAAAGACAGGTTCAACTCTGACAAACTCAGAGGAAAATTAAATCTGCATAGTATAGGGAGATGCATAAAGAACAGAAGACTTTGATGGTATGGTCACGCTGAAAGAATGAATGAGACTTGCTGGATTAGTAGATTTAGAACAATTAAGGTAGCAGAGTCAACTCAAACGAAAACCAAGAAAAAAATGAATGTGATAAGGATAAACTGGAGAGAAAGGAATAAATAAAGACTTGGCTAGAGATCGATTAGTTTGAAAGTCAATTTCTAAAAACTTTCCAACACATAATAAGAATGTAAAATCGCCGTTAAACCGAATTTTGTGATGAGAATACAACCATCCCAAACAGTCGCCAATACGAACAGAGCAGGGAAATAAGGCCCTACAAGTTTTTGAGCCTTGAAGATGAAGGTAGAGTCGAGCAATGTACCCTTGACAATGAACGTTTGAAAACTTATTGGAAAAAAAAAATGTCAGTGTGTCAGAAATGCCTAAAAGACTTGATGTTGATATTTTAACAGTCTGATTTATCTGAAGCCAATGTGTCAGGTTCCATATGAGTTTAAGGAATAAATGTTCACTTCTGAAATCCGTCAGTATCCAAACATGATAGTACTTAATTATGGTTTCATCTATTAACTATGTTAAGAATAATTAATTAAAATAAACAATTTTATACGATTTGTAAAAAAAAAAAAAAAAAAATCTTAGGTTTTTCTGTTAACTTACCGAGTTCTGAAACCTGTATTTTCATCAATACCACGGTAAAATAAAGAATGCGCATAAGCGTCTCGTATATTCAGCAGTTCACCTATTATAAAGAAAATTCAGAGTCACGTTTTCTCATGAAAACATTTACAAAAGTATTCACCTTAATAAACATTCAACCTTGATGAACACATGGACGTATTTGGGCTAGAAGAGCAGAATCTGTTCTGATGCTATGCTTAATCTTTTCTGCCCTGTCAGTGAAACAGATCTTTTAAGACTGGGAAATTTCTTTTATTTTTGTCCTAATCTAGAGTGCTCGTTTTTGATTGGTTGGTTGTTTGTTTTACGACATATCAACCCTTTTTGGGTTATTTAATGCTGAATCCAAAGATTTTGAAGAAAAGTTTTTTAATAGAATATATTCGTTGTTTTCAAGTCGGTTTCTATTTAACCCATACTTGGGACCCTAACATGTACTACCACTCCGGGTCAGAGTTGATCTTGGAGCAATGGTAATTAAAGGGTGGCTCCACATTCCCCAAAGCTCGCAAGCTGGGGCCTCACCACTGGATATATTTTAAGGTCATATCCAGGACCCGTTTTTGAGGGGGCTGGATTTTTCCTACATAAAAACCCGATCTTGTGTCTAACTTTACCCTTTTAGAAGCAAGGTAAATAGAGACAACGTGTAGGGATAAAATATTTCTATGGTTGATAAATAAACCAAGAAGAAAAACGTGTTGAATGCATTAGGAGTAAATAAACTCCCTTAGAGTTCGATTATCAGCTAACCAATTATTGCCAATTTATCTGAAGAGTTAAGTCCACTTGAACTATCAGTAGTTTTGATGTGAAGGAATGTGATTAAAGCATAGTAATGCTTCATAAACAGCCAATATTATCATTAAATTATAATTTTCAAAGAATCAATTATTAGGTTGGTTGGTTGTTTTACGGCATATCAACCCTTTTCAGTTTATTTAATACCGAATCCAGTGATTTTGAAGAACAATTTTTTTAATAGAATATATTTGTTTTTTTTGCAAGTCAGTTTCTATTTAACCCATAGTTGGGACCCTAACAGGTACTACCACTCCGGGTCAGAGTGGACCTGGGAGCAATGGCAATTAAAGGGTGGCTCCACACTCCCCAAATCCCGCAAGCTGGGGCCTCGCCACTGGATATAGTTTAAGGTCATATCCAGGACCATCAATTATTAGGAGAAATAACTTCTTGCTTCCATTAAATAGCGTGCATAGAGGGGTGGTGATCACAGGCATCCAATCATATTCAAACCATCTTCCATTCTTATATGATTTTTTAGTACTAGGACTAATACTTGAATTTTTGGGGGACATCACCATATTCTTGCATGCCATTGCACATCAGTTAAAACAATTTGTCAGGCGGTTTGATCATCTATATTTAATATTAGAATAATTTTTTTAAATTGATATTTTAAAAGAAATGTCTTTGTTTCCATGGTAAAACATAGTAACAATATTAAGAGTTTTTATCAATTCATCTCTTAAGATGAAAAGCAATTGAGCATAAAGCTTAACAGATTATCAGGTCAATGATGAATATATTGAAAAAATTTTTTAATGATTAGAATGAACAAAATTTGATTACTCATGAGAATAGTTTAAAACAAATGTTTGTTGTGATTGAATTTGATGACCATGTTGTAGTCTTCGGGGAAGCAATTCCATGGTAAAACAATGTCTACTGTAAAATATTCATTTGAAACATACTCTTTTTTTACGAATAGATGGAAAATGGAGGTTTATACCTTTCCCTATTAGTGCATAAGTGAATCCAGTAGATTTGACAGGATTTGAGTGCAGCTTCTCTAATGCCTTAGTTCAGATCTTCCTCCTCCTACTCCAAGGCTCTAAGTTACCAACCAATAGAGGCTCAAAGAATTAGATGACTCTTTGTAGCATCAATCAAATGTCAGTAACCAGCTTGCATCAACGACTGAGTCTACACCCACTACTGTAGCAACGTCTTTGCTTGTTTGGTATTGCTGCTTGTCATTAAACAGAACAGATCTGAAACATACTTCCACTATCCAATCGACACAAATGTATTCTGGACAGTTGGAAACCTGAGCAACTATCGTCATTCATCAATGCAACAAGGATTGGCTTGCCATCTCAGCACTGCTTGCACATGACTGGTATGCGTGGGTTGTGATGATCAGAGAGGTTGTGAGTGAAGGTGGATGTCACACCAAGAACAAGAACCTTAATCCATGACAGTCATCATCATGCCAATTTCTTAATCCCAGTAAAAATAGTGAAGCAGGTCTTCAAGTAATTTTTGTCTTTTTTTTTTTTTAAAAAACAATTTCAGTCGATTATTCACAATACGGAAACTTGAATGAGGTCATAAATGAAGTTTGTATTAGCAATATTTAAGTGGTACTTTAGCTTTACATTCAATACCAGTGTGTCCATATCGTAAAAAAAATGACATCTTATTTCTATCCCCTTACCTACAAATGTTATAATTAAAGTAACTTAGAAAAGTTGTCTTATTCACAAACAATGCTATTACTTCAAGTTAGCTGAAGTTTAATATGTTGCATAGCAATATAAACACTTTGCCACTACAAATTACAGCTACATATTTAAACAGATTATTTACTCTCCTTGTACAAAAATATTTGGAAATAAAACTAAACTTGTTTCTTTTACAAATGTTGGTTCTCAACTTAGAATTTTATATATAAATTCACTTTGAAAAAAAAACAAAAACAAAAAAAAAACCCCAGTTGTCTTGTTTATATTACAAACAATACTAATACTTCAGTCAGCTACTGCTGATGATTGTATTTGTATATACAAAATTGCTTTGGCATTGATTACCTGAAAACTGCTCAAATACGTGAAACTAAGCGAGTACCCTCCATCAGACAGCTGTCATACCCTGAATGCACTGTTTTCATGGACTTAGATTCATCAAAGCTCTGACATTTAACAACTGACTTTATAAAGACAATTATTAAGCATCTCACTACGAACAACCTTGAGTATTTTTCTGCTCTCCATGTGTCAAAGATATGTAAAGTAACTTCTAACTATTGCATTATACGTGCACTTTTGAGGAAGTGTAGTGCCTAATTGCACTGCACATAATGAAATTATTAATCTGTGTTCAGCAAATCTGTTCATGAACAAGAATTTTCCAGATTTGATGACGGAGTTGAACTGAGAGACATTGAACAGGTCTCGAAAGTTAACATTTGCTAATAAGTGGAAAACAAATCTACATAGTATTTCTGTTAATATTTGGCTTACGTACCTGTTGTTGCCACATGGCCAGCAATGCCTTGCCTTCGAGGAAATCGTATCTCTGATTGAGGCTGCAAAACATACAATTATCAGAAAATATTTTGTGGAAATTTTAATAGTAAAAAAAGTGCATATATTGTTATAGGTTTGATTAAAAGGGATACATCGGCAACACAAAAAAATAAAATAAAAACAATCGGTATCTTTTCGTCTGTTTATCTATTATAAATATATTGCCACCCTATTCAATTCAATGTATAGAATTTGGACCCACCACAAAATACTTTTTTATGGATATTATAAACTCGTTTGTTTAAAAAGAAAAGTAAACAAGAGTACAAGAGATTTTCTTGCATGCGGATTAGCTATTTTATATTTAATGCTAACTGGCTTTACCGGCTTGTTGTGACTTCGCAAATTTCGCTACTTGTAATACTTGAAACAATTTAAAATAATAAACATTTTTCTCATAACTTTGTCGTAAACACGAAACAAAATCTTTCTCGCTTATTCATAAAGCGAAACCTTAACATTTTGGTACTTTTTGTATACATTTATCTTAAAGACGAAATAAATATAAAAAAGAAATCAATCTTTAAAATGCAACTGTAAATAAAAAAGGAAATCTACGAGGCTCATTCCAAAAATAAAGCTAACTAAAGTTGAATTACAAAAGCAGGAGTGGTGCCATAAAAACGAGCGATCTTTGTGCTCCCGAATTTATTTTTATGGATAGTAATCACCATTCTCGATACATTATTGCCAGGAATTCAATAAGGCATTCGTTTCTGACATGTTCATGAGGGGTTGCTTTTTTTAGTCTCCCATCATCAAAATCTGCAACAGAGATGAAACTTTCAGGTCATGAATGCATAAGTTCAGTCATTACAATTCAATCCTTCTGATCCATCGAGACGGAATAAAACAGAGGAGGCATTACTTCTGGAACACCCTTCGTATTTGCCTTTTCACTTGCAATTTAGAAATGGATCGCGACTTGATATTTGTTTTGGAAATAAAACAATATTGTAAAACAGAGTTGTTATATTAACATCAAAACAATGAGTGAATTAAAAAAAAAAAAAAAATTAAGCGTCCTTTTTAAAACTTTTTTAGTTTTTGTTTAATTAGTTAACCTCTGTGACCGATCTCACATATACATCAGCAGTATATAAAAACGATGGGGCATCGATTGGATAAAGTTGAATTAACTTGAAATAGTTCGTTTTTACTTTACTGTTAGCACAAGAAAGGCTGAATTTATGCATTTATTCATCTAATATATAAAATAGAGCCAGTCTCATTTTTTTGTCAGCCTTTTTTTTTTTTTCCCCAAAACAGAACATTTAATTAAATTTACTTTTATATAAAGATTTGGTCTCTTCAATGTTTTTAAAAATACTTAATTCTCATCGATTTATTGTTTTAGACAAGTAGAATCAACAGAATAAAATAAAGGTAGAAAAGGGAAGAGGGATTTTGAAGAGAAAGAAGTTTGTTGAATTTCAAACATTAGATTATTATTGATATTTTGGCTATAATCAAAATATAGTATCTGTTCTGATACTACACTTAAACCATTCTGCCCACGGTCAGTGAAGGAAAAAACCATCTAAACTGGGGTAATGTTTATTTTTGCAACAATCTAGGAGTTCTTTTTTGGGAAGTTGGATTTTCCATAACATCAAAACCCGACCTTTTATTAATATGTATTTTAAGTATGAGCTTCACATGAAACACATTTGAAAAACAAATAACCTTGTTTCAAGAATAAAAGCAATTCTTAAGTAACTGTTTAAAGAGATTAAAAAAAATATCTTATTAATTTTGGAATAAAATCTTTAAAAGATACACATATAAAGTAACTCAGAGGACAAAAATGAATTCATATATTAAAGAAGAAACGTCACATGAAGCATATTTATTTAAAAAAAAAAGTAACTCAATTTTAAGAGGAAAACATTTGTATTGGTATTTTAAAGCAGTAATTTCATATGAAATATTAATTTGAAAAATTTCATAACTGAGCAACAGAAGGATCAAAATGACTCAGTGAGAATGATGCAACTGACTGCAATCATTTACCAGTTTGTTGAAATTAGGTGTCAAGTTGCTTGTACTGATTCTTAACACTGACTGAAGATTTAAGTCTGTGAGAAGTGATCTGTTCTTTGACTTGTTAATTTTCAATATGGAAAAAGTCTGCTCACACATGCAAGTTGAAGCAAATAACACAAACATCTTCCTTGCAAGGTTTTTCAGATTTTTAAACTTTTCTGGGTGCAGAGATGCATAAAATTCGACTAGTGGTTTATTTTTAAAGAGTTGTCGGCTTGCAAATCAATAAGATCTTCCTGTAGTTCTTCGGCAGCTGTTTCAACGTCACATGCAAAAGGTGAGCTGAGCAAATCAAACTGTCCTTCAATTGCCTTGAAATCAGCAAATCTTCTGATAAATTCCTCTTTTAGAGCCATCAAGTGGGAACTGTATTTGTCTGCTAATGTTTGTAACAGCTCGTGTTTTCAACAGAGGAAAATGAACAAAGTTTTGCTCTTTAATCTGCTTGGCAAAAAGTTTAAGTTTCAATTGAAACGCTTTCACTTCCACATACAATTCATGAGCAAATACACTTTTGCGTTGTAGTTTTGTACTTAACTCACTCAGCTTTTGCAATATGTCTACAGCAAATGCAAAATCACAAACCCATTTGTCACACTCCATTTCTTTTAAAAAGTCACAAGGAATTTCTTTCATATTAAGAAACATGACAACCTCTGCTTTAACGTCCCATATTCTCTTCAATACTTTCCCCACACTTAACCATCGGATATTTGTGTGATACAGCACATCAGTAAAATATGCCTCGATATCTTACAAGAAACATTGGAACTGCCTGTGTTTCAGTCCCCGTGCTCTTAAGTTCAGTGCACGCACTACTGGATCCATAACATGTTTGAGTTTCAAAGATGATTTACAGAGGCTTTCTTGATGTATGGTGCAGTAAAAAGACAACACTGTGCGATGGAAAATCTTTGATTTTTTTTATTCATCAAGGTCACAAGGCCACAGTGTTTGCCTCTGAGTGAAGGGGCGCCATCAGTTGTAATACTTGTCAGTTTATCCAGGCTTAACCTAGACCTGATTAGACTGCTAATGATACTCTTGTATAAATCTTTTCCAGTAGCTGTGTCTTTGAGAGACTCCATGGATAGCAATTCTTCTGTAATTCCAAAGTTTTTGTCAATTCAGAAATGGATAAGCATCGGAAATTTCACGAAAATCTGACCATTAGTTGATTTTTGCTAGATTTGTTAAACGGATATGTTTTCAATGCTTACTACGGGGGAACGTTATTTTAAAGCGCCAATTATGTAAACACGATTTTCGTCTTGCAATTTCATTATTTTCGTACAATGAAATTCTTTTTTTAATTATTACTAGTTTATTTTGCCGTTCTTTAAATGGTACAAAAGTTATATTAATAATATTAACTTAAAATAAAGTTACATCGTGTTACATATAGGGGGGGGTAATTCTGTGGTGAATTTTGGAGGTGCCTACGGAACTTCTAATTTCGTTCCAGTGGTAAAAATAATTTTCTAATTAAACATGTGACCAAGAAATCGTACGAAAATAAGAAAATGAATATCAATCAATGTTTGAATTTATTCACAGATAACTAAAAAACAATGTTTTGAATAAACAACTATTGTGATTTTATTTTAAGAAACGAGAATTATAAACGACAAATTATATAGGAAACAAATATTTTTGGGTTTGTATTACTGTACAGATTCGAAAAAGTTGTCAAAAAACAAATATATAACAAATGTTATCAAAGGCAAGGTAAGTTACTTCTCTACCGAACTGGATATGTTTTTAGTGTTTTTATTTAATGTAACATGTTTATTCAGCTCGAAAAACAGTGTTTACCGATGTAATGGAAAATTAAAAATGGCGCCCGATTCTCTCTTTGACACGGTAAGTTTGGGAAAAGGAGTTAAAAATAAAAAACTAAACAAAATACTGTTAAAAACCCACGGTGTCAAAGAGAGAGTCGGGCGCCATTTTTAATTTTCCAATACATCGGTAAACACTGTTTTTCGAGCTGAATAAGCATGTTACATTAAATAAAAACACTAAAAACATATCCAGTTAGGTGGTAAAGTAACTTATCGTGTCTTTGATAACATTTACTTGTCATATATTTGTTTTTTGACAACTTTTTCGAATCTATGTGTACAGTAATACAAACCCCATTTTTTAAACGAAAAAATAAAATTTGTTTTTAATTTTAACGGGAATAATATTTTTTTATTGTTATTAACATGAAAATGGAATTTATAAATTTATTTTAAATCATTGATATTTGTTAAATTAACGGGAAATGAAGCCATTTTTGATTGGTATTAACATGAAACGATAGAATTTATAAATTTATTTTAAATTATTGGGTTTTTTTATATTTTTTTCGATAAATTTGTTTTTTTCTATTAAAATTGACTTATTTCACGCATTCGTAGTTTTTAACAAAAAATCAGTAAACCAGGACGAAATTAGAAGTTCTATTCCATTTTTGTGACAACCAAAAAACATAGCGTGCTTATCCATATTTACCATAATGTTGATACAATTTAAGAAAATATTAAAAAAAAGAAGTAAAATGAGGACTTCAAAATATAGTTATCGAAAACATAAAAAAGATTGGAAACCGCATGAAACAAATCGAAGATTCGATTGGTATTCACACATTTTTGCAATTTTTTTTAAACACCCACAAAATGTTACCTTTTATAAACTTTTTGCATATATTGAATTAATTTTTGGTCATTTATAGAAAAATGGAAAACAAGATTAAAAGTGTTTTTTAATATTTTATAAATCAATTTATTTTAATCAGTAATAAATGTACAAAATTAACTAATATATATATATATATATATATATATATATGTAGGCGTCCTGTAAAATTTTAAATTTTAGATATTATTTCAATCAAGGTATTTTGAACAAGTAAATATTAAACACAATATTTGACAAAACGGGTTAATATTGATTACATTTTTTTTTTTTTTTTTTTTTTTTTTTTAAATATTTTGCTTGAATTTGCATAAAACCCTTTTATTGATATTCTAAAAAGTTTCACTTACGAAATTACATAATGGGAATTTAAATTTACTAAATTTTTGTAACAAATTATCATAATTACAGATGTAAACAAAATAATTAGTCAATATTTTAGCTTACTAAAACGCTTGGCAATGAATTTATCAGATGTTCTTTCTTTGGAAATTCTAAATATCATGAAAATTTCAGTGTCTTTTAGGAGTAACGGAGATAGGAGAGAGAGTTCGCTAAGTCTTGACCGGTCGGTCGGCTGTACCCCAGACTACAAGCGCCAGATTTTATGGTCCCCACAATATTTTTAGTACATCAAAATAATTTATTGCCTGTTTTCGGCCAGGCAAAAGTTTCGGTATAACAAATCAAAAAGGATCCAAAGCTACGCCTGGCAGTCTAGCTGGGAACCAAGTGTAAACCTACCAGTCCCCATAAAACAGTCATTCTTTAATGTGTAATTGGTAAGGTTTCTCAGTTTTCTTTTAATTTGTTTTTCTTTCTTCAGAAATTTAGTTAGATTGTTAACAAGGTATTTTTTCATCTCCAAATTTTCATTTTTTGCAAGGATCTGCCCGTACTTGTGTCCGGCAGTCCGCACAGCTATGAGAAAACCACAATTCAATATTTAGTACTTGGAGGGCCCCCCCCCCGCATGAATTCCTTTGGCGGCCGCATGCGGCCCGCGAGCCGTAGTTTGCCCACCCCTACATTAGAATGTTATACAACTGGAGTACATAAACTTATTTATGAATGACAAAATGTTAATTCTAATTGCTTTTATTTCAATCAACATACTTGATTTATAAGCATTTTAAGTTAGAGGTAAAAACATTTTCTTACCAACCTAATTTGAAAACGCAGACGTTTGAACAAATAAATGAAGGTCTTTATATTATATAAATAACGCTAGGCAGCAGTTTTTTACTTTTTGAATGTTGTCTAGATTTCTACAACTGATTTTGAATATTTATTTTTTTTTTTTTTTTGCATTGCTGTATCAAGAAATTGCGTTTGTTTCTCTCCATCAGGTCAGGTTTTTGTGTTAAGTTAATTTGAATAAAAGTCAGATCTTGTGACAAAATCAATTACATTTTTGTGGAATTATCAGCTGATTTTTGTCAACACATATCCTAAATCTTTTTAAGAGAAAAAAATTTGATTAACTGAAAGCAATATCGATTACTGTAAACTGATGGTGAACATTGATAAAGATAAGTATATGTAAATTGCATGCTGTTTCACCATTTTTCAAACTTCATAGCTTAAACTTGTGCTTCTTCGAACTCCTGGAATGCTCGGTGGCAGAGGGATCTCTTTTCAGATTCCAACAGAAGTCAGCCATCATGACTGCACTCTAGTGACCCCGATTCCTAGTCTATCTCTTTCAAGTCCTGATAGAATCGCCCCTATGTTCCTTACTCATTGAACCAGGAAACCGGTCCATATGTGAAACTAGATAGTGAAAGCAGTCAGCATGTTGTTGGCAAGTTCTGCATAGTTTCTGGTCTTATTGTTGCCAAGAAAGTTCTTCATAATCAGAAGAAATGCCTTCCACCCTCACAGTTCCACTTCGTTTGAGTTTTCGAACTCTGGATCTCTGATGAGCTGCCAGATCCTAAGACCATAAAAAATGCCAGCTTTCAAAATCTCCATGGTCATTCTTTGAAAAACCTGGCACAAGTAAGTGAAGCAGTAACCATCTTTGTCCAGAGCCTTGGTGAACTGTTTGATTAAGCTGAGCTTGATGTGCAGCAGTGAGAAAAGGATTCTGCCTCTGTCCAGGCAAGACACCAATTTTTCCAGCCAGTCCTTCTTCGTGTATGATGAACACCAATTTTTTTTTTTTTTTTTTTTTTAAAGATTTCAAGGTTTTATGACTTCAAATTGATCCCTTTTCCACATAATTAACCAGAAATATCTGAGCTGAATACTTCTTGTCATTAAAATAATCATTTCCAATCAAAATTATTTGACATGGCATTTTTACCCTCATCAACTACACATGCGTACACGTGAACAAAAACAAGAAACATGTGGCTACAGCTCAACAACTTGACTTGTTTGAGCAAAACTAATGTGATTTTTGTATTCAGTGCGTCAGATTCGTTCTAAATCGTCTGAAAAAAAAAAAAAAAAAAATGTTGTTGACCAGTGTAATCATGTGACCCCCTCAAAATAAATGCCCGACTTGTCCACCAAGTTACAGCCATGAATATCTAACAGCCTTTGTTTTATTACCAATCAATGGTATGCTTCAAATTCGCACCCTCGCATTGATCAATACTGAGCACTATCTAGTGTTTAAGAACATTGTAAAACCCTGAATAGACAAAGGTTTTGGACCATAATTTTAACAAGATGGATCAAATTTAATCACTTCAAATGACTTATTAGAATAGTTGTAAGGACACTTCAGCAATCGTCTCATCAGGAGGAAGTGTGATCTTGAATGAGCTTCACACTGACAGGACCCCAGAGTTTTATTTGTGGGGTTATCCTAAAGATAGTATCTATCAAAACAGTCTCTGAACTATTCATGAATTGAAGAGGGCTATCACAGCTTATAGAGGGTGTATTAAGTAGATTTTTCTTTTGGTGGTGGGGGTAAGGAGAATAGAGGTTACCCTGCAGAAAGTTTTATAAATGATAAAGTAATGTATAGATAAAATATAACATTTAAGATCTAAATATTCATCTCCTAATAATCCAGAAGCATCAAAAGAAGAGTGTCCGATGTAGTTGAAGAAAGGGGAGGTGATATGAACTTACTTCGGTATTATCAGTAGTAATTCCATCAAATACTTTGGCTACCAACTCGTCCGTTTCGGTATCAATCAAAAACACTGAACATCTGTGAATGATAAAAGCAATGCAAGTTAAAAGTTCAGCAAATAAAAAATAAAATATAATAAAAAAATAGAAAAAAAAGAAACAGAAGGCAAATATCACATATACAGGATGTAAAGGTCTCTAAAAAATCATAAGATGTACGAGATTGCATTCAAGTTAAAGGCAGTAACAAATCAAGTAAAAGGAAATATTTTTGCACATTAATATCTATAATAATTTTAAGGCAATTTTATGGTTGTACGTATGCAATAACCTGCTACACCTTTTATGAAATTGAGATCGTCAGATTTCTAAAAATGCCATGAAAGTCATTTTAAAAATTTAATCTGGCATCAGTGTTCCGTTTAACATGAAACTATCTAAATTACACCTTCGTCTTCAGGCTAGGATTCAAATTAAGTATTTGTTTTGTTCAAAGATGATACATTAATATCGTAGGAAGGGGGAGGGTTCTGCATTCCCGCAGAGCGTCCATAGAATAGAAATATGTGACAAAATCCTACAAGAGTTTTGCAGACCAAATATATTCTGAAACTTCTTTAATTAGAGTACTTAGATAAGTAGGTTTCAATAAAATCTTAGTAAACAAGTAAATTTCAAATTAAATAAAAAAAAATGCCACTTTCGTCCATTTTTATGACAAAATAATGCAATTTGGTGACAATTTTCACTTGAATTAATCAAACAGTGAGAAAATTTTAACAACTAATTCATGATCTCAAGCTAATATTTTTTTGTAGCAACTATGTGCACGCCAGGACCTGTTTCTGGTTAAGAATTTCATTTTGATATAAGCTCTAAAAAGATAACTATTTTCTTAAAATTATAATTTAAATAAAAATAATAAAAAACAGATTCAAACATAATGAGAAACGTTTTTATTCCAAATATATCAGTTTTGCTCGGAGATCAACATTGATTTTCGATGCATGGAGAGACAGACACCTGACATCTTTGCTTTAGACGGAGATTAAACAAATAAAGATAATTTGTCATTCTTACCTTTCTGCACAAGTGAGGTTTCTCGCTTGCGTCATGATTTCATGTAATAGTTTTGTTAGATCGTCTGAAAAGAAAAGATTTTAAAAGTTAAATTTAATTTTAGGTTGGTAAGAAGTTTTTTTCTTTTACATTATAGTTTGCGGTTTTACTAAATATGTACGATGAAATTATTCCCGATCATTGTACGACTGACTGCTCCCATTGTTTGTCACATAGAAATAACGTGTAAAGTTGCTTGAATCAGCAGCAGGTGAAACGGACAATTAGTTGTTCCAGGTTTTGATCGTACACGGATTTAGTATATCGCTTGTGTAAGAGGGAATATTTAATAAAAATCATGAGTTTTCTTTATAGGTACAGACTTAAACAAGATATTTGCCAAAAATCTCTCAAAAGTTCTAATTAATTTTGTTTATTACAACATTGTTTTACAATATTCTACGCTGACAGACCCAGTTGATTGCTTGCGTCAAAGTTGCTTTAATCAGCAGCAGTGGCAATTTAGACGTACGATGATCATACATCATTTTTAGTCGTACATATTTCGTAAAACTCCATAGTTTGCATATGTTTATATTTGATAACGATCATCAAGTTATCAATATCACCACTCAATAATATGTAGTCTCACCTTGGTGATCGTTTCATCAGTAGATGTGAACCTTAATGGGTTTCAGACTTACTAAACCGGACCCAGATTTTTATTTGAGGTGATGTCAAATACCCTTTTAAAAATATCCTGATATCATTCCTGAAATGAAAGCCATTGCAGCCAATATCAGGGCAGTGCCACAAAAGGGGTGTGTCAGAATTATTGATAGTTTTGTACATTTTATACAGGTATGCTTATCATCGAGTGGCAATTGTGGGTTCTTATATTTCACTGGAGTATGAGTATGATCGAACAATACATTTCGTAGGATTTGAACTTTCTGTAACCAATTCCAAAGTTTTTGATGGTATCAGTTAAGTTTATTAGGAAGTAAGCTGTAAAATAAAAACGATTATATATATATATATATAGCAAGAAAAAAAAAAAAGCAACTTACCCAAATGAGTAAACAAATTTCGAGCAACTTCTAGCAGTGACTAAAAGTGAAAAAGAATATTTTATAGAAAATGATGAAAAAAAAAATCTTTAAAGTGTATAAAAGTAAATTTTAAAGTTTCGGTAATATGCAGATAAAGCATATAGAGTAAACATAAATATAAAAAAAATATTTCATATAGTTCAGGTTGATTCGTACAGAAATTTTTTTATTCAAATGATTCAAGACAAGCTGTCTGCATCAGCAAATTTCAAATCCATCTTTAGCACTGAAAAACATTGTGTAGAATTTCCAGGGTTATATTCAGCATTGCTGAATGTATGCACTCTTAAGTACGAATACCTTTTATTGTTTGTTTGTGATAAACAAATGTGGTGTGAGAAGGGATAAGAGAGCACGAAATTGTTGGATGTTAACCATCAAACTGATCTCAAAGTTCATATGACTTTTTTAAGAACCATAGCAGTAAACAGTAAATTTGTCTGAATTTCGCTTATGCTATTAATGTAGCCATTCTCTCTCTTCCATCCATTTTATTGTTTAAGTGACGGATATATATCCATCTATAGATTACAATAGAAAAATACGAGCATGAAAAGTAATATGGTTAAGCTTAAATATGGAAAAGAAAAGGACAAGATATTCTAGTAAAAAATATAAATTTATAACTTAAAATATTGTAGCATTAAGAATTGATTATATAATGTTAAATTGAATTTAAAAAAATATTCTTAATTACTTTTCATGCTCGCATTTTTCTATTGTAACCCATGATTTTTCCAGACTTCCAGTAAATGCACTTGTTCTTTGTTTAATTTCAGTCTTATTTTTTTGCCCCCATAAACATAACATACACATATGTAAAACATTGTACAGCATTTGTCTGCTTTCATTCTCACTGCTTCAGTTGCGATTTCTCTTTTCGCAACAGCGTTGAATTAGTACCAACACTAGTTGCTGAAGCGACGTGGTTGCTATGGAAATCAGTCATAGAAAACGTCGCTCACCTCTTTACGAATTTTTACGATTTTGAACACCAGCAAATTTATCATAACTTTTGTTTTACTAAACGAAATTTGAAAACATTTTTCATAACATAGCTAGAAGGTGATCTATAAACTGTAATAATTGTTTGAAATTTGGTCAAAACATGAGCAGTGAAGCTTTAAAGCAGTTCTAAATGACTAACACATCCACTTAACCATATATTCAAACACGGTAGTGTTTGAATGATAATTATTGCAAACCAGGTGCTATTTTTGGTGCCCTAGACCATATTCAAAACTTGGCCCAGAAATTCAGAGGGACGTACATTTTATAACAGATATAAAAATACGAGAAACAAATGTTCTGAAATCATGAAATTCTCATAGGTTTAAATGTAATTTATTATTAACTGAAGCAACCGTCTACAATGAGTTTCTTAAATTTCCTTAATTTTGAAGTCGGTTTAGAAAAGTCCTCCAATCATCAGGGTCAGATTTTGAATATCTGCAAGATAAATTCTGCACATTGAAAACAGTGATGGTATGTATTATTTGTTAACTCCAGTTTCTTTTTAGTCATTTAGGCATTTTCACCATTATATTGAACCATGAATTAAACCTAGAAATTTTAAATATGACGTCTACCTCCACCCAAAATAAAAATCCAGCATCCATATACTCTTGCCATCTTTTTGTGTCCCTCTAAAGATGAACGCTTATATATAAAGGTATTAAATCAACAGTTAAGTCTCATTTTTTTTTGTAGATGAGGATTAACAATTTATATTTTGATTATTCAAATTATTAATTTTGTAGATGAGGATTGATAATTTATATTTTGATTATTCAAATTATTAATTTTGGCTGTTATTTTCAAAATGTTTAGACCTGTGTAAGCACCGACTTCATGGACTCGTGACATAATGGATAAAGGCATTGATTGACGATCATTTCTAAGTGACAATCTTCTGGGTGTTTAAGGTTCTATCCTTACTACAGGTGATAAAATAATTACTTATCTGTAACTGGTCATGGCTGATAATTACAGAATATAAACTATTTATCCCTGTAGATTAAATAAAGGGTTCAGTTCCAAATTCCGTATAGGTTCCTGAATTTGACAAACATTTCCTAGTTCGAAAATATACATGCAAAGAAAGTTACATTGGGTGAAATATTGTGAATATAGTAACCAATATGGGAATTATCCAAACAATGCGAAAGTAACAATGTTAAGTGAAAAATGCGTATTTAAGAACCTAAACAAGAAAAAAAACTATCCAATCCACATGGTTAACCCCTTCTATTAGAAACGAACCGTATACAGTCCCTTCTTATACAACAACACTTGTAGCATAGAATTCTTTCATCAAATCAGTCGTTTGTTTCTTTCACATACGAGTAACAGACTCATTATATAGCAACATCCTCAGCAGTCAGAGATGCTGTTCCGTTATTTTTTATTCTCTTAGTGGCAGAAATAATAAAAACAATGTAAAAACAAACTAACAAATAACTCCATTAATTGCTCTTATGCATGAGGTATGAGGGTATGGATAATACCCAATGGAGCTGAACCTGTGTTGCAATGGGGAAAAAGGTGGCTGGTTTATTTTAATGCATCTAAAACTAAGCTTCTCTCTTTTCATCATCATTGCTCTGACCCCCATTTGGCCCTAATTGAAATGAATAGCTATCATTTTGGATAAGCATCACGTTTTGGCAAGCTTCTGAGACTGACCTTCACTTCTAATCAGAAATGGAGCACATCAAATTTGTTGCCAAGATCACTGGAAAAATGCTTGGATCATTGTACCACTCCAGTAGGTAACTCACTGCTAAAGCAATTCTCTATCCGTATAAAAGCTAAATAGGTCCTAAAACGGAATACTGTTGCTACATCTTAATAGAAACTGCTCGATATGCCCTATCTTGCTTTGATAGAGTTCAAAACAATAGGTGATGCTCTTTTCTCTTTCATGCAACCTCTTTTCCACAGAAGAGACGCTGTGAGCCTGTTTCTTTATCATTATTTTCATGGCAAGTGCTCATCTGACCTTCAATCTATGGTTTTCCCCTTGCTAAACTTTCATAATAAACACTCGATTAGCTACATCCATTATCAACAATTTTCCCTACCCTCTATCTCTGCCCAATTCTAAATGTACATTCCATGAACAAAGTTTCTTTCCTAGAACTGCCCGCATGTGGAACACTGTTCCACTAGCCTGCCTCCCAGCTGATTACAATATGGTAACCTTCAAGTCCAATGTAAGCAAGTTCTTGTTGAGCCATCCCCTTAAAATAATCCAAATTCTACCCAATCTACACCATTTAAAATTACTAAACTACCACCTTACATTCATTGATTCTTATCCTAAAGTGGCCTCCAAGTCTTGATAAGTGGTGACTCCCTTGTAAAAAAAATAAAAAAACACTCCTGCTTTGCACAGTTTCAAGTAACTCTTGAGTAATGTGTAGTTCCTAAGATTACCATATAGGGGATATAGAGTTCCTCAGTCGTAAGGAAAGCTGTTAAAATAAAAATAAAAAAAAGAGAATCCCTTGAAGGATAATCTTCTAATGACGATGTCACAAACAGAACACCTGCATCTAATTTGTCATGAGCCAGCATGGAAACAGTAAAGTTTAGAAAACTATCATGAGGATGCCGATGTCGGTATGTAATCTGGTCTAATTCTGTTGAGTTGATTTACTTAATGTAATTTACAACAAGTACATTAAGGTGAAGTACATCCTATCTCCCCCTCCCCCGTATTCTATCAGGGAACTTTGACTCACGTTGTCAAGCAGAGATAAGAATTTTACGGATAGGACCACTTATAAAGATGTATTGTTCTATGATAGAAGTGGCAAGCAAATTTGATAACTCATAATTATCTCCCTTTTATTAACTCTTTAACAGTGGCGTATCTAGGGTATGGCAGGCATGGCCCGTGCCATGGGCGCCACTCTGGTATGGGCGCAAAAATTGCTTGACAAAAATTAAAATTAGTAGTTAGTTATATCTAAGGTATAAATTATTAAGGGGCGCATATTCAAACTTTGCCATGGGCGCCATTTTACATAGGTACGCCCGTGCTCTTTAATACCTAATTTTTCTGAAGCAGAAACGATTTAGCTTTTTTGCTACATACTACTGGTACACGTCCGTCTAACACTTTTGTTTTTACCTTCCAATAGAAGTTGCTATTCCTCTGCTTAATTCTCCAATTTTTATTTTATTTTATTTTTACACACCCAACATTATATCTATACAAACAAATGTACAAAACAAAAATTATTGAATTTGGGACATACATTTTTTTTTTCAAGAAAAGTTACTTACTTTAGTTTGATCTTTGAGTTTTCTTTCATTTTGATAAGCCAAAGTACTCGTGAGGACTGTAGCAGTATATTTAAAACAATGTTCGATGCAGTGTACATCATCAGCGTCAAAACTGAAAAAGACAATATTAGTGATTTTCAAGAACACACGATTTTTACATTCTTAAAACAGTAAGGAAACAAACTTACAAAGTTTTTTTTTAATCTATATATCCTTTGAATCATTTGTAAAAAGATATCTTTAAACAAGTTTTCAATTAATGCTTTCTGGCATATAACGAAAAATAAACAAAAATACTTTTTTTTATTGTCTTTGTAAAAACATCTTTTAATGTATTTTAATGTGCCTATGTAGATATACAAGAAGTTTTTTGTGGATATATACTTTACATAAGTTATAAGAGGTATGTACAGATGTTTATATATTTGTACATACAGGATTTACTCCTGAACTAATTATTAACACATGGATTTGGATATACAGCTACTAGACTTAAAGAGGAGTAATGTGGGCTATATTTAGTTTAAGTTTTATCCTAAGAGGTAAAAAGAAGGGCCAGGAGCTCTTCATAACAATTCAGATATCTGATTTTTTGAAAATTTAACAATAGGTATTAAACATCAATTAATAAATATTCACAAATTTCAATTACTTTTGAGTATTTAAAAGGATTTCTATTAGGTATGATATGGATTCAACTTCCCATTTAAAAATATAAATGGACAAATAAATGCAAAATTATGATAATGCTTTGATTTTAAAATGTTATTCTATTTTGTATGAACTCCCCAAAAGTATAGAATAGCATCATTAATATTGGTGGAGTCATTAAATAGGTCACGTTCATAGTGAAGAACTCTGTACGGTCCATTCGTTTTGTATTCTTCCAGAGACAGAAAAAGGCTGTTTAAATTCATTACTAGTTTCCACTCACCCTGATTCATCCATTTTGTTGACCAGACATACTAATGCAATAAGGCTATCATCAGCTTTACTCATCACCGGGACACACAAAAATGTTTTTATATTGATGTTTAACAACTTTTCTAATTCCTTCATGTTGTTCTGTAGAAAAAAAAAAAAAAAAAAATGAAAAGATCAAATAACAAAAGTACTTAAAACAATTTAAAATAAAATCATAAGTAAATTATACAAAGAACATTTGAAAATGTTAAATTGATATTTCTCATCGTTTTACTACATAACTTGTTTTAGCTAAAAAAGAAAAAAAAATCAGACATCAAGAAAATAACAGATTTACATACCTATACAGAGTGCTTAAAAATCGATTTCCTTAGATTAAATTAAAGAAAGTCTATTTTAAGGCTTTTTAACTAATAGTTTTTGTCTTACAAAATCAATATGTGATTTTGATTAGCCAGTTTATAACAGGAATTATTAGTTGCTGTTCTCAAAAGTAAAAACTGAAATTCCAATCAATTTCATAAATTACATACTATATTTTGTCCGATATTTCCTTTAGTAAGCCACACCTCGATATTATATATATATATATATATATATATATATTAGTAAAACTGTTCATGAGCCAATGAAATTGCTGCTTTTGTTACAACCTTCCATTTACATTAATACTTCATTATGGTGATTTATACATTCAGTATTATAAATTAGGGCAGAGTGATTGGAGTGCATGCATAATAGGTTATTAAGTTAGTCTTAGACCTATATAATCTACAGCCTCTGCCTCCTAACTGCTTGGATGCTATTTTCCCGTGATCCCCTCCATGGCTTTACAGGATGCATGCAAGTGACCGAATGGCTGACAGTATAATCAGGCCCCATTCCCCTGCTGCCTCATAGAGTTTGCCTATTTAGGCAAAGGCTAGATGAAGGGAACTCCAATACAAAACCAGACCAGTCGGTCTGGCTGTAAGGTGAGACTTGTTTCAAGGTCATCAGTAGACTGATGCAACCCCGCACTAGAATCCTGCAGGAAGAAAGTGCGTGGGTTTCACTCTGGAAAATTGTTGTCCACCGTAAACAAAGTTACGCCAATGGCTTTTTCAGTCAAATACTGCTACCTCTATCTTTTCCTTTCCTTATACAAAAGACCAATGCGAATGGGATAAGGGTGGTGGGAGTAGGCTTAGTATAATTGGAAGCTCTTATCCTAGACCTGCACGCTGGTGGCAGGTGTGTGATGACTGCTTCTCCTGTGATCTGTGACCACACAGGAACTCTATCCTGCCCCTGCAACTGAGGCCTTTTCAGGAGCACTGCTGCTCACCCCAACTGGAGAAGGCTCTATAAAAGGTGGGCTAAAACTCGGTGGTCATACCTTAGTCATTGGGTTGCTGCGCCCAGTGATGCATCGTAAGTGCAGCTGTAAAACAAATAAGGTTTGTAAGTTGCACCTCAAAGTAGGCACTTGGAACATGTGCACTCTCATGGATGCAAGAGACACTAACTGCCCAGACAAAAGAACAGTTCTCATCTCAAGAGAACTAGCAAGGTTGATGTGGCAGCTCCCAGCGAGACAAGATTACCTGGTGAAGGTCAGATATCTGAAATTGGGTCAGGATACACCTTCTGGGACGATTATATGTCCAACATAACTGTCCTCAAGAGAGCCAACATCACCAGGATCGAGGCCTTGATAACAAAACACTGACCGAGATGGTCTGGCCATGTGGCTCGCATGGAGGACACTAGACTGCTGAAACAAGTGCTCTTCAGTCAACTAAATGCAGAAAATCGACCCCGAGGCCGCCCGCTACTTAGATTTAAAAACCAGCTGAAGAAATCACTAGGTGGGGTCAATATAGATACAAACACCTTTGGAGCCTCATCGAACACCAGATATGAATGGAGGAACAGAGTCAAAGTGTGTATAAGCAAATTCAAAAGAAAATAAAAGAGCCAATCTAATAAGCAAACGGCAACAAAGGGCTCTTAGAGCCAACCAACCGCAACCATTCCCCAAAATACAATGTAACCAATGCCCCCGACTATTCAGAGCCCAAATTGTTTTTTTCCAGCCATAAAAGGACATATTACGACGATAAGGACTCAAATTCTTACAAAACTCAAAAGCTTTCTCTTCTGCTTCTTTTCTGTATTGAACTTGGGAACTATGATATTCGGACATGAATGCATGCTGATGACAAAGATTATAAATTAACTAGCAGGGAGAGCCAACGTTGCCCAGGAATAGTTATCGATGAAGGTTTCACACTACAATATTTTCAAAATCAGTGAAATCCCCCCTTTTTAAATCAAATTGATTGTCTGCTCTAATTAGGGACCAGTTGTAGCGCACTGAGAGGAAGCTTTGCATGCCTCTCTGCAGTGACACTTCACAATACATTGTTGTATACATTGCACTGTAGAGAACCTACTTTGGATTTTATAAAATTATTTTTATATACATAATGGCTTGAATTAAAGTTTAAAATACTAAAGTCAAGTACCATGGTTCAATTGTACTATAAACAAACATTCATTCCAAATGCGCCCCTGTCATATCAAAGAACCTACAAGGGGCATGCAATAAGTAATGCCCCTAACCTACTTCTAGTTATCTGATCTAGCTGAAATTTTGCATGTGCAATAATTTATACCTCTACGAGTTATGTGGCAAATTACAGCTCTGAACTAAGTGTGGTTTCTGTTTTACAGGTGTTTGAAATGAGTCAGGTGTGAAATGGAGCCTGTTGAATGTCGAGCAGTGATCCGGTTTTTGTATTTGAAAGGATGCACACCACAGGAGACTTTTGATGAAATGAAAGAAACTTATGGTGATAATGCCCCATCACATGACCTTGTAAAATGCTGGCATCGTGAAT
Organism: Euprymna scolopes; assembly: GCF_053919585.1. NCBI lineage: Eukaryota > Metazoa > Mollusca > Cephalopoda > Sepiida > Sepiolidae > Euprymna > Euprymna scolopes. The sequence continues at coordinate 124,707,795 of NC_136484.1, forward strand.
TCAAACATGGCCGGAAGTCTGTGGAAACAGCTCCCAGACCTGGTCGCCCCCCTTCTGAGGCATCTGTCTGTCAAGTTGAGGCTGCCATTTTGGAAGATTGGTGCATTACTATTCGCCAAATAGCCCAAGATGTCAAGATTAGTACAGGGTCTGTGGAAACTATCATTCCTGACCATTTGCATAAGGTGTCTGCCAGATTGATTCCCAGGTTGCTCACACCATTCCAGAAGCGAGAACGCGTAGAGTGCTCGAGGATGAATTTGGAGATGTGCCAAGAAGATGAGTCAAAGTTTTTCAAAAGACTGATTACACAGGATGAAACCTGGGTCCATCATTATGATCCAGAGACTAAAGCCCAGTCAATGCAGTGGAAGCACTTGGACTCACTACCTCCAAAGAAGGCAAGGGTGCAACCCTCTGCTGGCAAGGTCATGCTCACAGTCTTCTGGGACCAGGACAGAGTAGTAATGACAGATTTCCTGGCAAAGGGTACCACAATTACAGGAGCCTATTATGTTTCACTTTTGAGGAAATTAAGGGAAGCTATCAAAATCAAGAGGCGGGGCAAAATCAGCAAAGGTACCCTCCTCCTGCAGGACAATGCTCCGGTCCACAACTCGCATGTCGCCAGATCAGAAGCACGGGTGTGTGGTTATGAAATCCATCCTCATCCCCCCTACTCTCCTGACCTTGCACTCTGACTTTCACCTCTTCCCAGCCATGAAATTGTTTTTGAAAGGAAAGCGTTTCCCAGATGATGATGATTTCTGAAGTCATGTCGTGGTTGGAGGACCAACCTAGGGTGTTTTACAGAAACGGTCTCCAGAGCTGCATCAAACGATGGGAGAAATGCATAACTCTGGGTGGTTCCTATGTAGAGAAAGACTAACAACTGTGCCAAGTTTCGTTGCTCTGCTGCTATAGGAAGTGGGTCAGGGGCATTACTTATTGCACACCCCTCGTACCTATCTAAGAAAACTGCCAGATACAAAGTATATTTGTATGAAATTTTATAAAAATTGACCCAGCCGTTGCAGAGTCTATAGGAAACGAACTCACACACACAGTTCCTTTTATAAAATAGTAGAGATTTTTTGGCTAATTAAATTCAAACACTTATTCTAAATTAGAAGACCTATTTACACATATTTTATTAATTATATTGACCTTTTCTACAATAGAAAATATATTACCCCATAATTTAAAGCTTCCCCATTTCCTGTTATGGTAATAGTTTTGCCTTTCACCCATTTTGTTTATTTTTATGCTAATATGATTTTTTTTAAACTTCTGGTTAACCGCTCAATAGATATAAAAATCCATGTTTTTAATAAGCTTGACTGTTCGTCATTCATAAAAAGTTGTATTATTTACAATTTTCATTGTGAAGTCGACTGTGGAGCATACTGCTCACGGATTAAAAAGGTGAGAATTTGTCAACACGTTCCTAGCAGAATTTGTAATTTCAAATTAAATACAAACCATCCAGGCATTCTCAAGACTGTGGTTCTGCCATAGGGGGACATTTATTGGAAAACGAGTCGTGTGCTAAAGATTACAGGGATGAGGAGTTTTCTAAAATACACTAAACATTACCTAAACATCACCTAAATATATTTTTTCTATCATTGATATTAAAAACCTATATTTTCTATTTAAAAATTCTTAACACAAACTTCTTAATATACTCAGTCATTGATATGCAAGCAATTAAATAAAGGTCAATTAATTTGCATATTCTTTGTAAAAAGGAATTTTAATTACTCATTTTTTTATGGTTTCTTATTAGGTGATTGGTTTCATTTAATTATGCTAAGTTCTATTTATGCACATTTTCTACATTATTTCTTTTTATATATGAAAGTCACCACTTATCAAGGCCCAGAAGCCGATAAGGGTATAATAAAAATTGTGCACAATTGTGTAGTATTTAGGATAAAATAGTTCTAGCAAACTCATATAATATACTCGATAGATGTAGGTTCAATCCACAGCTGGAGAAAGGTGCTTGTCTAGCCACACTGATGAGTTGTGATACAACGAAACAGTACTGTATGTGAATGATTATTAAAGACCTCCTCTTTGGGGAGTACTGCCACAAATGTACTTCCACCAGATGCTTTGTTTGGCTATTAAGCGAAGCTAACTGTCTGTCAACAAACTAGCAATTTGAGCACTGTGAAGCAATGGGCAAGTTCTTGTTTAACAGGCACCTGATAAGAGTCATTTGTGGGCACCGATTCATGGTCTTGTGGGTAGAGCTGCCAACTGTCACCTCGATGATTGTAGGTTCGATCCACGGCTGAGGAAAGAAATATATTTAAAGATGCTGTGCTCTGAGTATTGCAGTTATATTAAACTCAATGGGTGTAATTACCTAGAGCTTTATTTCTCGATGGATTTATTTTGTAAATATCAAATGAATAAAAGGATATCGTTTCCAAAACAATCATACATATAAACATGATTTTGTTATGTTTCCTTATATGAAAACTTAATTGATAATTTCACACACACAAGGGACCTTGCCTGTGTGTGTGCAGAAATTCTCAACCAAACTCCTCTTTGAATTTTTAGTTTTAGCCTTGAAACATATATATATATAAGGTCTTTGAACCCGTGGAACACATTTGATTTAGTTTTTAGCCGAGAAAATAGCTGATAAAGAAAAAACATTGACGATATCCTGATATTCTTTCTGCGTATGTGCTAATTAACAGTTAGAAATTCAACAATTTATTTTTTTCTTTTGGCCGCTTTTGTATACGTATGAATTTAGGTCATATGCTTACAGACCAGACTGGAAAGCTGTAGGTTTTGGTTTCGATTTTAGCTGATGGCAACCAAGTCATATTTTTTTTTTTTTTTTACTTTTGAAATCATTAATATATATTGGGTACAATATAATAACTGATAGAGAACTGGCTCTATAATAAATACGAATTCTGCATGAATTAAAATATATTTCAGTGCATATTATGATGACAACGCTGGGTGGCCTGCAAGTATTTAATATAATTAAATGTATTTTTTACGCTTGCTTGACTGACTGACTGACTATTCCTCACTGCTGGGGATTTTCCCCTTTTTTCTCTCTCCATTTTCTGTTACATCTAATGTCCATTTTCGTATTTAGCCCAATTCTGATAAAATATTTCAATAATTTATGAAGTTCTGTGTTGATTTGATTTTCTTTGTTCATCTGCCTTTTCCTATTTATACTTATTCTACATATACTGAATTGATGACTGAAGGAAATTTTCATCGATTATTTTTTTTCTTTTTGATGGATATAGGTGAAAATTTAGACACTTTAGATTTGTGAAATTTCAACAGTAGTTATTAAACTTTTTTTTGTCTTTACAAATGAGTCAATACTTATCAAAGCCGGAAGGACACTCGAGGATAAGGCTTAATGAATGCAAGTCGTAGTAATCATTAATGGGTAGAAATTCGATTATTTAAGGGGACGGCTCAACAAGAACTTGTTTACATTGGACTTGAAGGCTGCCATATTGTAATCAGCCGGGAAGCAGACTATTGGAACAGTGTTCCACATATAGGCATTTCTAAGAAAGAAGCTTTGCTCATGGAATCTACATTTAGAATTAGGCAGAGATAGAGAGTAGGGAAAATTGTTGATAGGGGATGTAGCTAGTAGAGTGTTTATTGTGAAAGTTTAGCAAGGGAGAAACCATAGATTGGAGCTCAGATGAGCACTTATCATGAAAACGATAGAGCAGAGACAAGCTTGCAACGTTCTGTGGGAAAGAGGTTGCAGGAAAGAGAAAAGGGCATCACCTACTAGGATTTAAGGCCGGTTTTGAACTATCAAGGGAAGATAGGGCGTGCTGAGCAGTTTCTGCCCAGATGTGGCAACAGTACTCCATCCTAGGATGTACTTGGCTCATACAGAGAATTGCATTGGCAGCGAGATACCTACTGGAGCAGTAGAATGATCCAAGCATTTTCCAGTGATTTTGGCAACAGATTTGATGTACACATTCCATTTCAGATTAGGGGTGAAGATCAGTTGCAGAAGCTTGTTAAAGCGTGATGCTTATCCAAAATGAGAGCCATTTATTTCAGTTAGGGTCAGAGCAATGATGATGAAAAGAGAAAAGCTTGGTTTTTGATGCATTAAAATAAACCAGCCAGCCTTTTCCCTATTGCACACATGTTCAAGATCAGAAGAGAGTGAGAATCAGAAAGATCTTGATCATAGCCAGCCTTTGAAGTGTTGCCATAGATGGTAGTGTCGCCTGCATAAATATCTACAAATGATCCAAGAATGTGATTTGGGAGATCATTAATGAAAATAAAGAATTGGGCCCCGGATAAAACACAGATGCCAGCATTGATTTCTACCTATCAATGACTACAGAGAGAAAGGATTTGCAAGATTAATTGAGAGGACATTTCCAGTTATTCCATAGCTGGCAATCTTGTGAAATTGACCTTTATACTATCCCCTATCAAAAGCCTTGAATATGTCAAAGACTATTGCTCTAGAAATCGAGCCCTTATTTAGAGATTCCCTAGTCCTGATATTACAGTTAGTACATCAGCTGTAGATTTAGCAGAGCAGAAACCATATTGCATGTTACTGAGTAGATTATTTTTGCTGAGGTGAATGACCCCTTCTCTATTTATCACAGATTCCAACAACTTACTCATGGCTAGGGCTATGACAACAGAATATTCTTATTGTTTTGACTCTCGAGTATATATCCAACACAGTTAGATTCAGTTAATCAACTGAGGATCACATCACTATATAAAAACATAAGATATTAACGGATACACACTCGAGAGTCAAAACAATGAAAAAAAATATTCTGTTGTCATAGCCCTACTCATGACACACAGGAGACTGATTGGTCTGTACTGAGAGGTAGATGACCACTCCGGAATTTTTAAATATTGGGCAGACTGATGAAGTTTTCTAGGTGTTGAGAAGCATTTCTCCTTAAGGTGACATTTAAATGGCTTTGTAAGTATGGGAGCTACTTCCGTTTGAAGCTTTTTGAACACAGTGGTGAAATGCCGTCGGAGCTAGTTGCTTTACTGGAATCAAAGATTTTGATAATCTTGATAACATCATGTGCAGATATTTGTATGTCACATAGCGTGTTTTCAGTCACAGGAGGAAATACAGGGGTAGGTGGCCATGGTCGAAAAGAGTAGAATTTGCTAAAAAGTTCTTGGCAAAGAGTTTTCCTTTGTCAGAGTCTGATGAAATTATCTCAGGGTCATTGATGATGGTTGGAGTAAAGGACGTTTTCTGTCCAGGACCCTGTTTGTTATTCGCCACAACTGGTGAGAATCAAGCTACTGCTCACCTACTTTATATTTAATGCACTGAGCATACACATCTCTCACATTCCTTGTTATTCTTTTACAGTGGCTGCTAGCAGTAATAAAAGGGGTCTTTAGTTTTATAACATTTATTGCATTGAAAGCAACATGACTATACAATTAAAGTCTCCTGTTTTACACACATTCTCCTATATTGTCTATCTTTCTCTGAGGTCATCAGAACGAAATCTCTCTAAGACTCACATTACATATTCATTGTATCATTTTCGTATCATTTATTTCCATGCAACGCATGTCCTCAAGCTTCATTTTCTTGCATCACCACACTGTACACATGTTTAATAGACTCTTCCCTTGGTTTACAGTGATAACAGTGCTGGTTAGTAAAGTCAGAAGTTCCCTGGTCATTTATTTTGAGAATGGAAAAGTTGGGTTTGGATTTTATTATTTAGAAAATGGAGCTTAATTTGGTTGAAAGCTATATAACCAAATAATTAATCGCAGGAATACAGTGGCAACAATTCTACGTTCTTTAATTCATTCCAGATGTTTCTTTATAAAAATGCAAGTTAATTGTCGACATTTCTTCATACTAAAAATAAAAGAATCAATTTCTTCAGTTCCTAAAGGTAGGTACACATTTAATTTCCTGCTTCATATCTGGCAACAATTAATTTCCGGAATTCTATTCTTTTTGTAGACTAATGCATTTGTAAACGTGTCTCACTGAAAACGAATATAAAAATTGCTAGCTGCCTCTTCAATTTCTCTTTCATATTAAAAACACTTAACCCAAATATACCTCACAAACATTTTTTTTTTATTTTGATTTATTATTTTAAATCAAAAGTTTAGTAAATATCTAAGATTATAGCCACATTTTTTTTTTTTTTCGTTAAGCTAACCCACAATTATAATAAAGACTAATGTGTATTTATTTGTATATAAATATATATCTACTTCTACCGCATCATGCAAAATTAGTGATTAAGAGGTTTGCCATTTTCTAACACCAGGATGAAACCATTTCAAGTGATTAAAGGAAGGGAGAAGGCAAGTAGCACAAACACCAAATGAAGGCGGTAATCCATTCGCGAGTTGGGGGGGGGGCGTAGAGAGTAAACAACGGTGAAATGTCAACCCGGGCAAAATAATTGAAGGAATGAAAATAAAAGGTATCACCAAACTTGTCCGGCATTGTTAAAGAAAAGATTACGACAAAAGGTATTTGTTGTATATGTAAACCAGCTACCTACACACCCACGAGGACGCAAACGAGACGTTATATACACCGAATGTTGTGTAAAAGCACTGCAAAATATTTTATATATACACGATTTACATACCCTCATGTTATACAGACCCTAAATATTACACCAGTTTGTGTACAATAAATAAAAGACAATGAAGATTGATGAGAATTCAAATGTAGAGAAAGTATATTGGACGGCGAAACTGGTACGAAATTTTGGTACCTTGTAATATCACTGGATTACAGGGAAGGAGGGAGGGAACTGGCTTGATGTGATGGCAAGAGTTTGGAGTGGATACACTAAGTTTAAGAAACTTCTACCATCACAAACTAGCAAAGTATTACTACTGTCGACCAAATTAAGAGTCTATCAGGCATTTGTGCACAGAGTTATGAGGTACTGAAGTGAATCCTGGCCAATAAGGTTTCAAGGTACGTGTTGCATAAATGGAAATGATTATTGTACCCCAAACAACAGGACCTACACTATCCATACCATGGTTTATGCTACAGTGTACATATATATATATATATATACTAGCAAAAGTACCGGTCGTTGACTGGGTTCAAAAACAGCCTACAGAAAATGGACTCTGATTTATGAAAGTATGATAGGTTATGAAAAGGAAGGGTTGTAAAGAGATAGCTTCGAATTCGGGGGTATCAAAACCAAAGCAAAATATTATGAAAGTAAAAATAAAATAGATAAACTCCCATAATTTATTATACCATACCTGTTCATACTGAAACACTTATCACAATATTCTGTGGATCTTTATTAAAAAAACCATTTTAAACTTTGTGAAATATTTCCATTCTATGGAGGTCAGGCGCAAATGAACACCCCATAATTTTATTATACCATATTTCTTCAAACTGAAGCAATTATCAAAGTATACTTATGCAGATAGACATGAAAAGTCTTTATTAAAGTTTGCCCCTATTTCCATTCTATGGAGGCCAGGCGCGAACGCAGACCCCACAATTTCATTATACCATCCCTATTTAAGTTAAAACATACTTATCAAAGTATCATTATGTATATCTATATCAAAAACACTTGTAAACGATTTTTTTTAAATTTTTAAAATTTTTTTATTTCCATACTTTGTGGACCAGGCACATACGCAGACCCCACAATTTTAATGGCTCATCATTATGCCAGATCAAACATACCCATTCCTGTGTCTCGATACATCTTCTATCATTATATGTGATCAGTTTTCTATAATAGTCAACCATATAGGACCTATTCGTGACCAGACACACACACAGACGTTCAGCTTTATATTATATATATATTAGTGTTGGGACGATTAATCGGAATCAGGAATCAGAAAAATCGGAGCTTTTTGGGGTATCAGAATCGGAAAAATTGGAGCCTATTTTATGCCAAAACCGATTCCTTAAATTATCTTTTATTTGATTTTGGTTTAAGAAACATCTTCCACTGCTTGTAGTAATAATATGATAAATATTTATTGATTTAAGCTTCCAGTAAGACCAAAATCGTTAGATCACTCCATCACAAGTGTATTTTTAGGTTTGAGAAAATATAGGCACATTTAAGATGTGCTTTTATGGTAATCGGGGGAAAACGACACTTTTATAGTTAAATATTTAAAGATTTATAAAGAATCGGAAAAATATTGGAATCGTCCTATCACGAATTTATATATATATATATATATATATATGTGTATATATATATATACACACACACTATCAATACAGCAAAAAAAAAAAAAAAAAAAAAAAAGATTTACCAGATATAATCAGAGGAAAACTTCAATTTAATATATATATTAATATTTATATATTAATGAATTAATCCCAACCAAATAAAAAAGCTCAATACAAACACAATAGAAAGTAGAGCTTATTATAGAGGAAAATAAAGGAATTTAAAAACGGTAAATTAAAATTTACAATTAAATGTATTACTCGACAGAATACTCCAAAAGCAATTTTCAAAGTCCTTATTCCGCTGAGTTTCAAAGAATGCCACTCTTACTATTCTTCTCATCAGAGGACAGTAACAAATTAGCAAATCATAATTGTAGCAAAGCTAAAATTTGCTGGTTGATTAGATGAAAGAACAATTTATAATATTTGGTCATAAATTGTAAGAAAAACAGTTAATTTTAAAAATATATCTACATGAAACTGTTGGAACTGTTTCATGTATATACATTTTTTTAACTGTTTTTCTTCATCACATCAAACTATAGTTTATTTTACTCAAATTTCTCAATATTATACCATCAGAATAAAAAAAACTTTTTTAAATGAACGCACTAGGAGACTGTAAATAAAAAAAAAAAAATATGTAGTTGATCATTTATCAAACTGTTGCACTCATGTGCTTATATTTTCATAAAATATGTTCTGATGAACTTATATTTACCCCCTCCACATAAGTATCCCACCTAGTAGCAAAATCATGCCGCTTCACTGTAGAGGCTTTTAAATGCTAGAATATTTTCTATTATAGCTTTTTTTTTTCCTCAGACCATTTAAGTTTAGAATTTCTTCCTTGCTTACTGCTTCCCCAATTAGCTCCCTTTGAGGATCAGAAGGATAATTAAGCAGATTTCATCAATATTTATAGTTTTTAGACGTATTTATAATTAGTCAAAGATTAGCGCTTGTTTACAAATATTACACCTACTCTGATACGTGTGCAATACTGATTTCTTAAATTTTGGTACACTCTGAAAACGTATATGGCATAATCACGTTGACATTGATTTTCGTTAGATCACTGAAGTTAAGCAACGTCAATACTAGATGGGGGACCATTAGGGAATATGAAGCACAGCATGTAGGAAATCGACACCTCTCTACAAAAACTGATATCATTTTCCCTGACCGAGATATACATGTGACTGGGGATCACTTGTGAATATTCTCCTAATACTTCAAGCTGGTGAATGTTGCTGATATATATAAATACTGAATTTAAAAAAAATTTTTTTAGAGTCACCACTTCTCAAGGCCCACAGGCCACTTGAGGATAAGGGTTAATGACTAAGGTGGTAGTGTAGCAGTAATCGCTAATAGTATAAATTGGGTAGAATTTGATTTATGAGGACGGTTCAACAGGAACTTGTTTACACTTGATTTGAAGGCTACCATGTTGCATTAAACTAGGAAGCAGGCCAGCAGAACAGCGTTTCACAGGCAGGCACATCTGGGAAATAAGCTTTGTTCATAGAATCTGCATTTAGATTTATACACAGAGAGTGGGGGAAATCGTATATAGGAGTTGTAGCTAGTCGAGTTTTTTGTGAAAGTTTGGCAAGAAGGAGCTATAGATTAGAGTTCAGTCGAGGACTTTTAATGAAAATAACGATAGAGTGGAAGAATACAATTAGTTGTATCTATTATTCAAAAACTATGAAAAAGTCCTTATAACTAACCTACTTTTTTGTATATAGTATAATTTAATCTTCTAATTATCCTATAAAACTAAGTAAATCTTTGAAAGTAATTTTGCTCAAATGTAATACTGTATTTGCAAAAGATTGTTAGTAATAAAGAAATTTGAGGACTAATGAGTCAAATGTAATGTGAACAAACCATGCTGTCCAACGCCCTGCCCAGGTTGCCAACCATTATAGCTTCAGTCACAAAATGTTTTGTTCCGTGCGAAAAAAAAAAAATATATATATATTGGAGTCCAGTCTGAACTCAACTGAAATGAAAACTATTGATCTCCTAAAAATGAAGGAGGTATTTTAATGGATACATGACATGTCTGATAAGTATTAATGTTAAAAAAAAAAAAAGGTTTAGCTTCATCTGAATATATGCAGTTCATGTACTTTCACATAAATATTAGAAAGTTAAGTACAAGAATAAAGTTTGGAATTTTTTATGACAACACATATCCATATTTATTGCTAGCAGTTGCATTCTAAGGGAAGAGTTTATCAGGCATGTAAACAATGTGATGATGTATTGAAGTGAAATTTGGCCAGTGAGGGTTGAAAACATGCACTGCATGAAAAATGATATGAGAATATGATGAATGTTAATAAGAGTTTTAAATGCACGCTTAGTTCTGATGAAGATTAAAACGACAGTATAGGGAGAGGTTCGCAGAACAGGAGACTTCGGTAGTATGACCACATTGAAAGACTGAGTGAAGGTTCTTAGGTTAGTAAATATAGAACCGTTCAGGTAGCAGTGTTTTGCAGAGGAAAACCCCAGGAAATCATGGGGGAAAGCGATATGGATGGACTTAGAGAAAGAAGGATAAAAATCTGGCTAGAGGTAAATTAGTTTGAAATTCAATTTTTAAAAGCTGTTCAACATGTCAGAATGTAAAACTGGAACGTGAAACCAAATACGATGATGAACGTGCGCCCAACAACGATAATTCTGTCTCTACAAGAGATATCCTAAAGTGAATTCTACTAAAAGGTTGCAAGTTTAACCCTTGATGAAAGAACTTAAAAGAAAACTAATACTAGATATATAGAAATGAGACAACGAAATGGAGTTTCATTCTATATCAATAAACAACTTTATTTGTTATCTTCGTTAGTAGAGTGTACAATAGAGAAACGGGTTAGTAGGGTGACGTGTTCTTGTGTAGAGATAGAATTAATATATTGCTGGCTTGTTGAGGAGAGAACAGCTAAGTCAACATGTGTTTACAACTAGTAGTCGCCAGGGAAAAGGAAGTCGATTAAAGGAGAAAGAAAGGGCAAAGTCTTCAGTGTATTAATGTGTTGTCGTGGGAGTGTGTCGGTGTATGTTCTTTAGCATGATAAAGAATGTTCGTTTGGGTACCGTACGTGGAAACAAGTGGGAGTTTGAAAAGAGCCATTGTTAGCTTGTAGTACTCAGGATAATGTCTGCTGCCCGGCAGGGTCAGAATGAAAGAGGGTTAAGAGTTTCTGATTTCGCCTTTTATACTTTTTATACTCTGTCACGTGATAGAGAGCTGGCTTGTGATTGGACAAGCCAGGGAGGAAATGGATTTCAAATCTCAAGTCGTGAGAAGTAGCTTTTGCCTGTGATTGTAGCGAGTGTCGGCTGCTACAGATATTTAAAAGGCTAGGAATACGAAATAAGATGATTATACTTCAGTGGAGATTGAGAATACTTTATATTCTACTTCACCAAGTTTAGTAATGCACAGATACATAGAATTTATTCTTCACACATGCGAGGTTGCTAATATTCTATTCTTGTTGGAAATGTAGACGTGTGTCATTGTTTGAGCAACAAATGCATGTCTGTCAGAAATTAAAAGATTAAGAAACTACGGAGGACAATACATTTCATTTATTAATAGTTGTCTACGACAATCTACAACTAACGGGAAATGTTAATATACATATTAAACAGACAGAATACATTACTTCTTATATGGAAGAAAAATACGCAAATTATTCCTTTTATAGGTAAAAAGAAAAGGAATGTACGAAGCACAAATAAAAGACTTACATTTTCTAGTGGTGCCCTTTTAGATAATTAATATATCCAAGGCCTGATCCACTTGGTGGGATGTCCAGAGAGCTAATGAGGACGAAATACAGTCTTAATTCTCAACCACATATTGGTGCAAGAGTTTCTAATGTAATCTCATGTTCATTACGCGATTCGGAAGGTAGATAATTCTGACCACGAAATCGGTTTCTCTCTGAGAGAGATAACTCATATTCTGATTTAATGAAGTAGTTCAAAATTCCTTAAAAGCTTACTGACCATGACAAGATGATCTTGAAGAAGAAACCTAGAAAGTAAAGCAACTAAAACATTAAAAAAAAACAAAAAAAAAAAACAATGAAGACGAGGAAAAATCCCAGAAAATAATGTAAACAGTACCTCATCCAAAAGAACCCATCAAACTATGTCCTCTCCTCGCAATATAATCTTTAAGACAAAAAAATTTTAAGCCAAGAAAAAAATATTCATGTCTGTTGAATATATTCTATTGCAGCAGCCTCTTTTATTTTTGGATATAAATATGCAATATTTCAAATCAATATATTCATTTTACTAATGTTCACCACTAACAGGGCATATCGTCACTTGGATGTAAGGGGCTAATATTTGGGGACTAGCCTAAGAAAGTTTAACAATATGTTGGTTTACATTAGATTTAAACTTCTGCGAAAGTATTAGAGTAAAAAGCTTTCTGGCAGTTAGGAACCTCAGCAGTGAAGAGGTGAGATTTTGTGGCTAAGCATGTTTGATCGGAGATATGCACATTGAGGGGGCACAAGTGCAACTGGTTCATCAGAACACATTTCATTAAAATATTTGTAAAACAGGCACAGAGATGCAAAATTGCAGTGATGGGACAGGGGTTGGAGCTTAATTGACAAAGTGGGATCTATTAGATTTGAAAGCTCATTTTTAGATCCTATCCAAGAGGGAGAGGCTAGGAGTAGATGCACCAGCTCAAATGTGGCAGTAATAATCCATGCATGGGCGAATGGTAACCTTTTACAGGATCCTCAGGTGTGAGTAGTCTTCTAGCTCAGCGGGAACCTACCTTCTTTGCAGCAGCCTTTGCAATGTCCTCAATGTATTTGTTCCAGTCCATATTGCCCGTGTACGTAGGTATTAAAAGATTTGTAATACAAAGAAAGTAATCACTTTGATTCTCCATCTCAACTAGCATTTATTCGCTGCATGTAAATGTTTATTTCTTATACCAATGTGCATGTAAGCAATAGTGATATAGAATGGGATCTTTCTTTAAGCTATGAAAAAGGCAAACAAGCATTTTAGTTAGGGATGTGTATATATTTATGTTTATCATGTATAGGATTCACTTCTAAACTAATAAACTTATAAATATGGAATATATATTCAAAGCAACAGAGTAAATAGTGTAAGTATATATGTTTTTTGGTTAAAATTTATCATTTTGGTGTCTCCAAAGTCAACCATCGCTACCCATCTTTTCTTTTTAAATGATCCTTTTAATAAGTATTTTCTGGAAGTAATTAAATCAATAAATTTTATTGCTCTTGATAACATGCTGCAATGATCTATCAAAAGAAACCAGAATCAAATATCGATTTTGTAGGAAGAAATCTATTGGCAACAAACATTGAGAAAAAGATTAACTTTAATTTATATATTAGAGGATATGATTAAACTATGAATTTAGTTAAAAGAATTAATAAAACACATTGCAACAATAATTCACCTAAGTTTTATAACTAGCAGATATTTCTTCAATCAAGTACCTCGTATTTAAAAAAAAAAAAAAAATCTATCTTATGAAAAAAATCTTATCCCTTTTTTTTTTTAAATATATTTTCCTCAATCTAGAAGATCAATATAGATTTTTAAAAAAATACCAGTTAATTGGCATATTTTGTTTGTTACATATTTTTGGAACAATTGCCGGATCAGATTAAAATAGCAGCAACAATTTTTTTTTTTAAGAGGAGGCTCATTCAATCTTTGACAGACTATGGATACTCCACCGTAGGAGTGCTTGCACATGAAATTGTTGTGGCAGGAGGTTCACGATCTCCAATCACACCTCTCAGAGTCGACTTGTTAAATACCAGTGGCAAGTGGAGTGTATGTTCAGGACGACTGGAAACAAATGCCAAGATAGACGGAGAGCACATACAGTGTCTAGATTTCCCAAATTGTCACCCACCTGGAACTAACCAAGCTCAATGTTGCTTAACTTCGGTAATCTGATGAGAAGCGGTATGTTAACATGATTAGAACATTTTAAAATGGTAAAAATGAAATTAAAGGAGCATTTTATCGGAACTGTTTAACAGAAGATATATACTGGATATTAATATTATATTAATAGTGTAAATACTAGTTAAGATAATTAAAAATTATACCTCAAAAAGCAAACTAATAATAATAATCCCCCCCACGCCTAAAAAACAGTAGCACTTGTAGATTAATAATAATCCCCCCCACGCCTAAAAAGCAGTAGCACTTGGTTAGTACCATATAAAATAGTCATGAAGGCACAAAGAGGATGTAAAGACAGGAAGGAGAGGGCCATCCAGGGCTCCATTTGAAGGGTGTGAAGATTATTGGAATATTGGGGAGGTTTATGATCAAATTCCAGAGAAAGCCAGTAATAGTTATCAATTAGAAATCAATAGTAAAAGGTTGTTGCAATGACGCAAAGGGATTTGCAATGATTATCAAAAGAGGCACAGAGTACTAGAAATCTGTGTAGTCTTATTGTAACCGACTAGTGAACTCCATCTGCTCTTGTCAGGGATTAATCATTAATGACGACTCTTGTGAAAACTAAATTATAAAACAAGAAAAACACATGGAGCTTGCTAGAGAACAGAGAAGGATATAGGATATGACGAAAGTTAAGACTAACAATAGTAAGAGCACGAGAAAAAGACCAGGAGAAATTAGAATCAAAAGAAAGATTGACACTACACAATGGAAGGAAATAATGAAAACGGCTGAAATCTTAAAAATCCTTGAATACAGAAACCAGTTCAGATAAACTACCAGCGTTATCCAGCCACATGGAAGTTGCAATAGGAAGGAAACCTTTGAAACCAAAGGAACTGTAAGAAATTTCAAAATGCACCCGCCCCTTAAAAAAAAAACACACACACACACACAGTGACTGTACCAGCCACACCTGATATCATACAAATGACTGAAAGGTTAAAGAGTATGAAAATACTCAGAAAGTAGAGCACTAAGAAGATATCCATTAGAAGGTTGCGGATAGTACTGAGACACTTGGGAAGCTTATTGCCACCCAAATCCGAGACCACCTGTGGTCATTGCAATGAAGAAATCAATGGTAAGTGGCTGTTGCAATAACACAACATCATTTGTAATGGTTATCAAAAATCTATGGAGACTTGTCATTCAGACTCCAGAGAACACCACCAGTTATTGACTGATAATGACCAGTTTTAGAACTCCTAATTTCCTATATGATATTCTGCCTGCCGAAATTCAAAGTATCGTAGGTTTGCAATAACAGATGCCACATACTAATTCAGCCACTATCTTATGTAATTTTTGAACAATTTTAGACACATTAAGTAGTTATGATAAAATGCTGAATTGCATCCTAGGCGTAACATCATCACAATCGCAACATCTATAGAGGAAGGAGTCTATTTTTCTCTATAAATATTTAGTCCTGCAACTGCTACCAGTTGACACTGGGACCATTTCTACATTTTCCTACAGTACTTCCATTGCACTCATTGTAACTGGTTACTAGCTACATACACATAACAATCTTTCCATTTCCTGATTCAAAAATAATTCTCCCTTCTCAAAATCCACCCATTCTGATTGGCTGAGACCTGACAATTCTATTATTCTGGAATCCACTTCTTCATACATAAACGAAGGCTCCAGAAATTTTCCAATATGGCGTTGCTATCTACATGAAGCAATCGTGCTAAAAAACAAAAAACAAACAATAACCGCTCATAAACAGAAACTTAAATACCAGTAACTTTACATTTATCTATGCACAAAGTGTCTACATGCTATTATCCCCACCCTCAGAAAGCCCAACATTTACGGGTACAATTATTTATTTTTCGATTTTGGAGTGGCTTTTCAACCCTTACACGATGCTATTTTTTTTTTTTTTGGTTTTGTTTTAGTTCGTTTATTTTGGGCGATTTTTATATTTTTTCATTTACTATTACGGTGAACGATTTTAATTACATATATATTTTCCAACAGTTACCTAGGCTTTAATCATGTTACTTATGTCAACTGCTTACAAATAAGTTAACGCACCAATATTTTATGCAGATGGGTTTTACACTAAATTACATTGCTTATGGAAAAATTAATTTGTTATACATTTGTTTTCTCACCAGTTATACTTGCTGTGGAGTATTTTGTTTCTCTTTTCCGGACTCATTATTGACAATGCACAAACAATAACTTCGTTTTTTTTTTCGTTTTTTTTTGTTTTGTTTTTTTAGGTAAATTTTTACCTTAGGTCCACCTCCACAATTTTCTTTAAAATGACGACTTTTATAGACTATGCTGATTAAGACAATCTCATTTAAATTTGGCATAGACAAGTAGTTTTCAAGATATAAAAACCTGTATTATGCACTATAATTCAGTGACCACCAGATTTGTATGCACGGATGATAAACATATCTACTTCTCTCTGACTAACAATGCTACCCTCCCCCAATTTTTTCCTTTTTTTTGTTTATAGTATTTGCAGGTGGGTATGCTGACAACGATTATCAAGATTAAATCTGGGGCAAATTTTGACACCCCCCACACTAAAAAAAATGTGGTGTCTATTCTGAAAGCTGTTTTTAACATGGCGAGGTTGGGGGGGGGGTGTCTATTCCAACAACCGTTCTTAACATGAGGGTGGAGGTGTATTCTGAAAGCCTTTTTTAACATGGCTAGATTAGGGGTGTCTATTCTGAATTTTATCCTTAACATGGCAAGGTTAGGGGTATCTATTCTGAAGGCTGTTCTTAACATGGTGAGGATGGGGGGGGGGGTTCCTTCCAAAAGCCATCCTTAACATGGTTAGGTTGAGGGGGTCTATTCTAAAAGCCGTTCTTAACATGGCCAGGTTGGGAGTATCTAAGTCATTCTTAACATGGTGAGGTTGTGGGGGGGGGGGCTATTCCGGAAGCCATTCTTAACATGGCGAGGTTGGGGGTGTCTATTCCGAACGTCATTCTTAACATTTTTTTTATGAAGTGTGTGTGTGTGTGTGTGTGTGGGAGGGGGGGGGGTGCTTCTTCCGGGGAACACCGGTTAAGGAGTCCTGCTAGTGAGTAGTAATAATAATCATCTAAACTAGAAAATGATTTTCTGTTTGTGACATTTTTTTAATATATGGAAGCTTTTAATAAGATTCTTGAGAGTAACTCGAGTGGATTAAAAATAAATAGTTGTTTCCAGGAATGAACAATAAGTCAGAAAACATATCCTAAACTAATTTGGATGAGTAACGTACCAAAATACATTCTAAATCATGCCAGAAATGGGTGCGATGTGTTTATAAAAATAGGGACATACAAGCAGAAAACACCAGAACGTTAAATGCAACAAGATGGATCCAGTTTGATCAACCTCTAACACTCACTGCCTATTCACTTTTTTACCCTGCTTCAAACTTAAAAAAAAAAAAAAATATATTTCTACAACCAATAAAGAAAGATTTGTAATTTCTATGAAGCTCTGTGTTTCTTTATTACCAATAACCTATGTGTATAATACGAGTTTCAATAATTCTGAAGTCAAATTCCTTGAATTCTTAACTACAACAAGCAGGTCCAAGGTTTTCTTTTTAATTGCTGGAGACTCAGCTTAGATATAAAGCAATCAAACACTCATACTTTTCTTAATTTATAACGATTTACTTTTTGATTTTTGGCACATCTTGTTTTATCCTCTCTCTTAAGATCAAACCGACTTTTTAAAAACTTTTTAGACATTTCTCATGTACAGCATTGCTAACATAATTTACCTTTGAAAAAAAAAAAATGTACTACTCAGCTCCCTTCAATAAAATAAAAGGTGGTAACTCCTGAAAAAATTGTATCATGACAATAGAGCAGATACTATACTACCCTGTGCCTCCCCAAAGGAGGAAGTAATGTATGGGAGGATGGGACTAAAATAGATACATTACCCCTACTCCCACAAAAGGATGGCATTATGAAAGCAGAACATGTTCTACACTACTTTCACTAAATTAGGCATGAATTACATTAGTCCAAAATAGTATTGTAAGCTGTAGCAAACAAAATACTGCTATAGTTCCAGATGTAGAATAGTATAATGTTGTACACACACATTAACATGTAGACACTCGAAACCCAACATAACGTAGACTCCATCGCAAAGGAGACAAAGAAGAGGGAAGAATTTCAACTTGCTGTTTCAGGTTTAAAGAAAAGACCTTTATTCCTCATTCTCCCACCATACGTGACTTCTTGTTATGGCGGTGACATCACCCAGGTCTCTAATGTGATCATCAATCTGTCCACATGTTCCTTTTATAGTCTTTCTTTTTTTCTTACAGTGACGTCACTTTGTACACGGCTCTGCATTTGCATACATCCGTGCGTCTGCACTCTGTTACAATAGTATAGTTTTTACTTCAGACACAAGATAATACTACTATAGTGTCAGATGTAAAAGTAATATTTTTACAACATACGGGCTGTTATGCTATTTAACTTTTAATGGAAAAATGAGTTTAGCAAAAAAAAAAAAAAATAAAACAGTTCCATCAAATCATGAACACGCCCATGACCTACTTTTGTGTTCTGTCTAGAGATGCATCAAGTTAGGGTTAAGGTTCTCTCCATAAAAAAATGTAAGATAAATGCCCCCGGGAAATGCATTGCAAAATGGTAGGCAGCTATCTGTATGAGTTTATATAGAGGCAGGGATACAGTGTGTTGTGGCAAATCTAACACTTAAAAAAAGAAAATGAAATGGGCAATAAAACAACTTGCATATGACCTGACAATTTATTTAGCAACAGAGTTACATTGCAAAAACGACCATCCCAAGGTGGGCATGAAATTAGCCACAGGCTTCCACAACCATGTCCTTGTCTATAGCAATAAACCTCTTAATAACATCCTTCAAAGAGTAGACAGTTTTGTAGGCGTGCTTGTTGGTCTCAATCATGCTCAAAAGAAAGGCAAGGATGTTACAGTCGATTGAGAAGAGTAGCCACAACTCTGGTGACCAGTGGTAGGAAACTGTTAAGCAGTCATGCTCGGTCATCTTGATTTTATGTGCAAGAAGCAAAGTCTTGCTGGAAGACTTCACTGCATCCAGAGATGCACCATGTACCTTATAAACTCTTGGTATTTTCTTTACATTTTTGTTAAGTGTTGAATTATACTGTAACTCTGCATTCAAATAGTCTATGACATGGAGTATTTGAATGGATTTCATTCTCTTGAGCAAGTTACAAACCGACTTTTTCTTTTAGTGAAATCTGCATTTTGTCTATATTTGGGGGGTAGGGGAGAGGGGAAAAGGCTCTTCTACAAAGTAAAAAAAAAAAAAAAAAGCTTCTTGAAATGTCTTGTCAAAATTGATATGAGATATTTGATCTGAACCCTTTATTTAATTGACTAGGATAGATTGCTCTCAAACTAATGAGAGGCCTCAATTAGTATAGGTAGACAATGGATACCAACTGTAAAAAAAATTATGTTTGTAAATCAAGGATTGCACAATCTCCAACCACACTTGTCCTAAACCGGCATTTTTCTTTTGGGTCTAATGACAAGGAGAAATTCAGGATGAATGAAGCCGAGAACTCTTCAAAATACACCATTTGATATTCTCAAATGGCCACCCATTTAATACTAACCAGGCTCGATGTCACTTAACTTTAGTAATATAACAAGAACCAGTGTGTCAATGCAATACCTAAATATAACCGATATTAGATATCTAAAAGGTTTGAGACACAGAATGAGATCAATCTAATCCCAATAGATGAAAGAATTCAATTAAAAATTTCTATGAGGTTTCTGACTACATCTACGAAGAATAGATGAATATGGTGTGAAACCATTACTAAACACCACATGGATGTTTATAGTTGGTAATAATTATGTATATGGATTTAGAAAGCAATAAAAACTAATGCTTAATTGAGACATCCTTTTGCAAAGCAATATGCAAATCAATCAGCCAATATATATTAGAAAGCTCATTATTTGAATTGTTTTGACTACTGTTATCATATTGTGTTATGTTTACAATGTAAATGTATTCTCTGATCTTCAGGTGTATCTTGTCAAACTCTGGAACTTTTGTTAAATTCGGGAATCTGCATGGAATTCCACATGGAACCCTTTATATAATTCATGAGGATAGAATCCTCTCGCTTTGTCAACCATGACTGAGAAGTCCTCAGTAATTCACAATTGTATTTTAAGTGTCGCACCTTTGATCTCCAGAAGGGTGTAACTTACAACTGAATTTTACCAAGGGTTTGCACTTTGGGAGCCGTAAGGCCTATTTGTGTTTTTAGACATACAATCTTACTACGTATATATTTATTTGTATTGTTACATCTTATTTCTAATTAATAGTTCCCATATTGTATTAAATTCTATACTAGGTCTGCTGAGTAGATAATCGATATGTACTGCTTTTTTGAGTCTCCACCATTCTATCTATAACTTTCACTTTGTACCATAAGGATAGATGGTTTTCTTTTTTTCCTTCCATATGAGCTCAGCCACAGAAAGACAAAGATTCCAGAGTTCTACAAGATACACCCGAAGATCGGCGGTTACATCGACTAAAACATTGCGAGTATAACACTCAAAATTAGAACAATAATCCAACTAATCATCAATCCTCGTCTTAAAAATTCAAAAACATATTAGAAAGTTATATTGTGAATTGGAATTTCGTGTTTTACTCTCACTGTCAGTGCGAGAAATGGCTCATCTTTAAAATATATAGATGAATTAATTTCAGAGTTACTCAACTGATTGTAGGGATGTAAAAAGGTTCTTATTTCTATAAAGAGTAAAGAACCCAAAGTGTTCTCTAGACAGAGTCATCAATTTATATCGGTGGTCCATGCAAACTATTTGATGGTTTACAAAGATAAAAAAGAAAAGAAAATGGACATTTCAATTTTATGAAACAATTTAAGCATGAACGAAAAAGAAATCCTTACTAGTCCGTTTGCGATTACTGTCGCAAAACTAGATTCCAATCACCCTTATTAAGACGTGACTCTTAGCTCTATGAAAAAAAAAAAAAAAAGAAATACCTATCACAATGAAAAAGTAATGGAAATTGTTTATTCAATTTTCAGCAACATATTTATGCAAAAAGACATTTTTTGTTGTCATAGCAATTAAAACTGCACCAGTCTTAAGTGGAAATGAATACAGCTGTCTTAGAGTTACATTTTAATGGAGCGTTATTTCAAAAAAGATACACTATAATTTTATATTGCTAAAAATGAGTGTTTTTATTATTATATAAAAATTTGTATATATTCAAAAAAAAAAAAAAAAAAATTATATTAGCGCCATGCCAAATTTAAGATCATAGATTTAGTAGTCCATTAAGCTGAAAACGTTGGTGATTGTTGGTTTATCAGTACTATAAATCTCACCTGTGTTTAAATGTATGTATGTACGAATGTCTGCCTAAAACTTAGGACAGAGGCGACGGATTTTCACGAGATCGCTATCATTTTGAATCTCGACCCTTCAGATGACAAATATCGAAAAATTTGCCACAAACATTAGTTCCTTCACCCTCAACTAGGCAGTTTTCTACAGGGAAGGTCGTTTTTTTTTTTGCTGACATTTTTTGCAAGTCATTCAACTCTCGCGCCCACAACGTCGCATACATGGCATTATTTCAACCACCCATGATGTCACAACCACGGTAGACACATCGGTAAGACCGTTTTTTTTTTCACCTCTTTTTTTGTCTGGCGTGTTACAGGTTCGAGCCGGCTTACTACTATTTTTTTTTTTTGCGCTCAGTTTTCCATTTTTTTTTTTTTTTTGCTCAACCAACACCCTTACACACACACCTTTTCCACCTTCGCGTCACGGGTTCGAGCTTGCCTGCCTGCCTACTAGAACTTTTTTTTTTTGCTCAACACGCACCTCCAAACACCCGGGCAACGCCAGGCACCCAGGCTAGTATAATACATAAGACTGTTATATTACACAAACTTAAAAAAAAAAAAAAATGGATGTTAAACAAAATATAATGAGACAAGGCGAGTAAAAGCAACAAAACGTCTTTAAAATAAAAGTGCAACAAAACAGCATCACTTACATTTGGTAAGTCCTTTTCGGTAATTGGTTCTTTTCGTTTCAGTGCAGCTCCGAATGTATTTTCATTTTCGTTCTGTAAATTAGACAATTTTAAAAGAGTAAATTATTAAACGAGAAACACGTATGGATGTTCTACCAGTTGTTTCTCTTCAAAAACAATCTCGTTTTAATTTTAATGTGTATTTCATACATATATAAAACCATTAATTTTAATGTGTATTTCATATATATATATATATATATATAAAACCATATAAATCACATCTTGGCTGTTATTTCCAAAACAAAAAAAAATTGAGAAAAAAAAATCAGTTAAGAGATAAATTTAGTATATTACAAAAAAAAAAAGTGACTGAAAACAGTGCATACAACTTTCCCCCTCATCAATGGGAGATTGTTCATACAATTATTTTTAATCAGTCGGGAACACTTGGTGTATGCAGATTTACAGTTGATTATGTTAGGTGTAGAGGAGGGGGGAATAAAAAATTGACTATTAACGTTGTAGAAATGCATAATATCGCATAATAATGCATAGAGAATTAAAGATACAGAGATACAAGAAATAAATATAGCCAACTTCGAAAGTAAGTGATGGCCCCATTTCTTCCTTGTAACTCCTTTTCCCACAGAAAAGACGTTGCGAACCTGTCTCTGCTCTATCGCTATTTTCATGGCAAGTGCTCGTCAGAATTTCAATCTATGCCCTCTCCCAACTTTCACAAGAAACACTCCTTTAGCTACAACGACCATCAACAGTTTACCCCCACTCTCCATTTGTGCCTAAATCTAAATGCAAATTCCATGAACAAAGCTGACTACAATATGGTCGTTCTCAAGTCCAATGTAAACAAATTCTTGTTGAACCATTTCCCTAAATAATTCGTTTCTACTCTATTCCCACCACTAACTATTAATACATGTTTGTCTCCATGTCTCCTGTACACTTATTAATCCTTGTCCTCGAGTGGCTTTTGATAAGTGGTGGCTACCATGTAAAGAAAAAAAAAATACATGCCAAAAGAATTTATCCAATACAAGTTGGCTTACATTGTTATTCTTCTGAAATCAAGATAGGAGTTGGAATTTAAATATTTCTTTCAAGCGTTTCCATTAACATATAGTTTGTAATTATTCGGATTTAGTCAATTCGTGTTTTTTTATGCTTTTGGTTACCTTTTGCAGTATTTTCGGATTTTTTTTCCATATTTTTTTTCAGCACAGGTAATCCAAATATCCTCCGCTTGAAACCGTTGTTTTTATCTATCAGCGAATTTTGAACAAAACCAATGCATGTCTTACTTTTAGCATATTCTGGAATAATGTTTTAATCTATTACTCAATCTATGTGGAAAAGGGAGGCGGGTGCTCGCCAACCCATGTGGAGTAAAACAATAGAGCACCACACTAGATAGTCTTTGGAGATCCCATTTTAAGGGTTCCAATTTGGGTGGTAGATTTTTTGGACGATTCGATTTTAGGGAGGTATTTTAGTGGAAACTGTTTTTAAATGTGAGATTGTGTTTAATAGTTTATCGAAAACAAAATGTGTTCAAAAGCATTAATTCACAAAGGAATTTATAAGTTTAAAATAAAAGTTTACATAGATAGGAAAACAGAATGTTAATATTTTTTGTAGTTCTTGTACAACAAGGGAGATTCATTAGCTAACATATCGAGGAAGTCAGAGTGGATAATTTATCAATTATCCACGGATCTGAAAAACCGTATTCAAAATTTCTCCACTCAATTACAAATCTATATATTAATACGATAGTATATGTGTTTTTTGTGTGTCACGCTTACATCCGGGTCGTTTAATTGTTATGTACTTCCATTTCTTGTAATAAATAATTTTACCATAACAATTCTTCATATGTTTTGGTTTCGGTTATAGCTGGAAGCACTTAAGTCATTAAATTTTTTTTATAAATAATTTTATCAAGAATTCTTCATAATTTTTGGTTTCGGTTTCAATTATAGCTGAAGGAATTAAAGTTATATATATATATATATATATATATCAGAATTTTGGGATTCGATTACGATTCAAGTTGATGAACCCAAGTCAGATATATTTTTTAATTTTTGAAATGGCAATTTTATAATATATAAAAATCGATAGAACATTAACGATAATAATATATACGAAATCTGCAAGAATTAAAATATCATATTTAAGCATACTTTATGACTGGGCTACGCCGGGTGTCCCTGCTAGCATAGATAAATACTTTTGTAGCTTTAACAAAAGAGCTACAATAATATCAGAGCATCATCAGTATATTACATATGAATGAGCCCCCTGTGGAATTTCCACAGGTCCTGCTAGTATTTCATTAAGTTATTAAGAGTCAATATTCATTTGTTTTCATTGTAGAAAGAAAGTTCAGTGGGAAAAGTTATGAATATTTAAATGAATACGTTTATACATCGGTTTTTGATGAGCATATGATAATTAGAAAAAGTTAAATACTTGTGTGTGTTCATTAATGTCTACGTGTATATGCTTATAACTGTAAGCATGAGTTAGAATAGTAGCAATAAATGCCAAGCTTCACAGGGAGAGCGAAGACGGATGCCGAGGCAACAAAAATCTTGGCTCTGTCGTGGATTTCGGTTAAGCTATTTATCGAAGAAAAATCGAGCTTTTTTTGCAGGTGGATTGAAAACCACAATTTTTATAAATTCACAGAAATGGATTGGTTTAGAATGTTTTAATTCAGGCGAGCGTATGTACCGAGAGACACACATAGAAACGAGTTTAAGCATTTTCATTTTGGACACTGAAGAGTAAATTTTTTTTTGCCACAAATCCACGTAAGCTACAAGGTCATTCCCTCCAATGACATCCATGGACTTGTTAAAAATATTTACATTACTTTCTGCAATCTCTCATATTTGGTAGAAATAAACTTCAGTCTGTGCATATTTTGTCTAGTTTTACACACAAATGTTTAACAGGCTTTATTTCATAGCCATATTATAATAATAATAATCACGTTGACACACTGGTTCCTGTTAGATCACTGAAGTTATGCAACGTTGAAGCTGGTCAGGTACAGGTGCTGTATGTGATCTCCGCTTATCTCAGCATTGTTTCGAGTCGTCCTAGATTTCTCCTTGCCACTCCAATAGAAAAATGTGGCTAAGGATTGCACAAAAGTATTTGAAAACACATGAACCAATATTTTCTTTTCAAGACATACTTTAAACAAAATTGATACACACACACACACTAAAACAAATACATTAAGGACATTGCAAAGGCTGCTGCAAAGAAGGTGGGTTCCCTTTATCAAGCTAGAAGGCTACTCACACCCAAGAAGATCCTGTACCTCTAAAAATCCACCATTCGCCCATGCATGGAGTATTGCTGGTGCATCTGCAACTAACCTCTCCCTCTTGGATAGGGTCCCAAAAAGTTTTCAATTTAATAGGTCCCACTTTGTCAACTAAGCTCCAACTCCTGTCCCATCACCACAATGTTGCATCTCTATACTTTTTACAAGTATTTTAATGGAATATGCTCTGATGAACCCATTGCCACCACAACGTGCATATCCCTGACAAACCTGCTTAGCAACAAAATCTCACCCCTTCACTGTTGAGGTCCCTAAATGCCAGAAAATTTTCTTCCCTAATAGTTTCTTCCCCCCGATCAGCTGGACTTTGGAATTCCCTTTCTGATACTTGCTTCCCTGACTGTACTGATATGCAGAAGTTTAAATGTAAGTAAACTAACACCTGGTCCCAAATAGTAACCTTATGTCCAAGTGGTGATACGCCTTAAGAGTAAATGTGAGTAATATGTAATATATATATATATATATATATATATATATATATATATATATATGAAATAGTTTGTATTTTAACGATATGCATAGGAACAAAAGAATCATAGGAATTAACAATATTAATACAGGGTAACCCCCTACCCCTAAAAACAAATTATTTTTCTACCCATGAATCATTAATTCACAATCCTATATACAACTAAACCAAAAAAGACCATCACAGACAGAATAAGTTGTATCCAAATTAGTTTGCAAAGCAGACGCGCATATAATTAAATGGCAATAAAAAGACTATTGAATATTCTTAAATGAGACTTGGACAAGTCAATCATAGACTGAACTTCGTGCGTACCAAATATCTTATTGTAAAGAGCATTGTGAATTAAATTTTCTCTTCCCTGCAACCTCTTTCTTACAGAAGAGACGTTGCGATTCTGTCTCTGCTTTATCGTTATTTTCATGGCAAGTGCTCGTCTGAGCTTCAATCTATGCCCCCCCCTAGCCAAACTTTCATTTGAAACACTCATCTAGTTGCAAATGCTATCAATAATTTCCCCCACCTCTTTATCTGTGTCCAAACCTAAACGTAGATTCCATGAACAAAGCTTTCTTAGAACTGCACACCTGTGGTACTCTTCCATTTGCCTGCTTTCCAGCCGACTACACTATGGTCGTCTTCAAGTCCAATGTAAACAAGTTCTTGATGAGCTGTTCCTCTTAATCCAATTTACCAAATTTCCACTACTAACGATTACTCCGATATTGTCCCATCCATTGACTACTGTACACTCTTTAACCCTTATCTTCGAGTGGCCTTTTGGCCTTGATCAGTGGTGACTCCTTTGTCAAAAAAAAAGTAACGATTCTATGGGTGGTTGGAATTAAATTTGTTACTTTCTAAATTACATGTTACACGTTTAATCAAAACTTTGCATCTACTTTTGGAAGCTGATGAATTTTTTAGCAATCATAATATATATATAAGTGACCGTGTCTATCTCAGGAGCAGCCTCGACTAAACTGTCGATTTTTGGCCTACAGACTTAAAACTTTATATATAGGGGATTTGAACCTGTGGAACAAATTCGATTTTGTTTTTAGCCAGTAAAAATAGTTGCTAAAGGTCAAAATTTAAATAATTGGAACTTAGCAGGCCTAGGTTAACTTAAAATGCTCTTTTACACATGCATACATATACATTTATAGATTAAATAATTTCATATATATATATGTGTGTGTAGTTCAGAGTTTAACAAATAAGGCTGGAGAGCTATGTTTTGGTTTTGATTCGAGTGATGGCACCCAAGTTATTTTTATATATGTTTTTTTTTTTTTTTTTTTTTTTTTAATTTGAAATCACTATATATTGGGTACAATATAATAATTAATAATGGATAGAGAATGGACAATAATAAATATGAAACCTGCATGAATGAAAATATCACATTTAAGCATATTTTATGACTGGGCAACGCCGGGCGGCTTGCTAGTAATCTATAATGCAATAATATGGATCATGTCTCAATGGCTGTGTGTAAATTGCTATTCTTTTGTGTGCAACACTAAAGAAAGTAGTCCAGTATATATTTAAGTGAATACAAGCAGCAGCTGACAGCAATAATATCGCTTGTAAAGTAAACAATACAAACTAAATGATAAACGTAGGAGAAAGGGAAGTTTGATTTCTTTCACAACTGATGTTTAAGTAAATTTTCTTTTTGAATATGTGTAATTTGTAGCAGAAAAATATATTTGTTTCTTGGTATAGTAACATCATACCAAGTACCATAAGCAGCTTACTTGAAGTATTAATCTATATATCTATAAAAGTGAACGTGTCTGTGTGTGTACATTTTCCTACGCAATAACTGTCAATTTTTAGTTTACAGACTCGAAATTTGATATACAGGGTACTGAGATTTGGGAAAATCTATGTGATCCGTTTTCGCCCAGAAACTTGGCTGTTAAGGAGACAAAGTTCAACGATTTGACCTTTGAGAACTCTACCAAACTCCTCCGCCAATTTTGGGTCTAAACACTTGAAATTTAAGATATAGGTTCTTTGGACATGGATCTAACTTAACTTAATTTGAGCCCAAAACAATAAATGCTAAGGGGTCATAATAGAGGTCAAAGTTAAAAAATTGACCTTTTTTTTGTTTAACGTACACCTCCAAACACCCGGGCAACGTCGGGCATTCATGCTAGTATTAAATAAAATATTGTTTGCAAACAAGATGAGAATTGTTTTAAGATCTACATATCGCTGATGAATACAGCTCAAATATTAAGAAAAATCCTCGAATGCAGAAACCAATTCATGTAATAAGAATAATGATGAACAACCAAGTTGAAAAAAAATGACATAGTAAGAATATTACACGAATCCAAGTAAATTAAAACTACCAGAAATCCTATAATATAACCCTAATCCCCACCACGAAGATTAAATTTGGAGAATACAGGGAGATTTGTACAGAACAGAAGACTTCGCTAGTTTTCTAACATTTAAAGAATAGATGAGAGTGCTTGACTTATCTCAACTCTTCAAAATCTAAGTCAGTTGCCAAGGGAAACGCCAAAGAAAACATACAAGGAAGTGATAAGGATAAATTTGAGAGAAAGAGGGATAAATAAAGACCTGGTATTTTTTAAGTCAATTTATAGAAGTCATCCAACACATGCTAGCATGTATAACAGCCCCTTAAAACAGATGATGACTGAACTTAAGCAATGCAGTGTCAGGATCCAAATTGCTCAATACTTCCTTCACTATAAATTAATTATGCTTTCAGGAAGTATCCATTGTCTCGAGGCAGAGGAAGGCCAGTCAGTATTTTTTCTTATAATCCATTATGAACAGAAGTTTTCAATTTGTTTCAATAATTACTTTGGTTCTTATGCTTTGCTTCATATTGCTTCAATCAGCAAATTTTTGCCTGGAGATACAATGCATAAAGCCAACAGAACAAAAAGAAACCCGAAATGAAGCGAGAAGTACCCCCCACCCGCCAAAAAATCCACCCTTCAGCGTGATAGAGTCGGTGGCCACGTGATAGTGTCAGAGTTATCTGGCTAACAGGGTAGAAGATAAAACTGCCAAGAATTAAATCTAACTAAGGTATATCTTTTTTCTCTTTTAAGCTCTTTGTCTATGTACTATATTTCTGTAAATATAACACGTGCTTATAATTGGCCAAGGAATATTTGAGACAAAAAAAAAAAAAAAAAAAAAAAAAAGAAAGAAAAAGAAAGAAAAAAAAAGAAAGAAAAAGAAAAAAAAGAAAGAAAAAGAAAAAAAAGAAAGAAAAAGAAAGAAAAAGAAAAAAAAGAAAGAAAAAGAAAAAAAAGAAAGAAAAAGAAAAAAAAGAAAGAAAAAGAAAGAAAAAGAAAGAAAAAGAAAGAAAAAGACAATTGTTATGAACCTTGTAAATTTTCTGCCCTATTTCATTCTTAACCAAGAACCCGTCCTCAGCATCAAACCCTTCTTTGTCAGGATGCAACATAATCCAGCTTGAGCCTAAGAGATGCACCCTCTTCAGTATTACTTTTTGAGGGAAGTTGGGTTATTGCCATCTGCCTTAGGCGCCTTTATAAGAAAATGCTGGCGGTTCTATTCATAGCTCTTTTTGTACTCAGCCATAATGGCTTCTCGGGTTAACTGGCTTTCTCCACCTTCTAGCCTTGTTCCAAATCTTACTATAGTGAATAGGAAATTAAATAACCCTTTAGATATAAATGGATGGGGAAAATATATCCAGATAGCAAAGCGATTGACAGCTATAGATGTGTTGTTTGTTACCTTCAAGATACCATTTGAGAGGAGGATGGAGAAGGTGTTAGTATGATAGTAAGATTTAGAAGTGGATAAAGTAAGTTCAGGGAGCTTCTATTACCATCAAAGCGTTACCACTGTCAATCAGGAGAAATGTCTTTTTTTCTTTTGATGTTAAGCCTTTTATATATAAGAACACAAAAGTATGAGGTAACTTCAATCAGTTCAGACTTTTTTTTCTTATGCACACTTTTAATGATAGTACACACATGAAACTATTCCCCTTTTGAAGTAATCTCCTCCGGCTGCAATGCACTTTTACCACTCCAACAACTTGTGAAGGCCCCATGGAAGTCCTCTTGTGTGAGCATGTCAGTGACCCTCGTTACAGCCTTTGTCATCTCAGTTGTCTCATGACAGCCTCTAAGAGAATAATCAAAAGTTACAGGGAGCAAGATCTGGACTATAGGAAGGGTGATGAACCGTCTTGATGTCCGTCTTGGTCAAATAGTCTGGACAAGGACGGAGTTGTGTACTCATGCATTGTCCTAATGTCGGGAAAATCAAGGTTCGTAGAATGACTTGAGACAAAAATTAAAATTGTCTCAGTCCAAAAAGGATGGAGTTCAGAATAGATACTTTGAATTTTTATTTGCACGAGATATAAAAATTTACATTATCAAAAGTATGGGGAAAACAAGGATCGTTGCTCACCTTGGTCTAAAAGTGATTAAATTGGCTATCCTATGCTTAACTGGAATCATGTCACCACAATACCACATTTACTCTAGGGGTCATCCCATTTAAAATATTCCAAATTTATTTGAAATTTCATTTTTCATAAATATTTATATATAAATTCATTGTAATAATAAGGTGGGAGAAAGAAAAGAGAAATAAATAAAAAACGGTCCATACAACCCTTTCAGCACTTTCTAAAGAACACATCATCCATGGTTCTGCAGTTTATTTAGAACACAAAACAAGTAGCTTAATCTCTAAATGTGAGTGGATTCTAAGTAGCAATAAAAATAAATAGGGATGTATTTCCAAGATAAATACAATTTGGAGAAGGTTGAGGACAAGAAAATGAAGGTAGAGAGTGAGCATCTTTATTACCGGGTTGAATGGAGACTCATTCACTTGACTAAGAAGCTAAACTTACCCGAAAGACTGGAGTTCAACAAGACCAGGAACCACGCGCGTCATGTTTAGGGAACATACTCACTAGTTGTATTCACTTTTTTTTAAATACCAAGGAATGTAATCTTT
This sequence comes from Euprymna scolopes, assembly GCF_053919585.1. Taxonomy (NCBI): domain Eukaryota; kingdom Metazoa; phylum Mollusca; class Cephalopoda; order Sepiida; family Sepiolidae; genus Euprymna; species Euprymna scolopes. Next base: position 124,739,007 of record NC_136484.1, read on the forward strand.
TTCTATTACATCTGATCTTGACCTTCAGCTGGTGCTTGAAGAATGCAACCAAATCCAGATAAGCTAAATACTGAAAATTGATCTGAAATTTATGTGACTGATGCTGTACAAAGCTCATTTGAATTCCCCAATAAACAAACTACATGGCTTACCCTTCAACATGATCCCTTATCAAGTCCTGATTTACTTGCCTTCCCATGTGAGCCGAGTTAGGTACATAGTCGGTTTTTAATGTGGAAATAAATTTGGATAAAGTGGGTAATCAATAATGAGATCTTATTTGGGCCATGAATATTTAGTCAGGGTTTACTTGTAGGCAAATCCCCTATCCCAGGTTATCATGACAAACTTCTGTACCTTAGACACTTGAGGATAATGTCTAATCCCAAAATGTCTTTGTAAATTCATTTTTTTTTAATTATTATTTCTGAATTTATCGAGTTTATTTTTAATTTGTAAGCTACTTTTAACCTGATTAGTATATTTTTTCCAAAAATATATAACTATTAGAAAACAAATATAGATTTAGTCTTTGAAAATTTTCAGATATCCTTGAATTCAAAGATATCAATACATATGAGAGAAAAATAACTAGCAACAATGAAGTAGGTTGAAGAATATTTCCATCAGAAAAAAATTAAACTAAAATTATCGATTGTCATCTTTTCCAAGTTCATAACATCTGTAAACAAAAAAATCTGATTTTAATAAATTTTTTTTTTTTTTTTTTACTTCACCAAAATTACTTACCACTTTGACAGCTGAAGGTTATAGAATAATAATAAAAAAAAAAAGTTTAGAGAAATAACATTAAGCCTAAAGATATTTCCTTACATGCTTACTTCTATTATATTCATTTTACAGTGGAAATTGACATATTGGATTTTTTTCTTTCAAATTATTGAAAATAACAAAATGCTGCAAATGTTATTAAAATAATCTAAAACAGGCGAGCAAAACTTTTGTCCTGATGGCTACAAGGGATATCCACACATTCTCTAGTGGACTACATTTGAAAAAACTAAATTTACCATAAAATTTAAATGATATGTAGCTACGTACAATTCTTCATTGTTAAACTATTAATTAAAACACGAGGAATACTCTGTAATTAGATGGCAAGATCATTAACAACCCTTCCTCTCAGAGTACTTTCTTTGGATCAAGGATTCCTCAATTTATCGCATTGATGACTGAAGAGAAAAAACAGTGCAGATTGTGACTTATCAGGCTGGAGCTTGCATAAAACAGTCCTGACGAGATCTACTCAGCTGTGTTGCTAGTTTTTGCACCTATTTTGATGTGCCCTTTAGCAAACCTTTTCAATGCCTCACTTGAGGAAAGTGTCGTATGTAATAACTCGAGAATAGCGACCATGTATCCAATATTTAAAGGCAGCAAGAAAAAGCTGAATTATCAACCTGTCAGTCTCACATCAATTATCTGCAAGATTATGAAAACCTTTCAAGAGGGCGATCAAGAACCCCTTCCTAGGCCCCAATGGTATTTTTGCATCATAACATGGATTTGATCCTGGTTAACTAATCTGCTGCTCACAAGAAAGTTTATTTCTAAGAACTACCTCTCTGTGGAACACAAATCATGATGTGCCTGCTTCTTAACCGACTACAACAGTCGTTTTCAAATCCAATTCTTGTCGAGGTATCCTTATAAACCAATCTCTCACAGTTGCAATGCTCGTTACTAATGTTATCGCTCAATCCATCAGGCAAACTCCTTAACTCTTCTCCATGAGTGGCCTTGATAAGCAGTTACACCTTAAGACATTTAAAAAAAAATAAATAAATAAATAAAAATAAAAAAAATAAGTTACCAAAATAATGCATGGATGAAGCCGGCGGTGTAAACATACTGATCTTAGACTTTCCAAAGTGCTTGACAGTTAATGATTTGTTCATATGTTTATTCATACAAAATTCATTTTCTGATAATAAAGTGGTTTGGCTCATTCTGTAACCAACACACCTTTCATATCCAGGTGAATGCTTTTCTTTTCATGAAGGCAGTTGAGTGCCTCAAAGATCTTCCCGGGGTCCAGTCTTGTATATCTGATCTACCTGATGAATTGATCGAAAAATGTACAACTCTTTGCAGACTACGTAAAACTGGTATCACCAGAAAGCAACTATGATCAACTGTAAGACCATCTCAACAGGATCTGGTTCTTATTTTCAGGCCAGGATTTACCTCTGAACTCAGCAAAATGCAGTCATTTACTTATTGCCTCCCTGCCTACTGCCTTCCTCAGCCATTGGTTTTCCACCTCAACCACTCAACATCGTTGCTAATGCAAAGGATTTTGGTCAAGTTGTGGACAACTTCAAACCAATCGCTGTATTAAGATGGCCAGCAAAGTCAGGGGACGTCTTTAGTTTATCTGAATATTCTTTTTAAATCTAACAGCGAACATTTTCCATCTCCTATACATAACCCTGGTATGACCCATTCTGGAGTATACCATCCAAGCAACAAATCTTCACCTTCAAAGAGATATACAGTTGGAATGTGTTCAATGTTTGACAATGAAGATACTGCCGGGATTCTCCATGCTCACTTATAAAAAATGACTATAAAACTTTATCATCACTTAAAGAGCAAAGAATAAGAGTAGACAATTGTGGCATACAGCGTGAATAGGAATAGTATGTTATTGCTATACATCTTATGAGATGACTGACTAATTTTTATGATTTTAGGTTCAAATGAACAGCTGCAGAAGGAATTGGAATACACTAAAGCCTGATTGTCATAACTGAAGAATTTCAAAAATGCAATCTGGACATGAGGACACTTTAGAAAAACGATAGGAAAGAAAATGTTTTAAACTTGGGGAAAATGCCACAGAAACGTATGGAATGCTACAGACTGCTTTTGGACCATCTTGCATGAATTATGCAAGCGTTTGAGTGGCATAAGAGATTCAAGGAAGATTTGCACAAAGGGTGCTCAGAAGAACAGAAAGATGTCATGGGCATCAAGACAGTTACTCACTCTCCCTCTAGTCCAGACCTTGCTCTTTGACTTTTGGTTATTCCCTAAGCTCAAAAGAAAACCTTACAGGCTGTCGTTATGAGACATTTGAGATGAAAAGGCTGTGACAAGGGTCATTGACACACTCACAGAGGACTTCCATGGGGCCTTCTAGAAGTTGTTGGAATGGTACAACAAATGCATTGCAGCCGGAGGAGATTACTTTGCAAGGGACTAGAGTTTCATGTGTGCACTATCAATAAAAGTGCCCATACGAAAAAAAAAGTCTGGAAACTTATTGGAAGACACCTCATATGTAAACATAGGGTGACCCACAAAAAATGCCACACAGGAAATCCTTAAAATTCAGAATTATTTTTTTGTAATAGACTTCAATCTCTACTTAACTTTTTCCAAGTTCCAATCATGCATGTTAAATTGTCTGTTTTATCTTTATACAATGATAAGAGCTGAATTATAAACCTGCCAGTCTCACCTCAAGAACTTCAATTTTAGCACTCCACTGCCTACATAAGAAAATTATTCACCTGGATACGAAAGACGGTGGTGACAGAATGATCCAAAGATGATTTCTGGGTACAAAATTGTCAACTGACATGCTACTCTATAATTTTAGCTTCACTTCAGAAATAGTCTGAGGATCATTTTGATAGACATTATCTTTGAAATAATGCCATAAAAAAAAAAAAAATCTGGGTGATCACAGTCTGGTGAGTATGAAGTCGATCCAGGATCACAACTCTACAGATCACAAGTGTCTCTGCATATCATTGAACAATGATAAAACAGACTGTCATACATGCGCAGCTGAATCTGACAAATTAGGCATAGAATAAACTTCATTTGTACCAAATACGGTTGGATTTCAGAGAGGATTGAGAATTTTATTAATTTGTAGTTGATAATTTTTGTTTGGGGGAGGAACTGTAATGGAAGCCTCTGTTCAGTCTCAAAAGACCATGGATATTCCTGTAAGGATAGCTACGTGTGTAATTATGAGGCAAGAGTTGCCCCCCCCCAACCACACCTCCTCTGAATCGGCACTGCTCGAGTCCAGTGGCAAGGAGAGGTGCAGGATGACTGGAAACAATGCTGAGATAAGTGGCGACCACATTCAGCACACGGAATTCCCAAATTGGAACCCATTTTAGTAGTGACCAGGCTAAACTTTGCTTAACTTTGGTGATCTAACGGAACTGGTGTGTCAGTATGATTATGCATGGTGGGACTCTAATATTGCTAACAATACCTTCCCTAAGAAAGTGTGTTAAATACTTTACAATGAAAAAAAAAAAAAAAAAAAATAGATGAGAAGCAATTAGTATTTAATGCAAAAGAATATTTATAATTTGAATTTTGTTCAGAATAGTGAAAAAAAAAAAAAAAATTACACGTTACTTTTGAATACTATAAACATTTTCTAAACGTGTCATGACAGAAGATATTTACATAAAAACCTGTTGAAAATAGAAAAAATGGTAAAGGTTACTATTGGTAACATTACAGTAAAGGAAATACAATTACTAAAATTAGTCAAAACCAATTTTTTTGGGGGGTAATCTACTCATTTGTGAGTTATTTGTAATTATTAGTTGTGACTAAGGTAATAAGGTGTCAGACATCTTGTCTATTGACGGGAAGTAAGGTACCAAACCTCATTACTTTATTCATAACTAATACTTACAGAACTTCAATTAATTATAATTTCTATTAAATATTTTTTTCATGCAAGTACGTCATGAGTAGGTAAACCAAAATAGTTTTCTTTTTGTTTAATTTTCCTAGTTGTATTTCTTTATAATCTATGTTGCTAATAGTAACGTTCACCAGTAAAAGATTCAGAGTCAAATGAGAAACAGGATTTAAAAAGGAGCAATAAAAGATTAATAATAATAATAAAAACTAAGAAAAGATTAGATTCTTTTAGATCCTTTCAAATAAAAGGAAAGAAAAAAAAACATCCGAACGTGAAAGCTTTAAATGCATGCTTAAAAACAACTGTCTCAAGCTATAGTAATGTTCGGTAATGGTCAGGCACTTGGAATGAAAACTTTCTCAACTTCTCATGCATGAAACAAAAACGAAAGTCTACTTTTTTTGGAGTAACTCAAGACTAAGAAATTGACAACTCAAAAGCAAATAATGAAAAGGACCAAAAATTGAGATTTAAAAAAAAAAAAAAAAGAAAGAAAAAAGTATTACTTTCAAAACAAGCAAAGTAATACAAAAATGGTGAATACAAAAGCCAGTGACCTAATATTATTAGAAAAAATATTAAAAAATAAGAAACCATACTGGTTACGGATGTGAAATCGCAAATAATTAACGTATTACATATGTTGATATGCTTTCAGAGATATTTTTCTGGTAAAAGTGACCCAAATATAATGCCATCCATGGAATCGTTAATAAAATTCAGCATCTTTTCAGCAATCCGAACATATTTGATACAAAAACTTTTGTTTACGTTTGACTTGTCTTGAGTTTCCGTCATGAATAGACAACAGTCCATGTTTTAGCACTGTTCAAAGATATAAGCAATTTCCATGATCATTAATAAGTGGACATCACACTCACTGCACCATACTCCTCCCATCCAAATTTTATCTCAAACATGATCACACAAAAAAAAATAAATAAAAGAAATCCCCAAATTATTCCTGAAATAAGAGGACCATCAAAGCTAAAATTAGAGCACTGCCAAGAAAAGAGTTGGTAAAGGCTATTTATAATTTTACACCTAATATCCAAGTATGTTTAATATCTATATAACTGTTGGATATTCATGACTGAAACTTGGTGGACAAGTTAGGCAGACTTTAATTTATTTCTACCAAATATGGTTGGATTGCAGAAAGGAACTGAATTTAAGTAACGATTTCATAGATGGCATTTTTGGGGTCATCAGTACAATTGACATTGTTTGACCCTGAAGTTCAGCTAAGTATCCAATATACGAGGATATGTTTGATTGGATGATGTGATATGTAAAGATTTGTATTGAAGGTTGTAGTTTGGGAGTTAGTGAAGAAAAAATACATAATGTAAGACTATGCTGCTATAGATCCCCAAGCAACTCATGACAGAAAATGGATCCACAGTTAAATAAAGTGTACTTTAAGATGAAATTGTTTGAATTCACGTATGAATATGTATTAACCGTTTCTTCAAGTGAAGCATTCAGACCAGACATATCAAATATGTACACCGAAGGTCACATGCTACTCTTTGCAATCACGCTTGTGATCTGCATAGAAGATACCGTAATTTCATCATATAACAGTAAAAAATTGTGAATTCTTTTTTTAATTGAAACTGAATAGATGCTTATTGTTCAACAAAAAATGTAATTTTCTTTGCTCAGAACATTTCTTTTCACATTAAAAAACTATATCAAATTTCATTGATTTTAAAAAGAAAAAAAGCTTAGGAATGATTTAAAAATTATAACATTGTATATGTTATGACAAAAATACTTTGCAGCAATTTTATTTAAATCACTTCAATCGTGTGCAGCCCTCCTGACTACAAATATACCTACATAGCTCTTATGGGATTTTCATGCCTGATCTAGATAACAGCTTCAATATCGTCGAGGAGAGAGCAAAATGAACATCAGAAAAAAAAAAACTGCATTAAAGGCTTATAAGTAATAAAATACTATTGGACAAAAATTTCATTTAAATTGTTGACGTAGTGCAGAAGGAAAGTAATTAGAATAAAAATACCAATTCAAAACAAGTAATTCAACAAAAATGACAGGACTCCATTGAAGAAAATTTGTTTCAAGTAATGACTGGTTTAGTCTAAGTATTGATGAAGCATATTATATTGGCTTATTGGCTGCTTGTGTAGATTGGTGTATTTCTTAAACCAACACATTTCAAGCGAAAACATTTTGTAATCATGCATCATGTCTGACGTCAGTATAAATTCCCAAAATTTATAAAATTTACCCAGTTTATCGATTTATATAGTTTTATTGTATGTTTAAATGTGAAAGAGTTTTCAAATTTCCAGGGAAAGTAACTGCAAGCGATCAATTTGACAATCTGCCATTTCAAAATATAAAATGTTGGACCGTTATTGTGGACGACTTTTTATAAATACTAAATCTAGAACATTTTCTATCATTTTTTGTAATTTTTGGAATTTATACTAATTTCGACACAATATGCAAGTATGTAATGTTTTTTGTCTGAAATACATTGGTTTAAATCAGTGGTTTTCAACCTTTTTTTTACTCATGGACCCCTTTTCCCTTCCTTTTATCTTGGTGGACCCCTTCATAACTATTGGTCATAAGACAATCTTCTATTTTTCACTAATATACATTTTGAGGTTTAATAATCAAAGAAATATTATATAATTAAGCTTTATTTTTAAATGAAAACTAATTTAATGCAAATAAAGTATTCTACAACAACTATAATAATTATGATAATTTTGTTATGTTTTGCCTGCAGACCCCCCAGAAATATTCCATGGACCGCTAGGGTCCATGTGGACCCCGATTGAAACCCCTGATTTAAATGATCAATCTCCACTAGCACCGCTTATTATTATTGAAGTAATTTCTGGTGTTTTCTTTGTGAATTTCTGGCTACTGTTTGTGTTTTTAATCTGAATAATTATCAATATTAAAACTTTTTGCCAAAAACAAATATTTTAAAAATATCAATGGCATACAAATTTACGAAACTATATACTCTTTAAAAATTCAATTTTATCCTTTGATAAATATTACATTTATAAATGTATTCTATATCTAGTTATAGCTCTAAATTTCTTTAAGATGAGCACATAATACACATAAGAGTGAAACCATTTAAATAATTTGTTTCAAGCAATTTACATGTTTAAAAATTGTTTATTAAATAGTAAATAAAAGTAATAACAAGCGTGATTGTAAAATTATAAACTTATTCAAAGTTGAGTCGGTTTGTTTTGTATAAATATTTTTGAAGCAGATTATACTTGTTATTGATGTAATTTCTGGCATTTTTCTGGTTACTGTTTTTAGTATTTTAAATTTATGTTAGAATTAACTATTAAAAATATCTTTATTCCTGTCAAAAACAAATCTGTACATATAAAAGTGAATTGTGTGCAGAACGGTCTACCAAAGTAGACTATCCATTTTTGGTCTATAGACTTGAAACTTGATATATGGAGTATTCAGACCTGTCGAACAATTTTGATTGGGTTTTTAGCCAGAAGAAATAGCTAAGGAATCAGAATTTAAAAATTGGAACTTGGCAGGTATAAGTCGACTTAATGCATATCCTCTACGCATGTGTAAATATACATTTATAGGTTTAAGTGCGTTAATCTGTAAAGTTTTTATATGAATGTATCCTTAGGTTAGATGACAGCGAATTCTGCTTTAAAGCTAAATGTTTTGATTTCGATTCAAGCTAATGACACTTAAGTGATTTCTTTTATAAGTTTTGAAATCACTTCTATATATTAGGTACACTATAATAATCAATAGAGTACTGGTTTTATAATAGGAAATCTGTATACATTAAAATATATTTAAGTGTGATTTACAACTGGGCAACGCCGGGCAGACTGCTAGTTATAAATAAACTTAAAATATACCAATGTTAGAGATTGAGAAAAGTTTGGAAAAATTAAAATCTATTCGTTTTTAAAGCATTCAGTTTCCTTCCTTGATAAATACCTAATTCATAAATGTATTTTATATCTTGTTATATCTATTAAGATTAGCACATTACGACTATAGTTAAAAAGTCATTAGTTTATGTCAACATTGGTTTGATAGGTTTCAGCTTCAGAAAAATTTGTTTTTTTTTTTTTTTTTTTTTATTTTGGTGCTTTCAGCAAAATTGGAATCAATATTTTGGAATTATCAGTAATGTTACAATTATATGTTACAATTATAATGTTTGGAAATCGAAGTAAGAATCGAAAAATCAAAAGAAAAGCAGCAGTTTTAAAATTAAAACTATTGAAAAAAAAAAAAAAAAAAAAAAACAAACATCAAAGAGTCAGCAGCCATCTCAGCCAAAATCAGGACAGTGCCAAGAGAGATGTCTCAGAGTTATTGACCATTTTTTCACATTGTATTTGCTTATTATTGAACGGCAATAAAGTATACTGTTTGATATTAATGACTGGAACTTGGTGGACAACTCAGGAATGTACTAATGTTTATTTCAACGAAATATGGTTGGAAAGCAGAAGGGATTGTTAATTTTACTAGCAATTGCAAATGTTGCTTTTTAATTTATATATTTGCTTTAAATATTTATATATAGTATATAGAAGAGATTTAGAAGGCTATCACAATGCGAGGAATGGGATGTAGTCAGTGTTGATGAGGAAAGACGAAAACAAGTGACAATTCGCAAATGAATAATTATATACATGTATGTAACGGATGTATTCAAAGCATGCTGGATAGAAGAGTGAAAAATTTTTTCATTCTTCCATCCAGCATGCTCTGAATAGATCCGTTACATCCACCATTTGAAAAGGGGATTTTTTTTCCCCAAAATATATAATGGATATTGTCACAGACCTCACAAAACATTTATACTTCATACAATTGAATAAATATATGTGTATACTTATTGATTTGCCATTGTCACTTGTTTTCGTCTTGTCATCAACACCGATTACATCCCATTCCTCGCATTGTGATCTTCTAAATCGCTTCTACATTACCTATCCCATACAATGCTTCAAGCAAACTATATCTCATTTTTATATATACAGCTTTTAACATCTTTGATTAAATAAATTCACTTGTAAATGTACAATGGAAGTTTAAACTTGTAAATGTATTTAAAACTAAAGTAGAAGTGATTTTACTTTAGTTGATTTTTAAAAATTTGGATATTTTGCAATTTTTTTTTTTTTTTTTTTGCACAGGTATCACCACATTATCAAGGCCAAGAGGCCACTCGAGGATAAGGGTTAAAGAGTGTACAATAGAAATTTATTTTCGCTACATCTTATAAATATCGATGTTTTTAAAAAATCCTTTTTTATTTTTATTTCTTTTTAATTACATTTTCACCCCAAACAAAGCACATTGCCACTTTGATGTAGAGGACTACTATCTTCGACATAATTTGCAGGGATATTATGTGGGGAGTTGAGTAGCAAGATGTCTGTTTACATTACACTTGAACGTCTGCATATCAGTACAGCCAGAGAAGCTGGAAGAGAATTTCAAAGTCTAGCAGTCCCAGGGAAGAAATTATTAGAGTAGAAGGCTTTCTGGCATCTGGGGATCTCTGTGTAGGGGTGGGATTAAGCTGCTTGTTGGGTTTGTTGAGGGTATTTACGTCAAGGGGGTACAAGGGCTTGAACTTCGTCGGATCACCTACCATTAAAATACTTATAAAACAGGCAGAAGGATGCAACGTTTTGTCGATGGGGCAGGGGTTGAAGCCTAGTTGACAGTTTGGGACATATTGGGTTGGTGACTGTTTTGAACCTTGTCTTTACTTTTATTCCTCTAGATAAGGCACATTGCCACTGAAACATTGATGTGACATTAGATGGTAGGTTTATAGGGGCACGTGAGGAATTGTTGCAGCAACATATTTGTTCACATTACATTTAAATTTTGACATGTTGGTACTGTTGGAGAAAGCGGAGATTGGAAGGGAATTTCAAACTCAATCAATTCAAAGAAAGTTATTAGAGTAAAAAACTTTGCAGCATCTGAATTTCAGAATATTTTTGTTGAGGAGATTCAAGTGCAGGAAGTTCAGAACAAATTCAATTGAAATACTTGTAAAACAAGCACAGAGATGAACACTGCAGTGATGGGACAGGGACTTGAGCTTGGTAGGCAGTGCGGATCCTATTAATTTCATTTCTTTGATATGACTAGTTTTACTTATTTTGAAAAATTAAAAAGAAAACCCACCTTTCCATTGTATATAAATAGAAAATAGATAATCTTTAACATTTACTTTTGGTTAAATGTAATTTACTTTTTATTTTTAAACAAATGAGGAAAACGAGTTTATAACTTATTTTTTCACACTTGCTTACTTCAGAATTATCAAAGTTATTACTCTTGGGTTATATCTAAGTTATCTATCCTGAATTATACTGGTCAATTAAAAGAATACATTCCTTCAGAAATTAAAATGTTTAATTTTGTCTAATGGGAAATTTAGAATGCGATTCTCATTCTTTTCTGGCTTGACACTCAAAGCCATTGGACGCAGTTTGACTGGCTATTATCCTAGCATGCCCTTTACAAATATTAATAGCAATCGTTTCCAGACTCTTCTAGTCGCAAACGAATATACTACCAGAACACAAAGTTACATTCACTTAGACATTGTTGATGCATCTCTCTCCGACTTTGGCAACATTTATTTTTATTAATTGTATTAGGGCATTATGTATTCTGATTATGACTGATTATCTTTGTTTCTCGAGTACTATCTTAACAGTTTTTATATGCTCTTATGTTTATCTTTGATAAAATTTGATGTAAGAATAGATGTTTATATATAAAACCAACTGCTGCTTCACCAGTGTAAGTTTTCTTTATTCTAACTCTTCTTATCCTCGTATATGTGCCCAAGAGAATGCATCACGAAAAATAGAGATCTCGCAGTGAAAATATATCCAAACACATGCATAGCTAAAAGCAAGCTAAGATAAACATTTGTTAGATTCAGATTTTTCAAATCAAAATTGCTTTACTAGTCAAATGTAAAAGTTTTTCGACAAGAAATAAAAATTATGGAGTTACCTACTATTAAGCATTCAGACATTTGAAACTCAAAATGGCTTACACTTCTACAAAATAAAATGGAATGAAAGGCTTCTAAAAAGAAACATGAGAATACTATAGTGCAAAGAAAAGTGATGATTTATATGAACACACTGCTAAAGATATAGAGAAAAGTCATTAAGGGGCATTTTTTCAAATAAAAACTAAGGGTGATATAGTTTGCTTCAAACATTGGATATATTTAAATTAGTGAAGATTATAATTTATGGCAGACGGTAAATGCAAATATTAAAAAGCATACAAATATAGAAAATGTAAAGAAAAACACGCACCACTGCCCAAATAAATTAGTTTGAAAGGAGTAAATAGTCTGTATATGTTATTTCAAAATTAATATGTAGTTGTTTTCCAGCATTTGTTAATGCTTAACTTTTTGACTACGATACAGTAGATTTGCAATAAGAAATTTTTCATCAACATATTTAGTATTAAAATTATAAAGACAATGTTAAAAAAAACAATGATGACTTAAAGTTTTTTTTTTTTTTTGTTGGAAGTGTAAAATCAAGAAAACAGTCTAGTTAAGATATGGGGAAAAAAACCCTCAAAAAACAGTATCAAGAAAACTAGCAGCAATAAAAATGTATTTTCAAAACTCTTTAAAAGAATTCTTAAGAAAGTGACCAAGGTGGCAACCTTTTCAAAATTCAGTGATCAACTTAATTAGAGAATTTAGGCATAAGCCAAAAGCAGGTAATATTTGCATATTTTCGAAGATATGAAAAAATCTGTAAAAATCAGTGTTCTATATGGTCAGGAGAAAAACGTTTAATTATTGATATAGGAAATTCAGAACCACTGAACATGAAAATTATGTTGACTACATGAAGATTTCTTTTCTGGCAACCATTTTGCTGTTCAAAATTTCTGGTGGAAGTAGTTCACTTTTCAATAATTTGGTAATGACTTAATCTGATCAAAATAGGTAAAGATTATATCTTACATTTTTAATGAGTAGGAAGTGTGAGAAATTCAAACTCAGTACACTCACTCCAGATATGTCCGACTGTCTCATTTATACAATGATTAATAAACCTCCCCCTCCACCCCCCCCTCAAAAAAAAAGAACTCTGAAATAAGATCACATCTATTATTGTAACTGGAAAACGATTTGAAGCTGATATTAAAAAATGTTGATGAACATCAATGAATAATAAATTCCTGCCATGATACTGCAAAAATTGAGCAAAGAATTTCGAAAAAAAAAAAAAAAAAAAAAAAATGCTTTCCTTTCAAAATAAACCCTGGTTGTGAATGCAGTCAAATTTATATAAAAATTGCTCACTTTAATATAAGGAGTCTCCAATCGTGTTATAGTTTACACAAGGCATGAAATACTAGTATAAAGATGTCATTAAAAAGTATTAAAGTCTATAAATATATTTAAATGCCACTGTATTTCCTTTTTCTCAGATCAATGCTGGGTAAGTACTTGGACCTCTAGCCCCAAAATGTGTTACTATACATAAAAAGTGATACCGTGTTATGATCTGAATGAAAGAGGATATAAGGCTCCTCATTCAATCCCGAGTAACGCCGAGGTTTCCTGTTTGTTATCAGATACTGATAAGAGCTTAGTATCTTTTCATTTTTTGTTTTTACTCTAGATCTTTTACACAATGCCCTTTCATAATTAAGTATTCCCTTAATATTTTACTTATTTTTTTCCAAATGTATTTCCCTGATTAAGATTTGTACCTATAGTGAAAATCTCATCAGTTTACATATTTTTGAATACAAACGGATGAAGGCTTTTGTTTATTTGAGAAAAATGCGGATGCTGCTTAAACTCCAGGAATGATAACCATGAGAAAAAATGACATATCCATATATTTGTGCTCAGTTTATATACAGTTTCTTACCATTTTTAAATTATTGTAAATGGGTAACAACTGCAAAGACATGTCTATTACTGTAAAATTCTGTCGCTTAAAAAAAAAAAATGTTTCATTTTTTCCCTTTAAGATTGTAACGCTGGGCAGCCAAACCAGCTACCAACATTGCCCTGCTTTTTATTGAAACCAACAGAGCTCTTTAGTATCCTCATTGTTCCCTTAAATGCAATTGTCTGGATCTCTTTTGCACTTGGTTCAACAGGAGCATTAGTTAGTTAGGACTTTAGGTTCTTCTTCATAAGCTCTGTGGAACCTATGATAACTGGTATGATTGATATCTCTTTAAGATTCCAGTTTCTTTTCATATCATACATGAGACCTGTTTCTCCCTTTCAACTCTGTTCAGACCTCCATCATTAGGAACACTCACTTCAACCAAGGTTGCAACTAAAGATACACATTTAGCTTTATATAAACACATTTCTTTTTATCACTTATGTTTTTTTTTTTTTTAAGTGATCCTATGATTTCACAAGGCGAATATACCTAACATTTAGAATTGGTGTTAATTTTTTAAATTCCATTTTAGCATTTTAAAAACTACAGTTATTTTTGAAAGATAACTCTAAAATATAGCAGATCTTGCACATATTTTCAGCTAACACCTCAGTTGTTTCTAAGGACAATGTCCTTTAATTTGTGTTATTTGAACTACTATTCTCATCTTGGATGTTATTCTCAACGTTTCAGATAATGTAACTCCCAACCTTCAGGTGAATCTCGCTAAACGCTGGAATCTTTATGGCGAATTGTAATGCATACTCGAGTTTTGAATATAAGTTGTTTAATCCATAGAATTATATTATTCTATTCCCTCCAAGATTACGGTCCTGGATATGACCTTAAACTATATCCGATGGTGAGGCCTCAGCTTGCGGGCTTTGGGGAGTGTGGGGCCACCCTTTAATTGCCATTGCTCCAAGGTTCACTCTGATCCGGTGTGGTAATACCTATGAGGGTTCCAACTATGGGTTAAATAGAAACAGACTTTAAATATATATATATATATATATATATATATATTCTATTAAAAACTTTTTTTCAAATTCACTGGATTCGGCATTAAATAACTTGAAGTGTTGATATGCCGTAAAACAACCAACCAATCCAAGATGACTGGGCAGACATCGTGAGTAATTCTGAATTATTTCCTCAATATAGTTTGTATTGATGATTGACCTTTCAAAACTACAGAAGAATCCCACTCAAAACTAAGCAGCACTTATATCCGTTCTGGCACGGGTTCTTGTGGAAATTCCATACAGATTTGAGTTCGACAAGAGGCACCTTGCAATGGTTGAAACTGAGAACAACATCCAAGATGGAAACAGGAGTCCTAATGATACAAATTATTAATCTTTATAAAAAAAACTTTCTCAAACAAGATCCTAAGTTTATCACCTTATGTTGATATATTGGAGTTTCCATTGATAAGTTTTGTCTAGAGTGGCAGAAATCAAATCCTTTGTTTAATGAGCAAGGAACATTAAAAAAAAAATCAAAAGATGAACAAGTTAATTTTATTTAAACAAACTTGAATAGACTAAAGCGTTTTAAGGAGCAGAAAATAAGGATAGTCAAAAATAACTACATAAAAATTCCATCAAGAAATATGCACCGAAGATCAGCAATATATATATATATATAAATAAAAACACCTTGTTAGTAATGTTTTAGTTTAAATGAAAACTAAGTTTTTACTTTGGTAAATAGAAAATTAACAAAAATAGGCAGAGTTATTTCTATAAAAAATATAATTCAAGCACAAAATACTCAAAGGTTTTTAAATCGTTTTTCAGATAAAAAAAAAAAAAAAAACAAAGTTTACTATTGAATAATGTGTGTAGTGCCAAAACAAATAAAAACAATTATGAAAAAAAAAAAAAAATGACAAAAAATTAAATGCTTATCATTGTAAATGGGGTACCTGTAAAAGTGTAGAGTTAGTTCCCCAGCACTGAAAGAAAGGAAGAGATAGATTTCATGTCACGTTAGACATAAGTACAAACATACAACTTGTGAGAAAATCATGTCATCCACAACCGGAAGAGGTTTTAATAGACATTGACAGAACACATCTTATGACATACTGCATTATCATTGTTAACAGAGAGCAGAAAAAGATATATTTCATATCACATGTAAACAAGCACAAACAAACTTCATAAATAGGCACACATAGTTAGGTTTCCAAAGTTTGAAAAAAAAAAAAAAAAAAAAAAAAATCAAAATGTATCTGCTAATAATAATAATTAATTTAAGTTCAAATTATACACTTATTTTTGACTATTTATTTGAAACCGGCAACATCAAGTATATTTAATTTACTCATTAAATAATGTACTGAAAAAACAAATTCATTAGATGATCAGATAACACTTAAATCTGATCAGAAAATAAAAATATCATTCAATAAATGTGTTAATGTTTAACTCTTAAAAACAAAACATGAATGTGGATTTTATTACTGGAAAAATAGGCTAATTTAAGCTCAATAAAAAAAGAAACAACTAGCTGCTAAGAACAAATATATGAAAGGTGGTGCTTAAAAAGGTCAGCAATGCATATATTTGGATTAATCAGACTACTGTGCTCATCTTTGTGTGACATAGCATGCATGCACAAATGTAAATGCATGTGAAGTGACGTCATTGGCGGGGGTAAACAAATGACTATAAAAAGAGAACGAGATAACGTTCAAGATCTCGTGAGAGACGTGGTGAACGTTCTAGATTACGTGAGTGACATCACAGCTGTAACAATGAGGAAATACATGTTACAAAGAACAAGCAAATTGGAGTTATTCTTTGTCTTGATCTCCTTTATGGCGGAAGCTGAACACAACGCGTGTTGGTTCCCAGAGAACGTTACATTTGCAGTTATTTCCACAACGTTTCGGTTAGTGTAACCTCCGCCCTTCTTCAGATGTATTTTAACATACTGGGGCATCCGTATGGAATTTTGAACAAAACCCTTTATTTAATCCACAAGGCAAGCTTGTTCAGTCATGACCAAGTAGAAGTTCTAAATTTTTAATTAGGTTCTTAGTATTGCCTGTACTAAGAATTGAACCTCCAGAGGACTCATTTAGAACTGATTACCACTTAGCACTTTATCCGTTGCAACATTCACGAGAAACACTCGTCTAGCTGAAACCACTATCAATAATTTCCTCCACTCTTCATCTATGCCTAATCCTAAACGTAGAGTCAATGAACGAAACTTCTGAGAACTGCATGTGGAACTCTTTCGTTTCTCTGCCTTCCAGTTGACTACAATATGGCCGTCTTCAAGTCCAACGTGAACAAGTTCTTGATGAGCCATCCCCTTAGATAACTCATTAACCCTTATACTCGAGTCGCCTCTGGGCCTTGATAAGTGGTAACTAAAAAACACAGGTCGATGTGGATTAAATAAAAGGTTCAGTTGGAAATTCCATATAGATTCTCGACTTTGACAAACCACCTGAAGAAGGCTGGAGGGTACATCGGCCGAAACGTTACGAGAATAACATCCAAAGTGAGAAGTGACATCCGAATAATCCGAATTATCAATCCTCAAACAAAAAAAAACAAAAAAATCCGAAACATTTTTTGAAAACGATGAAAGAAAGCTTGGTTTAGTTAAAATCAATCTTCATGTAAACATCTAAAACCTTAAAAGTTAATTACATATTGAAAAAAATGCAGAATTAGTTACAAATTGAATTTAAAATCACAAGAAAAATTTCAGAAAAGAAAAAGTCACATGAAAAATAAAAACGTCACAAAAAAAAGAAAAAGAAAAAAGTTTCACATTTTTCTTTAATAGAAAGTTATGTTAATTTGTTAAAAGATTAATACAGTTTGCACTCCTTTAAAATAGGATCTTTCTTCCTACCTAATATAGGATGATCCCTTAAAAATGCCAACTATGAAAATATTAACACTCAAACATTTCTGCAATCTGCATTGAGAATGATAGTAACTATGTAGAAAAATAGTTACTATGTAAAAAAAATAAATTCTGAGGCACAAATGGTATCATTCCTTTCTTTGTAGCTTTTCGACGCTTAGTTTTTTAGTTAAAAAATTAGGTCTTTTTGAACAAGCCTCCTAAATTGCAATTTAGATTACAGTATTACGGTATATAATTTTACTCATAGAACCTCCATTTAGACTACAACAGAGAAAGCAATCCTTACAATATTTTTGATTAAAAAATAAAGTTCTATTAAGGTATACCCTATTATAAAAAGGGACAGTCAATCATGCAACATTTTCTGCAAATGCCTACATCAATAAATAAGAAATCTAATTGTATACAAGACTATTTGAACAAATTTATTAAAAGTGAACAACTTTTAAATTAAGCTTTATCCACATTATGATAAGATGTTTACTTATACTCAAAAAGTAGAATTAATCCAGCTCTATTTTACTTAATATAAACTATTCTATATTCATAATAAAGTACTAATGCTGTATATAAACATAATCTATGAGCCATATATTTCCTTTAAGTTCAAAAATACTGATAAAATGAACTTAGAACCAATATTTTTCATAAGTGCTCAATACAAAGAGCTTTATAAACATATATACAAATACATGCACATACGGTGTATACACACACAAATGCGTGAATATATATATATATATATATATATATATCTCAACTCTTTGGAAGATCTTACTAACGTTGGGCTGCCTCGAGATATTCGTAGGTTTAATTCGTTCCTTTCACAAGGGAATCAAGGCTAGTTTCTATTCTACAGCATTGAGGAAAGCACTATCAATAATGTAGTAAAACAAGGTAACATTTCTGTGCCCATGTTGTTCATTATCTATTTTGCCGTAGTCTTTCTTGTGGCCTTCTATGAAAACTTAACCTGTATCTACATCAGATATGGGACATTTGGCAGTGTATATAATGTCTAAACTACTTATACAAACAAAAGTCTTTTACATTGATGAGGGAGCTGCTCTACACACACGGCCAATGTCGTTGCACATTCTGAAGTTGCAATGCTCTCTGAACCATTTTTTATCTACATGTAACTCGTTAAGTTTAAAGATAGTTGTCATGTATGATCCAGCACTCAGATAGTTACCATAAAAAGACTATCTTCGTTAAAGATAATAAATTAGATGTAGTGCACTCTTGTATATCTAGGCAGTACCCTTTCTGAAGGATGCAGCTTCGACAGGGAAATCTTTCTAAATTGAAAGGGTTTCTTGATCTTTTTTCAGCTATCAAAAAAAAAAAAAAAAAAAAAAAAAAAACGTGTGGTCCCAGCATGATGTCAAGTTACATTATACACAATGATTTTCGAATGTATGTGCTTTGACAGTCCTCCTGTATGCAAGCGAAATATGGACACTAAATCAAGTAAAACTTCTTGGGGGCTTCTGTCAACGGCGTCTAAGACAGATACTTTATATTAAATGGCAGTCCCATGTTTCAGATACAAAAGTTTTAGGGAACGCAGGGTTACGAAGCATTTAGTCAATGGTAATGAAAAGTTGTTCCCAATGGTTTGGTCACATTGTGCGTATGGATGATGGTCACCTGTCAAAGCAATTATTCTATGGTGAAATGCGAGAAGGAAAGAGAAGTGCATCAAAACTTTAGAAGAGACTTAAGGACAATAAAATCTTATCTGAAACAATCTGGACTGTCTGGATAAATGGGGGAAAAATGGCTTTAGATAGAAGTGACAGAAAGTGATTCACAAATCAGTTTCCGCTACTTCTATCTAAAGCCATATTGAAAATAGCCATATGTAGTATAGTGCTTACAACCTTTTTATCTTCAAAAGGCAAAAAGGGTCCAGCACCGGGTTCATAAAGTCATCATGCTAACTGTAACACATGTGTAAAATTGTGCCTATCTCTTGCTGACCTCAAAAGCCATTTGCATACATGTACAAAACTAATGTCATTGTAAAAACTGATCGAGTGTAGCATAATCTGTCACAATTTGGCTGGCCTGAAGAGTCACCTACAAACAGATACAACTTGAGGGGAGAGGACATGAAATAAAGGAGGTGGTCGCGCTGAAATCACTATAATATATAAAGTTATAAAATATATATATGGCGATTAAGCTACACAGAATATTCCGTGTTTCATCCACGCTAGGATTCGAATCCTAGCATGGATGAAATCCAGAATATTCTGTGTAGCTTAATCGCCATATATATTTTATAACTTACTACCTAGCTCTATCTACGTATTGAGCCCTGTTGAAGTATGCATAAATTTATACTTTTGTATATTAATTTATGTGATTAAATGTAGAAGTTGTGTATATATATATATATATATATACACACACACACACAAGGTGTGAAATGTATATATATATATATATATATACACACACACACACAAAGTGTGAAATATATTTGAAGCCGAATTAGTCATAAAAATGACTTGCAAACATGTTTTAGAAGATAAAAAATTGATGTATGGTTTTGTAATCTTATTTAAGACTCCTTTAGCTTAGATAATGATTTTTATATGAGGTATGAATCGCCTATATGCAGCTATCCTTGTTTATATTGGGCATTACTTTAACTGAGATTTTTTAAGGAATTATTTAATGTTATGAACGTGCTCATTAACGTTTTCCTAAACTACACTTCATACATAATAGTCCAAAAGATGAATAATTAAAATTAAGGGGTTATATGATCATAAAACTGATGCTGCATTTAAAAATATGTTTAGGAGTCTATTAGCTCTTACTAAGCTATTCTCTCATAGCGTTTATGGTGTGAAATGACTTACAACTTACTGAAGACTTATGTCTTTGCAACTGAACACCAAATAATGTCTGCAGTCAACCTTATAGAATTTCTAGGATTACCAATAACGGTGTGCTGTACTTGCTTAATAAATTCAGGCGTTTCGTTTTTTTTTTTTTTTGTTTTTTTACATAGGCGTCACCACTTATCAAGGCCGATCGGCCACTCAAGGATAAGGGTTAAAGAGTGTAGAGTAGTCAAAAGGACAATATAGTAATCAAGTTAGAATGTATTACATTTTGATGATACTGTTCTGTTAAATCTAACTCATTACGCGTTTTGTAAACAGTCAATCAATTCTTAAAAATTTCTAAATTGCTATATTCAAACTTTATAATTATGAGAGCTGTGTTCGTCTGGATTTCTTGCATAAAGACATGAGCTGCCAGAATTCTAAAATGCAGAAAATATAAAGTCAATATTCCTGCTAGATGAAAATTAACGTACGTAATCAAATACCATACGTTTCTTTAAGTCATTTCTTTAAAACCATTTTTGAGGTTTTGCTAGACTAAATTATGCAAAGAAATATCCCTAATTAATATAGAATTACAGTTTTTAAAAATTGAAGTTTCCTTTCATATCAGCAAATCTAAGCAAAAATAAATTTGTCTTAATTTTGATGATAAAGAGTTATTGTCATTGTTTATAATAACCATATGCTTTGATTAACGTGTTCTCCAACTTTCTTTAGAAGTAGTAGAGTGATGTTCCTTTATTTAAATATGAATTATAACAGTAGAAAAAACAGCCCCATTCAATTTCTAATTTCTCCTCATCCTCTACTTCAACGTATCAAGATACATAATTTGGGTGAAGTCAATAGGCCAAAGAGATTGAGTCAATAGTGCGAATAAAAAAAAAACTGAACAAATGAACACAAACTGAACACTTGATGGAATACTATGAATGAAATAGCGAAAAAATGAACGGAAAATGAACGAAAAACTGAAACAAATCATTTAAACCATGAAAAATTTGATTGTAAAAAAATAAATATATATATATATATATATATATATATAAATTAAATGAATGAAAGAAATGATTGAATGAAAAAAAATGAAAGTAATGAAATATTAAAAAAAAAAAATTAGGAATTTTTATTGAAAAATTTGAAGGAAAAATGAAAGAAAAAGGAAAAATCATAAGCCTTTATCTTAGGTCGTGTCCGAAACGGTATCATATGTTGTTTCTGACTTTTAGGTAGAAACACATACTAACATTTACACTTCACAAATCTAATATTATAATATTAATATTATAACTCCCTGGTAATGCCGATTACTTTTTGTATAAAATAAAAGTTACGTTTTTAAAACCTAGCAATGCAGTGTGTAAACATACCTGCTTTATTTAGGATATCAATCACTTTGCTAACTTATTCTCCTTGCCATATATAATATGACATTATTCTTATTTTGGTTCCCAAACAACACCATTCTTTTTCTAATATGCAACATCATAATAAACAGAAAAGTTTTTCTCCCAAGCAATGCTACATGCAAACACTCTTACTCTAACATAATTAACCCTTTTAGATTACTATGAAAATAATGTATTTTATTTACTGGAGCTATCCAATTTCAATGTAATACTATAATGTTTTAATTATTACTCGATAAACACCCCAGAAAAAAAAAAATGATATTGTTGATCCTGGGTAATTCAGCCCCCCTCCACGATTACAGAATAATATGAAGAACAATGATGTTGATCATGAATATAGTTCAAAGAGATTTAAATCTAATACTATAATTTCCATTTATTACTCCCAACAACTCCAAAACAGAATAAAAGATTCTGTTACTCCCCAAATGTAATACAGTAATGTTAATAGTGACAATTTTATAACTACTACTTTTATTAAAATCACATTATTATTTAGTAGAATAATTGTTTCTTTAACCTTGTCTTGCTTGCCCTCCTTCCGTCTCACTCACCAAATATTATACTGTCATGTTAATGAGGAGGACAACAGAACGAAAGTTTCTGTACTTTGCCAACGTTAATAAATATAATACTGTAATGTTAGTAAAGAGGCCTTCACAGCATTGTGAAAAGTATAGTTAAAGTCACAATATGAAGAGAAACACCGAATATAACAAAACTTACCGTTATCTACGTCCTCACTCATCAAATATATTGTAATTTTAGTAAAGAGGCCTTTATGGCGCTGCCGAAAATACGATTAAAATCAAACTATCAAGAGATATACAGTTAGTAATGATTATTGATCCTGTCGAGAACAAATGGCTCTAGTCAATTTCTGATTTAGCCCAACCCCTATTTCACAATAAGATAATAGACCTAGGAGATTTAATAGATCAATTGCTAAACGTAATATTGTAATCTTACACTTTTTTTTTTATCCTAGTCTACCATAAGTAGAATAAATGGTTCCGATAAATTCATAATTTCTTTCCCTCCCCTATTTCACAATAGGAAGAAAATTATATTGATAAAAACAATGTTTTTTTTTTTAAAGAGTTAATATATGCCACTTACCAAAACTTACCAATATTACATTTTATTCTCAATGCTGAATCGAACAAATGATTCCGATAAATTCATAATTTCTTATCCTATCCCTCCAGTAGTCTGAAGAGATTTACTACCTCTTACCAAAAATAATATAATCTTATAATTATTGATTATAAACACCGTCAACGAGAAAAAAAAGTGAATTCCTCATTTCACGATATGAAGATAATTGATGTTGATGAATGAAGTAAACTACCAAAATTATAGATACTACTTACTAAAAGTAATACTGTAATCTTACTATTTTTGATCACGGACAATGTCGAATAGAACAAATGGTACTAGTTAATCTCTTGTTCCCCATACCCTATTTGCCAATAATATGAAGATAAAAAAAGCTAGTACAAAAAGAGTTAGTATCGGTTACAAAAGTAATACTGTAATCTTACAATTGTTAATCCCTGACACTTACCAAATCTAAAACAATAACGTTAAAGTAAAAATACGACTGGAATAAAAAAAAAAGAGGGAAAAAATGAATGAACAATGAAATGAACAAAAAGTATGTAAAAGAACAATAACCAGAAAATATATAATTGAACCATGAACAGAAATTATGTAAATGAACAATGAAATCAAAAATAAATAAAACAAAAATGTGTAAACGAACTAAAAATGACAAAAATATATAAATAGAACAAGGAAATGAACTAAAAATGTGTAAATGAACAATAGGTACCTCCAACGCGCTCCCCAGTTTTACCCGCCTTCTGTATGTAAGACGATGTAACTAATTTAATATCATCCTACCTTTTACCATTTAAAAAGAAGCTTTAAATAAACTAACATTTTTGACAGCATACAAAAATAATGAAAATGCGCGACAAAAATCGTGTTTACATTATCGACGCTTAAAAAAAAAAACAACGTTTCTATGTAGTGACGGTTTTGTAAGCTGTAGACATGCCAAGGTTTTAAAAATCGAGCAAAAAAAAAAAATAATAAAATAAATAAATAAAAAAAAAAATTAAAAATTAAATCGTCATATTTTCCTGAAATTTTTTATATTTATTCATTATGAAATAAACTTACGTAATAAAAGTATTGCTAAATATATTAGAGGAAATATATTTTTAGGTGTTTCATGTTACGAAAACTAAGCAAAATAAATGTAGATAGATAAAAATGTCAACTTTTTTGAAAGCTGAAAAGATCAAATAGAATAGTAATATATATATATATATCCCGTTATTTATTTCACTTACCTTAAAGGTGTAATTAAAATTGGACATTAAATCAATATTATATTAAAAGATTTTAATTGATAAATTTTTTTTCTCTGTAATTTAAATCACAACAAAAACAATTCTAAAAAATAATTATTTCTAAAAAGCTTTAAATTATATTAAATTCAAATATTACGCAATATGAAGCTTAAACAAAGATTTTTTTATAGCAGGTTTCCAATAATAAAAAAATCTTTGCGTCTTTTTTTTTTTTTAAAGTACGGAGGCCTGTAAGCAACATTATCTTCAGATACATAAGTGTCAACAAAAGACATTAAACTTAATTTTCTCATCTGTAGTTCGTTAATAAAAATCTCTTACAAAAGGTATATTGATTTTATCCATTTTTTATTGTAAAAATTTTATTCATTCATTGTAGCGCCAATACGGTTCCACAGAAAGTGACCCAGACTATAGTAAACACAAATTGATGACGTTGCTGTTAATGTGTACAATGGTGACATTTTACACAATGGTTTGGAGATACCTAATGAACAAGTAACTAAAAATATGTAAATGAACAAAAATATGTCAATGAACAATGAAATGACGAAAAATATTTAAATAGAACAATGAAATGAACAATGAATCAAAAAATATGTAAATGAATAAAATATCAATGAAAAAAAAATCAATGAATACCTCAAGTCTTTTCTTACATTCCAACTGTAAAAAGAACGAAATAATTACAAAAAGAAACAAAAAAACGCACACAAAAAACGAAACAAAAAAAAAAAAACTGCACTTAAAATTGATAATAAAAGCAAACACTGAACACAGAAGAAAGAAAAAAAAAACACTGAAAAACGCTAAACGAGAAATGCAAAATTTTATTTTTAAAAATTAGAAAAAATGAATGAAGAAACTGGATGAAAAAAATCTTATGTAGTTTGCTTTTTAGAGGAAAACACAAACACAGAATAACACTTACAAAAATTGTAATTCTAATATTATGACTGCCGAGTAACGCCAATTATTGCTTCTTGTATAAAATAAAACAGTTATGTTGTTTTGCATCTCAGACAACAGCATGTTCATTGTCTAGTGTACAACATAACAAAAAGGCAGAAAAGTTCTTTCTCCTGAACAATGCTGTGTTTCAACACTCCTGCATTATCTAGTATATCGAGCTCTTTTAAATTACTTTATACCATCTATCAAACTTAATACTGTAATATTACAATGATGACTCCTCAGCAACAACACCATGCAGCTTTCCTTGAATACTTTAACAGAGCACAGTGATGCTGTTTTTCTCAGACAACGAGATACTTAATCATACCTGCTCTATTTAGGATATTGAACATTTTGGATTAACTAATTTATTCAACACCATATATGAGGCTATATCATTTTTATGGTTTCCAGGCATCACCATGTCCTTTGTCTCGTATACAACATCATAACAAACAGTAGTGATTTTTTTTTCAGGCAAAGCTGTGTTTAAACACTTCCTCTATCTAGGATATCGAGAACTTTTGGCTTACTACCAGTTCTATCTATTAGGCATTTTTGATTCAATATACTTGCTATATTTAGGTATATATCAAAGCGTGCAACCTGCAAAGCCAGAGCAACAAGCTCTGTCCCCACAACACCTGTCCAACTTGTGGGAGAGCCTTCTATGCCCGGATTGGCCTTACAAGTCATCTCCGGAAGCACAAAAACACTACATTTACTCACTGATCTTATGGTCATCTTCGACTTCGGACGAACGAACAAGAACACTTGCTATATCTATTGTATTGAGCACTTTTGTAAGATATACTACTACTTTCTAAGACTAATTCTATATAATATTCTGCTGACCCCTTCCTTAGTTCCTATGTTAAGATTTGCAAAAGACTATTTTTGAAGGCCTAACTGCTTAAAAAAAAAAAAAAAAAAAAAAAAGGCAAAATTTGTGAAATTTGGATATAAAAAAGCCAATCTACCAAAATGGACAAGAATTTGAGTGACCTTCCATTGATGTAGCCTCGTTTTCGAATATCCTATGATCATTGTTGCAATATCGTAAGAAAAACTAGTAATTTCGACATGCAGCGGTTCTTCAAAGAAAGTCAGTGAAATGTTACGCTAAAAAAAAAAAAGGGAACATTCAAAAGAAACTGAGAGAAAATAAATAATGTCTGTCAAGAAGTATTGGACTGAAGGAGTAAATTAAAGATGGTCTCTTACAATGTGATATTTGTATTGAACTATATAGCACAATATTACTTTCTGAGTATTAGTACTTATTAATTTATCTTATTTGGGTCAGTTCTATATTTAAAATACAATGGAATCTATTTTATAGAAATGTTTAACTCCTATTTGCTATGTTATTTTTTCTGTTCAAAAAGCTACTTTTTTGTGCTATTGAGAAAAATATCAGCTTCATTAAATCATTTGATTAAATATATTCCATTCCTTAGAATTTCCACGGGTCCTGCTAGTAGTGTATTATTATTAGTTTCCTTGAAAATGTGAAGTACCTTAAAATATTTTACAAGAAAGACTAAACTTCTTTATCCTAAGCAAGTCTATGTTTAAACACGCCTGCTCTATTGATTATTTGCCATAAGATATAAATTACTGACATACCTCCAGAGAACTATTGAAATCATACTTTCGTATTCAGAAACGGAAGGGCAGTTAAGGATTAGGCAACCCTTGCTTAACTATACTCATCACGCAGTGCCTGTTCAGAAAGGGAGCTGTTGAAGATTAAGCAACCGTTACCTCACTATAAACTCATCAAGCAATGCTGATAAATATAATACAAAATTTTAAATATAAAAAATTGCTGTCATTTCGTGTCTTGAATAAATCGGCAATGTCTTTCGAAATTAAAAGATAACATTAGGAAACTGAGCGGAAAAAAAACAAACAAAAAAAACCTACACCCGCCTCTAACAAAATCAGGAGCAATTTACCCCTCAGATTTTTTTGTTTAAAGCTTAAACAAATCTAGGGCAACGCTGATCAAGAAAATATAAACTTTCTGGATCTTCAGTTAGTAGCTTTGGACTTTTAGCTGTGCACACAAACAACTGTGCTTTATATAATGAATTAAAAAAACAATTTATTCAGTAATTACGTCTTTTTGTAATAGAGCTGCTAGCACCTGTAGCAGCAGCAGTCGCATGACACATATGCAAATAACAGAGCCAGTGCGCAAAGTGATGAAGTAGTCATAAAAAAGGAGCCTTTAAATTACCGACTATGGTCGATCAATTTTTTTTTTCTGACTTTAAAAATAAATTTCTGTGAAACAAACCTTTAAAACAGTATTTTTAAGCAAAAACCTTATTTGCTATTTAAGTGGAGTTAGTTTTAACATTCAATATCATTTTTAATTTTTGAGCAAAACTGGACTCAAATTGGGATTTGTAGTGCTAAACTCTACACTAATTGAATTCCTAATTAAGAATGTCTTTACTTTTCTTTTAATGTCCCCCCCCCCTTTATTTTTTTTTTTTTTTAAGTGAACTGGAATTAGGACTTCTCTTTATTGGACAATTATTAACAGAAAAAAAAAAATGAAGTCAAACTATCCTTTTTACTAGTGTTCTATTTTTATAAAAAAAAAAAAAAAAGATCAAATAATCCCAATTTTATCTATTATACAAAATGTGAGTAAATCAACATTTTTCCCTAAAACTTTATTTAAATAACAAAAAACAATGTTAAAATATACTTTAGTTCCGAGATTAAGTTAAAAAAAATTTGTTTGCATTCGTCTATCTAACTGTAATATATAATAAACTCTAGCCTTGCAAAAAATGTCAGTCATCTCACAAGATGTATAGCAATAACACTGAATTTTCAAGAATCTACAACAATTTTAAATGTCTGTACAAAAATGTCTGGAAACTTATTGAAGGCACCTCATACATAATAACCACCATTCTCAATGCAGTTTTGCTAGGAAGTCAATCACACATCTCTGCTTCTGACGCACGTCTATGACAAGTTGCTTTCCTACAGTCTTACATCATCAATATCCACAATAGAGATGAAACTTTCAGGTCATAGATACATAAGTTCAATCATCATAACAATGCAGTTTGTAATCCCTTCAGAGCCATTCAACAGAATAAAGAATAGGAGACATTACTTTTAGAAAGTCCCTCGTATATAACAGTTTATGAACTTTTCAAATGAAATTAAAGCAGAATAGCAGCAATGATTGTGATTCAAGTGGTCAAACAATTCAGAAAGTATTATTGTATCATTGTATCGCAGGTTTTGCATCATTGCTTTTTTTATACGGTTATACGTAAGTAGGGACAGTAAAAAAATTCCCTTTGTTTTTTTTTTAGTCTTATTTGCCTAATTATGCTTTTTATATTTCATTAAGCGAACATGAGAATATTTTTGTACAATTATCAATATTTTGGAAGATTATCATGACATTATCCAAAGTATTGTTGGTATAGGCCTTACGCACGCACACATACATCTGTATTTACAGAATTGAAGGTAAAATAAAATAAAAATTTAAAGTTGCTTTATTTGTAATTAATGCAAAAAAAAAAAAAAAAAAGTTTCGTTTACATTTTTATTAGCATTAGTTTTGTTACTTTCAAATGTAATCATTTACCTTTGAAAGGAGGCCCGATTGTGCGGTGCGTGTGCCGCTAATTTACTGAAGTTTGTAGGGAAAAGTTTCTTGCTGCCTCCATGATGCCATAAAAGTTAATATATTTTGAAGTATTGCGTATTTAAACAACAATTGATGACCGCTAAAGTCAATGTATAAGGGAAAATGTTTTGATTTTATTTTTTTTTTTAACTCATAAGAAATTTTATTCTACCTGAAGTAGTTTATTTTTTATATATGGGAGATGCGTAATTTGTAGTTAATCCTGTATGTTCAGGATCTCCCATGAGCATGAAATCAAAAGATTGAAGTCCTTGAATAAAGCAGGGGAAAGTGCATTTTTATCTGACGAAAGTCCAGAATTATAATCCAAGTGAAAAAAATGTTTGTGCAATTATAAGCAAAGACTGGAAATCATTCATGACTGAGGAAATCTTTCGCGACTGAGAAATTTGTTAACATTTTATGGAGAAACACTGCGAATGAAGGTATATCAGGAAAGCGTTTTCTGCTGAAAAATATACGTTCTTTGTTATTTGCGTGAGCTTCATTGGCAAAGAATTGCAGTTTGAACTTGGTATTCTTAGCGGTGCACTAGTTTTTATGACTTTTTAGACAGAGTCCAACAGTCCAACACGTGTGATAATTACAAGTAGCAACGAAACAACTTGCGGAAACCCTGTCTGGAACTTTGCGGAAACGTTGTAGAGACTGATTTGTTTTTGGCGCATCATGCCTTTTATATTGATTTTCTATAATGTTCAGGCCTGTTTAATGTCCACGTGAATGAATAGACAAAAATATAGTCCCATGGACTTGTGTGTAAAAAGGTCGCGTCACAGCCAAGATTCTATGCACTGACAGAATTGTGTAGACGAACGGTGACAAAATCAAATTGTTCCACAAATTAATAAATTCCATCCGAATAAATTCTTGATTACATGACGAGCGATTTAATTTAGCTGGTCAATAAACATTAATTAGAAAGTTATTTTTTTCTCAGTATCTGTTTCAATTTGGACTCATGAAAAATACACAAATAAACTAAGAAAAAAATTCATTTATATTTGGAAAATAGCAACTAAACAGCACCGTAATTATGAAAACAAAGTGATTTGCGTTTAGAAGTAAACATGAAAAAAAGAATGACACTTATCGCATTGTAAGCAGAACTAAAGCTACTCAAAACTCAATTTTTTTTTTTTTTTTTTAAATGAGAAATTATGGGCAAATAAAGTATCTTGTGCTATTAAATTTAGTTTCAGTGATAGCACAAATAGTGTTGATTGTTAAAAAGCTGTTCAGAATGCCTATATTGTTAATAATAGTTAATGTTAACAGAAAGGATAATAGAAGAGGTGAAGACAATGTTAACATTAAACCAATTATAATTATGAAGCAATAGAAAAAAAACATTTTAGAAATATGTTCAGAACCGATTTTAACATATTTGTTTAAGGAGATCCAAACGGCAAACATCATATTCAAGGAGATCCAAACGGCAAACATCATATTCAAGGAGATCCAAACGGCAAACATCATATTCAAGGAGATCCAAACGGCAAACATCATATTCAAGGAGATCCAAACGGCAAACATCATATTCAAGGAGATCCAAACGGCAAACATCATATTCAAGGAGATCCAAACGGCAAACATCATATTCAAGGAGATCCAAACGGCAAACATCATATTCAAGGAGATCCAAACGGCAAACATCATATTCAAGGAGATCCAAACGGCAAACATCATATTCAAGGAGATCCAAACGGCAAACATCATATTCAAGGAGATCCAAACGGCAAACATCATATTCAAGGAGATCCAAACGGCAAACATCATATTCAAGGAGATCCAAACGGCAAACATCATATTCAAGGAGATCCAAACGGCAAACATCATATTCAAGGAGATCCAAACGGCAAACATCATATTCAAGGAGATCCAAACGGCAAACATCATATTCAAGGAGATCCAAACGGCAAACATCATATTCAAGGAGATCCAAACGGCAAACATCATATTCAAGGAGATCCAAACGGCAAACATCATATTCAAGGAGATCCAAACGGCAAACATCATATTCAAGGAGATCCAAACGGCAAACATCATATTCAAGGAGATCCAAACGGCAAACATCATATTCAAGGAGATCCAAACGGCAAACATCATATTCAAGGAGATCCAAACGGCAAACATCATATTCAAGGAGATCCAAACGGCAAACATCATATTCAAGGAGATCCAAACGGCAAACATCATATTCAAGGAGATCCAAATGGCAAACATCATATTCAAGGAGATCCAAACGGCAAACATCATATTCAAGGAGATCCAAACGGCAAACATCATATTCAAGGAGATCCAAACGGCAAACATCATATTCAAGGAGATCCAAACGGCAAACATCATATTCAAGGAGATCCAAACGGCAAACATCATATTCAAGGAGATCCAAACGGCAAACATCATATTCAAGGAGATCCAAACGGCAAACATCATATTCAAGGAGATCCAAACGGCAAACATCATATTCAAGGAGATCCAAACGGCAAACATCATATTCAAGGAGATCCAAACGGCAAACATCATATTCAAGGAGATCCAAACGGCAAACATCATATTCAAGGAGATCCAAACGGCAAACATCATATTCAAGGAGATCCAAACGGCAAACATCATATTCAAGGAGATCCAAACGGCAAACATCATATTCAAGGAGATCCAAACGGCAAACATCATATTCAAGGAGATCCAAACGGCAAACATGATATTCCAGGCGGGGGGAGGTCGAGAGGGCAAACATGATATTTAAAGGGGGGTCGAGAGGGCAAACATAATATTAAGGAGCAGTGAGAGGGCAATCATGATATTTAAGTGGATAGAAACTGCAAACATATTTAAGGGGATAGAAAGAGCGACTATAATTTAACGAATAGAAAAGGTTAAGATTTAATGAATTGCAGTTTATTCTTTACAAGGGAGGGGGCTTTCAGTATTCTGTTGCTACACCATATTATTTTTATTTTCCATACCAATCGTTGATTATTTTAATTGTTTATGAAAAAATTTAAATAGTATTTTGTATACAAACGACGAACTAAGAAAAATCAACTGTTTTAAAATAAACAAATCTTTAGTCTCAATTTTTATTCAATTACAAGGAAAACATGAGAAAAATATTTAGATCTATTCGTGTAATATATGCTCCACCTCATAAGCGTATCTTCTCATTTGCAAAAATATGTGGAAATTACACTGGGATTTTACTGTAATTTCAAAATGAAAAAAAAAAAAGCAATGAATCTAATCAAATACTTGCAAATTTTAAGAGAACTGGAAATTTTAAACAAAATCGGTAATTGCGTTGGAATGGAGAAAAATGGAGAAATCATCTCATCACTATTAATGTCTAGACTTTTTTATAGTGAGTATGCTGGTGATCTGTGTTAAGAATAAAAAGATCGAATACTTCTACTTCAGTTTTCATTTATTAAAAAAATATTTAGCATCGAATTCGTTTTTTTTTTTGTTGAATTCCAAAGTGCTTTTTAATCAATCTTTACCCTTACATCACCAGCATGCTGTCAACACAAACCATCCCATCTCAATTTACCACCAGGAAAGATTGACTATCATCGATATTCGTCGCTGTAGCTCGACAATTCAACAAACCCGTTTCCCTGACCAGGAAGAACAACACGCATCACTTTTAGATCTGTTTTTGACCAAAGTTCCTGATGATTGTATAATGAATGCCGACAGCCCACTTGGGAACGCTGATCATGCAGTGATAATGGTTGAAATCGCCCTAAACTCTAGACCCAAAACTGAAGAGCCAGTGCTCAAAACGAGATATTATAAAAAGGCTGACTCGGAAGTCATTAGAGATCTAATCAGAGATGCCCCATGGGGAAATATTTTTTCTCTTCCTGCTGAACAGTGTGCAAACGAGACCACTGAATGGTTTAAAACTGCAATCGAAGTGCATTTTCCCATGCGGAAATTTTATAGCAAGCCCCACTCCCCCAATGGTTTACTTCGACTTGCGCAACTGCCATTGCTCAAAGGCAGCATACATACCACAGATTTAACCGACATAAGTCCAGTTCAAACAGACAGAAGTATATAGAAGCTAGAAGTAACGTTAAGAAAGAAATAGCGACAGCTAAGAGAGAATTTACGGAAACCACTAAAAAACGCATCGAAGCACAAAAACTAGGAACTCGTGACTTCTGGAAAATCTACAACAGTGTAGTAAATAATGGGCAAGCAACAATTCCCCCACTAACCAACAATCACGAGTTTGTTTGCTCAGCAACCGAAAAGGCTAACATGCTTGCCAGTCGGTTTGCCTCAAACTCCACACTGGACCCTTCCAACCACCCACTACCTGAATTTCCTATGCGGACAGATGCCACGCTAGACGATCTGAAAATCACCCCTGCTCAGGTGCATGCTATCATAAAAAACTTTGACGCTTCAAAGGCATGTGGACCCGATCTCATCCTAGCTGTGCTATTAAAAAAGTGCTCAGCCGAAGTAGCTCCAGTTCTCTCCAAACTCTACAACAAATGCCTTAATGAATCTTGCTTTCCGGGCTGTTGGAAAACTGCTTCTGTGGTACCAGTATTCAAGAATTCTAGTGAAAGAACTGACCCATTAAATTATCGCTCCATTAGCCTCCTCCCACTTTTTGCCAAAATATTTGAGACCTTAATTAACCATGCTCTAGTCCATCACCTTACAGATGCTACACTTCTGACTGACCAACAATATTGATTTAGGCAAGCCCATTCCACAGCGGACATCTCTGTAATCTCTGAACGTATATACCATTCACTGGACAAAGCGAAGGAGGGCAGAGCGGTAACTCTAGATATATCTAAGGCTTTTGACAGGGTATGGCATGAGGGTCTCCTCAGGAAAATTAGATCATACGGTATCACTGGTAGAATACTTAACATAATTAAATCCTTAGATAAGAGAAAAATCCAGGTTGTCCTCGACGGTCATACATCTAAACAATATGATATAAATGCGGGAGGGCCCAGGGGTCTATCCTTGGACCTCTACTGTTCCTGATATTCATAAATGACCTCCCCGACAAAATTGCCTCCGAGATGGGTATATATGCTGATGACACCACACTCTATAACAGGCACGACAGGAAAACAAATGAACACACATCTAAAGAAATGGCAGAAACACTAGAGGATGACCTGTAGTGGAATGGGGACAAAAATGGATGATCACGTTCAATGCCGCCAAGACTTAACTAGTTTCATTCAATAATTACAAGAAACCTTCTCTACCACCTATAGCAATGGCCAATGACTCTTTATCTGAGAGTATGTCTTTCAAGCTCCTTGGCCTAACGTTCACAGGAAACACGAGTTGGAACAATTACATCGAGGGCATTGCCAGGGCCGCTGCGAGGAAGGTGGGCTCTCTTTACCGTGCTAGGAAACTACTAACACCCGAAAGTATCCTGTACCTCTATAAGGCAACCATTCGCCCATGTATGGAGTATTGCTGTCATATGTGGGCTGGTGCATCGGCTACTAGTCTCTCGCTCTTTGACAAGGTTCAAAAGAGAGACGCAAATCTGATAGGCCCTGAACTAGCATCTAAGCTTCAGCCTCTGTCTCATCGACGAAACGTTGCATCCCTCTGCCTGTTCTACAAGTATTTTAATGGTGAATGCTCTAACGAACTGCAAGCACTTGTGCCCCCACGACGTGAACACTCTCGACAGACCCGACAGGCTGCAAAATCCCGCTCCCACACTGTAGAAATCCCTAGATGTAAAAGATCTTTCTACTCCAGTAGTTTCTTCCCCAGAACCGCTAGATTCTGGAATTCCATTCCAGGTCCCTGCTTCCCCAACTCTACTGATATGCAGAAGTTCAAGTGCAACGTGAACAGACATCTTGCTGCCCAAATCCCTACATAGTACCCCAGTAGTTGTTGCCCCTGATAGTAGCCCCCTACATCAAAGTGGCAATGTGCCTTGTTTGGGGTAAAAAGAAAAAAAAAAAAATCTGACTCACTAAAGGCCGGAATCAGACGAAATATTATATCATTTTCATTTATCGAAAAAAAAAAAAAAAAAAAAAAAAATGTTAGCACGGGATTTGGTTTTAAAAACGATTTCTTATAATTTAATATTTTTTTTTATGAATTTCAATTGTAGATGATTTTAAGGAATTTATTTCTGCTGTAGTTTAATAATAAATACTAGCAGGACCAGTGGAAATTCCACAGGAGACTTATTCATATATAATATATTGATGTTGGTATTCTGTAGATATTCAACATAAATGGAGATGCTCTGATATTATAGTAACTATTTTGTTAAAACTGCAAAATTATTTATTTAAGCTAGCAGGGACACCCGGCATAGCCAGGTCGTAAAATACGCTTAAATATATTCTAATTCTTGCAAATTTTTTATATATTATTATAGAGTTAATGTTCTATCGATTTTTATATATCAAAGTTGCGATTTCAAAAATAGAAACCAATGTATCCATATAACTTGGGTTCATCAGTTTGAATCGAAACCAAATCCCAAACATATATATAATGCATATATAAAAACTTTAGTTCTTTCAACTATAAATGAAACCGAAACCATAAACTTAAAGAATTCTTGATATTTATAGAATTATTATAAAAAAAATAGATTAATAAGGTGCCATTAGCTAAAATCGAAACCGAAACAAAAACTTATGCATTCTTGGTAAAATTATTTATTACAAGAAATGAAAGTACATAATAATTAAATGACCTGGATGTAAGCGCGACACACACACACTATCGTATTAATATATAAATGAGGCATTCATAATTTAAATAAAACCTGTCAATTGCTCGAATCCAGCTTGGGTTCTGTAAAAATGAGATGTTAATGAACATATGTTGCATGTTCACCATCACGTCGGGGTCACCAATGTAAAAATGGCGGCAAGAAATCTTGTTCTAACATTTCAAAGCAACTTTATTGTTTATCTTTGTTAGTAAAACTAATGAAACAAGTTAATTATTGTAAGAGTTTCCATATTGAGATGATGATTAAACAGACTTGTGTGTTCAGTGGATATGTGTTGAAATTGGTAGGAGCATGCGTCCATGTATGGACGAGTCCAAAAGATTAGAGTCCTGTGGTAAAAAGAGAGTATATGTGTGTGACGCATGTGGAAATCAGTGTTTGAAGACAACCATGTTGGCTTGTTTGTATTCATGCTAGCCCGGGGCCAAGGGGACCAGGCGAGGTCGCGCTCCAACAGACAGATGCGTTATCAGCCAGAGCCAGGAAGAAAGAGGGAGAGTGTGTTGCCGGTTAAACCTTTTACAAACTCGGTCACGTGACTGAGAGTTGGCTTCTGATTGAATAAGCAAGGAATGAAGTGTATTCCCAAAATCTCCAGCCACGAGAATTTGCTTCTGCTTGTTGTAAATCCATCTGCTACAGTTCTGAAGGAGACATCAACCTGAACTATTTTTGCATTTTCTTGCTCATGTGCTTCTATTCCAAATTTGCAGCAGCGGCCGATATCAGTGGACTTTTTTTTTTTTTTCTACCAAAACGGTCATTAATGTTTTTTTTTTTTTTTTTTTTGTTTAACATATTTCAAACTGATATAAATTATTGCACAGTAAAAATAATTAAAACAAATAGATCATTTTTCTTATTTCAAATTATTTAAATCTACTAAAAATGCTATTATTTTTTTTTTTACTTGATTACTAAATTTAAAGTTATTTTCAGTATCTTCAAGCTGAATTCAGTTTTTATATTTTTTGTTTATTAAATTGTTAGGTAATTTGCTAGAATTTATTTTAGAATTTAAATTTTAAACTTTAGTAATCAAGTAAAAAGTGGAATTTTGCTTGATTAAAGAATCGGAAATAAGAAAAATTGGGTTTGTATTACTGTACACAGATTCGAAGAAGTTGTCAAAAAACAAATATATAACAAATAAATGTTATCAAAGGCAAGATAAGTTACTTTTCTACCTAACTGGATATGTTTTAGTGTTTTTATTCAATGTAACATGTTATTCAGCTCGGAAAACATACAATGTTCACCGAAAATTTAAAATGGCGCCTGACTTTTTGACACAGTAAGTTTGGGAAAAGGAGTTATAAAATAAAAAAATAGACAAAATACGGTTAAAAACTCGCTCAATATATGTTACCATGACATAGGCTGACATATCCGGTGGGTCTTTAACAGTATTTTGCATATTTTTTTATTTTTAACTCCTTTTCCCGAACTTACTGTGTCAAAGAGAGATTCGGACGCCATTTTAAATTTTCCATTACATCGGTAAACACTGTTTTTCGAGCTGAATAAACATGTTACATTGAATAAAAACACTAAAAACATATCCAGTTAGGTAGAAAAGTAACTTATTTTGCTTTTGATAACATTTATTTGTCATATATTTGTTTTTTGACAACTTTTTCGAATCTATGTGTACAGTAATACAAACCAGAAAAATTATTTTTGTTTTAATTTAATTATTTTTACTGCATAATAATTTATATCAGTTTGGAATATGTAAAACATTAAAAAACAAAAGCAAAAAAACAAACATTGTTAATGCCAGTTTTAGTAGAAAAACAAAGTCCACTGACATCGACCTACTGCTATAAATTCGGAATAGGGTCATGTGAATAAGAAAAAGCGAAAGTAGTTCAAGGAGACGTCCCCTTCAGGAGAACCCCTGCTTGTAATTAAATAAAATGAGTAGTGATGAGTCAGGTTGTGCTATTGTTATAAGAATTGGCTACATTTTCTATGGAGCAGGATGCCGGATGTTTTTCTTGGCAGTCACTGACAAAAGCATTTGCATTCAAGCAAAATATTGTCTGAATGAAACTAGAAAGAAAGCAGATCTTTTATTAGAGGTCACTTATTGTGTTAAGTACAGGAGAACCTAATTTCACTTCTGTTTTACCTTATTAATTACTAATTTCATTACAATGTTAACAATGAAAAAAAAATCAACAATGTTATTAATAAACAAACAAATGTGGTTAGAAAATCAATGAAAAAATTGTATTCATAAAATATTAATGTTAGTAATATTTTATGAATATGATTATAAATAACATAAAAAAGGTCGGTTTATTTCTTTGGAATTTGCTTCTATTGATCTTCTAACCACATTTGATATATATATATATATATATATATATATAAGAAGCTTCTAGTATTTCATAGAAAAATACTAAAAAAAATTTAAAAAATGCAATTTAAATTCTTCGGAATACTGACAAAATTTAACATATCACAGACTTAGCACTTGCATAAGCCGAGTTTCTGC
The DNA here is from genome assembly GCF_053919585.1 of Euprymna scolopes. Taxonomy (NCBI): domain Eukaryota; kingdom Metazoa; phylum Mollusca; class Cephalopoda; order Sepiida; family Sepiolidae; genus Euprymna; species Euprymna scolopes. The sequence continues at coordinate 124,777,191 of NC_136484.1, forward strand.
TAGAAAATCCAAAATTACAATGGGGGATTACACTATATAACGATGAAAAAAATTTTGAAAAAAAACTTAAATTGTTAAGTAGAAAACGGATCATCAGCCGTTTTCCATGTAGCTGCTTTGGAAATTTCAAAACAGTACACCCGTTAAATGCATGGCTCTCCAGTGGAAAATAACTAAAATATATCACATACACACACAGATATCTCAAAACTATTGACAATCAACTAGAATTTACGCAATGTTCACGACTTCCGCTTATGCGAACATTCTAGATTACCTAATGTACTCAACAAATTCGGCGTTTAATAGTTCTTAATTCCCTTCATTCCTGTGGTAAAAGTGACAATTGTTATGTGGCCCTGAGGTAGAAGCTCGGCAAATGGAGCAAAAGATAGCTTTTTTCAGTGTAGCATCAGAGCAGATGCTACACTGACTAGCCTGAAGGCCAGATTCACAAATAATGCAATGTAGGTAAAAATGAATACTTTAATTATTATATATATATGAGAGACAGAAGGAATGCCCGGAGCATTAAATAAAATAGAAGAATCATGTTACTTTTTCAACACCTCTCCTCTCGGATGTTCTTACTCTTAAAACTGATTCTATACAACGAAGTCAAGAAAGAAAAGGCAAGACATCAATAGCTAACCTAGTTTCAGTGTTTTTTTTTTGTTTTTTAAGCATTAATAAAGAATATTAATATAATAAACATTTATGCCCCTGCATTATTTTGGTTTCTGGTGATTCAAAGTGCAGTATTTACGGGTCATATGAAATTTTAGTTTTAGATATTCCTCATTTGAATATTTATGTTATAAAGAATTTCTAAGAAACATACATTTCTAATTTTTATCACCACATTTTCTTATATGTACGCAATAGTTTTGTTGATAGTCATGTTAGTAATACAATTTATTAGAGATTTAATAGAAATGTCAGGTGTTTTAAAAACAAATTAATGGCTCTCTAGTGGAAATAACCAATATATATATGTATATGTATGTATGCATGTATATATATATATTCACAAAACTGTTGAAATCAACTAGCATCTATGCAACGTTCACGACTTCTACTCATGCGAATTTCATTTTGAATGAAATAATTTACATGAAAACATCCGTTTTAATGAATAAAATGACTGGCGTAGCTGTGTGCTGAGAAAACATACTAAAATTTTATCTTAGCCAAAAGGCCACGGAACCATAAACAATGCTTTATGAGTAGGCATTTTTAAGTAATTACCTCCTCCTTAAGGGGATGGGGATCTTCCCAAGTATTACATCCTTTATTGAGGATGGGTAGAATAGTATCCATTTTCTTGTCATAAAACTATCCACTGAGAAATTATGTTTTCCCTGTAAGGATGTCGGGGAATCTACTCAGGTATTACATTCCCTCTGGAGAAGAGGTAATGTATTATCTATTCCATTGTTATGAGACATGTCCCCAGGGAGTACCTTTTTTTTTGTTAAAGAGGGAGTAGTGTAGTATCTGTTTTGTCATAATATCATACCAGGCATTAGCACCTCCTTAGGGAAGGGGAGTAGAGTATGATACCATATTTCTAGGCATTGCCACATTTTGGGGGTGAAAGAATTCACCCCAACCTTACCTCCTCCTTTAGAGGTAGTGTATTATATATTCATTTGTCATAGATTTTTCCCAAGCATCAATTCTTTTTGGGGATGGAGAGGGACAATATAGTATAGGTTCATCATAATACCATCCACCCAGGATTAACCTTTTTTATTTATTTATTTTTTTTTTTTAGGGTCAGTGTTAATGTATCTGCCCTGTTAGCATTATCCCAGGCATTAACTCCATTTTGGGAAGGGATGGGTAGTGTTGTATATGTTCGCTTACCATGATACCATCCTCCCAGGCTGGTAAAGAACATATTTGCTAACTGATAAAGAAATATTAGACCCTCACCTTATTTGATTGTAATTTTGATATATTTTCCGTTTCCTCTTCATCTTTTTTCGTCAGATTCTATTTCAAATGTTTTCTTCGTTTTTATTACATAAAATAGTGGATAAACACGATAGCAGACTAGTTGGAATAAGAAGATCAGTACATCTTGAAAGTACAACTGATATTTCGGTTGATTCAAATGACCGTAATAATTGTTGTAGATAAACTTCAGTGAAAAGAATAAAGATCCTTAAAGATAAGTGAGGATCGTGATTCCGAGAAGGGAGATAAGAGTTTAATAGAGTGGGTGAAATATAAGTTGTCTTAGTCTTTATTAAAGAAAAAGAAAAAAGACTATCTACACTAGATGATTAAGGCCGTTTGAATCGATTGAAACATCTGTTCTGCTTTAATGATGCATTTGTGCTATTATTTTTTATTAATCTGTTGCTATGCTTACTTATTATTTGATACACTAAACATTCCATTTTGGATGAAATTTCATGGTCTAAACATGTCAACAAGATACTATATTAAATCTCCATTAAAAAAAAAAAAAAGAATCCTGGGAGGATCGTATTATGAGGAACGAACATGTACTACCCTGAAAAAGATAATGCCCAGGAGGAATTTATGTTAAATGAAAATACACTATATTATCTCCAAAGGATGATGTACAGCCTGAAAGGATTAATTCCCTCGAAAAAGGTGATAATTCCGGGAGGTTATCATGATCAGCTAACATACTCAGATATATACTCAAGAGTCAAAACAATGAAAAGAATATGCTGTTGTCACAGCCCTAGTTATAACAGAGCAGCTACTATACTGCCCACTCTAGTTATACCTAAGAGTATCCTTCATAAATGGTAATTGTACAAATATGATATAACAGCCCTCCCAATAAAAAGTAGTCCCTTAAAGTAGGAGCTCATGGCAACAGAACAGATAATACATTATCTCTTATCCAGAGTAGAATGTAATACACGAGAGAATTCTCCTTCCAGTCTTAAAAAAAGGGTATTTCTGGAAAAACGGTCTTCTGACAACAAAATGGTTCCAATCCCCCCAAAAGATAATACAATAAACAATGATATTACTATCAACGAAACTATGGCTTATATATAAGAAAATTTGTGTGCGATCTTGTTGATTCACATAAGTCTATGTATGGTCTGAGAAAATGCAAAAGTAATGCTGAAAATTTCAGCTGTGGCTAGTCATTTTTTTCCTGTTCTGAGGTATGTTTATGTGCCTTATTACAAGATGCGTCATAATGATGTACAATGATAGACTACGATGAAAATGCATTATAAATCATCATAAAATAGAGAAAGTTAAAACTACATGCAGTAGTCCCTGGTGGGGCCTCTCGATGCCATACTAGTAGTATCTTTTCATGTGCTACAAAAAAAAAAAAAAAATCCTGCCTTTTTCTCTCTTACTTTCCCTCTATCCTGCTCTATCCAAGTATGCCAACCTGCTCCACAAATCCCAAAACCTCAACATGAAATATCTCCAGAAAAAAAACTCGAATAAACCTAAAACCCCATCTTCCAACGTAGACCCCTACTACCAGGTCTCCTTATCCAACATCAGGGGTCTACGTTCCAACCTTCCAGAGGTTGAAACCCAATTACAGGAGACGAAACCGGACATATTCTTTCTAAGCGAAACTGGAATAGGTCTGACCACTTCCCTAGATGAGTTCATAATTAACGGATACTCTAACAGCTAAATTTGACCCCGAAGATCGCCATGGGCATGGAATATGTGCCTACATTAAAGATGGATTCCCGTGTGGCAAGGATATCTCTAGAGAAGATCCTAATTTACCCTATATGTGCTTCCGGGTTGCACTTGCTTACACCACTGTATTTATATTTGCCCTCTATCGGCTCCATAATAGCGGAGTTACTATCTTTAAGAGTATATCTGAGAAAATAGACCAGATCCTGTCTGCACATCCCTCGGCTAACATCCACATCTGTGGTGACTTCAACATCCATAACGTAGAATGGCTGAACCATTCAAATAAGACAGACGATGAGGGGAGGTTTTGTCATGATTTTTCCATTGCTTATGACCTCAGTCAGATTGTTCGCAAACCCAACCGTGTGCCCGATACTATTGGTCAATATGCAAGCCTCCTAGATCTTTTCCTCTCAACTTCCCCTGAGCTATGTTCATGTTCCATTCATTCTCCTCTAGGATCCTCCGACCACTCCGTCGTATCAGTTAAGATAAAAATGAAATGTAATAAGTCCCCAGACGTACCCCTCCACCATACTGTATACAGATACGCTATGGCTGACTGGGATAGCTTCCGTACATTCATATCTGATTTACCTCTGCATTCCATGTTTAAAAAGGATGTGCCCTCTATAGTATCAGATCTGACCGAATGGTTAATTATAGGCATAGACCGATTCATACCATCTAAAAAATTCCAACAAAAACCTTACAGCCAACCATGGTTCTCCCCAGAATGTGCTGTTGCCATCGCGCACAGAAATCACTTTTTCCATAACTACCAACGTAATAGATGCACTGAGACTAAAGCTGCTTTCAGGAACGCCAGCAACCACTGTAAAAGAATAATAAATGCAAGAGAGCTATACGCCCAGTCTGTTAAATCCAAAGTAGCTGATCAGCGGCTTGGTTCCCACCAGTTTTGGCAAATAACAAATAGGATCCTGAACAGAAGTGTGCATTCTATCCCAACCATTATCAATGGACCAGAGGTCATCTCGTCAGCATCAGACAAGGCCAGACTATTTGCAAAGAACTTTGCAGCTAATTCTACTCTATGCGACAAAGGCCATCAACTCACCATATTTCCTCCTATAACACAGAACACGCTAGGTAACATACAAATATCTGTGCATGAGGTCGCCAAGCTAATCAAGAACCTTGATTCCAGTAAAGCAACTGGCCATGACGGCATCCCAATTATAGTGTTAAAAAAAGCTTCAACCAGAACTTGCTCCCATACTTACGAAACTGTTTAAGTGTTATCTTAAGTGCTTTCCGACTCCCTGGAAAACCTCATCAGTATGCCCTGTATTTAAGAATTCAGGTGATAAGGCATCTCCCTCTCAGTACAGACCAATAAGTCTGTGTGTTATGAGTAAGTTGCTGGAATCCATATTAAATAGAGAAATAATCAACCACCTCAGCAGAAATAACCTTCTTAGTGACACGCAATATGGTTTCCGTTCTGCAAGATCTACCGCAGATATGCTAACGGTTATATCTCACAGGATTAGTGAATCTCTTGACAAAGGTTTCCTTTTTAGGGCAATTGCTCTTGACATATCAAAGGCCTTCGACAAGGTATGGCATAAGGGCCTACTACACAAGATTTCCAGCTACGGTATAACTGGAAATGTTTTCTCAATCATTAAATCATTTCTCTCTGAGAGGCTCATAAGAGTAGTGGTCGATGGACAAAAATCAGAGGCCTGCAGTATTAATGCTGGAGTCCCTCAAGGGTCAATCCTGGGCCCAACTCTCTTCCTGATCTACATCAATGATCTCGCTAAACACATACTTAAATCATTCATTGACATCTATGCTGATGACACGACCATCTACGGCAACACATCAAAGGCTGTAAATGACAAAGTTCCGATTCTCTCTCCTCTGATCTCGAGCGCGTGGTTCAGTGGGGAAGACGTGGCTGGTTATCTTTAATGCATCTAAAACCAAACTCCTATCTTTGCATCAACGCTCTGATCCCCATCTGGCATCAATTGAAAGGGATGGCTCTCGTCTAGGAGAAGCCCCATGTTTTGACAAGCTTCTGGGTTTGTCCTTTATTCCTGATCTGAAATGGAACACGTACATCAAGTCTGTTGCCAAGGTCGCTGGAAAGATGGTGGGATCCTTCTATCGCTCCAGAAGATATCTCACTACTGATGCAGTTCTCTATCTATATAAAAGCCAAGTACGTCCAAGGATGGAATACTGCTGCCATATCTGGGCAGGAGCTGCTAAAAACAGCCTATCCTGCCTTGACAGAATACAAAATAGACTTTGTGGCTTAGTGGGGGATGCCCTTTTCTCTACCCTGCAACCCCTCTCCCACAGAAGAGACGTTGCGAGCCTATCCTTGTTTTATCGTTATTTCCATGGCAGGTGCTCGTCTGAACTCCAATCTCTGGTCACCCCTCGCCAATCCTTCACGAAAAACACCAGTCTAGCTGAATCCACTGTGAAAAATTTCCCCCACTCTTTATTTGTGCCTAAATCAAAACGTAGATTCCATGAACAAAGCTTCTTTCTTAGAACTGCACGCCTGTAGAACTGTTCCGTCTGCCTGCTTCCCACTGGACTACAACTTGGATGTCTTCAAGTCCAACGTTAACAAATTCCTAATGAACTGCCCTCTTAAGTAAACACTTCATTAAATCTCCACACCAACGTACTGTACTTGCAATAACCCTTATCCCTGAGTGGCTTCCGGGCCTTGATAAGTGGTGACCTCCGTGTAAAAAAAAAAAATAAAAATAAAGTGAAAAAACAAGGAATAAATTATTTTGCACAATAAAAGCAACAGAGTAAAATGTCTAAATATAATAGTGTAGCTTTGGTTGACAATATCATTTTTTGAGTCTTTGACATGACTCCACTTAAGATTGAACTTCAGTCTTCTGGAATATTAACTATTTTGCCAAATGGGTTGCTTGTAACTAACTTAAAATTAAACAAACAAACTTATTGAAATGGAAGAAAATGGATTTGATAAGCACCAACCAAAAAAGGATATCTTTTGTCTTAACACTGATTTTTTAAAATTTTACTTCCGATTTTATTGCTTACGATAAATTAAAAAAAAAAAAAAAATTCTATTCAACAGATTTTTTTAAAAACAATTTTTGCATAACTTCAATTGTTTTGTTTTCTCTCTAATTTACACAAAGACCACAATTTATTTTATATATAAATTTCTTAAAACAAAAGGAATAGTCATAGAGAAAATCAAATAGAGAAAACACATTTAAGTAACAGGTTCCTGATGAGCCGTCCCCTTCAATTCAATTTACCCAATTTCCACTACTAAAGATTACATTTTACTATTGACCACTGTACACTCATTAACTATTATCCTCGAGCGGCCTCCAGGCTTTGTAAAAAAGTTACACTTGAACATTGTAAGATAATTTGAATTACCTCCCTTTGATTGTTAAAGCTTCTTTCTCTTACTGAACTCTTCTTAGAAAAAAGGCAACAAAAAAAAAAGATACATTATTGAGATCCACGAGGCGGACATGTTCATCCATTCAATTATACAAAACATCTGTTATTGATAAGAGATTGGAGGAAATAAGAGTGAAACAACACTGATAAAATCTGCAGTCAAGTCATGCAGTATTTGTGAAAAAGAAAGAAAATATCCACCAGAACCACTACAACCAACCAAGTTGCCTGATTTCCCTTGGCAAAAAGTTGCAATGGATTTATTTGAATTGAATGGCCACAAATACCTGATAGTCATAGACTATTATTCAAGATGGATAAAAATATCTTATCTAGAAAATAACCTTGCTGATCATATCGTAAACCACTGCAAATCCATATTTGCTAAGTATAGTATACCTGAAATGGTAATAGACTTTTTGGAGTTTGCTAAAGTCTATGGCTTTATTCATCTCACTAGCATCCCACATCATCCACAAGGTAATGGTGAAGAAGAACGTGCTGTCCAGACAGTTAAAAATCTTTTTAAAAAGTCAAGCGATCCTTACATTGCTTTACTTAATTAGTGCACTACTCCACTACAGCATGGCCAAAGTCCTGCAAAATTGTTGATGAATAGGAAACTCGGGACTCGCATTCCAGCACTCCCCCACCAAAATGAATTTTTCAACATTTTGTTGATAATTTTCAAAGAAGCAGATGTTCAGATCAAAAGGAAACAAAAGACATATTTTGACAAACGTCATAGAACTAGAGAACAAACTCCCCTTACCCAAGGACAGGCAGTTTGATTGAAAACACCTAAAACGAGCCCAGCCAAAGTGGTAGATACTGTTACTCCAAGATCAGGCCTGGTTGAGACTGATTCAGGATTGTTTTGTAGAAATAGAATCCATCTTCGGAAAAGAAATAAGCAAATCAAGTTTCCTCAAATAGCTATACTGACAGAATTGTCTATCTTACCAAACACATCTTATGGAACAAACTGACCTGACAGATCTGCAGTCAACTCTACACCAGGATATCCAACCTTTTTAATTCAGAAAGTCTTAAAGTAAAATATACAAAGAGTGGTAGAAAAGTTCACCACCGAAGAAACTTCCACTATGAATTTGGAACTTGAATGAGGGATGCAAAATAATTTGAATTACCTCCCTTTGACTGTTAAACCTTCTCTTACTGAACTCTTCTTAGAAAAAAAGCAGAAAAAGATACATCATTGAGATCCATGAGGTCTGTAAGAGTCGGTCAATAAATTATGTTATTCATTTTATATTTCCCCTTTAGTCTGTTTTTATTATAACAAATCTTTCAAAATATTACAAACATGACAGATATTTCAGACACTTGTGCCATATACTCATGTTATATTGTATGCTTCTCTACTCTCACTGTGGCTTAAATAGACAATGATTTTTAGGTCTTCTGTTTGGAGAGACGCCAGAAAGAGACTGAATTCTCTCTTGCCGGAAGTCATGATTTTTGTTCAACGTCAAGTAACTCTACATCGACTCGATTAAATCCACTTGATCCTTTAAATGAACCAATTTCCAAAGAGTGTACGACTACTGGACAACTAGAGCCAAAAATCGGTCTGTTTTAAAAAAATAAAAATAAAGCTCATTGTATAGCTCATGTGTAAAAAAAAAAAAAAAAAAAAAAAAAAAAAGCCAACATACAGTGTAAGAGACTTTGTATCTTATATCCGGCTCGAATTTGGGACCAGAGAAAATCTATCATCCGTTTTTCTTATATTCGGGTCTCTTATATCTGGGTTACAGATATAAGACATTAAACCTTGCCAACATCATATACTGCCGTCCATATACTAAGTAAATCGTTTTCTTAATTATGAAAATGCATTCATATTAATTAAAACCAAAAGTTAGGCAAGATAAAATAAGGTTAGAAATGTAGTTTAGTAAAATATTAGTAACAATGTTAATATCAAATATGTTAAGCATTAAAAAGCAATAGTTTTAATATTAAATTTTATAGAAAAAAAAGGCAATTAGAATCTTGATTAGTAACTATAATTCATTTAGTGATTGTTATAGAGTCAACAGATCGATTTTTTTTTTTTAAATATGTGGTTTTAAGTAAAAACAACAGTACTTAATTTTCATATAAAAAATATTAATAGATCCAAAGATTACAAAAATTCATCAAATAGAATAACTTCTATTGTAGTTTTAGTAAACAAAAAGTATCACTATAGTCTAAAACAGTACGTCAGCCATTAAAGTGGCGAAGAGAGACAAGTATGTCCTCTGTATTTACAATTTTCAAGGTGTTAACATCTAGGGAAAATACAATTTCCCCCAATTTTCCGTAAAAATTATTTTTAACTTTAATTTTCTATTTGATGAATTTTCGTAATTTTTTAATCTTTTACTATTTTCGACATGACAATTAAGTACTGTTTTTGCTTAAAAGCACATAATTAAAATATCGATTTGTCGACTATCTTAACAAGCATCTTTTATTTATTAATACTGAATGCGGTCAAATCGATCTTTTTTCATCAGTTTTTGTAATGCCACTATTGATACATAACTGGAGGTTTTACTTTTTATGCCCATCGGTCCATCAACTGCTGCTGATTCTCTAATGCCCTTGAAATGAAAGCATGTCGATCAGTTTTGTCAATCTTCTTGGACAAACGTTAATTTCGACAATGAAATGTATATACATATATATATTTCCCTAGTATCTAACCGAGAACAGTACTAATTAAATATGAGTCAGTCTTATTAACTTTCTCCCTTCAGACTTTAATAAATATCTAAAATAAAATTAGTCTGAACAGGTTTTCTTTATGTTAGTAATATTTCGGGGGGGGGGGACTTTGTGGAATTAAACTATTTTTTAGACTTAACAGATGAAATTTGGAGAGAAAAAAAATGTCCTATTTTTTTTTCTTTTTAGACTTTAACACAGATCAAACTTGGAGTGAAAAAACAAAAATGTCCCATTAGGTGTGAAGAAAAATTGAAAAATGTTCACCATATTTGAGATACAAGCGAGAAAAAAAAAATCAATGTAAATCGAATGATAATGAAAAATAAAAATATCAAAAGATTTCCCCAAAATCGAGAATCGAAGGAACCTTCAGAACTACAGGCTTAAATACTTTGGCAAAGTTCATATTTGGATTCCATATAATCTTTACGATTGGACTGAAAATTGACTAAATCCAATTTGCTTTTGTTTCATCTGAAATTGTATTGTTTTTCTGAAGGCATATCAGCTAGCAAGAAAAAATAGTTCTTACCTACTTCTTTGTTACTGCTCAAGTCTATAGACTACAATAAGATTACAATTAAAATTAACATTTTACTTTATAGGTATTTCCAAGACAAATTTATGGAAAATCTAATAGTGTAGTGAATAAAGGGCAATCAGTAATTCCCTCACTGAGCAACATCCAGAAGGTTGCATGCACCGTAATGGAGAAGGCAGAACTGCTTGCCTAGCGATTCACCTCCAACTCCACCTTAGAGCCAACAAACAACTCCCTCCCAAATTTCCCTATACAGATTGAAGCCACATTAGAGGATGTAAAAATCACCCCTTCTCATGTCTGCGATATTATAAAAAACTTAGACACCTCAAAGGCGTGTGAGCCTGGTCTCATCCCTGCTATATTAATTAAGAAATGTTCAGCCAAGCTAGTCCTCATACTTTCCAAGCTCTACAATAAGTGTCTTGCTGAATCTTGCTTCCCTAAGGAGATGGAAGATGGCTTCTGTGGTACCAGTGTACAAGAGTTCTGGTGAAAAAACAGACCCTCTCAATTATCGCCCCATTAGTCTCCTTCCACTTCGCTAAAATCTTTGAGACTAATTAATCAAACATTTGTTCACCACCTCGTAAAAGCAAATCTCTCTGACAAACAGTAAGGATTTAGGCAATGTCGTTCTACTGCAGATATTTTAACAGGCATCTCTGAACGTATTTACCATGTACTGGATAAGGCAGGCAAAGCTAGGGCTGTAGCCCTTGATATATCCAAGTCCTTTGACAAAATCTGGCATAAAGGGCTGCTAATGAAAATTAAATCATACGGTATAACTAGATGTATAATAAATATAATTAGATCCTTCTTAGACAAAAGAAGCATACAGGTTGTCATTGATGGACGTACATCTAAGTAGGAGTGTCTCAAGGGTCGATCCTTGGACCATTATTATTCCTGATATTCATAAACGACCTCCCTGATAATATTGTCCGAGATGGGTATATTTGCTGATGATACAACACTATAATATGCACAAGGGAAGAACAAATGTACATAAATCCAAGATAATGGCAGAATCGTTAGAAAATGACCTCCAGACTATAGTGGAATGGGGCTACAAATGGATGGTAACATTTAATGCTAGTAAAACTAAGCTGCTCTCCTTTAACAATTACAAGATGCCTCTGCAACCTCCTATATCCATGACAAATAGCACCCTACCTGAGAATTCCACTTTCAAACTGCTCAGCCTAACATTTGCAGGCAATATGAACTGGAACAAATACATAGGGGACATTGCAAAGGCTGCTGCAAAGAAGGTGGGTTCCCTCTATTGAGCTAGAAGACTATTCACACCCGAGAGTATTCTGTACCTTTACAAGGCCACCATTCGTCCATGCATGGAGTATTGTTGCCACATCTGGGCTGGTGCATCTACCACTAGTCTCTCCCTCTTAGATAAAGTCCAAAAAAGAGTTGTCAATCTAATCGGTCCCTATTTATCAACTAAGCTCCAGCCCCTGTCTCATCACTGCAATGTTGCATCACTGTGCCTGTTTTACGAATATTTTAATGGAATGTGTTCTGATGAACTTGTTGCACTTGTGCCTCCTCGACATACATATCCCTGACAAACCCGCTTAGCAGTAAAATCTCACCCCTTCACTGTTGATGTCCTTAAACGCCAGAAAGATTTCTATTCTAATAGTTTCTTCCCTCAAACAGCTAGACCTTGGAATTTCCTTCCTGCTGCCTGCTTCCCTGATTGTACTGATATGCAGACGTTTAAATGCAACAAACAAATATCTTGTTAATCTTTCCTAGACATGGCCCATCCAAGTGGCTTTGTTAGGGGTGAACACGAGTAAAAAAAAAAAAAAAAAAAAAAAAAAAAAAAGGATTAAAATGTTAACAAAACTATATACTAAATGAAGCATCTTTCAGATAATATCGCAAGTCTTAGTCAACAGGCTGGCATGATGATGTGCAATTGTTGGACCGATGGTTATAAAAAGTGATATCATTAGCTTTGTATAATTTTAAACTATTTCTGATAAAATCTACTGCGAGATTATTTTATATAAAATAAAAATTTTTATGCAAATACTATTTCCCTACAAATTTTCAAAACTTGTTTCGGTCACAGCTATATGGCAACTGGATTTCCTCAATGCTAGCATCTTTTTAGTTCAAGTCCAACTGCCCTATAGCTGTGACCGAAAAATGTTTTGCTAATATATAGCCAAATAATATTTGTATAAATAAACAGCTTAACCTATTAAACAGCTTTATTAGTGAATACTATTAGATAAACATTAAGGGTTATCCAAATTTTTAGCCAATGGATGTAAACATATATATATATTATATATGTGTGCTATAAAATTTGGCAACTATATGCAGGCTAACTATAAGGATTTCTGGTTTCTTTTTTTTTATCAATTTAAATCTAAAACGTATCATACATACTTTTATTTATTATAGTCTAAATTGTTATCATGGCAACAAAAACTGACAATTCCAGAAAGCACTTTTCTCTGTGGTGCAAAAGTCTGAACCAAATGAATTTACAATATAACAATATTCGGTTTATAATAAGCGTTTGAATCGAAATTCAAAAACTTTCTTAGATATATGATCTCTGCACATTTTCTAAGAAAAAAAAAGTTATAAACTAGCGGTCCAGAGTTTTGCACAACCTTGAATATTTTATGGGTAGTCATGAAAATTTTTTATGAAAATTAGAAAAATAAAAGAATCTTCATGATATAATTTCATACAATCTTGTCATCAGCTGAAACGTAATAATTCTGTTTGAAGACAAAATGTAGGCATTAGAAAAAACATGTTAATAAAAATTATCAGGTTATTAGGTTTATTTCCAATGAATAAATGCACAATCTTTTACTTACAATGAGTCTCCGTTTAAAATCCTATATAAAAGAAAAAAAAAATGGTGGATGCTTCTGAATAAAATGAAAAAGAATTATTTAGCTTATTCTGATTGTTGTCTTCATCTTGGATGTTATTCTCACAAACGTTTTAGTCGAAGTAATCCGACCTATTTCAGGTATACCATATCAAATGGAGTCCTTTATTGGACTTATTTTACAATCCACAGATTCGACAAATTAGTCCAAAATTCAAATATAACAAATAAATGTTATCAATGGCAGGATAAGTTACTCTTCTACCTGTCTGGAAACGTTTATTCAGTTTGAAAAAAACATGGTGTCTAACTTTACGGGAGAAAAGAAAAATGGCTGTGACTTGCCTCCTAAATAGTCAAAGTTTGGAAAAAGACTTAAAAATAAGAAATTATACACAATACTGTTAGAAATTCACACAATGTAGGTCACGGTAACATATTGGATAGATTTCCAACAGCATTTTGTTTTATGTTTATTTTTAAGTCATTTTCAAAACTTTGAATATTTAGGAGGCAAGTCGCGACCATTTATCTTGTTGTCATGTAACACTAAATATCGTTTTTCGAACTAAATAAACGTTTTAGAACGAGTAAAACGACTAAAAACTTTTCCAGGTAGGTAGAAAAGTTGTCTTTAAAATTTGTAATATATTTGATTTTTTGACCACTTTTTAGAATCTCTGGATTGTACCCCCCCCCCATTTTTTAATCCATGGATTTGCTCTTGTTTCGCCAGTCATAAGTCTCAATTCCTAACTGTATTACTAATCTATATATCTATAAAAGTGAACGTTTCCCTGTGCAATAACCGCAAATTTTCAGTCTACAGACTCAAAATTTAATATACAGGGTACTGAGATTTGGGAAAATCTTTGTGATCGGTTTTCGGACAGAAATTTGGCTGTTAAGGGGTCAAAGTTCAACGATTTGAGAACTCTACCAAACTCCTCCGCTAATGTTGGATCTAAACACTTGAAATTTTAGATATAGGTTCCTTGGACATGGATCTAAGTTGATAACTTAATTTGAGCCCAAAACAAATGTTAAGGGGTCATAATAAGGGTCAAAGTTAAAAAAATTGACAGCTTTTTTTTTTTGCTCAACATACACCTCCAAACACCCGGGCAACGCCGGACTGAAATGCTAGTATTATCTAAACTGAATACTAAACCTTTAACATCAAGAAAGCTGTTACTTAGAACTGGTTATTACTAACAGCTTGTATCTATTGCTGGTCCATATGAACAATTTTAGTATTACTTTTCGTAGTCTTAAACCTAGTTTTATAGGTGTAATGTTACTACTTATTGCTTTTTTTAAATGGTTTCTATTTTGTATTAAATTTTACACTAGCTTTATTAAGTCAGCTATTGTAAACCAACATATTTGCTGCTTCTTTGAGACCTCTTATTGTTCACCATTTCTCTATAATTCTTACTTTGTTCTATAAAGGATAGATGGTTCTTAGTTTCCCTCCATATGTGGTCAGCCATATTAGACTTTGATATCTTCATGCATTATGGCTTTCCAATGTTCTTCTTGCCTTGCTTTTAATGGATGACATATCTTACCTTTGTGAAGTTTTCAACACTAAGAAAAAAAAAATGGCATACACAGGTCTTGATTATATTTTTAGTAGGAAGCTTGATTTGGATAACATGTTTTTGGAGAGTTGAGTCGTTTTTAAATGCTGTTCTGATGTCATTGATTACATTTTCTGAATTTTCTTCCAGGCACGCCTTTCATATACAGACTATTGAGTTCTCTGGTGTTGGATTCAAATTTCTTCGAGCTGATGTTATGCTACCGGAACAATTGTTTCAATGAAAGGTTCTCTCAGACTATCCCTCTCTTAATATGCATTTGTGTTATTACTAGGGCTATGACAACAGCATATTCTTTTCATTGTTTTGACTCGAGTATATATCTGACACAGCTTAACAACCAAGAACCACGTCACTATAGAAAAGCATGTAAGATATCAACGGATGCACACTCAAGAGTCAAAATAATGAAAAGAATATGCTGTTGTCCAAGCCCTAGTTATTACAACATAAAGCAAAAGCAATATGTAAGTGGCGGACAATTCCTTTATTTACATTATGTGGATAGTGAGAGTTGAAATTGAGATATTGTTGAGGAAAAGTCGACTTTTAATATATAGGTAACATGAACCCCTAAGTAGTGAGAGTTACCAGCACATCTAGGAAGGACAATTTTTCATGTTTCTTGCTAGACCATGTAAACGCCATCTAACCAATACAGTTCACCATGGAAAAAAGGACTAATTGTAGACTGCCCACCATTAAAAATATCTAAAGGGTGGTCAAGAAGTCACTGAGAAATTTTTAACTTTAATATTATTTTTCATGGTATATAATGGAATTTTAACAATGACGAAGACAAGAGATAAAAAATAAAATTATAACAAATAACATCTTTTAAATCCCCAAGAAAATGTTTATATCAACAAACCTGAAATTTACAAGAATTGAAGATAAGCATTAAGAATGGGGTCTGGGAATAAATTGTATTCGAGTGATCTTGCAATTCATCATAGATAATATTTTGGAAATGGCACAAATTTGTGAAGTTGAAAAAGGAAACCATTTAGAAGAGTTAATTTTCCATAATTTCTTTCTCATTTTTATCCTTTTTTGCAAAAAATAAGTAAAAATAAAACTCTCCATTATCTTGATCATTAAATTAAAATTCCATTAAGATACCATCAAAAATAAAGAATATAATGTAAAAATGTTAGTGATCACTCATGACCTTTTTAGCTATATATATATAAGTAGTAGCAACACATCTAAACAAAGCATAGTTTGAAAGGTCCTAAAATTAATACTAGAGTTGTCCATATGGACCCATGGGATAACAGATAAAGTGCTAATACTATCAATATTAAGTTTGGAGATTGAAAGTTCAATCCTTGGTACAGACAATTAAGACTTACTTGAGGGTTCAATCTGTCGTGGTTAATACAGGTCTACTCTCGTGGAATTAATAAATACATATTCCAAAGTATTTACTTATTTACAGACTGTTATCCTCATCTTCATAGTTGTTTTCCCACGTTTCGATCAATTCATCTTCTGTTCCTCTTCAGGTGATTAACCGCAATGGGATAGGAATGCCGACTCTTGTAACTGTTCCCAGTAATTACTGCCTTCCATAGTTGTTGTTTCTCAACGTTTTGGCCAATTAAACCTCTGGCCTGCTTTAAATCTTCAGACAATGCTCCACTGGGACCGTAGAGATTCAATGCCTTTATCCATGTCGCGGTTAATCACCCAAAGAAGGCCAGAGGATGAGTTGGCTGAAACGTGGTGAAACAACAATAATTATGAAGATGAGGATAAGTCTGCAACTAAATAAATACAAGTTATTCATCTCAAAGGTTTCCAATAAAAACAATATATAACATATTCCAAAGGTCAACAATATGCATCAGATGTAAGGTCAGAGATTACATCGGTTGAAGTGTGAAAAGAAAAGAAACTCAAAATGAGAACAGTAGTTCGAATAATCCAAATTACTAATCCTCATCTCCAAAGTTCTGAAACACCAAAATCTTAGCTGTACTGAAAAACAAAATACTTACTGCTATTCTGACTTCTTCTTGAAGGATGATATCCCCTACCACCTGAAAAATTGAAAAGAAAAATTGTATCAATTATTTAAATATTTATTATATGATGCATTTTAATGTTTGCGAAAGATGATTCGTGGTTTCACTTGTGACAGTCATAATTGTCATTTTTGTTGGTTTAGTTATTAGTTAAAGAGAAAGCGAGAAATGCTTCTGCCTTGTGTCTTCAGCTGGAGACACACAAAGTAGAGGAGTAGAGAAAGCTGGAGACACACATCGTGAAAGGGCGGAGGGGGGGGGGTCGAGAAAGCTGGAGCCGCACATGGTGAAAGGGCGGGGGGGGGGTGACGGGCAATAAAGCTGGAGACGCATATGGTGAAAAGGGGGCAATAAAGCTGGGGACACACATGGTGAAAGGGGGTGAGAAAGAACATGGATGACAAAACTGCTCTTCAGTATGTTCCATAATAAAAGATGGAATAAAAAAAATTCTACTATGTTATATATCACATGATTAAAGTAACTGAAACCATTGGTAGATGATATCAAATAAAGTAAAAAAATAACTGAAAACAAGTGAAGCATAGATGGTCCCCTGTGAGTGCATAGTGAATGAGGCATTAAAAAAAAAAAAAAATGACTAAGTTCAGCATTTGCCCCAACCCCCATTTAGCCCCAAAAGTCCCCAGGGGACATCAAATCCTGCTGAAAATGAACAAACGGTACAGTTTTAGGCCTTAACCTATGTAAATTTGGGTTCTGCACCATGCAAAAAAAAAAAAAAAAAAAAAAAAAAAAAAAGATTAAGTTCATCACTTGCCACTCCCTCCCCCATTTAGTCCCCAAAGTCCCCAAGGCCTTAAATTTAAATTTGAGTTCAGCACCTTGCAAAACTGCTAAAAGTGACATACAGAAAATTTTGGTAAAATAGTTCCAAAAATGGAGTGTTTTTTTATTAGCCTTAAAAGAGCCCCTGGGACACACCCAAGAGTTACTGTGAAGTATAGACAAACAAACTTATATAGAAATCAGTTAGTTACAACTTTTCAGAAAGTTTTATAAAAATCCAAGGCATAGTGTCAATTTTAGCCATTTTAACTCGAAAGGCACCCCTAGGGGGCAACCAGAGTTTTCCCGGAAGATCCATTCAGTTACTTTTTTACTCATATCATATTTAATGTTTGTGCAAAATTTCAAAAAATTTAGAAAAGTGCAGACAGACGAATAGATGAACGAACCAGGGTGAATTTACAGGTCCACCCTCCTTTTGTCAGGGGAGCAAAAATTAGTCCAGCTCATTCCCCCCCTCCCCACATATGTATATTTAATTTAAATGTTTGTCCAAATCAACATTAAACTTAGCTGTAGAAGGCATCATCATTATTTTCTCTAATAGACTGTTTCACAGAGGAGAAAGAACTTTCTTTTATAGAGACAAAAATGCTTATGGTACATTTTCTTGGGTCTTGTAGAAAAAATTCTTTGAAAGGTAGACTTAAATTCCAATAATGATATTGTGCACATCTCAGAATCGGCTCGAATTCCATCCTTTGCTGCTCAAGCAAACCCTGATCACCCAAAGATCAGTATTCATGATACATCCATGTTTAACTATTTGGACTTTTGTAAAGCGACTGACTTCTGGCAGCTGGTTTCATAGTGCAGTGATCTGAACCAAAACGAAGCCTTCTAACAATTCAGTTGAAACCATCTCAGGTACAGCGTCTCCGAGTTTCTAAAAAAAATATTCGCTAGAAAGTTGATGCAATAAAAGCTCAAGGCATGTGGCAATTACTGTGGATGATGTTAAAGATGAGGATGAAGTTGCCACCTATGCTTCAGTGAGTACAGGTCTAAAGCTTCAATTGTTATAAGACCAAAACAACTCAAGCCGTCCAAGGTTATTACCGTTGTTGGTAGTATCATGTCAGCTAGTGTGTGTTAATATATTGACATTGCTTCAAAGTGCAATGGCGATTTGAAAGTCACGGATGAATGTGCAATGGAATCTAATTCAGAAACTTTATGAGTTTAAGGTAGGCGATAACACTAAGGAAATAACTTCAAACAGTTGTTTGAAATCTCAAGATAGTGTATTGCAGTACAAACAATTTTTATCAGCGCCCCCCCCCAAAAAAAAACATTCACCTATGCCTGTTGCCATATCTAAACTGGTGCATACTAATGCAATCCTTTTTGGACAGATTCCTAAAAATTTCTTAGCTAATAAATCTGTGTTGTCTGCCAAGCTCCAGCCTCTGTCATATTGCTGCAATGTTATATCCTGGTATTTTTTGTTTTGTTTTTACAAATACATTTACAAATTGATAAACTTATTGAACTGCATTTGTAACCCCCCCCCCTCAACACAAATACCCTTGACTCACTAAACTAGCAACAAACTAATAATTTCACTTTAGATGTCCCAAATTAGATGCCAGATTTTCTACTCTGCAGAAAATCTACCTTTGAAATTACCTTCCTGCTTATCTTTTCCCCAAACTATCAACATGTAGAATTTTTTTATGCAATGTGCACGAACATCATCGTGCCAAACTCACCATCCAGGTTGCTGCACTATAAATATTGTCATTATCACATTTTCTTATGCTTCAGTAGCAATATGCACTGTTTGAGAATGAATAAGTTTTAAAAAAATATAAAATAAAGAAATAACTGGGCCTAAAACAGATTTCAAAACCAGAGAGAAAAATATGGTGAGTTGCAAGCAAAGGTCATCAGCTAATCACGAGAGTGGCTCATCAAAATGCGTAACTTTGATAATTATAAGTTATGAAATTATTGCATTTTTGACTTACCATAGTATTAGTTATCAAGAGTAAATAATCCGTTGACAATAGATATGTGAATTAACACACCTTGCTTATATCTTAACATGTGTAACAGTTTCCATTCACTTGTTTGTATCGGAGTACTTGATAGTTTTTCTTTTGTTCAAATAGTGGTACCTCGGTACTCGACCATAATTCGTTCCAGATGTTTGTTCGAACACCGAAATGTTTGACAACCGAAACAATATTTCCCCTTTAAATTGACTGAAATAGAATTAATTGGTTCCAGAGTTTTAAAAGTCCCTTTTTATCTATAAACTTTGAGTATTTTATAATTTTAATTGCACTGCCATTTCATATTCCTTTGCAAGCACTGACACGTATTCCTTTTTCTAATTTTTCTATCAGTTCCTTTTTAAATTCTATCGTCGTTCTCAGTTTTCCATTTTGCACTCATTTTACTACTTTTATTTATCTTTTCTTTCTTTTTATCCAATGGTAAAAGAAAGTCCATTTCTTCTTTTATTTCTAAAGTCTTTACACAACGCTAAACCGATTATTTGAACAACAAAGTTTTTTTTTTGTGCAATTAATTACTGTCGTCCCGAGATACATCCGTTTTGTTTGTCGTATTGAAGTTTACTAACTTTTTTTTTTTTTTTTTTTTTTTTTTTAACTTTTTGGACGCCTCAAAGTCCTGTATTGTTCGACGCAAAAAAGGAGTCGACCAATCGAATTGCTTGGTTCCGGTGCCACACTGATGTGTTAAAAATAACTCAAACACTGTATGGCGACGTTGTCGGCGTGGGGTTTGGTCGTCACACTACATCTCAAAAGTATCACAACCAGTATGAATTACAACGTTCCATTGAGAAACACCGCTACTTGGTTACATTCAAAGTGAAGCCAGCAGTTCAAACACCGAAATTTCATTCGACTACCGAGACAAGGAAATCTCTAACTTTTGGTTTGAACATCGAGTTGTTTGACAAGTTCTGTAAATGCTTTTGGAATTTAAACATTTTCTTCTTCGGACTTATTAATACAGAGAACAATATCTTGCTTCAGAGATCGTGTGAATAATTTCTGCCTATCTATTCATCGTACTTTGAATAAACTTTTCTTCATTCTACAATCATGTTGCTTGTGCCTTCCACTCAATGACTTTGCATAGTTTTTTTTTTTTTTTTTTGATGCAACAAAAACATTTACATTCTTGAAAGTTTCTGAAACAGTAATTTTTTTTTAATTGCATTTTCACCCCCAAAAAGGCACAGTGCTACTTTGATGCAGGGTGCTACTATTTGAGACAAATTGCAGGGATACTATGTAGGGAGTTGAGCAGCAAGATGTCTTGACATTACACTTCAACTTCAATAGTAGAGTCGGGGAAGCAGGGACCTGGAAAGGAATTCCAAAGTCTAGCAGTTACGGGAAAGAAACTATTGGAGTAGAAGGTTTTCTGGCATGTGGGGATCGCTGTGTAGGGGTGGGATTTTGCTGCTTGTCGGGATTGTCAGAGGTATTTATCTCGAGGAGGTACAAGGGCTTGTAGTTTGTCAGAGCATCCACCATTAAAATACTTGTATAACAGGCAGAGGGATGCAACATTTCATAGATGGGACAGAGGTTGAAGCTTAGCTGACAGTTCGGGTCCTATTAGGTTGGCGACTCTTTTGAGCCCTGTCTAGAAGCGAAAGACTAGTAGCAGATGCACCAGCCCAAATGTGACAATACTCCATACATAGATGAATGGTGGTCTTGTAGAGGTACAAGATACTTTCAGGTGTAAGTAACTTTTTAGAATGGTAGAGAGAGCCCACCTTTTTCATATCAGTCGAGCAATGCCCTCGCTTTATTTGTTCCAACTCATGTTCCCTGTGAACGGTTACCTTGAGGAGTTTGAATAAAGTATTTTCAGGTAATTTATCATTAGCCATTGCTATTGGTGGTTGAGAAGGTTTCTTGCAATTAAAGGAAACGTGCTTAGTCTTGATAGCATTGAACATTACCATCCATTTTTGTCATCATTCCACTACAGACTGGAGGTCTTCCTCGAGGGTTTCCACCATTGCCTTAGATCTGTATTCATTTGTTTTTCCTCCTGCCTGTTTTAAAGCCTGGTGTGATTAGCAAATATGGCCATTTCCGAGATAATTTTATCGGGAAGGTCATTCATGAATATCAGGAATAATAAAGGTCCAAGGATCGATCCCTAAGGTACAGCTACATTTACATCATTTAGATGTACGACTATAGAGGACAACCTCGAGTTTTCTCTTGTTTAAAACGGATTTAATAATGTTAAGTATTCGCCCAGTAATACCATAAGATCTGATTTTCCTGAGAAGACCATCATACCATACCCTGTCAAAAGCCTTAGATATATCTAAGGCTACTACCCTCCCCTCCCTTATCCAGTGCATGGTATATAAATTCAGAGATTACATTTAGGATATCTGCAATAGAATGGGCTTGCCTAAATCTATATTGTTGGTCGGAAGTTTAGCAACTGTAAGGTGGTGGACTAGAACTTGATTAATAATAGACTCAAATATTTTGGAAAAAAGTGAGGAGGCTAATGGAATGATAATTTAATAGGTCACTTCTTTCGCCAGAATTCTTGTAAACTGGTACCACAGATGCAGTTTCCCAGCAGTCAGGAAAGTAAGATTCGTTAAGCCATTTGTTGAAAAGTTTGGAGAAAACTGGAGCAACTTCACTAGACCAGTACAGCTGGGATGAGATCAGGTCCATATGCTTTTGAGGTATCTAGATTTTTTTATGATATCATATACTTGAAAAGGGGTGATTTTCAGATTATTTAATGTGGGTTCTGTCTGCAAAGGAAAATCCGGAAGGAAGTGGTTTGCCGAGTCCAAAGTAGAGTTTGAGACAAACCAACGGGCAAGCATGTTAGCTTTCTCAATTGCCATACAATCATGATTGTTGGATAGTGGAGAAATTGTTGATTTCCCATAATTTTCTACACTGTTGTAGAGTTTCCAAAAATGATGAGTTCCTAATTTCTGCACTTCAATACGTTTTCCTGGTTTCGGTATATTCTCTTAGTTGCCGCTATTTCTTTCTTACAATTACTTCTAGCATCTATAAACTTTAGTCTGTTTGTACTGACGAATGCCAGATAAATCTGCAGTATGCATGTTGCCTTTGAGCTATGGCAGCTGTGCAAGTAGAAGTAACCAGTTGAGGAAAGTTGGGTTTGCTATAGAACTTCCGTGTGGAAACATGGGCTTCAATTGCCACTTTGAACTATTCAGTGGTCTCATTTGGCACTGTTCCGCAAAAAGTGAAAAGATATTTCTCCATGGAGCATCTCTGATGGCATCTCAGTCAGCCTTATTGTAGTACTTTGTCGTTTTGGGGAATGGCTCTTCCATTTGGGGTTGAGAGTTTAGAATGATTATCTGTCAGAAAATATATACATTTTCTAATTCTTTCTGCAAAATAAATAAAAAGTGTGGTAGAAGTTCTAAATAGGCTATAATATGGATAGCTTTCTATTTTATTTTTAGATCAAAGTCTGAATAAATTCATCAAATACTAGCAGACGGCCAGGCATTGCCCAGTTGTAAAATACACATAAATATATTTTATCATACAGAAACTGATAGTGGGGTAGATAACAAAAAAATCGTGCAAATGATGATACAGGCATCAAATGTGGTACAATTGTTCTCAAAGGGATACGCATCAAATCTTACCAATTGGCCATTTAAAAATCCAAGATGGCGGCCAGTTTTCAAAATGGCGGCCAAAATGGCTGCCTGAAATTAGATGTTTTCCTTAGAAACGCTTGTAATTGTCTGATTTACATGATCAAAGTGTGGATTCCTATGTTTTCCAACCTGCTGATGCATATTTTTCTGTTTATAACTTGGTTAAATGTTTCTGATACCTATTTTCTATGATGGCTGCTAGTAAATTTTCACTTATGCATATATACCATGCATATATACCATGCTGTTGGCCCTCCATCTGCTATTGTTCACATGAGCAACTGCAGAGTGATGTGCAGGGAAGCTCTGTCTAATAGCACTTGCATCTTTCTTTGCAACCCATCTTACAGGAACAGTCAGTTCCAGACAGTTTGCTGTAATCGATGGTAGTGTTGTCTAAGTTATCTACCATACTTCTCTCTGTATCCAACCTTATTCAGCAGGACTGCTCATGTCTGGATTACAAATAGTTGCCTGGCCTCAGATAATGGCAGCCTGTTAGGCTGCATGCTTTGCATGTTCTCTGAAGGCTGCCCGTGTTGGTGGAATCTAGTTGTATGCCCTCTACTTTCAGGCAAACAGGTATAGCCTTGCTTTGTCCACACCAGGACAATGAATCTTTCCAGCTTCTTCATGTCAAGATCACAAAGCAATGTTGGATGCTGACTTGGCCAAAGAATATCCACATTTCCCAAAAACCTAGTTCCTGGAGGGATGGCAGTACATAACAAATTTGTCCTCTTCATATTCTGGCCACTTTCATTGTATTTATTTCACAAGAGCATACAGCAGTTGGTCAGCAGCGATGGCAGGTGTCTGACTTAGGTTCAAATTGCCACTTTATCACGGACCTTTGCCATGGTATGCTTGATCATTGCAACAGAGTATCATAGGCATCATAGCAGATATGCTCACTTCAAATGGATGACTCTTTCTGTGCTCCATAATGGGCTGACCATTCTTAGTGAGGAAGACTTCCTCCAACCAGGAATATTCTTTCAAATGTGACATAATCGATTTTAGTGCTGGAAAGGATTGGCTTACCACTGGAGGAGAATTAAGGTTCTGGTCGAATATTGGTGTATGCTTCTGGAAGATCTGGAATATTTTTAATCCTTATTTTTAACTTCAAAAGTTTGAGAGGCTCACGTTCACTTCCGAGATTGTCAGTGTTTGGATGTTGGAGAATGGACACACTTGTCCTGTGAAAAGATGTGTGAGCTGTGGTTCGCGAACCACAGCTCACACATCTTTTTAAAAGACAGCTCATGAACAAATTCTTTCTCAAGATTGAGGGACAGATTACTCTATCTTCCATGTGTTGTGAGACAACTATTTCTTCTGTCTCTGAGATTTATAAGACTCGTTCATATGATATACTGAGCCAATTCTCATGGAGCATTTCATTGATTGGTTTCTTCCTCGTCTTGGCAAGCCCATACAAGCCTATGTAGACTAAAATAAATGCGGCTTCATGTCCTTAGAGTGCTTGCAGACATCTGTATCTTTCTTTTTATTTGGTGAAGCAGTTGTACTGTAGCAGTTGTGATGATACAGCAAGGTTTGATTTCGATGCTCCATGCTGGAGTTCAGATTTGATGTCTGCACCATATTTGATCATGCATACAAACTGTGGCAGTGATGATGGTACAGTGTGTTCCAAGTCTTTGTCAGGAGAATTGTTTGGTAATGTTAGTATCAGTTTTGCTTTTTTTTTTTTTTTTTTTTTTTTTTAAATCAAATTATGAAGACATGTGAAATTTTATAGCATGTTATGCATTTATATTTCGTTTTTAACACAAATGTTCCATCATCTTTTGGAAAAGCATTTCTGTTCTTGGAAGAAAAAAAAATGCATTGATTTATTACCTTCGCCAAGGTAGAGGTTATGTTTTTAAGAGTTTATGTACAGTTCAATATCCACATCACTTGTAATTTGGATCAAAACATAGATTATGGTTTAAATTGAAACAGATTTAATTTGGGGATGTCTAGGTTAAGGTGGAAGTCAGTTTTGGCAATAACTAGCGCTATTCTTTTCATTTTTTTTGACTCGAGTACATGTCAGACAGTTAATCAACCGAGAACCACATCACTATATAAAAGCTCTTTGGTCCTTTTCACCTTAGAGACTTTCTATTTGACCTATATTGTAGCTAATGATTAAAACACATAATTTCATCTGATTTTTCCACATTTGATCTGATGTTCTTTGATCACAGTAACAACAATGAAAAATTTTCAGCTTGATCAGATAAATAGTTTCGAGTTATTCATGTCATAGCTTTAATATCTATCGGAGAGAATTTAAAGCCCTACTAAACACTATCTTTTAGTGTCTTCCGTCTCTGTACAGGAGAATTTGTCAGGACAAACTGGCATGAAGATAGTTTCTCTTATAAGTGAACCCTGACCAAATATTCAAAATAACAGTATTCAAACTCCAAATAAGATTCCCTTGACATGACTACACAATGGTTTATATGAAGTATGATGCCCCTTCAAGAGATGTTGCCCCTAAGCTTCATACTCCAGACTAAATGAATTTTGGTCCTGGAATTCGTCAAGACCGAGAGGTTTGGTTGGTTGTTTAGTTTTACAGCTTATCAACTCTTTTGGGGTTATTTAATGCTGAATTCAGTTATTTTGGATATAGTATTCATTTTGCCTCCAATTATTTTGTAGAAGGTTTTTATTCTTCAAGCTCTTTGTATCTTCAATCACTAGTTTGTAGCATTTTGTTTGGTTGTTTATAGTGGATTTTATCATTTGTGTTCTGCCCTGCAGAACATGAGTTTTGCAATGGGAGAGGGAAAAGGTTATAATTGTTTGGTACAGTTTAAGTTAGAAAACCAGTCAGGAAGTTTGAGAGATAGAAAGTAAAAGGGGAAATGGGAAGAAGGAAGAGGGTGGGGGGAAAGGTTGGTGGTTGTTTTTGTAGAACATAAGTTTTGCAAAAGGAAGTAGAAAAAAAAAAGCATCAAATGTTAAGTGCATTTCTTCTCAGGAAACCGATATCTTCAGACAGCCTGATCTGGTAGCACCAGCAAGACAAAGACCACAAGAAATATATGCTACATGGTTAGCAGGTCAGTTGGTTCAGAAAAAAAAAAGTGAGTGTTCCTCATTTCACACAATGTTTGAGAGATAGAAGAACTTTAATTGTGAATCTCAGGAAAAGGACACTTTATTTCTGATATCTAAGTGAAAAAAAAAAAAATTAAAAAAAAGGTTGGATAAAAATTTGTTTCTTTCTTACATTATTAAAAGAGGTGACGTCTACTTACTGAATTATGTTCTCATTTCATGTGCCAGCGTGAATAACAATATAGTATATGTATTTGACTACATAGAAAGCACATTTCAATGACTAGGTGAATCAGCAGCATGTTTCATCACATATGCTCAAATAGTCATTTTAATTCTCAATGGAATATTCTGGATAATCTTGTCTGTGCTGATCGCTAATCATTTGGAGTACTCATTTAAAATCTTTAATCCTGCACAGTCACGTTTCAATTAGAAAATAATCTTTTTGGGGCGATTTACATTTCCTGTTAAAAACCTTTTTGTTGTGTAAACAGAAAGCATTAGTTTATTCTATGAATATTTCTGCAATCATCTTGTATCCGCTCTTTTGCTGAGGTTGCTTGTAAAATAGTTGGATCATTCTATCGCTCTATAAAGTACCAGACTTCTGATGCGATCCTTTACCTATATTAAACTCTGATACATCCCAAAATAGAGCATTGCTGCCACATCTAGAGAGGTGCTGTTCAGAACACCGTTCTTGTCTTGAGACAGCACAAAATCTACTTCATAATAGTGGTAAGTGATCTAATATATTCTCTACAACTCCCGTCTTACAGAAGAGATGTTGCTTGTATCCCTCTATCGTTATTTCTATGAAGATACTTGGTTAAGTTTCAACCGTCAATTCCTCTTTATCAACACTCGAAGCAAGAACTCATTTTCTACTAAAACCGGAAGGAATTTTCTTTTCTTTCTCTATGTGCCAGACATTGAACAGAGTTTCATTCCAAGAATTTCCCATCTGTGAAATATTACCACAGAACTGCTTCCTTGCAGGTTACACCATAATAGTCAACAAATACTAGTTACAAATCGTACTCCTAAGTAAAACTTTTATTCATTCCTTTCAGCATTTCATAATATTTTTCATTTTACTTAAAATTCATCCATCTCATTTAGCCCTTATACTCGAGTGGCTTTTTGCATTTATAAATGGTAAATCAAAAGATACATTAATTTTTCTGACGCATTAATCAGTCAAGACCTAACAAAGTAAATATGAAGATTACAAAATGCAAATATATCGCTAGAATAATATATATATATATATATATATATATATGAAAACAAACAGCTTGAATATTTGTCAATTTGTTAGAGGAAAAACAAAACAAAAAAGCAAAGTAAAAAGATCAAATGAAACTCACCTGACAAAATAGATCATTGTTATCTTTATCATTTAGCAATAAAAAAGCAATTTCTGAAAGTGTTTGTTCTTGCAGCTGGAAAATAAAAACACAGACTTCAATTTACTTACGTCAGATATATTTACATTTTTTTATATATACATCCTCAGATCTTTGAGAGGCTGCGTTCGTTAGTTGGTCTGTCATAATTCAGCTTAGAATAGCATTTTCATAAACATGCAGATTGAGCAGACATTTTAAATTAAATCAAATTTATTTGGTAAAAAAAAAAAATAGACAAGTGCAACAAGCCATGTAAAGAGACAGATAAAAGATATTTACACCCACACAAAGTCTGAATGGTTTTCATAGACAGCTTTAAACCTGGATATGGTAATCATTATTACAACCCACCTCTTGAAGGCTGTTCCACTGAGCAAAAACACAGATAGATTCAAACATTTCTAGATACTTGGTAGACTGGTTGGTATCTTATGCTTAAGTGTGACAAACTGATAAAAAATTTTTTCCCACTTGAGCGTGAAATTTTGTATTTGGATTATTCAGACTACAGTTCTCATCTTTGCTTTGGTTGATGTAATCTCCAACATTTCTCAGAACTCTGGGATCTTTATCTTATATGGAATTTCGAATTGAACGCTTTATTTAATCCATGAGGCTAGATTGTTCTCTTTCTATCAGCTATGACTAAGTAGAAGCAAGATTAGGTTTAAGTCTTTAAAAGTCCACACTCGGATTGTCTTTTTTTGTTTGTTTACTGCCCTGTATTAAAGAGCTTAGTTCCAAATTCCATACAGATTCTCAAGTTCAACGTAAAAATTTTAGAGTTCAAATGTCGGAGGTTACATCGGCTCAAACGTTGTGAAAATAACGATCAAAATGAAAGTAGTGAACAATCCAAATTATCAATCCTTTTCTAAAAATTTCTTTAACAAATTAAGTGTGAAAACTTTACCAATGGACACATCCCCCGATAGAAAAAAATAAAGTGAATAAAAGTATGAAATACTTAATTTCTTATATTGCAATTAGCTTTTTATGCATTCTTACATCAGTTGGTCTGTAAAGTACAACAGAGTAACTAGTTACTCAATTTGTAATTACTTAATGCATTAATAAACCCGATTATCTTTGTATGTTGACTATTAGAGTTATTAAATATATTACAAATGTTATACAGGCAAAGGACAGGTGAAGAGTTCCTTAGCCTTGATGGGCAATCACCTAGAGACGGTGACTCAATAAAAAAACACTGGTCTTTAATCATCTCATTGACTTGGTGTTAGGAAGGGCATCCAACTTATTAAAAAAAAAACATCTTGCCTCAAAGAAATGACTTCCAAAGAAATCTGAATAGAGATAAGTTTGAAAGTCAATTTCTAAAAGCTGTTAAACGCATTCCAACATGTAAAACGGATGTTAAACCGAATGAGGATATGTTCAAAATAGCTAAATGTACAGATTGAACAGACATAAGAGGCTCTGTCCATCAATCTCCGGTTTAAGTTTGGAATGGAATTTTTATTTTGTTTATGTGTAGATTTGAAAAAAAAAAAAAAAACCGTTTCCTGCTAATCTTTTGAAATTTTAATGCAACTCAAATATTGATTCTGTTTTGGAAATTTCGAGATAAAACTGATAATTTATATCATTTGGACTATTGTTCTTATCTTGTATCTTATTAAAGTTTCAGTGATGTAACCCCTAAACTCTCAGGTCATCAACTTCAGTTTATCAAACTCTGAATCTGTACAAAATTTTAAACAATCCTTTATTTAATCTATGGGGCTGATTGTTTTCGTTCCATCAGTCATGGCTAGATAAGTCTTAATTCTAAATTATATTCTTAGTATCCCCTGTACTGCGGATTGAACCTTCAACCTACAAATAACTCAGAACTGATTATTAATCATGTATGGCACAATCATGTTGACACACCTGTTCTTGCCAGATCACCGAAGTTAAGCAACGTTGAGCCTGGCCAGTACCAGATGGGTGACCATTTGGGAAGGCTAGGCACTGTATCTACCTTCTGGGACCAGACCCCCCCCCCCAAAGAAAAAGAAAGGACTCCTCACTACAAAACATCTACAAACTTGTAGATGGCCTATGCCCCTCCAGGGGCTCAAGGCTACGGATGAGTGGATGGATGGATGGATGGATGGATTATTAATCAGCACTTTATTCATTGCATCACAGGTTCACAGTAATAAATCAGTTCAAAGGGAATCTAAAGATTGAAGGTTCAATCCTCAGTACATGCACTACTAAGAATATTACTTAAGACATTTACCCGAAAAGTTTTTGATGACTGAAAATAATTTTGTATTAAATAAACGACCTAGTTCGAAATTCCTTATAGAATTCTTTAAATTTATATAAATATTCCAGAATTTGACAAGACACCTAAAAAGGTCAGGTTACATCCGTCTAAACATAAAACTCACAAGTATTTTGAATAATCCAAATAATACAATATTAATTCTTAAGTTAAATACCTAAAGAAAAAGACTCAAAGGAGAGAACTTTTACATGAATCCCTGTTAATTACTTCCCTTTCATTTTGAAAAATTTGAAGTTTTTTTTTGTTTTGTTTTTACTTTTTCTACTTAGCCATTATAAAAGAAAGTACAGGTAAGAGCTGCAAAGTTATTTGAAATTGTGTCAAAGTTTCTGTTTCAAGATGTCAATATTTTTCTCTGTAAAATGTCTCATGTGATAAATTTATTTAAATACTTGAATTATGTCCTAGCATATTTCATCTGGTCATATATATAACATACAAATAAATTATATCTTCTAACAAAACTATATTGTGGGATTTTTAAGACGGAACCAAAATATAATTTAAGCTGATATATTAAACTTTGATTCTGATTAGCCAATTTTCATCTTTTATTGGAATTATGTATTTGGCTATAGTTTAACAAAAAATATGTAGAAAGCTGGGAAACATTCTATGTAAAAAAATAAAAAAAAATTTGATGAATATAAAAATGGTCGCCTTTCTTACAACTAAAATTTTATTTCTTTTTCTATTTAAGTTTAAAGCATATGCAAACAAAAATTAAAAACTTCAATACATTCTAATATTATATATATTAGACATGATGGACAATGTGCTTAACAGAGTAAAGAAACTGATTGTAAAAGTGTCATCGCTAAACTCGGCATCTGTTTCAGACATTTTCCCGTTTATTAAAGTAGCACACACACACACACACATATACAGGGTTACCCCCATAAAACGGGCCCCAACTCTAATTAGGCCACTTTTCTTAGTGTTTTGTCCGAATGAAATAAAATTTAGTCATAACTAGTTTATTATATTCAAAACATCACATCAAAATACTAGAGTCTTTGGCTTTTTTTTCTCTGTTCTGCAGCATATGTTCGTAAAATACACTTAAATATGATATTTTGATTAATGCAGATTTCGTATTTATTATATTAGACCCAATATATAATAATGATTTAAAAAGACTTGTGTTACCGAGAATCGAAACCAAAACGTTTCGCTTACAATTTACTTTTTCCTTTGATGTTAATGTCGCGCTATGAAGATATGTTTGCTGCAAGGCTAAAATGTTAGAACATGAACCAATAGCTATTATGTTACGCATGCATATTCATAATGCTGTCATTCAACCTTCACCTGACAAATTCTAGTTCTTTTATTTTCACACTTTTGCACAGATTTTACCCAGCTAAAACCTAAATATAAAGTTTTGCATGGATTTGAATACCCTATATATTAAGTTTCAGGTCTGTAGACAAAAAACAGACGGAGGCGTTTGGTAACCAAAATTATTTAAACAAATTAATGTACGCATACATAAATATATATAGAAAGAGGTTTGGGTTTACTATGACCTTTTTATGCAAATATTACACAAGTATAAATCATGTAGAATATCCACATGAATATAATTACACGTAATAGTTAACTAAAGATGATCATCCAATAAGAAAACCGAAAAAACTAATAGGGAATTAACTCGCCCATGTATGGAGTATTATTGTCATATTTGGGCTGGCGCATCTGCTACTAGTCTCTCGCTCCTAGACAAGGTTCAAAAGAGTCGCTAACCTGATAGGTCCTGAACTGTCATCTAAGCTTCAGCCTCTGTCCCATCAACGAAATGTAGCATCCCTCTGCCTGTTCTACAAGTACTTTAATGGTGAATGCTCCGATGAACTGAAAGCACTTGTACCCCTTCGACGTAAATACCCCCAACAAACCCGACAAGCAGTTAAATCACATCCCTTCACAGCAGAGATCCCTAGATGTAGAAGAGTCTTCTACTCCAGTAGTTTCTTCCCCAGAAACTCTAGACTTTGGAATTCCATTCCAGGTCACTGCTTCCCCAACTGTACTGACATGCAGAAGTTCAAGTGTAACGTGAACCGACATCTTGCTGCCCAACTTCCCACATAGTACCCCTGTAACTTATGTCCCTGATAGTAGCCCCCTACATCAAAGTGGCAATGTGCCTTGTTTGGGGTGAAAATGTAATAAAAAAAAAAAATAATAAATAAAAATTAATGTTTAAAAGGAAGATGCACATTAGCTAGATCTTTTGCAGATGAATGCAATTTAACGACCCATGTATAACAAAGTTGTATTTTCTTTTTAAATAAACAGAAGAAAGGTTTTTAATATGAATATCAATACATAAAAAAACCCAAGTTTATAGGAATATATTTATATATCTTTATTTTCATTAATGATATTTAAACACAGCTGAAAATTAAATGTAAAGAAAACAAAAACAATGTTTGTAGAGTGTTTAATATTTAATGTGAAGATGCCAACAGATACAGTTAAAAGTGTGACCGGTTTAATTGTAGATGCAAAAAGGTAAAAATACAATTATGTTGTTGATCTGAATAATGATAAAACGAGATAGCATGATAATTTGATTAAAAAATGTCATTATGTGCTCTATTCTTATGAAAAAACAAAAACATTAACTTAAAGTTTCACCATTCATTTCTAAAGCGGAAATTAGATGTAACCAAAATAATGTAAGGAGAAATTATGAGGAAATGCAATAAAGTTGTGGATGTATTTATACAAGCGATCATATAAATTGTTTAACAATAGAAATACCTGCATCAGTTAATCTATGCATATCTTTACAACAACAAACAATTCAAGTGAAGGAAAAACTTCCTCAGCCATGTTCAGCCGCTAACAACATCTCAGGAAGAGACCAGACTACAGCTGCAGACAAGGGATAGAAAATAATCCTCCCTTCTATAGACATGAGCATCCTCTCCTATGAAGCCGTCCTTTCTGGATGAGAAATACCCTGGGTCCAAAAGACACTCAACTGAATGGGTCAATCAAAAACTGCAAATGCCAGATGGGGTTACAAAACTAACGAAATCATCTTAGAATGTAGATGAAGACGACATTATGTAGCACTGCCTTACCTTTCATCTTTTATCCAACCAGTGCAGCATCAATCATATTGCAAAGGAAGTGGGGAAACTAATACAACCACATGCTTTTGAGACACATAAAAACATCTTCAGAACAGAAACAATGCATCCAGTTTAAACAATCTTTAAATAATTTCGTTTTTTGTTTTGTTTGTTTTATTAGAAAAAAAAAAAACGTATCCGATAAAAAATGTAATTTGTGATAAAATAAGTTTAAAAAAAATTAAGATAGTAAATAATTTTAATTATTCATAAAATACCAAAATAAGTTCTAATACAGTGTGGATATGAAAATTTATCACATTTGAAATGGGAGACTGTAAGAAATTTTTAGGGAATATCAAATTTACAAGCAGCTTTCAGTTGCATGAATATTTCTGTCATGAGGGATCTTGAGTCTTGCAGGGAGTTGTCGACATCCTCTCACATAGATTCTGGCATTCATTATTGGTCATCTATGTAGTACCGAAAACGTTCAATGTTACTTACATTTAGTGATCTAACAGGAACTCTTGTGTTAACATGATTATGCTATAGGGAGAGGCAGGGCAAGTTTCAATTGGCAGGCAAGCCTTGTTCTTTAATAATTATAGTACTTTCTTTAGTTTAATTTCTTCTAAGGTCATAAAATTGAGAAAATATTTGCTTAGCGATTGATCTCCAAATACAAGCCTGGTGTGTGTGACAAGCAAGGTAACCAGATTGACGTTGTGACATTCTTTTTAGGGGAGGGATTCCTAAAGGAAAATGTTTACAGACATTGTACACGTATCATTGAGAATTTGATGTAAATGGTCAGAGACGAAATGGACACAATTCTATCTAAGATGACAGAAAGTTATGGAGAACTTACAAAAAAGATTCCATCAATTAAAGTAAATCTGTATGAATTATAAAATGCATAACTTTTTCATAGGCTCCATTCTGTTGTTAGCATTGGTTTCCCCGCGATTGTTTTAGGTATTTAAAGGAGAAACCATATGAAGGTTGTTCGCATTCAGTGAAATTGATGTTATCGAACTAACTGGGCTGAGGCTTGGAACCTCAGGTCGTCAGTTCACCTTGTTTAACAATGGCCAACATTTGTCTCTATTTTTAAGACAAAACGATTTTCCATGAACTTTTAATAATCATTTTTACCTTTCCAGATACAAGAGTTAAGTTTTTTAGCAAAATTTGTTTCTGTACAGCATAGCATCCACATAGCTGAAACAATCCTCACAAATATTGGTAAAAATATCGATCATGGTCTAACTTATAACTAATTTAATTTAGAGATATCCAAATCAAAAAGTTCATGTAAAGTTAACAGTAAAGGTAACACTTTGGGCAATACTTCAGTTCTCTTCATTCTAGAGAATTGCTACTTCGTCCATAATGTACCCAATGAATCCTACATCTTATATGACATTTGGACGGAATTTTAACTTCCGGTTTTTCCAAGTATTTCCATGGATTTGATGCTCTTCAATAAGGGTAATCACTATACAAAGTTTCAGCCTGATCAAATAATAGTTTCTGAATTATCGACGTTTATATGGCATGGCTTTGAGAATACTTCATACAATATGAAGAAGTTCCAGATAAAACTTTGAACCATACTCACATGATCAAATGAAAATGTTTTCTCAAAACCGACTCAGACTTTTATATATTTTTTTTTTTTTTTTTTTTTTTTTTAATAGCCATACAAAATGTGCGAGATCTACAAGCCTCATCCTGTATATTAACATATTTATGTGTAAAGAATTAACTCTTAGGTTTTCTCAGAAGAATTCCAATTTGAAGATATGCAATGACCAGTTGTGATTTATAACACTTGACCACAAATATGAAAAATTAGAAAAGAAAACTTACGTATTTTATAACCTTCAGTTGTAACGCAGTTGCATCAGGATCAAAAAGATCAGCTGGAATAGAAAAAAAAAAATGAGACTAATAAAAATTAAGAAAAGCAGTTGTAAAAAGATTAAAATATTTGGGTTAACATGAGAATAGTATATACCTAATATATGGTTTTGATGTAATAAAATTAAATGAAATAGGTATCTCCTACTTTTATGTCATTAAATTCATGGATATGAAATTTGGTATGAACGCTTCCTTAACTTTGCAGGTTGAACTGGCACATTCACATTTATCTCTTTCTAAAAAAAAAAAAAGTCTTCCTTTTAAGATAGTGTAGAGAGCACATAAATCTATTTTTCAGTTGATTTTAATAAAATACAAACATATAAAGCTCAAGAGAATGTTTATTTGTATATAAAGTATATGTATGTAATTCTATCGTATCACACAAGTTAGTGAATAAAACATGCGTTTTTCCTAGCCCCACAGACAAAACTATTTCAAGTAGTGAGGGGAAGTGGAAAAACAAATAAGTCATACCTCAGACTTATCATTTCAAACGAATTCAGAAAGAAATTCACTAAATAATAAAAAAAAAATAATAATCAGACATTGTTTTTCTTTAAGTTAGATCAAATTTATCTGAATTTATGAAAAATTAAATGTAATTCTTTGACTTTATATGAATGATTTAGTAATATATTTAGATGGTGTGAATACTGGCGAAACAATTTCATTTTGTTGTTTTTGACGGGTGTAAACCAATATGAAACATTGGCCTTCAGTGTGTAGAAGTAGTACTTTGAACATTACTTGTCCGATTAGATTAAGAAAAGTGATAATTCTGAACATTAAGATGGAATTAAAGATTCAAAAAATGGTAAATAAAGAAAATTGATAAGGTAGTTTTGGAAACTATGGGATGAACTATTTAACAGAATTTGGTCTGTATATTGGTATTGTATTGATTATGTATTTTTTATTAAAAAAATTTTGATTACTAATACTTGAGGTTAAAACAATCAGAGATAAAAGTTCATGACATGGATAGATTGACAATCGAACAAGCTGAGCATTTAAAGCCCCCCCTCCACGTGTGAAAAAAATTACTTTCACCATGACTAATGTTTGTACAAAATTTAAAAAAAAAATCCAAGGCGTAGTTGAGAAAAGTGTGAACAAAGGATCGAGAGTACATTACTAGGTTCAATCCCTCCTTCATCGGGGGGAATAATAAAAGATACAATAAAAGGGTTGAAAATCTCTATACCACCAACTCAAAACAGTCCACCTAAAAACCAGCAGTTCTTGCCGCTGTCAGAAATATCGCCTATGAAATGTGAGCACTAAAAGGACAAAATAGGAGGCAAAAGTTAAGATTATAGAAAGTAAACTATTCTTTTTACAGGATAAATTTAGATTATAACAAAATGAAAAGTTTTTCAACCCATAACTTCAGTCAGATAAGTTATATTTTAAATTTTCATCATAGCAACATGTTTCCAGTTGACCTGATGTATTTTCAAATCCAACGTCTTTCAACTTAAAATATACAAGGGTGTCTCAGTATTACAACGGAATCATGGATGTAGCACAGTGTGGAATATTCTGGCGTTTTGTAGTCACCATAAAGCTGTTCATCTTTTGCTGACGTGTAGTAGTTGGCTCAGAGGATAGTTACGTCTTCATGGTGATGATAATGATAGCTATTACAGAGATGTTGATCTTTTCTTCCTTCTCTTATTGGCTGGAGCAGCAAAGCAATTAAAAAGAAACTCAATTGCTCCGAGATTGGATTTACTTACAGTAATTAGCAACTAGTGCATAAAGATGAACTTGCATCTTCCTCTTCCAACCGTCAGAAGGTGGAATTGGACTTGAAATCTACATCAGATAGTTTGGACATGTAATTCTCAGAGATAGGAACTTTTTCGCTTTTATGAAATACTTACTTCCATGATGCAGCTACCGTTACATATCGGTCTAAAATTTTTAAATTCCCATGGAATTTTCACTAAATTTTAACTTCACGTCGAATTTCTGATTATTTTACACGTGGCTTCATGGCACAAGTATTTCAACTAGTATAAATATAAAGCAATAGATTTTGCTTCTTGCTTACTCAGATATTTTAAATCATTGCAATAACTTTATAGCAAAAGTAAAAACCTCTTATGAAAGAGAAACAGCGATAGAAACTCATTTCAAAGCAACTACCATGAATTTTGCAAGTAGAAAACCAGTAATTTTTTTGTTTTAATACATGTACTAAAATAAGCAGAAACTATAAAGTTTCCAAGAAAAATAAATTCATTTTAATAAGTTTAGAATAAGAGATTGTTACAAATAAAACTGTTTTTTTCTGTATTTTCTGAGTTCATCCATTATATTTTTATATCTGTTTTTTTCTCATTTCAATCCCTCAGTATTTTTGTTGCACACATTTACACCATCAATATTATATATAGTTCAAATTCTGCTAAATATCTCATCCAATAGTTACCCCAATTTCGTTTTAACTAATCATTCATTATTTTTATTTCATCTTAAAACATTTAATGCTATTAGTATTTTATTTAATCTATAAACCCGTTCCCAAAATATTACTATTTGCAAAAAAAAAAAAAAAAAAAAAAAAAAAAATTTACTTGTTGAAATCTTGAAAATTTTTAAGAGAGGAAAATATTTTCAAAACTTCCCAATGCAATAGGGCATACATGTTTACAAAGTCGTACATAGAGAACTGTGCATGACCAATGTACAGGTAAATATTACTTATATTTGTGTTGTATTGTTCTGATATTGTGATTTGTCAAAAAATATCGCCTGATAGACATGGCATCAGGGTTTGCAAAGGCCATGCAAAGATAGTCAGCAGGTCTGAATATGTCTGATGGCTTTGAAGAACCAGCCAGGTAGAGGATAAGACGATAACATTAGTATCAGTTAAATAAAGTTAACTTCAATAATTCTGCCCTATAATGGTATTAGTTTTAACTTTGCATTTCGACTAACCAAATGTATCAGTTTCTTTTTTTTTCTTAATATTTAATTAAATAAAGCATTACATTGGAAAAACAGAAAAGATTACAATTATTCCAATGTTGCAAATATTTAACTCTTTTGGTGCCAAATCTTTCATGATTGCATTGCATAAACTTTTTTCCTGCCACTAACTCCTAAAATAAACAGCAGCTAAAGTAACAATCTTTTCGGATTCGATATGTCAAGTCTGATAATCTCAGTGCCTGCTTCACTTAAAGCCTTCAAAATTTCGCAATAACATCTGGGGGTTGTCCAGTTTTACCATTCTTATGTTATAGTTTCTATTTCAATTCTCATAGCTGAATCAAATATTGCTTCTGCAACTTCTATATTTTAGCAGTTCCATGAAAACTCAGTATTCAACAAGTTCCCATAGTAACATGAGGCTGATCTGAGAACGTAGCTATTAGACGTGTAATGAAAAGTCTTAAAGATCGGCTTAGATTTGATGATCCCAGAGGAAGATTAAATCAGGACAGCGTTGGGAAATGTATGCCGAACAGAAGACTTTGTTGGTATGGTTACATTTAAAGAACAGATGAGAATTCTTGGGTTAATAGATGTAAACCCAAGAGGATAGCAGAACCCAGAGGAGGTAGCAGAACACTGAATGTTAACTAAGATATCAATATTTCAAATTAAACATGTTTTTTAGCAGTATTTATGTGCATTTTTTTGTGTTAGGGAATCAATTATCAGGACCTGAAGGTCTTTTGAGTGTAAGGATTAACGAGTGTAAGGTGGACAATGAGTCGACAGCATAGTGATCGTTAATGGTGTAAATTGAGTAGAATTTGATTGAGGGGACAGCTCAACAAGAACTTTACATTGGACTTGAAGACGACCATATTGTGTAATGTTATGACCCTTATAGGCTGTGATCATAATGTAGTGTGTTAACTGTGACAAGCGGAGTCAAGGGTCAAAACATTGTTATTGTATTATTAATTGATTTGAGCGACGGATGGTCGCTGGATCAGTTATGATTAAGAGAATAAACAATTAAATTGGGGAAGAAATGATTAACGTGTGAATCGCAAAAGGAATGCGAAAATAAATAGATGTAAACATTCTTTTGGATTTGGATAAACAAATAACTAGATGGGGACACTAGGTTGGACTGAGACACGTAATTAGGTGACGTAAGAGAACACATGATGTAGTTAGTTTTGGAGAGATTCAGGGAGTTGAAATCTGAGCACCAAAGAGGACAGACGTCTAGACGGGTGGACAGACAGCTAGAAGCGGGCTGTAAGAATAGAAAATGTAGACGAATTGCAGATCCTGTGAAAACCATTTGAGACAACTGTAATAAATTTATATTATAAAAAAATATAAAGAGTTGTTTTATGGTTTCACAAGTAAGAACAGATGTCTCCATTGGATGGTGCTGATCGTTTCATGGTTCGTCACGGAGCAGCAGGAAGATAGAACTCTTCAAGAAATAAAAGGTATGAAGCATATATTATTCTTCTTGTATATGAACTATAAAAATATCCCGTGTGATAAGTCTGATATAACATAACTCAGTTTACACGTCAATATCATATCCTCCTGGCTAAACAACATACATACGATTTATACGTTTATTATCTGTCTGTTAAAAGAATGATATCTTACATCCACTTGATGACACGTTTTAATATATCATCTCTTCCAATACAATCGATATACAACAATTGTAGTCAACTAGAAAGCAGCCTCGTGGTTCAGAGTTTCACAGGTGGGGAGTTCTAAGAAATTTGGTTCATGGAATTTGCTTTTAGATTTAGACACAGATAAAGTGGGGAAATTATTGATAGTGGTTGTAGCTAGAGTGTTTTCAATTCAATTTCTAAAGCATCTCCAACTTGTGTGCGCGTGTGTGTATATATATAATAAAATATTTGAACATTTTAAAAAGAAAATCAGAAAAAAAAAATTACAGTAAAAATGCAAGAGTATTTAGAATCGAAGTGTGTTCCAAGTTCAAATCTTATCAAGTGTATTATATTCACCGATATTATGAGAAAAAGTGAAAACCTATAATTTCACCTTCCAGCTATGTGTTCCGTGATAAACAACTGAATATGATGTGAAAAATTGTCACTGACAAACTCCTCTCTTAGGCACTGCCCGACATTTCGTTGTGATGCCCCATCACTTTTAATTCAACAATAGTCTGGTGCTGGTTTTAATAGACATTATCTTTACAGATTTTGAGGGTTATGCTTCGGCGAGTGTAAAGCCCATTCAGGATCACACTTCTAACTGTTGAGACAATTAAAATGTCCCTGCACAGCATTAAACTACAATAAAACAAGGAGTGTTCAACATTCACGAGTAAAAATTGGTGGACAAGTAAGAGATCAAATTTTATTTGTACCAAATATGGTTGCACTGCAGAAACGAATTATGAAGGTTAACGCTTCCATAAATAACATTTTTTTTTGGGGGGGGGGGAGGGGTTATCCTTCATTAACAAATACAAACGTAAAAAACAAAACAAAAAAAAACACTAACTCATTCAGTAAGTAGCTAGAGTAATAGTTGTTCCACAGATATTTATATCACTATAATTTCATACTTAGAAAAAAAAATACTCAAGTCATTTGAAAAATCTCATGATTACACCTAATGATAATATCTCGCAGATAATTCTGCAAAAATGATTAAATCAACCAAACCGCTCACAAATCAAATAAAAACAACAGGAAATGTGAGCAGTGTCTCCTTTAATATTATTATCGCTTGCATCTTACATGAGTATTATATTTACATGAATCTAATCATGGATTTTTTTCCCCCTCAAAGTGCTTCAAATTATTCTAGTTTTAGATTACATGTCAATAAAATAAAAAGGACGATTCATAATGCTTTCTATGTGCATTCAACCATAGCAACTGTGTATTTTATGCTAGTCATTGTATTGTCTCGCTGTTAGTCTTGTTAATTGAATAAGCTATATCTCATTATCATTTCAATATCTGTCATATATAGGCTTTTTTTTTCGACAGGAATCACCACTTATCAAGGCCCAGAGGCCACTTGAGGATAAGGGTTAATAGGTATACATTAGTCAATGTGATTATAGTGTAGTAAACATGAGTAATGGGAATTTGGTAAATTGGATTACTTAAGGGGACGGTTCATCAAGAACTTGTTTACGTTGGACTTGAAGACAATCAGATTGTAGTCAGCTGGAAAGCAGCCAATTGGAAAACAGTTCCACAGGCGTGCAGTTCTAAGAAAGCTTTGTTCATGGAATCTACATTTAGGTTTAGGCACAGATAAAGAGTGTTGGAAATTATTGATGGTGGTTTTGGCTAGATGAGTGTTTTTTGTCAAAGTGGTGACAGGGGACCATAGATTGAAGCTCAGCTGAGCACTTAAAACTACTTAACAGAATCACCAAAATTTGTCACAAAGCATCCTTGATATTCAGTGTCACGCTACTAATAAAAACAAACAGAGGCTCTAAAACTACTTGTAATACTTACACCAAATGTGGCATAAAAACTTTAGCATACTGCAATTTTTTCGAGGATTAAAATCATACTATTGCTACTTTGACTAATTTTGCGGGCACTATTACTACTATATTACTAATGCCTAATCTCCAAAAGTATTGGGCATAAATGCATTAAATTTGACATGAAAATCCTCTTGGATACAAA
This sequence comes from Euprymna scolopes, assembly GCF_053919585.1. Taxonomy (NCBI): domain Eukaryota; kingdom Metazoa; phylum Mollusca; class Cephalopoda; order Sepiida; family Sepiolidae; genus Euprymna; species Euprymna scolopes. The sequence goes on from NC_136484.1 coordinate 124,819,067, forward strand.
GGAGATCATAGATCAACATTAATAATAATTTACTGGCTTCAACTCTATTGGATAGAATTTGCCCTAATTTGGATTAAAAAGTCATTGGGAGTCTGGATGCAATACAATTAATACCAATTAAATGTTTTCTCCACATACTGAAGAAAACGGTTTATCATGTATTAGCTCCAAGACTCTCTCTCTCTCTCTCTCTCTACATTAAAGTCCAGAAACATGTTATCGAGCCAAATTCTTTTTAGTGGTTTGCTCTTTTTTATACTCTACTAGCAGTTCAGCTCGACTTTGCTCGGGCCCTATGCACTGTTCATAACTATATATATTAAAGTTTGACTCATGTCCAGGTAACCTACAACTAAAATTTCAAGTGTTTAGAGCCAAAATTGGCGGAGGAGTTTGGTAGAGTTTTCAAAGGTTAAGATGTTGAACTTTGACAGTCAAAAACCGATTAAAAAGATTTTCCCAGATCTCAATACCCCTTATATTAAATCTCAAGTCTGTAGACTGAAAATTGACAGTAGTTTGGTAGGGACACAGACACACACAGAGACAATTTCACTTTTATAGATAAATAATACCCTATAGACAAACCCTGCTCACAGTGGCCGTTGATATTTTTATGTGTTTGTATAGTTCTAAAACATTCCACTTACTGAGGATATTGATACCAGTTTCATCTTTACTAAAATAATTTGTTCTAATACGATTAACTTCATCCACACATTACTCTAATTATTGAAAGACATTTTGTTTGACCAATTAATGCACTCGGCCATATGGTATTACATAGTGTTAATTTCACGTTTGATAAGATATGTAGTTTGAAGTGAGAACTAATTTTAAAAACCAACCACAAACAAAAAATGTTCATCCAAGACCTATATTATAATGGTTCGTCAGGATCATTTGTAGCAGAAATCAAATGTCTAAGTAAGTAAATGCACCAACGGTTTTTTTTTATCAAATGCTAATTATGATCCATAATTAAAACTTAATAACCTTTTGCAGTAGGTAGGTTAAAATTTAAACTCAAGTGTAGGAATATGTTTATGGAAACTTTGCCATGTCAAATGAATTTGTCACTTAAAGATATAAAAGCTTACATTGTAAACTGCATTTATAATCCCGAGACACAAGTTCATTTGAAAAGGCCTGCCAGTTTATGGTGTTCTTTATTCTGCAGCAAAATTTGATGTTAGGTGTGTAAAAATAAAATAAATAAACCGAACATGCAGGGGCCCCCGTCAACGAGTGAAAAATTTACTCGTACCTTGACTAATGTCTGTGCAAAATAAAAAAAAAAAGATGCAAGGCGTAGTTATTGAGAAAAGTATGAATAAACGAACAGGAGTGAATTACTAGGTGCAATCCTTCCTCTGTCGGGAACCAATAAAGTTAAGAGTAAATAAGGTTGGTTAAGCAAGAAAATGGAAATTTTCATTTGAGGTCAAATTAGATTAACGTGTACAGGAAGTTATGTCATGGGAGGAAATATGTGGCAGAAAATACAGACAATTAAAAACTAGAGAGTTCCTGCTTTTTGGAGTAAGGCATCAGAGTGATCTGGCACAGTTTTCAGGTCTTACACTAGTTTACAGTCAGGAGAATGCAATTCACCTGGATATTTTTGTTCTGAATTACTGTAAGTAGTAAATCAAACATCAGCAAATATTGGAGTTATTTTTTGTTTTAATTGCTTCCATTATTCCAGCCAGAGGTGGCGGATGGAGAAAAAATCCACATCTGCAAAAGCTATGAGAAAATCTTCAGATACATAAAACAAAATTACTTTTTTTTTTTTATGTATGAATTACATGCCATTATTGATTTAAGCAGGTGCCTCTTAATGATAAATTTAGATTTACCTCCCTTACATGCACTTTTTTTTTTACTTTGTAATTTATTCAGTTAGCACAGTAAGAATTACATTGTTTTCATAACAAGTGGCATATTTTTCTCTTTAAATATAAAAGCAATTTTTCACATCGTGCGTTACTTCTATTTTTGTAAAAATCATTGACTTCAATAGGCGCCAATTATTTATAAGTTTAGACTTATCTCCCCTGTCCATATGCTGTCGTTTATAGTGAAAAAAATATTTTCGGTCATATTTGAAAATAATTATTGGAAACCTTGCATTAAATTCTACATTTTCTTCTTGGCCTTTAATATTACACTACCATTTCTAAGCAAAACTGATCTGTATGTGTAAAATTCGCTTCCACTTTCCTATAAAATAATCTTTCTTTCAGGAAGGTTCCATGTACACCTTCAACACATTGTACTATATCAATAACTAGCAAAAATACTTTGTGGGTACTCGAGCGTACAGCAAAGTCCCGACCATAATATTTGACCTTGAAAAATAGTGTGCATCATTCCTAGGTGGGGGACCATCATGGCAGATTTGGTCATGATCGGTTCAGTGGTGTGGGTTGTAGGAGAGTATATATACATAGGATATGACCTTGACCTTAACCTTGAAAACCATCCCTAGGTGTGAGACTATCATCATGCCAGGTTTGATCAGGATTGGTCCAGTAGTGTGGGCTGTAGGAGAGTTGTACAGACACACAAACGTTACTATTTTAGATATATATAGATGCACAAGCATATATAACGTAAATGAAGATATGATAATTCATTTAACTTCGAAAATTAAAAAATAAATTCTTTCTTAGAATTTTACAGTATTCTTTTTTTTATGCTTTGCAAAAAAATTTTTAAGCTAATTTCAAAGTCATTTTTATTAAGTGGAACCTGCAAATAAATCTGACTACCTGGAGTTTCCTGGAACAATCTACATAAGTAGATTTTATTATTTAGATTAAATGAGAACAGTAATCAAAATAGAGTATTATTTCCACAACATTTTAACTGATGTAATCTCCGACCTGCAGGTGTATTTTGTTGAAATCTGCTTATATGTTGTGCAAATAACACTCAAGATGAAAACAGTTTTAAACAATTCAGATTATCAATCCTCATCTAAAAAAGAATTCAGGAACAAAGTTAGATATGTTATATTTATACATTTTTTATACATAGAGGTTACCACATACCAAGGCTCAGAGGCCACTCGAGGATAAGGGTTAATGTGTATTGTAGCCATTGGGATAAAAGTATAGTAATTGTAGTGGAAATTTGGTATAAGGTTATTTGCAAGGACGGTTCAATAAGAATGTGTTCACTTTAGACTTGAAGATTATAATATTGTAGTCAGCTGGAAATCAGAACAATGGAACAGAGTTCCATAGACCGGCATTTCTAGTAAAGAAGCTTTGATGGAATACATGTTTAGGTTTAGACACCGATAGAGAGTGGGGGAATTTATTGATAGCGACTTTGTCTAGATGAAAGTATTTTGTGAAAGATTGGCAAGAGGAAGGGGACCATATATTGGCGCTGTCGAACACTTGCCATGTAAATAACAATAGAGCAGAGACAAGCTCGCAATGTCTCTTCTCGGAGAAAGAGGTTGCAGAGAAAAGAGGGCATCGCCTACTAGATTACAAACTCGGTTTTGAACTCTGACAAAGATGGATAGGATACTTTGAGCAGTTCCTGCCCAGATGTAGCAACAGTACTCCATCCTAGGGTGTACTTGGCTCTTATACAGGTAGAGAATTGCATCTACAATGAGATATCTACTGGAGGGGTAGAATGATCCCACTATTTTTCCAGCAACCATAGCAATGGATTTGAAGCAAACCTTGTTAAACAGAATTTTTCTTGCTTGATTATACCTTTTTATTTTTCAATTTTTTAAATATTTTTCTGCCATAAAAAATGTATTTTCGTTATGTATCACTAACGATTTTGATTCTTAGTGATACGCAAGAAATATCGCTTCATTTTTTTTTTTTTTAATTTAAATTTTGACAAAGTTAGAAAATTGAAAATAAAAGTATAATCAAGCCAAAAATTGTTTAAATGAAAAAAGATTAAATGTAATGTTTATCTTTGTATGAATAACATTCACTCCTAAACTAATTAATCGATCGTTGTGAGTTTTGAAATACTGCGGCTAGGCTAAACGGACTGTAATGTGAACTATAGTTTTAGTTTCATGCAAAGGAGATAAAAGGTTTGGTTTTGTTGGATTTACGGCATGTTAATAGTTTGGGTCATTTTATCTAGTAGTGTAGGAGGCTAACATAAGTGATATATTCTTTAAAAAAAAAAAAAAAAAAAAAAAATTGATAAAAGCTATTTTTAAGGTATGAAAGTATGAAGGAATTGTTTTATTGTTTTGGTTTTTATTTCTCAAATAGATCCTTAATGCTCTTTTCTTTGTATAAAGTATCCCTCATTGTTATATAATCAATTAAAATGTGCTTTATTATGAATGGAGTTTGACATACATACATTTTCGCTTATATATATATATATATATATATATATATGAAATTGACCATCCCTCTTGAAGAAGCCCGCATAAATCGGGCGAAACGTTGAGTATCCAGGTCCTTCCACCTCCATTTTATTTCATATCGTCGGATTTAATCCAGCTCAACAATCATATATATATATATATATATATATATATATGAGTTTGATATCGTATACCCAGATGGGTTGGTTTTCATTTCTCCAAAGATGAGTGGGGCAAATGAGTATAGCCTATTTTTATTCTTGCTAGTGCGACTTTTTTATTTAGTTTGGTTGTATGTCTTTGCTTTAAAATTTTTGGCATTATTTCGTATAATTTGTTGTGAAATTTATTCCAGTACATTTGCCATTTTTCGTGTACATGTATTAATGTTTTTTTTTTTTTTTAAATTTTTATTAGGTCTGAGTAGGAGGATTTTAAAATTTGTATCAGTTGGGATGTTTAAAGCAGTTTTTGCTGCTGAATCAGCTAATTAATTTCCTTGGATGCCAGTGTGGGTTAGTATCCAGCAGAAAATGATTTCGTTCTGACTGTTAGTTTATAGAGTAATTTTGTAATTAGAAGATTGTTTATCTTTTTATTTTTAATTTCTTTTCGGGCAGATTGAGAGTCTGAAAAAGTTATGTATTTGGGATCTTTATTGTTAGAGATTAAACAAAGTGTAAAGATTAGTGTATGTATTTCTGCACTGAAAATAGAAGTTTCTTTTAGGAGGTTTGTTTATGTTTTTGGTTAATTTAGTATTGCACAACTGGCTGTTGCGTTTTTTTGTTGTATTGTTTTTGGACCCATCTGTATAGATATTTATGTGGTCTGGATATTTCTTTGATTATGTAAAGTTATTGGGTGGGTGTATTTCTATTTGTGTTTACTTAAGCTTAAGTCTAGCTTAAGTTTTCTGGGGAAATGTTTTGAAAGATCGTTTCATTTATTTTAGTTATAGGAAAATGAGGGGGAAAAAGGGAGCATGAAACATTAATTTTATTCTAATTTCAAATGCTAAAGGGGTTTTGGGGTTATAATATGGGCACAAACCCGCTTTGGATAAGATTCAATGCAAATCTGATATTTGAATTTTCAGTTATTAGACACTAAGTAAAATTCTCTGAATTTCAATTTTTTTTTAAATTTGGAACATTCTGTAGATGAAAATTGTGTAATGGATTTTGATCCAAATTAGATTAAGGATTCCAGAAATAAGGTTAAGTATTATATGTTGATTATAATACTTGTAAAATGGATATAAACTTAGAACCCTTTTGTACAAGGAATTATTCTTCGAGTTATATATAAAAAAAAAGATTGCTACAGTGATTTCTTTGTGGTTGTGAAATTTTGAAGCTTTTAAATTGCCATATAAAAAGAAGTTTCTGATAAGTTTATAGACTAATGCCAAGTATTAGGGTTCAATAGTGTTCTTAAACTACAAAAAAAAAAAAAAAATTCTCAACTGTCATTATTCTGGAAGAGAAGCCTACTATTTATCAATTTTAACATCTCCGTTTCTAATTGATGAGAAAATGAAAAACAAACACAACAGCCCACTTATTCCTATGACATTTCGATTAGTTTCTATTATTCAAGCAAACAATATTAAGAGTATACGCTATGAATATGTATATCCACTCATGAAAACAGGATAGCCATGTTCTGTACTCTTCACTGGTTGAAGAAGGATTGTGAACAATTTCAACAAGTGTTTTGAACTTGGATCCAGTATCCAAACACTTATGTTGAAATAATATTACGAGACCAAAGTCAAGCGGACATTGACTGAAAATACAATGAGATTGCGATATAAATGATAATTGACACAAGAACAGCTTGAAACGGGTTAGTCATAGAGAATCGGCCGTTAGTAATGTACCGCAACAAAAGGCATGGCGTGAACTTCAGTTTTTGTATTTAAACTTTTACTTTCAAACGAATTTGAAATTTAAAAATTTTAGTATGAAAAACCCAAAATAAAAATATTTTTTCAATTGGTGTGTAAGAGATAATTATTTCCGTTACTTTTGTTTGGCCTAAAGTAACTATCCAGTATTAAGATTGAAAATTGATCAAAGCAACACTAAGTCGTGTGATTAGAAAGAGTTTAAGATCTGCATTTGGCATAAGTTATGAAAAGTGGATATAACGCACTTTTCATCTCGTATAGAAGTATATATAAGGTTTCATTGATTTTCTTTGAAGAACTGCTGCACGTAATAATTACGAGTTCTTTTCTAATAATCATATATTAGGATATTAAAAAAACAAGGATTCATCAAATAAGAGGTCACTCATATTCTTATCCAGGATTGACAGATTGGCATTTAGAAGCCACCAGGTTCATAGTCAGAATAATGGTTGTGTAACAAAAGCACTAGTGACTATAATCCTGGACATGTTTGTTATCTACGACTCATCAGCATGGCGAGATTATAATATATATATATATATATATATAATTAATAAATAATATAAGATATATTTTAACAGACAGGTGAGATTTATATTATGGATTATTCTTAATTTACCTTTATGACCACGATTATGTTTTTTCTTATTATAAATGCTGCCGTATTATGTTTTCATTAATCATTTCATATATACATTATACTTTACAGAGATATAAGTGCATACCATCTGAAATAGTAGCACGAATGAAAGTTTTACTAACTTACATCTCATGAGAAAATACCAGGTGGCCTTAATAAAAGAAACGAAAGAACGGACATTATCATTGATGCATTGTCGTTTCAAATCCAACAGCTGCTTCAAGCCATATTAAGCCATTCCTTCTAATATGCAGAAGAATACAAAGACGCTAAGCCATCGACAGTAGATAGATTTTAAGAATGCTTATCGTCTGTCAGCCACACTATTGCTTTCACAACAAACGTACTAGAGACCACGTAATATTGATTCTATAATATATTCTTTAACAAAAAGCGATTTGCATCAAACGATTTTTTCTTATATCTGTATGGGTATCTAATATATGAAAGTAGGTCATTCAAATTTAAACTTAAACAGCATTGCATTTGATAGATCAATATTTGATTCTGGCTAGTCCTCTTTCAAATATGGTACATATTAAATTTTAAAATTAAAGAATAAACAGACACCTCTTTAGAACATGCTTTTAGATGCGAAACAAAAAATTTTTTCCTTTCTAATTTATTTCGGATTTAAAAATTCCTCGTCAGAAAAGTGTTCCCAAGTTTTGTTGGTCTTTTTCTTTTTCCTCAGAAGTAAAAGGAAAATGCCCATCCTCATGTGTTATTGAGGTCGTGCTAGTTGGTATTTACACGTAGAACTCTTTAGTTTCCTTTTTTTTTTTTCTTGGCCTTTTGGCCAAGATCAAAATGTATCTGTTCTTCAGATGTTGCTGCACTTCCATTTCTTGTTCTCTTTCGGTGAAGCAGCAGTCCTTCACGACTGAGACAATTTTTTTTATTTTTGTACCTATTCTCCACGTTTAAAAAAAACGACCCTGGTGTCTAACTGTCCCGTGGGGGAGGCATTGTAAATAGGTAAATATGAAGCTAGAAACGCGCGTGGTCGCAAAAAAAAAAAAAAAAAAAAAAAAAAAAAAAATGTTGGCAAATAAACCAACAAAACTCAGGAACTTTTCTGACAAAGGATTTTTGAAAAGGAAAAGATAAAACAAAGGAAACATCTTTTTGTAGCGTCTAAAAACATGTTCTAAAGCAGTTTATTCTTTAATTTTCCCCATTCAAGATGCTTCTTTTTGCCATAACTTTTTTTTTTTCAATTCAATAAATTTTAATTGAATGGTTTTAGCAAATAAAATTTATTCTGCTCGGAATATTTTTTTTTTTACAGTAACGGTTATTTTTAGCAGCAAATTTAAATTACAAATGGAAATCATTTATGCTATTAGCAATAAATATGAATTATTATCATTAATACATTTATTATTTGTAATAACGGTTACAAATTCTCATTCTGGTAGAATCTGACTTGCTAACATAAGTAATAGCCTAAAACATTCAGATTTTGATTCAGGTCATGTGACTTTTGTAAACGGTGTAACCCCCCCCCCCAAAAAAAAAACAAACAAAAAAACTTCACGTTCGAAACCTTTTTCTGCCAATCAATTTAATTTCCGTTATGACATTTCTACTCCTGCTGTTTTATTTAATAAAGTAAACTTATTGCTTTTTCTTCATAGTTTTCATAACGAGACATACAATTCTGTCTTAATGTGTCAGGTCTGACTAAAATAAGGAATCCTTATGTTTACATTCAAGTAAGAGTTACTAGTTCTAAAAACGTAAAGGACGGGTAAAAAAATTAAAAAAAATTGTAATACATTAAAAAAAAAAAAAAAATTAATTAAATCCTAATCTATTGACTAACATTTGTTCATTGTAAAAACGAAACACCATTATAAGGTTAAATAAAACGTTTGGAACGCAAAAAGGTGTTTACATTCAAATAATCCTGGTTATTACTGAAATTTTTAAGTGAAAGAAACGTTGCATAAATCTTCCGACCAGCAGTAATTATCACTTTTTGCACTGATTATTGTGTACGCATGAAATATTAGTGTCTGTTGATATAAAAATTGGTAATAAAAAAAAAAAAAAAAAAATGTCAGTTATAAAGCTCCTTTAAAAAAATAAGAGTTCTCTTCAGGGAATTAAGAAAAAGCCGTCAACTTTAGCGTGTACGGCACAATTATGTTGACACATCGGTTCTCGCCAGATCAAAGTTAAGTTTAGCAACGTTGAGCCTGGTCTGTACCAGATGGGTGACCATTTCGGAAAGTTAGGCGCTGCATGTACCTTCTGGGAAGGTTGGCCGTGGGAGCAGCACCCTCACTCCGAAAAAAGAACTCCCTGCTACAAAAGTATCTACAAAGTTGTGGAGAACTTATGCCCCCCCCCCCCCGCAGGGGCTCAAGGCTATTGATGGATGAAGGGAGTCAACTTTAGCACAATATTCTGACTTCCTGTTGATTACCACTTACTTTACATACCCGCATTTTTAGGCACTTAATTTCTCAATTCTTGTGTTAATTGCCAGTAGCCTTAACATAGAATAGTAGTCTACAAAGTCAAGAGTAACTGTTCGGATCTCCTAATCAGCAGTAATTATTAATTTCAACACTGATGATTGTGCAAGCATGAAACTCTTGTGTCTGTAGGTATAAAAATAATTGTTAATATTTAAAAAAATATTCTATCGCATATTATGATATACTAGCATGGGTACCCGGCGTTGCCCGGGGGGTTTGGAGGTGTATGTATGCTGAGCAAAAGAAAAAAAAAAAAAAAAAAAAAAAAAAAAAAGGTAATTTTTTTAAAACTGACCTCTATTATGACCCCTTAATATTGTTTTGGGCTCAAAACAAGTTATTAAGTTAGATCCATGTCCGAGGAACCTATACCTAAAATGTCAAGTGTTTAGACACAAAATTGTTGGAGGAGTTTGGTAGAGTTCTCAAAGGTCAAATCGTTGAACTTTGACCCCTTAACAACCAAATTTTTGGCCGAAACCCGATCACATCGATTTTCCCAAATCTCAGTACCCTGTATATCAAATTTCGAGTCTGTAGCCTTAAAATTATTATTATTGCGTAGGGAAATGTACACAGACAGACACGTTCACTTTTCTAGATATATAGATTATACCTTCATAGATACAAAAAAATAAATAAAAAAAAGCGGGAAAATATATTTTCACATCAAGAGATTTGCAATTCAAGAAAAACCGTCAAGTAGAAAACCCGAAATCGTTTCTCACCTGATTACCCAACATTATCCGAAATAGGAAATAAACCAGTCAAAAACAGCCGATAAAAGATTGTTTACGTATAGGCAAGATCATAAGCTGTTTATCCTGAAGTATTGATTGCTAAGACAGCAAAATAATCATCCCTGTACTCACATCGTGACTATAGTTTCTTCTACTCCAGCACTAGGTGTCATTCAGGGCATGAAGTCTATCTTATGACATATCAACCATTTTAGGTTGAGACAACTATTGTAACAAATACATTGTATACAATATATTGAATATAAGTTGCTATTTTTACTCATTACTAGGAGTAAATGTTACTACTTCCCTAATGATAACACTAGGAAGCGTTTTTGCATTTGTTTATTCAATAGCTCTTTTATGCTTGTATGTTTGTTTTTTTTTTTTTTTTTTTATTCAAGATACATTGCTTTGCCAATGTAGTTTTTGCTGCATTCTTGAATGGAAGAATATAAAACAAGAAAAACACACCCACATCCGTTATTCACATACCAATCATCCTGCACCGCCCACCATGTCAAATTTCAACCATATTTTCAAGTTTACTCAAATCACACCAATAAAACAAACCCACAGTAAAAAAATAATCTTTACCGACTTAATAAATCGCCTATCACTTCCTAGTCTAACCAAATTATCAAACAATGAATAGGCTTCTACCACATCACACCTAGTTTAGCTAGATTTATATTGTACTGGTTAACTACATTTTACCAATTTGTCTCGTATACAGATTTCACATAACATGACACACACTTAAATGTTACCACTTCATAAGGAACAGATCTTAAATGTTCATTATTCAAAATATACTTATTGGTAATAGCTAGGGTTATGACAAAAGCATATTCTTTTCATTGTTTTGACCCTCGAGTATATATCCGACATAGTTAGACACAGTTAATCAACCGAAAACCACATCACTATATAAAAGCATACAAGATATCAACGGATCCACACTCAAGAGTAAAAACAATGAAAAGAATATGCTGTCGTCCTAGCCCTAAGTAATAGCTTGTGTACAATTCTTTCGGCCCAATATTATAACAGTTTATAAATCATAATTGCACAATTGGGCAATCTCATTAGCGCATATTAATGAAATTTTCAAGTTTTTTTCTTCAAACAAGTCTTTTGAATTAACATGTAATTATTCATTCATTTACTTTTTTTTCTCCACAGCAAATGCACATATAATGCATCAAGCAAATAAAAATCAATATTATGTATTATATTTGCGTGTGTGCATCAATTTTATTTTGGGTACTTTTATGTGTACTTTTCCATTTATCCCGAATGTATCAAATTTTTTCAGTAGCCTTAGTTTTTAAAGCTCTTGTACTGCACTACTGAACGATCTCATTTGAAATTTATTTATATGCAATTACTATCATAATTATTAAAATTGCATTTATATATATATATATATATATATATATATATATATATATATATATGAATAATTTTGATAAAACTTATTAGGAGCAAGTGATTACGTGACTGAAAATCTGTTATATTGAAGGCTTTGATTTCTTTATAATATTTTCATGTGTTGCTTTAAGCTTCTTCGAAACTAGCTTAAATATGTATGCAGCTAAAATATTTAGCTAAAAATTAAAACTAAAAATACTATATATATATATATATATATATATATATACACACACACACACTGTGTGAAGGAGTATAATAAGGCTATAGCAATGCCGGGAACCGGGTGTTAAAATGATGTAACGTATGAACAAAGATGGATAAAAGAAAGATGGTCTTGTAGAGTTCTTTTTTTATATCTTCATATACAAATTTGTACTTGTGATTGATCTGAAAAATTTCCTATATATATGTGATGGATGTTATAACTGCTAAGAGTAATGACCTGTCTTGACATCTAATATCTGTTGTCTTTACTGCCTAAATACATTATGAAAAGAAAATTCATATGAAAAAATGTGTATAACTTATACACAAATAATACTCTGAATTATCTCCTGAAGTAGCTTATTTTTACCCCCAAACTTCCATATAATACTTGAAATAAAGGGGAGAATGTGCAAAATTTCATGAGTTTTCACATCAGGGTGAATTTATGTATACATTACATTCAACAGAAAACGTGCAAATTTCCACCGATTACATTGTTCGAGTCTTCATCACCACCACACTCTCATCGAATCGAATTATCACAGAGGTGATAGTATGAGAGTAGATACTCTTTCTAAGAGTACAATATCCAACTTTAATCTGGACAAGTCATTCATTCATAAATGTTATGTACAAGAAGTCTTTTATAAGGCATCACATCCGCTTTCTCCTCCCATTCCAACAGCTGATACATAGATAAAGTGCTATCCATCAACCGTAGAGAGATTACTTGTCCACCTCCATACTACATGATTTACACAAGAGTGCAGATTTATCTACATATTTGGCAACGAATGCCAATTTACAATTACATTTTTAAATATAAAGCATAATCATGTTGGCACCAGGTTTCCATTAGATCACCACAGTTAAACGACGTTGAGCCTGGTCAATACTAGATGGGTGACCATTTTGAAATAGCATGTATGTGAGAGAGTGGCAATACCTTCATGCAAAAGCTAATATCAAAATAATCTCCCTGACCTGCATATACATGTAACCAAGGACCACTTGTGAGTTTAATATTCCCTAGAAACTTCCTTATTTATAATAATCTACCTCAACCGGGTGAATGTCACACTTGAAAAACTTACCAAAACCAGGAATTAATTCTGGTAACATTTTATGTCTCATCTAGTTTGTCTAAAGTTAAGAGATAACCAAAGGCTATAAAGAGGAAGAGGTAACTTTTAGTTTGTCACTGGCGTCATACAAAGTCGTCTATATTTAAAGTACTATAACTAATCTGGATACTGGACTTCATACATCTTCACATCACTAACCGGTCTGTATTTTATACATGCACTAGCAGTGTCAGAAATTTCGTGAAAATAGCGAATAATTCCACCCCATCTTTCCAAGCTTATAACTCCTCGAAAAATGCAATTCAAGCCCTAATTTTTTTTTTCAATTAAAGGAGCAAGGACCAAGATTTCATTAAAAAAAAAAAAAAAAAAAAAAAAAAAAAAAAACGTGTTTTTTTAAAAAAGGTTTTAAACTTCGGACTTTACAGGTAAAATTCTACAAGATCAATATGTTCTTTTTGTTTTAAATTTGAATATATTATGTACTGACCTTTTCTCTTCAATTTGTGAGTAAATTAATTATTTACTTTCGGGTTACTAAATTAAGTATTTACTTTTTAATAGACACTTAAAAATTGGGATGGGGGGGGGGTCGTGAATTTAAAAAAAAAAAAAAAAACGTTTGTCTAAAATATTATATTCGATTTATTGGAAAGAACATAAAATTTCACATTGACCCTGAAAATATCGTAAAAATAGAATCAATAGAAAAATTTTGATAGATTTTTAATTGAAAAATATTGAGTTCGGAAAATTCATTACTGTTTAAAAAAAAAAAAAAAATATTTCTATTACTTTTAAAAACAACTGTAATAGTTTATTTTGGAAGTATAATCCATAAAGAAAATAACCCACTTTTAACAGAAATTCCGAGATTTTATATTGTATTCGCAGTTTCGTGTTAGGGGTGTCAAAAATTCCTACAAAAATTCTGATACACCTATACATGCACCAGTCTGGGTGGCCAGTGTTGCCCAGGTGTTTGGGAGGTGTGTGTTGGGGGAAAAAAGTCGTAGTAGGCAGAGAGATTCGAACCTGTACCGCAAAGGAGGAAAAGAATGTGCGGAGAAAAAAAAAAAAAAAAAAAAAAAGAAAGTGACGTTTTTGCCAAACCGATGTGGCAAAGGTTTAAATTAAATCTAGTCAATCTAAAAAAAAAAGGGGATGACTTTGGAAAATATTGGTGAAAAAAGCGACCCCTTGTTGAAGGGTGCTTAGTTGAGTGTGAAGGAATTAATGTTTTTAGCCCATTTTTCGATATTTGTCATCAGAAGGGTCGAGCTTCGAAACAATACCGATCTTGTGAAAATCGGTCGTCTCTGTCGAAACTTTATAGGCAGACATACATACACACAGGTGAGATTTATATTATAGATGATGCTTAACAGAAAATACAAATACTTTTTTTCGACAAGATAGTTTCAATTCTTCATTGCCACAATTTTATAAAATTAAGAATTTTTACTAATTACAGATTGTTTCTGTAGACAAAGTCATTTTTACTTTTTTATTATTTTTTTACTGCAATTAAATATTTAAACAGATTCTAAACAAAACAAAAAAAAATACAACACTATCCTGCAGATTACAACATGATTGTCTTAAAATCCCATGCCAGGTTCCAGTCACGAATGGTCCTCATAGCTTGGTGCATTCCAATCATTCTCAAGTCCTTCAAAGTTCTTCATCTCTCAATCGAATCATTTTATCTCAGTAACCCTAATCCTCGAGTACCTTTTGGCCTTCAGAAGTGGTGACCACCCTTAGTAAGAAAAAAAAAAATTTTTTTTAATTGAGAACCAAAGACTACTTACCACATAATTGAAGTACTGCAGCATCTCTCTTGTTATCTGATCCCATTATCTGCGATTTAAACCGCCTGTATGTGGCGCTTGGCTGCAGAAAGGACAAAAATAAAATTTTATATTAATATCGAGTAAAATACATTACCATGAATTCGAACGAGTACTACAAGAACAAAAAATGAATACAAATGAAAATAATGAAACACATCAAAGCGTTCAGTTATGCCGTCCAAGGTCACTTAAAGTCGACTTCATTTTGTTTTTTATGAAAATGGATGAACAAATTTAGGATTTTTGTTATACAACAGATGTTATTGTCAAAACTAACAATAAATTATGCTTGATCGAGTAATTTACAAGCTTAGATCTATTATTTAATACCTTTTGCACTCAATGACACATTCGTAGTTGTATTCAAGTAGAACCTAATGAATTCCCTTACACTTTAGAACGAATATTGATTTTTAAATAGTATGACCTTCATCCGATTGTCAAAAATAAATTCATTATACTTCCTGCAATCAAAGCATATTTGGTACAAATAAACTTCAGTCTAAGCTTAACTTATTCAAGTTTCAGTAGCGAATGTTCAGTCTTTTTCGTTGCTATCCAATAAGCACACCTAAATAAAACTTGTAAAATATTCAGTAACTGATACTTCTCTCCTGGCAATTCCATGATTTTGGCTGTGATTGCTATCATTACTTCATAAAAGTTTATTTTAAATATTCATTTATAAAAATGTTGCTTTTTTATATGGCGACAAAAACAAAGAATTCGACTCATAAAATACTTGTTAAAATTCAATCCTTTCAGCAAGCCAACCATATTTAGAACATGAATTTCAGTCTACGCCTCACTTGTCCACCACGTTTAAATCGTGAACATCCAACAGTCTCGTGTTATCGCCGTTCAATGATAGGCATACAGATACATGCAAAACTGCCCATAACTCTGACACTTTGCTTTTAATGCTGCCCTTATTTTAGCTGTGATATTCCTCTTTAGTTCAGTCAGGGATTGTTTTCATTAATACTATCTCAATGATAATTTCTGAGTAAAAAAAAAAATGTCGATTAGAGATATAGTTCAATGAGAGTAACACTTATCCTAAACCATTTTTTACTGATGAACCGATTACCAAAGTGCACAAATAAACTTCAGTCTATATCAGACTTTTGAGAGTTTCATCCTTATTCAATATGTTGAAAGACATGATCTCATCAGTAAGAGATGCGCTGACAAACTACAAGCCCTTGTATCCCTATGACATAAATACCTTGACAAACCCGACAAGCAGCAAAATCCCACCCCTAAACAGTAGCGATCTCTAGATGTAAGAAAGATTTCTACTCTAATAGTTTCTTCCTCAGAACTGCTAGACTTTAGAGCTTCCTTCCGGGTTTCTGCTTTCCCAACTGTACTGGCATGTGGAAGTTCAAGTGTAGTGTGAACGGACATCTCGCTGCTCAACTCCCTACATAGTATCCCTGCAACTTATGCCCCCGATAGTAGCCCCCTACATCAAAGTGGCACTGTGTCTTGTTTGGGGGCGAAAATGGGTGAAAAAATTTTTTTTGAAGAACGGGTTTCACTCATCAGATCATAAACCCTCCCCTATTATTATCTGTGTGGGGGGGGGGTTATCTCAAAGATAATATCTATCAAAATAATTCCCAAACTATTTCTGAAACACATTACCAAAGTCAGGGTATTGCTAATAATGTGCCAGAATTATTGACCATTTTTATTTTTACATTGTATCTAAGTCTGCATATAAATGAGGATGGAATAAACACTCATGACAAAAACTTGGACAAATCAAACATAGGCTGATGTTAATTTGTGTCAAATATGGTCGTTTGCAGAAAGGTTTGCGAGTTTTGTTACAGATTTCATGGGCACTATTTTTTTATCAGGTGTATATTAAAATAGTACCTATTTACTATGCCTCCCCACGGGACAGAGTTAGACACCAGGGTCGTTTTTTAACGTGGAGAAAAGGTACAAAAATAAAAATTGTCTCAGTCGTGAAGGATTTCTCCTCCACTGAAAGAGAACAAGAAATTGAAGTGCGGCATCTGAAGAACAGATACTACACTTTGATCTTGACCAATTGGCATTTATGAATATCTAAGTTATGAAGATATTAACTAAACTTTGAACAAATGTTATTTGTATATAATCAGAATTATAGTAATAAACATGGAAGAAAGATGGAAACTAATAGAACAAAAGTCTGAAATTCATCTTTTGCTTAAACAAGGAATATTACCCATTGCACCTTAATTCCCAGTATTTTTCTATTTTATTTAATCTGGATTACAAATCATTTATAAAATGAGCCAAATTAATATTTGCAATAAAATAATTATAATGCAAGTAATATGTCTATGGAGGTAAAAAGAAACCTGGTCATTTCGTATGAGATAACTTATTTTAATACTTTAATAGAAAAAGGTATCAGCACTTATTAATGAGCACAAAAGTATTTTATATTACTAACACATAATATACAAGTTTCAATTGAATAATGAAAAATACCTTCACAAAAAAATATATTTTATATTACTAACACATAATATACAAGTTTCAATTGAATAATGAAAAATACCTCCACAAAAAAATGATTCTGAAATGTCAAAATATATTCCAATGCTTCGCATAACTTTTCTAGATTATGCAAATTAACCTTTTCATAATAGAAAGAAGAGTCAGATGACCAAACCAGGTCAAGCAGATGGATAGTATGCTTGGTTGTATGATGGGAGTTGGCATGTGGCTATATGCATTATTTTACTCTGAAATTGGAAAGTCTCATTAGATGAATGTGAAATATGCTTCCTATTTACTTGCCTTTCTCCGAGGACAAAATTAGATGCAAATTAGTCTTTATAGTAAAGATATCAAAAAATAAAAATTGTCCCAGTCAAGAAGGACCTCTCCTCTATCCAAGGACAGAACAGATACTACTACACTTCAATTCTAGTACGAAGGCCAATAGTCTAATTTTGGAAAAACATTTGTTGCACAAGTAAAAGGTACAGTTGATCCGAGTAAGACAACGGAATGGTTAAAAAAAATATTGCTTATATTACAAGAACTTCAATGAGCAGACAGCAACCAAAGACTTAATTCCAAAGCAGTGTTCTAAATCATCGAGTCAAACTCAGAAAGTACCACTCAGTATCATGTAAGGTTAGCATCGCACACCATCTTTATGAGCCTTGCAAAATCATCCATAGATGCAAAATTTGATTCACTCCTGTAGTTCTTTAATATAGACTAACGTAATACAATGAAGATTTAAACATTGGCTTTAAACCGTATATTGAAAAATAAGTTGAAAAGATTATTTGAAATGATCATGGAAAAAACAGAGCTGCCGAATATTAAAAACTTTGGAGTCACTCTTATTTCATAAATATAGGATGTAATAGTAACCCTTGATTATAAGAGCAACCCCAAATTAGATGACCTTCACATAAAAATTTGAATATAATGGATCATGCGTTGTAGTGAACTATTCATTAGGTAAGTAAAGTCTGTAACACATGCACAGCATGCACTATATTAGAGACCTACTTAGTTGGATGAGCGAATTACGTTTTGGAAGGAGTTCGAGTCCGACTTGTAAGAATGCTAGTAGTGATTTTAAACTATTACTGAAATGTTGGAAGACTTTAAAATAAAGTGTCTGAGTAAGAGTCGGATATTTTAGATTTCTAGGAGTCAGCAACTTTGAAATCTAGTTTTAAGTGTTATTGCAGAGTTTTCATTTAACTAAAAAAAGAGTACAAACTCATGTTTTGGGTATAGACTGAGGTTTCCGGTACAACCGAGTTAGTGAAAAGTGTACTCTAATGTCCTTCTCTAAGCAGCTCGTCTGTGGCACTAAATTAATCCAACATTTCAGGTTATGTTCACAGCATTACAGTTTGTTTTATATTAGTTGAAGATCACTTCAATCGATTCAAGAATTTAGACTTATGACAATACCAAACTTTAAGATGATAAAACCATCACAATTCAGTTTAGTCTCAGAGCCCACTAGACCAAAACAAAAAGATGTCTGGTGTTTAGTGAACACTGACATTACCAATTTAAGATTTCTCTTTTCAGGACAGGAATCTGCAAATTCAGCATATTAAAACTGAATAACTTGAGCACAGGCAGCAGGTGAAATAATCACAGTAAAAAAAAAAAAAAAAAAAGGCTGGCACCAAACCTTTTGGAAAACTGAAGAAATCAAGTAACAACCAAAAAAGAAAACAAAAAAAGAAATCAAAACCAACAAAAAACAAATACCTTCATTGAACTGCTCAATTTTCTCAAAGGAACATGTGATTTGGGATAAATAGCATTCATTCAAGCCAAAATCGATACTATTGCAAATGCATCTGTAAATAAGCAAGCAGGGACTGCATGGAAAATAGTTAATGGAATCTGATCAACAAAGCTGTAGCAAAGCCAAGCTAAAGGCGATTGATCAAAATGAGAGGCTAAAGAAATGGAAAAACAAAACGCTTTGAAGATCTGCTTGAAAATCTTCCTGTGAGAAACCCACAAAGCATAATCAAACAGGAAGTCAGCATCAGAAAGGGAATTTCCGGCATGGATGAACTGGCAGTTGCAAATGAGCAAATAAAATGTGGAAAGGCTTGTAGATTTGATAACATTACTACACAGGTCTGTTGATAGACGATTTTGACAATGAGTTATGTTTTTCAATCAAGTTTATCAATCAGGCTACATTAAGAGCTGGCCAGGAGGTTGCATACTCACAATTTCAAAACTGGGAAATCTTAGCTAAACAAATTATAGAGGGATAACATCCACTAAAATACCCTCTAAAATTTGCAACATTTTTCTGGACAAAATATATATTCTCTACTGTTATATAAAAGGAACTGTGAGAGTTCGTTCCTTGTGGACTCCAAAACGCCTGGGTCGATTTTCATGAAATCTCACAAATGTACTGGCCGTGTTCTTAGATAGGTTTTGTATTGGAATGTTTTCAAATATCGATAATCGAAAAAATTCGATGACAGAAAGAAAAGGCAATTTTGACAAAAGTGTACACCTTATACAGCCTAATGTAAGTGCACTTGAGAAGTTTCATTTTAAACTTAAATTCAAGCTATTATATCATTGCACAAACAGAAAGGTCAGGCATATAAAATTAACAGTAGGTTCTTTGATATGACAGAGACGCATTCAAAATGAATATTTCTATTTAGAGCACAATTGAAACATAATACTCGACTTTCGCATTTTAAACTTTAAATCATTAAACTTTAAATATGAAAAATAATTTCATAAAATCAACAGTAGATTCTCTACAGTGTAATGTGGACTAACTCATGCAAAGCTTCCTCTGTGCTGAGTCCCCAACTAGAACAAGTAATCAATCAATTTGATTAAAAAAGAATGGGCGTTTTCACTGATTTTAATGACAAAAACAGTGAAATATTTGTTGATCACTAAATCTCGAACAACGTCGGGTCTTCCTGCTAGTTCTCCATAACATTCAGAACAGTTCCAGACAGAAAACTCGAACCACCGAGAGTGTAAAAACCAAGAACCTCAAAGCTGTGTTTGTATTTGTGAACTTTTCCAAATCTTTTTTGATTCCATCCATCATGGCAAACTTAAAGAGATCATGTTGGCAGATGGGATCCAACAAGTGTCAGTATCATCTATGATACTGTTTCACAACCTTTGTTCAATCATCCAATCTTCTGAGATATCAAGTTCTTGAATGTTTTAGAGAATCTTGCAGGGAGATACACTTGCTCGTTTCTTTTTCATCTTGTGCCTAAAGCACGCTTTATTTTTCCAATTTTGATTTTGAACAGTTCCACGGTCTTAAATCTTCCACCATTAAAACACTAACTGGAACGGAGTGAATTTGGTATTCTTTAGCACAACAGGCTAAATTTCCAATACTTTCTGAAACCACAGGTATCAATGTTGAATCGAAATATTACCATACAGTATCATGTAATATATATTATGCTCTTATCAAAATAATTGAACCTTGTATTTCTCATATATATTAGTTTTAAATTATCCAGACACACATTACGTTATTCTTGCGTCCAATTAGTGTGGTTAGACCTAGCGAGATTTGAAACTAAGATCCCAATTGCCATTCATTTATATTTACAATACCAATAATTGAATATATTCAGTTATTTTTACAAAAATGCATAACCTTAATGCTGAGTGGAAATCATTTATCGGAGCGATTCCCCATAAGGAAATATACAGGGTGGACCAAAATGACACATTTGTAGTGTGTAAAGCACAATAAGAATAACGAAAAACTTTCAATACGTTAAAAAAATTTAATCAGTTAAATACTTCCCATAATTATTAAACTTCTGGATACATTCTATTAATCGACAATTATGGATCGTTTATTTTGGGACAGTAACTATTTCTACATGAATTGAAACTTGCAATTTATCAATAGATAGAGGACAATGAATACTTTTGATTTTAAACATCGACACAAAATGAAATCACGCAGGTTCAAATCAAATTTTGGAGGCAAACCAAAATCACTATACAAAGAACAAGTTTTAAAATTCGCAATGAACATCTAGGGTTCTCTGATCCTTTGATTTCTTTGCACAGTGATCTTAATTTGCCGCAAAATCTGATTTGAACCAATGTGATTTTTTTTTGTGGAGATATTTAAAATCAAATTTATTCAATCTATGCCCTCAATCTATTGAGTAATTAGAGCGTGAAATTTGTGTAGAAATTTCAAATATTCCACAAAGAAATATGTCTATATATAAACTATTATCCACTGACGTGTTTCGTCATCTCTACAACATATCAAAAGCGAAATTCAAAACTGGGACCCTGATATCTGATGAATAGAGGATTATCCATTTCAGCAAAGATCAATGGTCTAAAAGGGTATTTACTTAAGTGAATCAGTTATCAGTTCACCGTCTCCATAATGTTTCTGTATGAGAGCATGTGAGGTCATTGTTTTATTCAATTCTATAAGCTTATCTAATTATGTTCATGTGTATAGATATCAGAAGGTTTGTGAATATCGGTTAGACTTAATTATTGGTCAAATATATCTTATTTTGTATAAGACTATTTGATAAATATATTTCCAGAAAAATTTAAATACTTGAAAATATTAGAATATGGTAAAGTGCTCATTAATTTATGACTTATAATAAACGATTTGATTAAATACCCCTTTATACTATCACTGAAAAGGATAACACCCTCTTTCATCAGATATCAAGTTCAACCTTTACACATTAATTGAACTATAAGAAATTGCACCCTTAATAATAACAAACCTAATACTTCTTTATTCTCATATATAAGTATCCGCCAATGAAAAAATATATAAATACTAGGTGAGCTGACGTTGTTCAGGATTTTTTTTTTTTTTTTTTTTTTTTTTTTTTAAATCAAACCAATTGATCGCCTGCTCTAGTTAGGTACCCATCCCTTGCAGTGTACTGGGAGGAAGGTTCACATCCCTTTCCGCAGTGACAGTCCACAATACATTGTAGTCTACATTGTACTGTGCTGTTGATTTAATTTATATATATATATATATATATACACACACATACATACAATCTGTAAATAATGGTTTCACTTAAAGTTTAAAAGCAAAAGTCTCATGGTTCAATTGTGCTCTAAACAGAAACATTCATTTCAAACGCGCTCCTGTCATATCAAAGAACCTACTGTTAATTTTATATGCATGGCTTTCCTGTTTGTGCGATGATAATGGGTTGAATTTAAGTTTAAAATGAAACTTCTCAAATACACTTGTGTTGTTAGATTGGATAAAAGTGTTAACTTTGGTCAAAATCGGAATTTTTCGATTATCGATTTTATATACTCATTGGAAACATACCGATACAAAACCTACATAAGAACACTCCTAAACACATCAAGTACCTTTGTGTGAAATTTTTAAGAGTTGTCCCAACCGTTTCCGAGTCCAGAGGGAACGAACTCACACACAGCTCCTTGTATATAAATATAATGCATAAATTCTCTAATAACATTAATACACTCCTTTGGTAAATTAATAACAGTCAGCCGCATCAGATTTCGAATAATATGAATATAAATAATACTCTACACTATTACCGCCTATTATTAGTAAATGCTAATATTAGAAACAAAATATTCCTTATGAAATTTGCGTTTAAGTTTTAATCAAGCCCCCCCCCCAATAAATAAACAGACCGCCCCATAGACATGGTATTTCCATCAAAAGTGACAACTGACGACAAAATACTGCACGATAAAAGCTGTAATCATCGCCATTTTTTTTTTTTAACCTTTTTTCAGATCATCTCAGTTCCGAGAAACATTTGGGATTTAGGGCAGGTTCTAAGGGGTTTTTTTTTAAACAGTAAAATGCCTATCTGCATTAGTGTAACCATGATACATCTCTAGAAACGGATTCATAGTTTTAAAAGTTTATATTGTAGCTTATTAACGAGCACTGATTTTTTTTTTCAACATAACCGACACGATACATACATCAAAGATAATACTCCTCCAAATAATTCATGTAATTACATCACAAAATGGGCCAAGAAATAATAGTGAATAACACTGAACTGTTGATCAAACACATTTACTTCTAATTAATTTTATATGTAATGAATTACAAGCCTGTAAAGTGATGAATGGAACAGGTGACAGCAATACAATTACACACACTAAGCATTCAATACTATCGACCCAAACACACTTAGTCAGGTGAGTAACATTTTATCAAACTATTTAAAATATATAAAAATTTAATCAACAGACTAATTCAAGAGGAGATCAATATGGCTTTTGCAGAGTAAAGAGGTAATAAACCTAATGCACAAACAATTCATGAAGAAACCTACAGCCAAATGAATTAAATTGAAACAAGAATACTCATCAAGTATTTATTTTTTAGTTACAGAAGGCTCTAATATGTATAAGTAATAGAGTGCGTGTGTGTGTACAACTTTCCCACAGTCCACACCACACCGATCATGACCAAACCTGACATGGTCTCCGACCTAAGGATGGTGCACACCATTTTTTTCAAGGTTAAGGTCATATTTGGTGCAACTCTTACAACTTCCATTTACTGCAAAGATGCGCGTGAAGTGGGTATTCGTGTGTACAGCAAAGTCTCGTGCAAAGCATAGGTATCTTTGCTAATAGATATTTTTTGATTCACCATGTTTTGTGTCAATTCACTCTGCAAGAATTGAACCTATATAACATTGTACGATTTTCCAGCTCTCCTGAACACTACACCAATCTAATACTAAACCAACAGTGACAACGCAATACACATACTCAGTTATCTTATTCTAGTCTCCTGTGAACTAAACCTGCTACTTCAATTATTCTACATATACTAACCTAATAACTTGTTCTTTCAAAGTGACCATACCATCAAAGTCTAAATAATTTTGCTTAAATCTTTTCATTTAACAGAGACAAAATTATAGAATATACATTCCTTGCTATATAGAGCATCCTAATCAAATTAATATGCATTTTCAAAAAATTACCCCCCCCACTCGCCAAGAAATGTTTTTTTTTTCTCAAGTGCATTTTAACATAATCTGCTTTATAATATGCAAATCCTAGCTACAAACTCATTCCAACGAGTTCATAATGTGTCTAAATAAAAAATTTTTTAATTTGTTTATTTTTTTACATTTTCATCCCAAACAAGGCACATTGCCACTTTGGTGTAGGGGGCTACCATCAGAGGCAACAATTACTGGGGTACTATGTTGGGATTTGGGCAGCAAGATGTCGGTTCACATTACACTTGAACTTCTGCATGTCAGTACAGTTGGGGAAGCAGGGACCTGGAATGGAATTCCAGAGTCTAGCGGTTCTGGGGAACAAACTACTGGAGTAGAAAGATCTTTTACATCTAGGGATCTCTAAGTGTGGGGTGGGATTTAGCTGCCTGTCGGGTTTATCAAGGGTGTCTACATCGTGGGGGCACAAGTGTCTGCAGTTCGCCAGAGCATTCACCATTAAAATACTTGTAGAACAGGCAGAGGGATGCAACATTTCGTCGATGGGACAGAGGCTGAAGCTTAGATGCCAGTTCAGGGGCTATCTGATTGGTGACTCTTTTGAACCTTGTCTAAGAGCGAGAGACTAGTAGCAGATGCACCAGCCCAAATGTGACAGCAATACTCCATACATGGGCGAATGGTGACCTTATAGAGGTACAGGATACTTTCGGGTGTTAGTAATTTTCTAGCACGGTAGAGAGAGAGCCTACCTTCTTCGCAGCAGCCCTGGCAATGCTTTCAATGTAATTGTTCCAACTCGTGTTTCCTGTGAACGTTAGGCCAAGCAGTTTGAAAGATGTACTCTCAGATAAAGAGTCATTGGCCATTGTTATTGGTGGCAGAGAAGGTTTCCTGTAATTATTGAAGGAAACCAGTTTAGTCTTGGCAGAATTATTTAACACAAATAAGGTTTCCTTTCACATAGTTACCCACAGTGTTAATCATTCACTTTTCAATCTAGTTTTAAGATAAAAAAAAATGTGCTTAAAACATGCACCAACGTAATAGATGCACTGAGACTAAAGCTGCTTTCAGGACTGCCAGCAACCAATGTAAATGAGTAATAAAAAATGCAAGAGAGCTATATGCCCAGTCTGTTAAATCCAAGGTAGCTGATCAGCGGCTTGGTTCCCACCAATTTTGGCAAATAACAAATAGGATCCTGAACAGAAGTGTGCGTTCTATCCCAACCATTATCAATGGACCAGAGGTCATCTCGTCAGCGTCAGACAAAGCCAAACTATTTGCAAAGAACTTTGCAGCTAATTCTACCCTATGCGACGAAGGCCATCAACTCCCCATATTTCCTCCTATAACACAGAACAAGCTAGGTAACATACAAATATCCGTGCATGAGGTCGCCAAGCTAATAAAAAACCTAGATTCCAGTAAAGCAACTGGCCCTGATGGCATCCCAATTATAGTGTTAAAAAAGCTTCAACCAGAACTTGCTCCCATACTTACGAAACTATTCAAGCGCTGCCTTAAGGAGAAGTGCTTTCCGACCCCCTGGAAGACCTCATCAGTTTGCCCTGTATTTAAGAATTCAGGTGATAAGTCATCTCCCTCTCAGTACAGACCAATAAGTCTTCTCTGTTATGAGTAAGTTGCTGGAATCCATATTAAATAGAGAAATAGTCAACCACCTCAGCAGGAATGACCTTTTTAGTGACACACAATATGGTTTCCGCTCTGCAAGATCTACCGCAGATGTGCTGACGGTTATATCCCACAGGATTAGTGAATCTCTTGATAAAGGCTTCTTTCTAGGGCAATTGCTCTTGACATATCAAAGGCCTTCGACGAGGTATGGCGTAAGGGTCTACTTCACAAGATTTCTAGCTACGGTATAACTGGAAATGTTTTCTCAATCATTAAATCATTTCTCTCCGATAGGCTCATAAGAGTAGTGGTAGATGGTCAAAAATTGGAGGCCTGCAATATAAATGCTGGAGTCCCTCAGGGGTCAATCCTGGGCCCAACTCTCTTCCTGATCTACATCAATGACCTCCCTAAACACATACTTAAATCATTCGTTGACATCTATGCTGATGACACGACCATCTATGGCAACACATCAAAGGCTGTAAATGACGAAGTTCTCTGATTCTCTCTCCTCTGATCTCGAGCGCGTGGTTCAGTGGGGGAAGATGTGGCTAGTTACCTTTAATGCATCCAAAACCAAACTCCTATCCTTACATCATCAACGCTCTGATCCCCCAGCTGGCATCAATTGTGATGGATGGCTCTCGTCTGGGTGAGGCCCCGTGTTTTGACAAGCTTCTGGGTTTGACCTTTACTCCTGATCTGAAATGGAACACATACATCAAGTCTGTTGCCAAGGTCGCTGGAAAGATGGTGGGATCCTTCTACCGCTCCAGAAGATATCTCACTACTGATGCAATTCTCTATCTATATAAAAGCCAAGTACGGCCAAGGATGGAATACTGTTGCCATATCTGGGCAGGAGCTGCCAAAAACAGCCTATCATGCCTTGACAGAGTACAAAATAGACTTCGTGGTTTAGTGGGGGATGCCCTTTTCTCTACCCTGCAACCCCTCTCCCACAGAAGAGACGTTGCAAGCCTATCCTTGTTTTATCGTTATTTTCATGGCAGGTGCTCGTCTGAACTCCAATCCCTGGTCCCCCCTCGCCAATCTTTCACGAAAAACACCCGTCTAGCTGAATCCAGTGTGAAAAATTTCCCCCACTCTATATCTGTGCCTAAATCAAAACGCGGATTTCATGAACAAAGCTTCTTTCTTAGAACTGCACGCCTGTGGAACTCTGTTCCGTCTGCCTGCTTCCCTCCGGACTACAACTTGGATGTCTTCAAGTCTAATGTTAACAAATTCCTAATGAACGCCCCCTTAAGTAAACACTTCATCAAATCTCCTCACTAACGTAATGTACTTGCAATAACCCTTATCCCTGAGTGGCTTCCGGGCCTTGATAAGTGGTGATCTCTGTAAAAAAAAAAAAAAAAAAAAAATGCACATTATGCGCGCACACACACACACACAGTAGAAGCAAAAACATATCTACTACAGAATCTATCCTTTAGATCATGTCATAACGATTAATCTATCTATATATAAGGCAAAACAGGCGCGAGGTCTTTTGTATGTTGAGAATAAAACTTTTCTCTATATCTTTTGTATACAAGCAGCGTTGGAAGGTATGAACTATAACTTATGAGAGACTTAAACTGTATATTCAAAATACCAGCATAAAGTAATGATTTCCCACTGGTCAAGTCACACCCACTAAAAAAATGAGTAGAACCAACTGATTGGATGAAAAAAAGTTTGGGGAAAACATGTTCAAAGCATCAAAATTTAATCAAACATAAGCGCCCAATCGATTTGTCATATCGAGCACACTAAAATTAAAAGATGCACATAAAGTTATGAACAGGGCCTGAGCAAAGCCGGACTGAACTGCTAGTCTATATATAAAGCAAAACAGGCACGAGGGCTTTTGTACGTCCATGAAAGGCTTTTTTGGTGGGGGGGGGGTTCTCTCATTGGTTATTATTTTGGAGAACTTTCCTTATACTTCCTAGATTATAATATCTAGGATTCGAGAACGGACGTTGTCTATCTTTATTTCGATCGACTTTTGAAACAAATCCCTAGTTTCCAGTGTTTGTCTTTTTTCATAGAAAAGACAAACAGCAGCGCCTGGCCTTCCTAGCTGAGACGTCCAGAAGGCAATTAGCTTTGATCAATGTTGGGGAAACCCTTCACATCAGACAATTGCTATTCATTTCGACGCTGCCAGAGTTCCCCCTCTTTGGAGGGAACTGGTTTTCCCCAACATCGTGGAGAAACAAATAAACAAAATAGACAGAAAGCGAGAAGCTAAACTGGCCTTCAGCCAACTATAAAAGCAACGTTCGTTTCTGCGCCTGCGTGATTCTTAACTTAAAACTCATTCATTCAACTATCCATTCCTGCAACTTTTTGATTAAATTTGAATACTTTTCACTTCCTGTCGCGTCATAGCGTAATGGTAAGATGTTAGGTTTGCTTTCACTTTCTTCTCCGTCTTAGTGTCACAGGTTTGAACCTTCCGGCCCACTACCACTTTTTTTTGTGCTCAACACACACCTTCAAACACCCAGGCAATGCCAGGCACCCACGCTAGGTTATAATATGAAAGCGAAAATGTGTGTATGTGTGTGCATTTTTTTTTTTTCGTATATCCACTAAAGGCTTTGTGGTGGTGGGGGGCGCTTGGTGGGGGGGCACTGTTTCTTAGAACTTTTTATATACTGTCTAGATTATAATACGTCTGATTTACGAAACGATGACGTCTGTATTTTTTATTATGTTACAGAATTCGCACTGTGATTTCATTTTCTCTACTAGTACTATGGCGTGATGTTTGACCTAGCCACACGTTGTCGTTAAACCACCTGTTTTTTTTTAAACATTTAATTTTATCCTTACTCAAGTTTCTGCTCGTGTAGCATTGTGGTAAGTCACTTAAGCTGTTAACCTGAAGACTTCGGGTTCGAGCCTACCTCCCTCCCAAAACTTTTTTTTTTCTTTTTTTTTTTTATACACAGACGGGCAACGCCGGGCACCCCCGCTAAGACTTTTTTTTCCGATTTTTTAAAAAAGTTTTAACGTTTTTTTTTTATAATATTTAAAGACGGTTATTACTTCGCTTTGTTTTCATTTACCCCCTACACACACCTCTAAATGCTCGGGAAACGCCGGGTACCCCCACTGATCTATAATATAAAAGGCAAAATGAGGGTGTGCGCATTTGTGTAGGTCTGCAAAAGGCTTTCTTCGTCGGGCTTCTTGCGTCGGTTACATTCTGGGAAAAGTTTCCTTATACCTTCTAGATCGTAATATTTCCAATTTGCAAACAGACATCGTATCTATCTTTATTTTGATTGAGTTTTAAAAAATTCCCTTGTTTCAAGTGTTTGTCTTTCTTGTATAAATAAAGCAAAACTAATCAAAGTAAAAGCTTTGCCTTCCTGGCCGGGACGTTTTGAAGTCAATTAGGTTTGATCAATGTGGAGGAAACCCTTCATATCAGACAATTGTTATTTATTTGGATACTGCCAGAGTTCCCCCTTTTTTTTGGGGGGGGGAGGAAAAGCTGGTTTTCCCCAACATTGGGGGGAAAATTAAATAAAACGGCAGAAAGTGGGAAGCTATACTGGCCTCCAGCCAGATTTTTCTGCACCTGCATGATTCTTAACTTAATTACCAACTCATTCATTTTGCTATCCGCTATGGCGTAATTTTTCTTATACTTCCTAAATGATAATATCTCAGATTTGCAAACAGACATTGTCTATCTTTATTTTGATCGAATTTTGAAAAATTCCCTCGATTCGAGTGTTTGTTTGTCTTTTTCGTATAAATAAATCAAAATTAATTAAACGCAACCACAAACTCCCGGCCTTTGCACGGTAGTATCTGTTCTGTAATTGGTCCTTGGTTAATGTAGGGGAAACACTTCATACCGAAATGATTATTTGGGTACTGCCAGAGTGCCCCCTTTTTGGGGGAGCTGGTTTTCCCCACCCCATTATAAACGACTTTGTGTCTAATTTGCTTTCGTGGGAAAGCAAATAAATACCATGACAGAAAGGAGAAAACTCAACTGGCCCTCGGCCAAGATTAAAAGCAACTTTCATTTCTGTGCCGATTCCTTTGATTCTTAAGTTAATTAACAACTCATTGAATTCACTGTCCTCTTTGGCTTAATGGTTAGCGAGGAGGACTACTTACCCTATGTTTTCGAGTTCGATCCAAGCTCTCTCCATCTTTTTAAAAAAATATTTTTTTATTGCACCTTTGTGCCAATATCCTCGACTCGGGCAAAAATTAATTACCAACTCATTTAATTCACTATCTTTTTTTTCACCTTCTCTTCCTCCTTTACAACACGGGTTCAAGCCTGCCTGCCTACTACCACTTATTTTTGTTGCTCAACACACACCTCCAAACACCCTGGCAACGCCTGGCACCCACGCTAGTCAACCCTTATCCCTGAGTGGCCTCCGGGCCTTGATAAGTGGTGACCCCATGTAAAAAAAAAAAATAAATAAAAACTGATTTATTCAATGTTTTACAATTACGTTTTTGAAAATAATGGTGGAAACGTGTTAAATTTTTCAACATGTTACTTTAACGTGCAGATGGAGTGGAAAAAGTTCTTTTTTGTAAGAATCATACCCGAACTAGTGCAGCAAATCCTGCATTTACTTTTCTTCGATTCTGATTAATAGCTAGAATATCTGCTTGAGGACGAGTTCATAATGAGGAATACTTGGAACCCGGTTTTTAGACTTGTAAGAATGCTAGGAATTTTATTTTTGATCTCTGGAAATGTAGATATTTAAAAGTATTTCAATATTCAGAATAAGACAACTCAGAGGTTCTGGAATGAGTTGGAGTTGCACTGGTAAGAATGCTCGGTACCTAAATTGAATTAGATCTTTCAATGTTAGAAGTATCAGCCAGTCCGAATATTAGATTTTAAAATGAGGAATGGGATATTTTGAAATACTAATAGTCAAGCGATAATCACTAAAAATAACATAATTAAGACTTCTACCCGATCATGGCTAATGAAACGAAAACGATCTACCTAGAGGGATTAAATTTTAAGATTGATATTTCATATAGGTATCCAAGTTCAAAGAAATGCATATGAACGTAAGAGGTTACATCGTTCGAAATATGAAAATAATCAGTATGAGAATAGTAAAATAATTAAAGAGAAAATTCTTTTACATTTCCAGAATCAATGATTTAAATCTCATTAAAACCTGAAGAAAAACATTCATTCTGAATGCTAATGCTCTCGTAAAGAGTATAGCAAAATGTCAGTGTTCAAAACTCCAAAGTAATTATTTTTTCTTTACTGAACATTAATTGATGTCCTATGGTAAAATTTCATAATAACTGAAAGTATCTAAAAATTGATAAAGAGATTCTAACCCTGCTTTGCCTCTTTGTATAAAACTTAAACTAAATATAACCCACATTACCTATCCTTATGTCTAGAAGATATGTTAAAAAAAATCAGTGATCAGTTAATTAGTTTTGAAGTTTATTCTACATAACCACATGCATACATAACATACCTAACTTTATATATGTAGATATAACTATCAAGAAATAAATACAAACAGGTATTTATTGAACTTAAACTATTAATTTCATTTTGTTTTTGACCTCTGAAAGAAAAAAAATTTGATTCCTATTTTCATAATTTACAGCAAAAGCCAATGATATAAATTATGTGCAGTAAGGCTGAATTTTCTGTTCCTCTAACTAATTGGTCAATAAATTATTGACTGAATATCAAATTAAGTGATCTCTGAAGGAAGCCGATGAGGGAATGGAAATGAGCCAATTTAAAGCCACATTAGCTAATGTCCATTTACATGTCCAAGGCAATTTATGATCAACAAAGTAAAACCAGATCTGGGCATAAAGCTGACCAATCAATTAAAATGGATAAACCAGACACCACTCATGGATCAAACGAAACAGTTCATACCTTAAGATTATTACCAGTTTTATGAGAAATTGGACTCACTGAAGAATAATAACACGGATTTTCTTGTAATTATTTCCCCACATTGTTTTAAATACTAGGAAACAAAAACTGGAAGTGTTTTTGATTTCAATGCTTTTCTCTTTCATGAAAAAAAAAAGCGGTGAAAAATCAATTTTCTTTGTCTTCCCCATTATATCAAAGTGAAAAATCAAAAAGTGAAATTAAAAAAAATATAAATTTCTTTCAAGTTTACTTAATTAAAAGACAAGTTGGTATTTTAGCATATTTTATCGTCTTGTGTCAACAGCTAACCATTTATTAAGATATCTGCGCATAACTGCCATAAAATTTACTTTGTAACTATTAGATGAACAAAAGGAAATAAAAATATAAATCACAAGCTATAATACCTGTCATTTGGAACTTTTAATAAGCATAAGTAATATTTGAAAGCACCAAAAATCATTTATATACAAAAATGTGTACATTTGAAATTATCGCTTTTAAAAAGATTTTAAGTTTCGTAGAGTTAAGCTTCGATTAGGAAGAATAAATAGTATCAATTTAGTATATTTACGCATACTTAATGTGTCCTAGTGTCGAAATTAGAAGTGACTAGTTAAAAAGCAAAACTCCGGTTAGGGAGTTTTATCTTCAGCCCCCCCCCCCCCAAAAAAAACAAGAAAAAAACAGATTAGACCATTCATGTAATGAGTCGGTCCCTGGTGATTTTACAATAGGAGTTTGGTTCTGTGCAGTTCTAGTAGGTCGACCCTCCCAGGCCTTGCCTTCTCTCTTTAAGAAGGGGTTAGTTTATAGCTAATCGCCTGAGGCGCCCTTACCAAGTAATGCCAACAGGGCTGTACAGGCACTTTTTGCAAGTCAGAGTGCCCCTATTTTGGGGCGCTGACTTCTCAATTCCACATTCCGACCCTAGTGTCAGTTCTTGCAGTGGGAGAGAACTTAAATCTTTCGGAGTGAAATTAAAAAAAAAAAAAAAAAAAAAAAAAAAAAAAAAAAGAATTCACATTTATTAAATGTTGCTCATTTAAAGATGATTGAATGAGAAAAATAGAAGATAAAGGCTTTAAGATACTAGGAATATTTAAAACAATACCCCTCTCTTAAAAATATACAAATGTTATGACGTAAATCACGATAGAAAATAGCTCAAGCAAAATAATTAGCAGTCGAAACATGAAAAGCCAACCTGTAGCAGACCGTTTCATTACTTGTCTGACAAACTGGCAGAGTTCTTATTGAACAGTGACAAGCGAAGCCACAAATCAGCACTAGAGTAAACAGATTGGCCTATTGATTTTAACTTGCTCTTCATCTTATCTTCACTGTTTTTGTATCTATCTTAGCAGTTTTTACAATTCAGTGTTTGCATAGCATATACTTATAGAAATTATACACAGAAAGACAGTATTATCACTATAATAAAGTAAAGGCGATTTGCCTTTATCTTCAGACATTAGTTAGCTTAACCAAAACCCTCGCTATATTAATCTGTTCCATCATAGATAGAACTCTCATGTACGTTTCCAGAAATTATGCACTCATTTTTCTTTCAATATTTATATTTCTTCAGATAACAGACCCCCCCCCACCACCACCACAAAAAAAAAAAAAACTTCCAAAGAGAAGGTAGCTATTTATACTCATTTCTTAATATCTACCATAGCTGCTACCCGAAATACCAGGTGTTTTAAAGAAGGGAATTTTCAGTTAAATCACCTAAATTTGATTTTGTTCTTTAACATTGATACAATAGCTTTTAAATCTATCTTCGTTTCAGATTAATATCATTTGGCCATCCTGAATACCTTTGGCTTATATTTTCTGTAAACATTTTGGCCTACACTTAAACAGATAACCAAATACATTCACATATACGAAATTAAAATCAGCATTATATAGAAACTAGTACGGAGACTAGACGTTGTTCGGGATTAAATGAAGATCAACAAATGTTGCAACCCATACTTTCATTGTCATCGAAATCGGTAAAAAAATTTATTTTTTTAAAATTAAATCAATTGATGACCAGCTCTAGTTAGGGACTTCTTCTGGCAGTGTACTGGGAGGAAGCTTTACACGCCTACCCACAGTAATAATCCACAATACATTGCACTATAGAGAACCTGCTGTTTTATAAAATTATTTTTATATATAATGGCTGGAATTAAAGTTTAAAAGGCAAAAGTCAAGTATTATGCTTCAATTGTGCTCTAAAAAGAAACATTCAGTTCAAACGTGCCCCTGTCATATAAAAGAATCTACAGTTAATTTTTATAGGCTGGGCCCTTTTGCTTGTGTGATAAAACTTCTCAAATGAACTTCTGCTGTTAGGTTGTATAAAAGTGTTAACTTTGGTCAAAATCAGACTTCTTTCTTTAATCTGATTTTTTCGATTATCGATTTTCCATACTTATTCGAATACTTCCAATACAAAACCTATGTAAGGACACTGTCGGACGCATTAAGTACCTTTGTGTGACATTTTTAAGAAATAGGTCCAGCTATTCACAAGTTCATTGAAAACGGACCGACAAAATTCCTTTTATGTAATAGTAGGGAGAAATACTTTTCCAAACTTTTCTTTTTAACTTTAAAGTTAAAGTTTTATCCAATATTTTTTTCTTCACTTTCGAAATTTAATGAAGTGTGTCGATTTCATGGCCTCTCAACGGGAGCAGGTTTAGACACACGGTCGTTTTTTTTTTAATGTGGGGAAAAATATCTCCCAAAACAGGGCACTGTATTGATATATAAAAAAAAATAAATCTAGGATATATATCGCCAAAACGTGGCGAAATTCTATCTTAATTACTTATATGACTTAGTGGCATAGGTTTTTTTTTTTTTATATATAGAATTACTACTCTATTGTTTCAATTAAATCATTTTATATTTCCCCAGAATAAAGAGTCACTAAAAAAAAAAAAAAAAAAAAAAAAAAAAAAAAAAAGTACAGATATAGTGATGTAAACAAAATAAATGTCCTATTTATGACCGCCACACACACACACACACACAGAGAAAAATACCTATCCCGGGACGAAAAAAATAATTCCATGAACAGAACACTTTGTAACCCTTATTTTTTAAATTTTTTTCAGCACTGACCATTCAAGGGAAGAACATACCGAAATTGAATTTGTGTGAAAAAGATAAACCATTTTTTTCACTTATATTTTCTGAAATCCACCCGTTCTAAATACCAAACATGCCTATTATACTTTTTTTCTATCGACTTAAACTCTCAACATTCTAATCGCGTTCGTTTTATTTATTTTTTTTTTTTTTATGTTTTCTTATGAAAAATGTGTTTAAAAAAAAAAAAAAAAAAAAAGTTTTGTTTTTTTCCGAGGTCTTAAATGTCTACAAATTAAAATCCGTCAACCAAGAAGAAAGGACCCCCAAGAACTCTGCCTATATCTTTCTTGCCTTATACATAATCTTAAATCGTCTTAATCCAATACTTAACTACATCCTTGTATTTTAATAATGCATTAACATTGTATTTTATTGTTACTTAACCAGTTTTCAAAGTGATACAAAATAATGAGTTTGCTCCTCATGCTGATACATAATTACAATATCGTATTTATTGTAAGGTGGATCTTTATATATTTTTATCAAACGTTAGCACGTAAAAGAACTTTATTTAAATACTAGCAAAAGTACCCGTCGTTCACTGGGTTCAAAAACAGCCTACAGAAAATGGATCGATTTATGATGGTATGATAGGTTATGAAAAGAAAGGGTTGTAAAGAGAGCTTCGAATTTGGGGGTATCAAAACCAAAGCAAAATATGATGAAAGTAAAAATAAAATAGATAAACCCCATAATTTATTATACCATACCTGTTCACACTGAAACACTTATCACAATATTCTGTGGATCTATATTAAAAAACCTTGTTAAATTTTGTGACATATTTCCATTCTATGGAGGTCAGGCGCGAATGAACACCCCCATAATTTTATTATACCATATTTCTTCAAACTGAAATATAATTATCAAAGTATACTTACGCAGATAGATATGAAAAGTCTTTATTAAAGTTTGTGCATATTTCCATTCTATGGAGGTCAGACGCGAACGCAGCCCCCAATTTTATTATACCATCCCTATTTAAGTTAAAACATACTTATCAAAGTATTCTTATGTACATCTATATCAAAAACACTTGTAAACGTTTTAATTTTTTTTTATTTCCATACTTTGTGGACCAGGCGCGTACGCAGACCCCATAATTTTAATGAATCATCATTATGCCAGATCAAACCTACCCATTACCATGTCTCGATACATCTATTATTATATTTGATCAGTTTTCTATAATAGTCAACCATATAAGAGCCTATTCGTGACCAGACACACACAATTAAAATTCGAAAAACCATGAAAAGTCCCCCCTGCTGAGATGCTGAAGCACTGACCACAGGCTGAAAACAAGTAAAAGCATAGCTACTCAAAATGCTGACCGCAACATGTCATCGAAACATTAGTGAAAAGCGTCTCAGTTATTCCTCAATTACATACTAAGTATTGTAAAGTTATTAATTTATCCAAACTCTTATTTCGCGCACTTAATTGTCTGATACTTCTTCATTCTTTTCACAATCTTAAATTATCATTCCTTGACCAAGTGTATGTTTAAATATAAAGTCCATACTTACTGTAAGTATATGATTCCTTATGTATGATTCTGGAATAACTGAACATTTCCCTACTAAACATCGATGCAAAAGGGCTTTTTACTTTGCCTCCAAAGTCTGGGTCTGTTTTACATGATTAACATAAGTCTTTAAAAGTCTTAATCTTATCCTAATTCCTGAATATCCTAATGTATACTAATACGGGATTCTTGTAGGTTAGATCATCTTTTATTCCAACTGGACACAAATTAATTGCCCTTCTCCCCAGGCGGCTATAAAATTACACACATGCACTTGCTATAGAAGAAGGGGGGGAGTTATCTTCCGGTTCTTTACGTTAGAAGACAAAAATTGATACCAAACAGTTATCGGTTAATAGACATGCATTATCTATAAAATATATCTTCGCTCAATAATGGACACTTATTAGCCACAGTTTGGACTTATACCTGAAGTTATATTAAGTAGAAACTATATTTTCTTTTCCTTAAATGGGCAAACGTACTGGTGATTATCTCTGCATGAAAACTAACATCTGAAGTTCGAAACTCATTTTGAATCGCACCCAAACTACTTATATATTTTTCTAATGTGTTCATCCACAATCCATATATTTAACCCTAGTTAATTAGTTACGAATTTTAAATGTACACCCGTTACTCATACATACGTGTGAATAACTATGTCTTCCGATCTTAATCCAACTTTGAGGAGTGCAACTTCATAGCAGAAACTAACTACCTTTGATATTAATGCAATTAACTACCCATGCAAGGGCGTAGAATACCTGGCTTTGAAACCAGGCGTGGGGCTAACCCTCTCAGAGTTGATGGACCTATAGAACTTGTCAAGTCATCCATCTAGAAGAAAAACCGATGTCAAACCTGTGCCACTGATCTCATATGTCTTGGCACCTAACAGAGGAGGAGGCCTCCTCAGTCCTGTTCAACAAGCTCCCTAGAGCTTGTGACTTGATCAAATCACCGGCTTTGCAAACCTAAGCTGCTTAAGGAGTAGGTAGGCTCTACCTAACGCCCAGCTTCCATACTCCTCCTTTGACTATTAGTAAGGAGCAGAGGTGCAATCACAGGGACTTGTTAGAGATGCTCAGTGCTTAGCCTTGTTTCCTGACTAGACAATGAACGCAGTCCCTCACACCTGCCTCATTCCTTTCCCCTTAACTGGGCATCTTGGAAGGGTGCTTGTTTACCATGTATGCTAACATGATTGGACTGGACCACTCTTGTTTGACAGGTTTGAGGGTACCGGTTTGACAATTGCTGGCTGCTGTTTCCAACTTACAGTACAGGAGCCCTAACTCTTTGGTAGTGCTTAGAACGGCTGCTCTACCATCAGTTGTATAATATCAGGATGTTTATAGTGCCATGTTGCACATGGAAAAAGGACTCTACACTCATCTCTGGTGAGCGTTCCAGAGTTCACATTCCTGTGGATGAGGACTCGGCTGATAGTCTACTTGTCTTGCATGCTGGGAGCTATGCCCATCCGCTTTGTCTAGTATCTTTCACCCTAAACCGAAACTACAAAATAAAATGACAGTTCCATCCAAAATAATGATCAAACCAGACACACTCAAACAAGGATTTGCCTCCTGCCTTGAGGCTTGCATTTACAAATATCTGTGGACTTTGAACTAATTTAGATAATGTAGAATCATTTCTCCTAGAAAACTCCCTGGATATTTTAGCAGTAAGTAAAATTAACTTTCACTCCTCCATCCCCTCTAACCACTTTAACATGTCTGGTTATCTTTCACTTTGTCATAAGGACTGAGAGACACATGCATTGACTTGGAGTTTATATTCGTAACACCCTCCCCATGACTAGGGAACCTAAACTAGAATCAGATGACCGGGCATTCATATGCTTTAAACTAACTTTACAACATCGCGTTAGCTATTTATATTTTCTTTCTTGCTCTCCCTCGGCCTAAGACTGTACTCTAATCAATCATGTCTCTGACAGCATAGATGTAGCACTCTCCCTTGACGCTAGCACCCAAATACATGTATTTGGTTATTTAACGTCCACCACAATAATTGGCTTGGCTTTAACTACACAGATACAGCTGGTAGCATAATCCATAACTTTTCTATATCCCATTCCTTTACACAGACAGTAACATTCCCAACCCGACTCCCAGCTCGTCAGGACCAGCAAGCCTACTTTCTGGATCTATTTCTGACAACAGTTCCCGAGGATTGTGTAATAAATACTTATTACCCACTTGGGAATGCTGATCATGCTGTGATAATGATAAGCATCACTATAAACTCTCGACCCCAAGTTGAAGAGCCATTGCTCAAAACGACAAGGTATTACAAGAAGGCTGACTGGGATGCCATTAGAGATCACATCAGAAATGCCCTATGTGGAAATAACTTTTCTCTTTCTGTGGAACAGTGCGCAAATGAAACCACTGAATGGTTCAAAGCAGCAATTGAAGCACATGTTCCCACACAGGTGTTCTATAGCAAACCCCACTCTCCCCAATGTTTTACTTCTACTTGCACAGCAGCCATTGCTCAGAGGCAACATGCATACCACAGATTTATCCAACATAAGTCCAGTACAAACAGACAAAAGTTTATAGAAGCTAGAAGTAATTGTAAAAAAGAAGTAGTGACAGCTAAGAATGAATATACTGAAACGACCAGAAAATGTATTGAAGTGCAGAAATTAGGAACTTGTGATTTCTGGAAAATCTACAACTGTATAGTAAATAGGCAATCAACAATTCCCTCACTATCCAACAATCAAGAGGTTGTTTGCACAGCAACTGACTAAGCTAACATGATTACCCGTCAGTTTGCCTCAAACTCTACTTTGGATCCAACAAACCACTCCCTCTCTGATTTTCCTTTGCGGACAGAAACCCCACAAGATGATCTGAAAATCACCCCTTCAAGTGCATGATATAAAAAAATCTAGACACCTCAAAAGCATGTGGACCTGATCTCATCACTGCGGTACTATTAAAAAATGCTCTTCTGAAGTTGCTCCTGTTGTCTCCAAACTCTTCTTAACGAATCATGCTTTCTTGACTGCTGGAAAACTGTTTCTGTGACACCAGTTTACAAGATTTTTGGCAAAAGAATTGACTCATTAAATTATCACTCCATTAACCTCCTTTTTGCCAAAATATTTGAGTCCATAATTAATCAAGCTCTAGTCCACCGCCTAACAGTTGCTAAACTTCTGCGACTATCAATATGGATTTAGGCAAGCCCGTTCTACTACAGATATTCTAACTAATCTATGAACGTTTATACCATGCACTGGATAAGGCAGGGGAGGGCAGGGCAGTAGCCCTAGATATATCTAATGCTTTTTACAAGGTATGGCACGATGGTCTTCTCATGACAATCAGATTCTATGGTATTACTAGATGGATACATAATTAAATCCTTAAATAAGAGAAGAATCCAGGCTATCCTCGATGGTCGTACATCTAAAGAATATGATATAAATGCGGAGGTACCTCAGGGATTGGTCCCTGGACCTTTATTATTTCTGATATTCATAAATGATAGTCTCTGAGATGAGTATATTCGCTGATGACACCACGCTCTATAACAGGCACAAGAGTAAAACAAACACATACCCAAAACAATAGTGGAAACCTTAGAGGAAGACCCTCCCCAGTGTAGTTGAATGGAGTTTAAAATGGATGGTAACGTTCAATGCTGTTAAGACTAAGTTCGTTTCCTTTAATAATTACAAGAAACCTTCTCAACCACCAATAGCTACGGCTAAAGACATTATCTGAAAGTACTTCATCCAAATTCAACTTAATATTCACAAGGAACACGAGTTTGAACAGATACATCGAGAGCATTGCCACGGCTGTTACCAAGAAGGTGGGCTCTCTCTACCACGCTAGAAAGTTACTTATGCCTGAAAGTATCCTGCATCTCTACAAGGCTACCATTCGCCCATGTATGGAGTATTGTGGTCATATTTGGGCTGATGCATCTGCTACTAGTCTCACTCTTTGACAGAGTTCAAAAGAGTCGCTGACCTAATAGGTCCCAAACTGTCAGCTAAGCTTCAACCTCTGTTTCATCAACGAAATGTTGCATCCCTCTGCCTGTTCTACAAGTATTTTAATGGCAGATGCTCTGATGAACTACAAGCCCTTGTACCCCGTTGGCATAAATACCCCGACAAGCAGTAAAATCCCACCCCTACACATTAGTGATCCCTAGATGTAAGAAAGCCTTCTACTTTAATCTTTTCTTCCCTAGAACAGACATCTTGTTGCTCAACTCCCTACATAGTAGTTCAGCAACTTATGTCCCTGATAGTAGCCCCCTACATCAAAGTGACACTGTGCTTTGTTTGGAGTGAAAATGTAAAAAAAAAAAAAAAAAAAAAAAAAAAAAAAAAAAATGATAGTAAACCTCATGTTTAGAACCATTATCTCAATCTTTATCAAAATCCATTACACGATATTACTTCTAGAAAATCAATAAATTCAAAGCTTAAATCAAAATTCAAGAAATCTTGTTTGATTGATGTATAATGCCAAGGAGTCACATTCCATGCAAACTGGACACATGTGAGTTTTTAAATTGAAGGTTATTCCCATATTATACCCCCCCCCTCTAAAAACATTTATACCTAGCAGTTTAATATAGCATAAACAGAGCTAAATGGATATATGTATTTTGACGATTTTAATCAGGTTTTCAACCAAATTCCAAATCAAGAGCATACACGAAATTATAGTTGAATACGGTGTTTATTTTAAGTCATAAAATTATCGTCAAAAAGTTTTTGTATGTGGTAGTTTCGAATTTCAGCTTAAAATGCCTGTCATATCTAGCCACACTGAAGACCCTCGGCAAAAACGGCTGTAACAATGAACAGACAATGACATTCTTAATAACTTTCCAGAAGACTAATACATAAATCATTTTCTTTTCGATTTGAAATGTTTTGTCACTAACACTGATTAGTAGTTAAATTTGTATCATTCGAACATGAGAGTGTTTGAATATATAGTTAAGTGGCAGTTTTAGTAATTTAAAACTGCTTTAAAGCTTCACCGCTCATTTATTTTCCGACCAAATTTTATTTTCCGACCAAAAGATCACTTCAGCGAAATTGTGAAAAAAAATTTTCAATTTGCGTTCAGTAAAACAAGTTATAATGAATTTACTGGTATTTAAAATAGTAAAAAAAAAAAAAAAAAAAAAAAAAAAACGTAATGAGGTGAACGACGTTTTTTCTGACTGGTTTCCCTAGCAACGATGTCGCTTTATCAACTAGTGTTGCTACTAATTCACCGTTCTCGCAAAAAGAAGTAATAAGTGAAACAGAGAATGAAAGCAGACGAGTGCCATACATTGTTTTACATGTGTATATTATGTTTATGGGGCAAAAAAATAAGACTGAAATTAAACAAAGAACAAATGCATTTACTTCAAGCCTACAAAAATCATGGATTACAATAGAAAAATGCGAGCATGGAAAGTAATATAGTTAAGCTTAAATATGGAAAAGAAAAGGACAAGATATTCTAGTAAAAATATAAATTTATAACTTAAAATATTGCAGCATTAAGAATTGATTATATAATGTTATAAATTGAATTTAAAAAAATCTTAATGCTGCAATATTTTTTAGTTGTAAATTTATATTTTTTACTAGAATATCTTGTCCTTTTCTTTTCCATGTTTAAGCTTAACCATATTTTCATGCTCGCATTTTTCTATTGTAATATAAATATAAAAGTGCTTATTGTAAATTTTTATTATTTAAATCTTAATTCAAATGAATATACCAGATTAATCTCGGGTTATTTGATAATTTTTTAGCTAGATTACGTTAAAACCTTGTGCTTCGAGGAGTTTATATGGTAGCAAATATTAAACAAACTCAAACCACAGGTCTTTTGGTGTGACATTGCTTAAATTTAGTGGCATGAAGAAATTCAATATAGACGAAAGCAATACTGGGATAAACAAAGAAACACTGCTCCTAGATCAGTAGTCATATCTAAGTGCTGAGTGTACCCTATTTCACTAACTAGAAAGGGGAAATTTGGATTCATGCCTTTCCAAAGAGAATTACTGAAACTACTTTATAGCCACTTCCAAAATTACCACACTTTGTATTCCTAAATAGTCACTCATTTATGTACTGCTCAGGCTCAATTTGCTTAACTCCAGTTCTGGTAAGAACTAGTGTTAATAGTAATATAGCCGTAAACCTACTTGCTTATAGGGTTAGAGTTGGCCAGAGATAGAAATGCTTGCATTTTAATCAGTTGGTTAGGGATTCTATCCTTAGAAGCACCATATTTTATAGGTCAGCTGAAGTCAGTGAAATTGGGTATGTAAAACTGTTCAGATGGCATAGCCTTGAGAGGAAGACTTCTTATTGACTTGCAGTGCACAAAAGATGTCCACCATACAATGCTTCCACAACCTGAGAAGGGGTATGAGACTTTACATATACTTGATCATAGCAAAACAAGTTAGATTGTGTAGGTAAGGACAGCATTTCCCATCTGCAACATCGATTTTAATGATGTAGGCTGGCACCTTCCAATTTCTTTTGGTGAACTCTTAAAACAGATGTTACCCTGCTAACTTATATCCCTTCCATCTGTGCCAATCTGATCTGATTAAGAATATTCTACAGAAAGCAACCGAATCTCTCAACCACCCAATTCATGACTCGTCTACCAACCTGAGGGGGTTTGGCTTCAGTATAAAGCAAAGGGAGATACAGAAGAGTGGAGATATTAGGATGAAAACTAGAGTCAAATGTCTGAAAACATCCGGCAACCAACCCAGTCTTGCTTGTCATCAAGTTGCAAATTTGCCACACGGTGCACGGCTAAAAACTTTACCATCATTGGCCATTGGGAAACTAGTCAGTAATGAGTGCCTCAGATGAGCCGTCGTCCTGGGTACAGGTTTGGAAATGTGTAGCACACAGACGCCTCTATGGTCAATTAGTTGTTGTGTATGGTCTTCACGCCTTTTCATGTAGGAGTATTGGTAAATTCCTTAGACAGAACTTGACGGTATCAACACTTGTACCCTCTTCAGTAACAAAATCAGTGATAAACTGAACATGTAGGAGCATCATCAAAGGACTGCAAGCAATCAAAATACACCCGTGTTTTATAGATTTGTATCCAACCAATTGCCATGATGAGTCGAGCAATAGGATCCATCATATGGGACTTCCTTAACAGCCATGGTCTGTTAATGATCTGCCACACCAGGGATCAGCGTTAATGGACTCTAGCCACTTTTCATGGAAACGTCTCGAGTCTGTTCTTTGCCTCCTAAGCTAGCAGGACCGCCGATAAAACGTCCTGATATTTGAATATTGGTTTTTAAAAACAAATTAAATAACTAAAAATAAATTTATTGAATAAATACATTTCTTTTTAAATTTTTATAGTTTAAATTTGTTATTCTTTAACATGATGCTGGTTTGCTAGCATAAACTAGAAGTTTCAGATGTCCCTATAAGAAAAACAATTTTAAGGATCCAAATCTAGAGATTTTCAACGTTCAATCCATATCGACAGAAACGGATTATTCAAATATCTGCAAACCTTTCACTAAATGTGATGGGGCCATATTATCTCGCAAAATTAGTAATCCAAGTAAGATAATAAAACTGATATTCAAGATGTTAAAAAGAATTTATGAAGTAGCTTGTCTACGAGTTCCGGCTTTTGCATCATCCTGTATATATTTGCACAATATATTTCTTTTTAATTTTCATTTATAGATTTACTTTTGCTAAGTAATGTTTAAAATCTGAAGAAATACACTCTAATTGTTGATAATTTCATAGGAGCTTTTTTAACAAGTTCTAGTGTCATCATCTCATGAAGGATGTATTTTTACAGTAATAATTGTATGGTGAAGTATGCTTATGGATGTGCATCATCGCGTCGGATCGATACTTAAATGATCTGAATAATCCAGTTTAGTTTGTTATCAGATCATCATAGAATCTTTTGTTTATCCTTTTAAATCATTTACAAAAGTTTTGTGAGCAACGATATGAAATCTCATACTTCAGTAATATGCGCCAATAAAATAATGATCAACACAGTAGCAACATGAGGACATGCATGTTTGCTTAAATGAACAAACACACACATATATAGATTTCTGTAGAAATATTTTCTCCTGTATATATCAATCCTTATTTAAGAAGCTCAATGTAATTACAGAGCAATATAGAGAATAAATGACAAAAAGTTATATTCCAAAATTCATGATGTTGACCATATTATAATTCATTCCTTTAATTCAGTTGACTTATATAATTCTTGACAGTATCTGTTTGGTAGCGCAAAATTAATCACGTAACAATTTTGGAATATAACTGTCAT
Organism: Euprymna scolopes; assembly: GCF_053919585.1. Classification (NCBI taxonomy): domain Eukaryota; kingdom Metazoa; phylum Mollusca; class Cephalopoda; order Sepiida; family Sepiolidae; genus Euprymna; species Euprymna scolopes. Next base: position 124,863,958 of record NC_136484.1, read on the forward strand.
TTACTCTCTCTCATATATATATATATATATATATATATATGTGTGTGTGTGTGTGTGTGTGATTTTTATAGTGAACATATGTATATGCTCAAGTCTCTATAAAGAAATGGTATTAAAAAAAAATAAAATAAATAAAAAAAAAACGAAAAACTGGCGATAAAAAAAAAAAAACACTTCCCGTGAACTTTGGGAATACCAGGTGCTATATGGGGCGAGGTGAGGCGTCGACTCTTCCCTACTAGAACTGCAAAACCCTAACTTTCATCTCTCCTGACCTGGGTATATACGCAACTGGAGACTCAATTTAACATTCCCTTGACACTTCCTCCTTTAGAAAAAGGAGGTTCAATCCACCTAAGGTGAATTCCACTGGCATAGCAATGTCTTAGTAATTATTTATCTTCTGTCGAAGCCTTGTGAGGATAATTCTTAAAAGTAAATGTTTGTAAGTATAGAACAGAAAGGAAAAACAATGTCGGCAAATTAACACGGTATAAAGATACTGTTTTTTTTCTTTAAGTAGCAATCAACGCCAAACAAACCAAAGAGTTAACAGCATTATTAATAAATTCCAGTTATATCATTGATGTAGTTTCAAAGTATATCTGATTATAGCATCTCTCTCCAAAATACCCTTTCCGACCCCCAAAAGCAACAGAGATTAGATCATTCCTGTGATGATCTGGTCTGTTGATTGCAGTGTAATGCTGATTCTGTGCAGTTCTAAGAGGTCCACCCACCAAGGCTTTGCCTTCTCTTTGAGAAGGGGGTTAGTTTATTGCTAATCACCTTAGGCGCCCTTACCGGGAAATGCCAACGGGGCTGCCCAGACACTTGTTGCAGGTCAGAGTATCTTGTCTCGGGGGCGCTGACTTCTCAATCCCAATTTCCAACACTGGTGTCACAGTTCTTGTAGCATGAGAGAACTAAATATCCCGCACCCTTAAGAACGTTTGTGGCATACTATCATTCTATGGACGTCCGATATTATTTGATCTTTGATCTGAACATTTACTACACTTTGATCCTAGTTCAAAGGTTGAGTGTATTTGAATAGATGTTTCATTTCCTATGAAAGAGTGAATAAGTTGAAATGCGTTTTGCATCTTCAGTGGTCCAATCTTTTACACAAGTGGTGGAGGTTGGTAGCGTATGGACAAACATGAAATGCCCTTAGTGCTTTATCTAGATTTCAAATATTCAGATTTCAGTTTTTTTGTCTAACTATATTCAAAGATTCCCCCCTCCAGCTATGGATGAAAACTAATAAGTATATGCTTTAAATGAAGCAAAAGATCTGATTTGCTGAAAACAAACTGATTTAACCAAACTAGACTTAAATAGAAAGACAAAACGGGGTTTCATACATATGCTCCTAAATATTTGCTAAATATAAAGAAAATATTTTTTGCATAATTTGATTTTTTTTTTTAATCAAATTTGTAAATTTACTTCACGGTTTAATTTAATACTGAAACAAGCCCCCCCCCCCCAAAAAAAAAAAATTTATATTCAACAGCCAGATAACATCGGGTAAGTCAACTAAGATTTTTATAAGCATACTAGAAGTGAAAAAAAAAAACAAATTTTGCTGATTTAAGGTTGTTTTGTAATTAAACAATGGAATAAGGACATTAAAATAGCGTGAAAACATTAAGTTTCAGTATTCTTGATTTTTTAAAATCCTTTTTGTTTTTTTATTTAGAACTAATGAAATTCATTTTGCTATCTAGTTTGAAGTAAAAATGCAATGGCTTAAAATTAATTGAACTCTTACGAAGTTAAATCCATCAGAATGCATTTCTAGCTTATTCGTAAATAAGAGAATCCTTTTAATCTTTTAATAGTTGACATAAGTAATTGATTACTTGGTGACTCTTGTAATCTAAAAGGAATTAAATCCTTATCAATAGTGGGTCGAGACAATTAGTAAGAAATAAAGTTTCTTTACATTTTTTTTTAATACTTAATTTTTCATATTAAAAAAAATAGTTTTGATGAAAATTAATTGGAATACACATCACTTCTGTGGCCTCTATACACTGCGATGCAAGATTAAATAGAAGCTCTGGTTCTGTTGTCTTAAATTTTTCAATAATTATTAGAGACAAGATTTTATAATTATCTAACATTCTATTGATATGTTTTACTCATGAAAGAGGGCAAAATTTAATTGTTTTATTACAAGTGCTTTCCTTCCCACTTCCTCTCCACGTGTATTTCATGTATAAATTCATCCAATTTCTGGGTCGTTTTCAATTATAAACAAACCGAACATGCGGGATCCCCCTCCACAAGTGAAACATTTACTTTCACCATGACTAATGTTTGTGCAAAATTAAAAACAAAACAAAAAAAATCCAAGGTGTGGTTATTGAGAAAAGTGCAAACAAATGAACATATGAATGATTTGGGGGACAATTTTACTCCTATAACGCCCCCCCCCCCCACCCACCCATCCTTATCCTAGAAAATCCGTTCTGGCAAAAATTTACTTTCACCATGACTAATGTTTGAGCAAAATTTAAAAAAAATCGAAGGCGTGGTTATTGAGAAAAATGCGAACAAACAAATAGGAGTGAATTATTAGGTCAAATCCATCCTTTATCAGGGGACCAATAAGTTTCTAAGGTGAAATATCAATTCTTGCTATATAGCATGTTTGTGATTTTTGTTTTATATTTGCTTCGTTTATTTCTTTTTCCATTTAATTTTACCTATACATTCTGTTAGATTTGCATACATACATACACCTTGTCTGAAATGTAGTTGAAAAATAATAAAAACAATCCAAATAAAAACAATGCAATTAATAATTCTGCCAGACAAAATAAATTAAGTTTTCAGAAGAAAAGTGAGAGCATTGGGAGCATTAAATAGAGCTAATAATGTTAAGCAGCATATTACAAAGAATCTATTGTTTACCAATTGTCGTCACACAAGTAAGCTGCAACTCTTGGGAATGCCTAAATAAGAGCACTGTTACAACTACTGGTCTGACAATACATTTTTGTCAAAGAAAATGATTCTACAGTTTCTTTCCTTGCTTTATACTATTTTGCTCTCTTTTGTCTTCAAGTTATTACCTTTCTGGTAAGTGCAACACAATGCTAAGCCTAAAGAGACTACTAGATAATTTCATTTATGCAATTCCTAACTTTCAATAGCTTTTTACAAACAAATAAACCGGATATCACCTTGGATAAATTATGATGCGACTAGTCTTTTCTCCCAGAAATAATACATTTTCAACACTACATTTGATCACCTACAAAAACAGAATTTCTAATCACGATATTTAACCATGTTTATGATATCTATGAGCATTGGGTACACAAGTGCAGTGGAAGTATAGGGAGATTGAGAAATAACTATTGTGTGTAGGAAGTGTAAGAAAATGAAAATGATTGAAAACTAACATGTGAATAAAGTATATTTGTATGGTGAGGTTATTGAAAAAAAAAATACTTTGATGATACTATTGGAGCACAGGGAAGAGTCGGTGCAAGCGTTAGAAGATGAATAAATTTAGGAAACTTTTGACATTACTAACCAGCAGAGCTTTGCCACAAACAATTGACTTGAGGAAGAGTATCAAACGTGTATGAAGTGTAATGTGTGGAAGTGAAACCCATCCTGCGAGTGTTGACGTGTTGCATGGAGAGCACTATGAAAATTATGTGATGAATATAATCAGAGTCTTTAAGACAGGTTTAGATGTAATGCTCTTAGAAGATAAAATATGGTTTCATTCTAAAAAAAAAAAAAAAAAAAAAAAAAAAAAAAAAAAAATCAAGGGATCCTTTTGAAGCTAACACTTGATATCTATACAAGATACAAATATTTAATTACATTAATAACTCAATATTTGAGATGTAAAGAAGTTAAGAATATTATTTTCCTCATCTGAACTGACCATTTAAATATGTTATAGTATATATTTCTTTTGCTCTTTTGGACTTACTAGATTCCAGAACAAGAATACATCTAGTCTGGTGGAATATCCAGCTTAGTGCTGTTACTATGGCAACATCATTTGAAGATGCACCATTCCTCATATAAGCCCCTATGGGTTAACCACACCGAGGAGATCTTATTTGGGCTGCGAATCTATGTGATTTTGAATATTTTCAGAGTTTACTTGTAGGGAAAAGTATCCTCATGCCATGTTGTCCTGACAAAACCCTGTACAAAAAGATCTTAGACACTCAAGGATAGTATCTAGTAGACATTCAAGGTGCGTACAGCAAAATATTTCGTTGGTATATCCATGCTAAAATATAAATCTCACCTGTCTGTTTAAATGAATGTATGTATGCATGTATGTTTGTATGTCCCACAAAAACTTTCAACAGAGGCGATAGATTTTCACGAGATCAGTAAAATTTTGAAGCTCGACCCTTTGGACGACAAATATTGAAAAATTGGCCAAAAAACAATAATTCCTTCACCCTCAACTGGGCACTTTTCTACAGGAGAGGTCGCTTTTTCGTTGATATTTTCCAAAGTCATCGCCTCTTTTCGATTGTCTAGCCTTAATTTAAACCTATGTCACTTCCGGTTACTCCCCCCCCCCCACACACACTTTCTTTTCCGCCTTCGTGGTACAGATTTAAGCCTGCCTGCCTACGGCCACTTTTTTTTTTTTTGCTCAACCAATACCCTTACACACACCTCCGCTTTCTTTTCTGCCTTCGTGTTACGGGTTTGAGCCTGCCTGCCTACTACAACTAGTACTAAAATAATGGAGATTTCTTAGGTTAATATATATATATATATATATATATATATATATAGGGTTAGTTGACAGTGAGAAGGCCAAAAAAAGCATGAGAGAAAATGATACAGATGGCCTTTACAGAAAGATAGATATATAAATACCTGGCTAGAGATGGGTTTCTTTGGGAATCATTTTCTAAAAGCTGTCCAACACATAATTTGACTCCTGTGCTTGGTCGTAGTCACATTGATTAGTATAGGCAGAGATGAAACATATGGAGTAAAGTCACCTGACTCGTTTACCCATATGCCTGCTGAGAGAGTTATTCGACATAGAAGGGCAATATTCTTATTACTCCAGAGTATTCATCCTACCTTAGTGGAGGAAACCTTGCTTAAGTTCTTACATTGCTCTTCTTTAAAGTGAGTTTTAAGTAATTATGCATAATAAATATTTAAATATCTGCATGCTTCGTTTTAGCAAGGACTCCTCAGTATAGCTTACACGGAAGTAGTTACCATGTTGCTTTTGGACAGTCTCAATAAGTAACTGATCATGTGTGTACTGATATGCCATGTGACTTTCTCTGGATTACAGCTTGCATCACCGAGTAGCAATAGGCTTCTGCAAGAGACATTGAAAATTGATTATCTGACAAAACTGCCGTCGTGGCTTCACAGATGATCCTTCCCTGAAGGATTAACAGTAGGCATACAGTCCTAGTGTGAAAATGGCGATAGCCTCAGATATGACAAGTTCTGTATTGGGGCTTAGATAAAACAGCCATCACATTAAACCCATGCTTCACCCGTTATGAGAAGTCTCATCACTATACCAGATATAGTCAATGCTAGCAGATGCTTTTAAGCCAGTGACGTCTTCAACTTGGCCTCTCCTCAGCTATAAAAAGCAGGATCAGGCCACCACAATGAATCATACAAAGTTCAGAATTACCACTTGGAACATGAGCAAATAAGATTTGACTTATCTGATGTACAAGATTACACATGGACTGGTGGTTTAATGGCTAATCAGAACCAGTGCCCGAGAGGTAAAATTTCCTACAAATTATATTTAGCATGAGAACAAAGACGGCCATGACTCTGCTGACAGATGTTTGGTTTAGTCGTTTTGTTTTACAGCATATCAATCCTTTTAAGATTATTTAATGCCGAATTCAGTTATTTTGGAAATTGTATTCATGTTGCATCCAGTTATTTTGTAAAAGGCTTTCATTCTTCAAGCTCTTTGTATCTTCAATCGCTAGTTTGTAGTGTTTGGTTTGGTTGTTTTATAGTGGATTTTATCGTTTTTGTTCCCTACCCTGCAGAACATGAGTTTTGCAATGGGAGAGGGAAAAGGGGCTTACAGTATTAATGTTTGGTATATTTTAAGTTAGGAAACCAGTCAGGAAGTGGAGGAGATAGAGGAAAAGGAAAATATGCGTTGTTTTTTTTTTAGAACATAATTAAGTTTTGCCAAATGAAGTAGAAAAACAAGCATCAATATGCATTTCGTCTCAGGAAACCAATATCTTCAGACAGCCTGATCTGGTAGCACCAGGCTGGCAGAGCTTTGTTTCGATAAGATTATTGATTGATTTGAAGTATACCAGAAAAGTTGAGCATGTTTTTGATACAATTTTCCTTTTAAAGCTAGTAATAATTAAAGTTATTTATACCATGCTGCAAATCAAACTCTCCAAAGCTGCACAAGAGCACTTTTACAAATAACTGCAAAGCAAAGACACCAAGATTTCAGTTACTCATGTTGATACTGGCGATGGTGGTATTGGCCTTAGCTTTGAATCCTATGATGCTCATGAGATTCATAAAATTTGCTGTCACCAATGATCCTCCCTCCTCATTGGCAACACATTGTTTAAGAAAAGCTAGAAATCACAGAACTCGACCGCAAAAATGTTTAAAGTCATTCTAACCGAAAAATGTAAACAGTACTAACTTGTAGTTAGTGACTTCATAGTTAACTTATCAAGAATGAACAAATTCACATCTTGCAACTGAAGAATCCAGCTGATACTAACCTTTTCTATGAATTTTCAAGACCAAGTTTTGTTGCCAAAAACTAAAACATGCCATGGAAGATATGTTGTCTATGCTGAATATTCCTCTCTTGAAAACGGTGGAGGTTTGTGGCATTTCTGTAGAAACCAGAAATTTGGTAGACTGACTTTTTTTTTTTATTTTTTTTTTATAGGATTAATATAAAATCCCATAATAACATTTCCCAGCATGGTAACCAAAAATCTGTCCCCTAAGGTGTGCTTAGAGGATTTGTGAACCATTATGATAATCAGTTTTTCTGGTATTCTTCAAAATCACAAAGGCAAAATATAATTGTGAAAATGTGCAGAAGACATTCTTGTTATATCTAGCTTTTAAACCTTTGTGATACCTTTGTTTCATATAAGAAAGCTTGTGTAACAGAGTGCAGACGCACGTATGCAAATGCATACAAAATTACAACATTGTTAGAAAAGACTATAAAAAAGAGACCACGTTAAAGATCTGGGTGACGACACAGCAGTACCGAGAAATCATAGAATGAGGAAATAAATGTTACAACACGAGCAAGTGAGTTAGAGTTATTATTTGTCTTGCTCTCTTGCGACGTAAACTGCATGCAACGTGTGAGTTCCATGTGTAACACTACACTGAACAACCTCCTTCCCACAGAAGAGACATTGCGAGCCTGTCTCTGCTCTATCATTATTTTCATAACAAGTGCTCGCCTAAACTCCAATCTATGATTCCCCCCTTGCCAAACTTTCACAAAAACAACCAACTAGCTACAACAGCGATATACGATTTCCCCCACTATCCATGCCTAAATCTAAATGCAGATTCTATAAACAAAGAATTCTCAGAACTGCTCCCCTGTGGAACACTGTTCCACTGGTCTGCTTCCTGGTTGAATACAACATGGTAGCCTTCAGATTCAATGTAAACAAGTTCTTGTTGAGCTGTCCCCATAAATAACCAAATTCTACCCAACTTACATCATTAACGATTACTACACTACCATCTTACATTCATTAACCTTTATCCTCGAGTGGCCTTTAGGCTTTGATAAGTGGTGACAAAAAAATACTATATACTTGATACAGATGATATAAAAGTTTGTGTTCGTTTTTGTGTTATAGAAATATGTTAACAGAACATTCAAATAAATTTTTTTTATTTTTATTTTTATTACATAGGAGACACCACTTATCAAAACCCAGAGGCCACTCGAGGATAAGGATTAAAGAGTGTACAGTATCAGAATCATAATCGTTAGTAGTGGAGATTCGATAAATTTGTTAACTTAAGTGGAACGGCTCATCAAGAACTGGTTTGCATTGGACTTGAAGACGACCATATTTTTCAAAAATAAAAATTTTGAAGGAATCTAAAGACATTAAAATTTTCCTTCAATTCATCAGGGAATCATTAGGAGAAATTATCGGTTAAATTCATAAAATATCTGAAAGAGACGAAAATCATTTGTATTAAAAAATAGATTCTCTTCATTTCATAAAACAAAAATGAAATATCTACAAAGGTTTAAGCATTTAAATTATTTTATGGGTATTTTTAAGATAAAAAATAATTCGTTTTAAAAAATGAATTTATTTCAATTCGTTAAATCTATTTGCTCTTCTACACTGTCTAATGCCAACACACTAATAATTTTATGACTTGATTGATCTTATGTTATTGTAGTATTTTTCAAACACCATTGTGCTAACAGTTTTTGTATGACTAGACATGTACTACAAATGTTAATTTTTCTTCCAAGTCAAACACTGCCAACATGACTACATTTGAATTTTTTTTTTCTATAAAACTAGCTACCCCACAGAAAGGGAGTGTCCAAATGAATAGAAATTGTCTTTTATGAGGGGTTTCTCCCAGATTGATCAAAGCTAATTGTTTTCTGGCCATCCCTACAGAAAAGACGGGAAACTGCCTTCGCTTCTGATTAGTTTCGCTTTTATACGAAAAACACAAACACGCGAGAGGATGGAATAACGTGAATTTTATAAAAGTCAATCAAAATAAATCTAGAGATGACATCCCTTCGCAAATCTTAGATATAATCTAGGGAGTTTATAAAAAGTTCTAAAACATAGTAACCCTGGCGAAAAAAGCCCTTGCTGGACATACAAAAACGTGCGCGGCTGTTTTGCCATATATATATATATATATATATATATGAGAGAGAGAGAGATGTTGAGCTGCAATGCTCTCAAACTTGAAGATCTATCTTATTCATATTAGGGTACTAATTATTAATTAACATTCATAACACGGTAGAAGAACACCACTTTCTCTTGAAAGAGTAGGGTTCACTGCCTCCTTGTTATACTTCTGTGGGATAGACTTTCAAGCACAGTTTGTGAATGAAAAAACAAAATTACATTTCCACTAGTTGGAGGCGTCCGATCTTGAGTTGTAAAACACATTTAGATATATTTAAATTCATGCAGATTTCATACTATTACAGAACCAATTTTCTATTAATTATTATATTGTACCTAATATATAGTAGTGAATTCGAATGCTTTAAAAAATGATTTGGGTGCCATCAGCTAAAATCGAAACCATAACATTCAGTACTCCAGTTTCATCTACTAATGTAGCTATCAAGAGATCGGTAAGGAAGATTTAATATTAAACGACTTGAAGAAACAAATTAAATGTGAGCATGCACAGAAAGTAAAAATATGTCAGCAAGTTGAAAGAAACAATTTGCATTTTAACTTTCAGATATATTTCTGTACGCCTTATTCAAAACAAAGATTTTACTTTTCATAAACCACCCTTGGTGTATGATTACTATTTTCTGTTAATTTCAGTGTTATGTGACCAACAGTCTAAGAGTTTATCGGTTAAATATTAACAGACTCGCATACATCCTATTTATATAGATTATGAAACTTACAACTATTCGAAAATATCAGCATTTTTTCCGAGCGTAGATACGTGTCAACAAATGTAGCAATCTGCATTAGAGAAATTGAATATACATTTAAAAGTTTTCTGGGTTTTATTATTTCCTTCTCTCATCAGCAACATTTGTTTAATATGCTGGCATGTGTTGTACGGCTTTTAAAAAATTGACTTTCAAACTAATCTATCTTTGAGCAGGTCTTATCCCTATTTCTTTCAAATCCATCCTCATCATTTCTTCCTATATTTTCCTTTATCAACTGACCCTGCTACCTCAACGGTTCTACAGATAACCACTCAACCTTTTTTCAATGTAACCAAACTGTTTGGCACACCTCTCCCTATACTGTTCAGATTAAATCTTCCTCCGTAGTCATAGGATCTAAACTTGGTTTTAAGACTTATACTACACATCCATCATACCATTCCCATATCATTCCTCTTTACCATGCATGTCCTCTGAATATACTTTCTCCACAATTGAATTTTTATCCGTCTACAGTCTTACACAGTAACTAGTTATTTCTTAGCATACCTGTAATTCCATTGCATTTATGTACTAATCAGTCATATTAAACGACTATAAATTTAAATTCAATAATACTTATAAAACTACACTGCGCCTCAGTCAAGCATTTCGTTAAAGACCTTTTGCACAGCACAATATTATTTTCACAGGTGTTGTCTTCATCTCAATAACACAAGGAGAAACTACTGTACTGAAGTGACACTTGCCCTAGTTGGGTTGAACCCACTTCCTCCATAGGAGGAAGTTTCATGGGAGTATGAAATTCACAAACAGCTCCCAATCGAATGTATATCCCATTAGAGGAGATGTTAGGTTTTTGCAAGTCTTGCAGAAAGGTGTAGACATTCTACGTACAGCGCCTGCTATTTCTAAATGGTCACTGGTCAAGTGCTGACCAGGCTCAACGTTGTTTAACTTCGGTGATCCTACGACAATCGCTGTGTCAACGTGATTATGCCATAGACACAAAGAGAACGACATCCTTTGATTAGGACACACTAAAGGAAAGAGTAGACTGGTTTGTAAACTTAGAAGCAGATCAAACATTTTTACTCTTCTGTGATTGGGAAGGGAAGTCAGTTGCGATGAATGAATGGGTTCTACATGAATTTGCATAGAATCAGAAAAAATAATTTTTGCCCTGTTATGTAGACATTAGATCCATTTCAGTCACTTAAATGGACTTTGATTAAACTTGCTATTAGTTTCACTTTCATTTTAAAAGTATAGGCTTTTCTGGACAATCAAATAACATTTTTATCTTGTATACAAAGACAAGTCTGGCAGACTCTTTAAATCAATTCTAAATAGCATTTTGCATCTGACATATCGATATTTGATTTTAACTAGCCAGTCATTTACGTAATTTTTATGTTAGAAATATTTTTCTATGGGCAGTTGAGTTTGCTAAACAATATCCTTCAACTATTAAAAAGGTAACCAATTTGTTAACACAATTTATATATTTCTTTTAGTCTGTGTCCATTCCACTTTTTATTGGAAACTACTGGGCTAATCTGGTTGAAATATTGCATGGACATTTGTTAAAAGGTGAAGCGAACTAAGTATTATGGTATCTGTTCAATGCTCAGTTTAGTATTTAATGAAAAAAAAAAAAAACTCAAATGTGTTTACATTTTTGCTATCAACTTGGCATGAAGTGAATGGGTTATAACTTTTCGCCAGTTTTAACTGGCAAAATGTTTAATATCAATATAATAAAAAATATAACTAACTTGGACATATTACGAAGAAATTCATTAATTTAAACCCTTTTCTTTCATCATTTAAGATAGTTTAATAACTTGATTTTTAAAATGGCCAGTGGGGTGTGGCCAACGGTGTGCAATTGAAACCATTCCATTATTAAACTGTCACCAAAGATTACAGCTCAAACTTTAAAAGATGTATTCATGCCTTTTTTAGGCATCTCATTTTGATCATTAATCCATTTAAACTCTTACAGAAATAAAATTATATATATAAATAATTATTGAATTTCAGAGAATACACAATATGCCTATGATAAATCAACCCTAAAGATATCATTTCCTCATTTTTTTAATTAATTGACTTTATCTTTAACATTTTGCACGCTATTTTTAATTTGGTCCAAAAATATTCAGTTTCATTTCCGTTTTACATGCTGGCATGAGTTGGTCCACTTTAAGAAATTAACTTCCAAACCAACCTACTTTGGCCAGATCTTTATTTTTTAAGCGCATTCTTATATACCTTATTTTTTAAGCGCATTCTTATATACCTTATTTTTTAAGCGCATTCTTATATACCTTATTTTTTAAGCGCATTCTTATATACCTTATTTTTTAAGCGCATTCTTATATACCTTATTTTTTAAGCGCATTCTTATATACCTTATTTTTTAAGCGCATTCTTATATACCTTATTTTTTAAGCGCATTCTTATATACCTTATTTTTTAAGCGCATTCTTATATACCTTATTTTTTAAGCGCATTCTTATATACCTTATTTTTTAAGCGCATTCTTATATACCTTATTTTTTAAGCGCATTCTTATATACCTTATTTTTTAAGCGCATTCTTATATACCTTATTTTTTAAGCGCATTCTTATATACCTTATTTTTTAAGCGCATTCTTATATACCTTATTTTTTAAGCGCATTCTTATATACCTTATTTTTTAAGCGCATTCTTATATACCTTATTTTTTAAGCGCATTCTTATATACCTTATTTTTTAAGCGCATTCTTATATACCTTATTTTTTAAGTGCATTCTTATATACCTTCTCTGGAGCTTTCATCAGTTTCTGTTGTCTTACAATTCTTGCACACAAACCGGTTATCATTTCTCAACTTACCTGCAATTAAACAGCATTTTTTTGTGCACGCAATGTTTACAGGCACCAGACTCCTTTTTACACAAATTGAACATGGGAACTTTCTTTCCAGCACTAGAATTACTGATAATCACTTGTCTTAGTAACATTTACTCTTAACCTTTACTTTCCATAATATTCCTCAAAGTCTTTAACTTAGATCTTCTACGATTTCCAAGGCAAATACTAAATCACCATCTCTTCCAGACACAAATGAAAAACAGATTCAACAAAGAACTACTTTAAATATGCTGTTAATTCTACACTTATAAAATTAAAGATAGATTTCTTTGAAATCCCTTTTGCCAATAAAATAAGCATCTATTTACTTGCCTCCTCAAGAGGACAAAATTAGACAACCAATTTATTCGAAGGGAGTCTCATCTTCTAACCGAGGATATAATAGATAGTACACTTATTCCATCCGAAGATGAGAAAATTTTTTGAGAAAGTATTTAAGTTTTCCTAAGGTTCATATTTAAAAAAATTCACTTTAAATAAAATCTTATAAAAAAAACAAAAGAAAAAAAAACAAACACTTTGCAGTCTTCTTTTGATCGCAACGACATGCTTTTTTTAGTTTCAATTTCTTAAAATAAAACAAGTAATTAACAATGGAGAAATATGAAATGCCACCAGGCAGATTAATTTGATGCTAATAAGAGATTCTGGCTCAAGGCAATAATTGTTCCAACGATTTGATGAAAAGACAAAACATTTCTAAATGCATCCACACATCTTCGTCAAGGGATATCAATCTGTTGGTCCGTCACACTTGCATTGAAATAACATTCTCATCATTAAATGAATAGCTTGAATAGATGCATGTAATTTGTGAGGTGTCCAATCATCTATAAGAGGCTCTGTTTGTTGGTTCGTCTGTCATGCTTAAGTTTAAAATAGCGTATTCAAACAGCACATCCACTTGTGCATGTGCTGGACGGTTTTAAGAAATTGAACCATTTCCGGACAAATTTTTATTCCTCCATCACTCAAGTTCATTTTTATCATTTCCTTTCATGTTTTTGTACAAGAAACAGTACCTCAACAGTTCTAACTAAACAGATATCTCTTTTCAATGTCACCATACCATCGATGCTTGCGCATTTCCCTATACTTCCCAGATTTAATCTTTCTAAGGTCATTAGATCTAAACTCATCCTAAAGACTTCATTACACATCTATCGTATCATATCATTTCTCCCCATGCAACATATGTCCTCAGCCCTCACTGACCAGGTTTCACTTCCATACATCACATTTCTTTTAGTCAACAGTTGTAATGCAATTGATTTTTTAATGGCGGAACTTGCTTAACCTTAATTCCTAGCTCTAGTTATGATTCACGCGTTACCCTCCCTCCCCTCCACGGAGGATTACCAAGGTAACAAGACCTGGGAACAACCTCGCTATTTAAATAAACTTTCTTTACATGCGAGTTCTCAGTTTTAAGTGTCTTACACTTCTTGCACACAAACTGATTATCGTCTTTCAAATTATCTTTACTTCATTGCACTTAACTCCAGATTATCCTACTGGAAACGTAGTTAATTGGATAAAGGTGTTGCTTAAAAAGATATTCTTAAGTGAATTCTACCGAAGTGGTGTGAGTTTAATTCCTGATGAAGAAACTAAAAAAATAGCTGGTATATCTAAAAGACGTGAGAAAAATCTATTCGTGGATTGGCTCCATCTGAAATTCCTGACAGTTTTGTGCCTACGGAAAAATGCCCCTGAAGAATTGCTGGAATGTTGCAAACATAACGAAAATAAGGATGACCGTCTGAAACAAATAATGTAAATAACAATACCTTATTTCGAAAATATAATCCAATAAAAACATCTGTTTATAATTGCAAAACTATGAGATAACTTTGAAAACAAAATTTTAAAACATTTTTTAACAAAAAATAACAAAAACACAACAATCCCATAACAAATATACAAATGTCATTCAATATGGCAAAAAAAAAAAAAAAAAAAAAATTGATTTCAGAATTTCTTTTTCCTAAATTGAAAATCTATTTTTTTTTAGAATTCGTTTCTTGCAAATATTTTGATCTGGCAGAAATGGTTTTAAGACTCTTCACAATTGCAACAAATAAAATGGAAGTGCATGGAACTTTAACAGAATTTTCTTATTTAATTTTAAGTAACTTAGAAATACAAACCATGTACCATTTAATGAAGAATATGCGATACATAAGTATATTTCCCTCCTTCCAAAGTCAGGTAAGGTTTTGAAAAGTCAGCATACTAAGTATGTTTTAGTCAAAATAGCCTTTTAGAAACGAGCTAAATTAGGTTTCAGAATTGTTTTTAGATTAAAATTGATAATTTGTATTATTTGAATTAGACTTCCATTCTCATCTTTATTTTCACAACGTTTCAAGCGATGTAACTGTCAACTTTCTCTGAATGCATCTTTTCGAATTTTGGAACCTTTATGTTGAACTGTCCTGTAATTAAACTACTTATACATAATTTCTAATTGACCTTTTATTTAAATCTATCAGGGCAGAGTTTTCTTGTTCTGTTAACGATGGCCGGGTAGAAGTGTTAATTATTGCCTACAAGAAGTTACAAATTCTGTATAGGTCTTTAAGCTTGAGAAAGATTCCCCTGTTTGGAGGTTACATCAACTGAAACGTTGGGAAAATAATCACGATGGGAATAAGAGTTGAATTGTTTAAAAAGAGAAATAACATTCAAGATGAAAAAATATGTCAGGTCATAATCGCAGCAACACTTGAAATTGTGGATTCAGTATTTACTTCCCTTCCACTGCAGGAAAATTGGACATCCATCCATCCATCCATAACCCTTGAGGGGCATAGGCCATCTACAACTTTTGTAGATGCTTTTGTATCGTCTGAGTTCTTTTTACAGGGTGAGGGTACTGGCCCCACGCCCAATCTTCCCAGAAGGTACATACAGCGCCTAGCCTTCCCAAATGGTCACCCATCTGGTACTGACCAGGCTCAACGTTGCTTAACTTTGGTGATCTGATGAAAACCGGTGTGTCAACGGGATTGTGCCATACAAAATTGGACATGGCGGCCAAATATGCCTGAGCAGTTTTGTCTCTCAGGTGATTAGCAATAACCTAATTTCTTAAAATATGAGAAGGTAAGGCCTGGAAGAGTGGACTTCCTAGAACGATACAGAACAATAGCTCAGACTATTGGACTGATTATCCAGTCTATATTATATATTTATATGAATAGTCTTATATTTGTACAAAGCTGAATACAGTTAATGCATTTATTTTGGCTGACAGAGTTACAACGGCAGGAAAACTGAATTTCTGTGGATACAGCATAGAAAATTGTACATGATGACTATACCTTTTTAAGTCAATTGTTATTGAGTTTCATAGATGGTGTAAAGAACACAGTGGTTAAAAATGGTTAACGACATAGCTAAAAAATTTTTATACTGAAGAAATGCAAAAAAGCTAGTCTTTTTGATGGGTAAAATGTGTTTGAAATGTTAGATACCCTTTACTTGAGAATAAAAAAATGGAGGTCAACTTGATGTTATTGAGTTTAAGTTTGCTTAGGTGGTGAGAATGTACTAGTAACATGAGATCACATGACTGAAAGAGTGATAGAGAAAGGAATCGGTTGGAAAGCGCACATTTATGTCAAACATGAAAATGACATGGGCTGAGAAGAATTAAGGATTACAATTTCTTTCCCCCCCCCTCCTGCCACACACACTAATCAATAGTGTGGATCATTGAATAAATGACCAGTTTTCAGTAGAGTCCTTTTGAAAGTATAAGCAGTTTAATTACACGACAGAAACAATGAGAACATCCAGTAACGAAGGCACGAATAACAATTTGCAAATTTTAAAATCTTTTGGTAATGATAACGGCAACTTAAATAACGCATGTGTGATATAACGTTCAGAACACAGCATTAAGAAATGAAGATCATATTGAGAAACGGAAGAAAATATTTCCCTGAATGTAAAATTCATTCTATTTATTGAACGACCCTAACAAAACAAAAACACCCCAAAGTGAAAAGAAAAAAAATGTTAGAAATGTTAATAAAAATATTGAACAAATCGTAATAAAAATGTAAATACAAATTTTTAAAAAAGTAAAAAATCTACAAACATTCATTTATGAAATAACACCTATAATTATGATCCAGATAACATTTTTCTCCACTGAACACAAACACGATCCAATAATACTATATAATGCTAGCAGTGACAATAAGAATATAAGCATGCAATAATAATAAAAAAAAAAAACTTTAAAAACCAACATTAAGAGAAAAAAAAAACTGAAAAAGAATCAAATGAAACAGACTAGGAATCGGACATTGAAAGTATATGCATATACTATTATCACTGCTAGATTTGTGTCAGACTGGGTTAGCGTTCGGGGGAGCTGGAAAAACGTTAGAGATTAGATTATTCAGAGGGTACGTTATTAAAAGCAATTCAATTTTCAGAAATAAATGTTTGTAGGGAAAACGTTTTAAAATAGTCTGAAACAAAAGATCTGAACAAATTCTAAACAGGCCGCATTTTTCCATATACAAAAATAAAAGCATGCAATTTTTAAAAAAATAACTTCAATAGAAAACATGCAAAGGTTATAAAATCAATACACATGGAGATTGGAAAATAACTTATGTACTCAGAATTTATTACTGGAATGTAATTCTTAGAAGAAATGAATAAAAGAAAGTATACACTTCATGAGGCCTTATTTACAATTTCATATAAGTGCCAGCATTCGCCACTCAAACTACATGGGGACCACATCAAATAATTGGGAACTATTTTTTTTATTAATGCTAAGGGTTTGAGATGTTAACAGTTAAATCCTGATGAATACCATCAGAGTATAGAAAATACTCACATACCACCGTTTCAAATCAGCAAACCTAGAAAATAGTTTTTCACCCTTTATCAAAAACATTCATGGAATGTCCTTTAGTCTTAACATTCTATGAGTGGTGTTTCTGTTAAATGGAGAATTGCAGTTTTCGGGTTGCCTGTTTCAAATGAATGTTATGTAGTGATTATTCATTTAACTGTCAAGCTATATCTCATCAGCGCTTACGCTATGGAGTTCTTTAACATTCACGAAAGGCGGCCGTTAAGTGAAATCAGTTTATCTGGTTCTTAGGTGGCTTAAGCTGATAGATACTGGTGGCCATATTGAATTCTAAATCATAAAATAAAACTGCTGTACATTTTTTTTTTTTTTTTTTTTTTTTACAGTGATCACTTATCAAGGCCCGGAAGCCACTCAGGGATAAGGGTTATTGCAAGTACATTACGTTAGTGTGGAGATTTGATGAAGTGTTTAATTAAGGGGGCAGTTCATTAGGAATTTGTTAACATTGGACTTGAAGACATCCAAGTTGTAGTCCGGAGGGAAGCAGGCAGACGGAACAGAGTTCCACAGGCGTGCAGTTCTAAGAAAGAAGCTTTGTTCATGGAATCCGCGTTTTGATTTAGGCACAGATATAGAGTGGGGGAAATTTTTAACAGTGGATTCAGCTAGACGGGTGTTTTTCCTGAAAGTTTGGCAAGGGGGGACCAGAGATTGGAGTTCAGACGAGCACCTGCCATGGAAATAACGATAAAACAAGGATAGGCTCGCAACGTCTCTTCTGTGGGAGAGAGGTTGCAGGGTAGAGAAAAGGGCATCCCCCACTAAGCCATGAAGTCTATTTTGTACTCTGTCAAGGCAGGAAAGGCTGTTTTTAGCAGCTCCTGCCCAGATATGGTAACAGTATTCCATCCTTGGACGTACTTGGCTTTTATATAGATAGAGAATTGCATCAGTAGTGAGATATCTTCTGGAGCGGTAAAAGGATCCCACCATCTTTCCAGCGACCTTGGCAACAGACTTGATGTATGTGTTCCATTTCAGATCAGGAGTAAAGGTCAAACCCAGAAGCTTGTCAAAACACGGGGCCTCACCAAGACGAGAGCCATCCATCCCAATTGATACCAGATGGGGATCAGAGCGTTGATGATGTAAGGATAGGAGTTTGGTTTTGGATGCATTAAAGGTAACCAGCCACATCTTCCCCCACTGAACCACGCGCTCGAGATCAGAGGAGAGAGAATCAGAGAGAACTTTGTCATTTACAGCCTTTGATGTGTTGCCGTAGATGGTCGTGTCATCAGCATAGATGTCAACGAATGATTTAAGTGTGTGTTTAGGGGGGAGGTCATTAATGTAGATCAGGAAGAGAGTTGGGCCCAGGGTTGACCTTTGAGGGACTCCAGCATTTATATTGCAGGCCTCCGATTTTTGTCCATTTACCACTACTCTTATGAGCCTATCGGAGAGAAATGATTTAATGATTGAAAATTAATTTATTTCATATTTCTTGTACGAATTACATTTTAGTAATAAAATATGAACACTTAAAATAGTTACTTTCCAATGCTTTACATGTACGTGTGTGTATATATATATATATATATATATATACACACACACACAATTTCATGAAATGCACAAGCAACAAAATACATAGGAATTTTACGATTTCTTCCTTGCTGAATCTGTAAAAAGACATGCAATACTGAATCCAAATTGTTTCAATCAATCTATTATTAGTGTTATCTAATCAAAGAGGTGTCGAGTTCAAGCTTTTTTAATAACTACTTTTACTTTATTTCTTCTTCGCTCTTTAAGAAACAATTTTATTCATCCAATCTAAATGTGGCACTGGCACTAAACATCCAGAAGATGTGCGGTTTATTCAGTGTAATATACAAAGAAAAATGCAAAGATTCAAAAGTAGGTGAGTGGATGTATGTAATGGATACAGTCTCAGACTATGGAATGTACTTTTCTATGCTCAAATTCTATTGGATCTTGTGATCGAATTTTGCGTTAAATAACACTCGAGGAAAACTTGTATGTTAGACAATTTTTAACATCTGTGTAATAGCACATGTAATACCCTGTCCACATTAAATGATAATTTCGGTGGCTAAAGCAACATCACCAGTTTTTGAAACTCATTTCCTTTTGGTTGTTGATGACATTACTACTCATCAATGCTTGCAGCTTAAATCATAAAGCATAGGAAATGGTCATTTGCTGTGTGTGTTTTACCTTCATAGATGTTTTTACTAAATCCAACTTTATGCTGGTTGAGCTGTGGTTCTAATACGATGTGGAGCACTTTTCAAACTGTAGCCACCAATGATACCTACTTTTAAGAGGAACGAAATGATCGAATAGGCCAAAACCCATGATATCTGACTAAAATGAGGATTACAAGACATGTTTATTCCTGTTCTATGCAGTCAGCATAAGACCCATTGGTTTTTTTATTTTACTTGGAGGAAACCCTAGAATTGTCTGACAATATTATAGATGAATATCATTTTATTGATGAATTTGGTAAATAGTTAAGTGCTCAACACTAAATAGAGCAGTAGGAAAGTAAATGTTGATTTAGTTAAACCATTGCACCTCCAAAGAGACAATTGGCTTGTGGATAGAAATCATATTCAAATACATAATATACTCATTTACAGACAGTCGTCCATTGTCTATGACTTAGTGTCGTTAGAAATAGCGAAATTCAAAACCAGACACCAACCACCACTAAAGGTGTCCATTGGCATCTGATGCTCTATCAAGTGAACCATCGCACTTGCTATTAGAAGGGAAAGAAATATTGTATCTACATGAAATTCATTTCGATTAAATTTTTTCATAATACTGATAACAGAGTGGACTGAATTATTTTTATGGAAATGTATGACATATATTGTTTCTTTTGATAGGATTTCATATATGGCAAATAACCAAAGCACATCAATAGTGAAAAAGTTAGTAAAAATAATACGGTCTCTCCATTTAAAGCTGTAATTTAATCAGATGGTGGTGATGAAATGTAGATCACAGGTAAACGCAATGAATATCCAATATTTAATTACTTGTCATTTATATTAGCTGACTCACGAACTTATTGATTCTAAGTTTGCTATTTGAAATACTTGAAAGATTAATTTGAAATAAACATTTCATTTATAAGTGTTGCAAACACCAAATCTCATGCATAAAAATAAACATCTAAAAGTAAAAAGGGAAGGCATTTGACTTTTCACTTTAAAATTAGAAATAGATCACATCAGTTCCTTTCAAGAAAGAAACACTTGACCTCAGTGCAATAAATGGGTCCAATTTCTGCATGTGAACTTATTCCTTGTAGAGAAATTAAATGAAAGGACTCAATTATGTGTAAGAATTATTAGTTGGATTAAATTTAAAAGAAAAATAGTACAAAAAGCCATTTATATTCAGCCTGAATGTTTGTCCTTTCAATTTGGATATGGCAACCATTGTCACAACTTTGTACTAAAAAATACTAATTTATTAATAGTAGAAGAAATATTTCCGTATAGTACACAACGATCGATATATACATACATATATAATCACCAAAAAGAATTGTTTGGTCGCTTATTACAATCTGTTTTGACATAACTCACAAGTGAGCAGGTGTTGGTAGTCATTAGCTATTGACTTGTTACAAATGCAGCTATTTCATTGTGTTTAATGAACATAGTTGATTAGCCAATGAAAAAAAAAATCACTATATTTTTTTTGATTTTCTAAAGAAAATACCTGGTTTGAGAAAATATGAAATCGATTGGCACTTTATTTCAGATTGAAAATTCCTGTAATTCAATGGCTAGCCAGAAGCAAATATCGGTGTGAGATCAAGTCATCAATTAATCCTCTCCATGTTTTAAGTGGCCTCTCATGTGGCTTTTGCAACATATTTTGTCATGGAGTAGAGCCAGGATCATGCCACTTCATCGTTGAACATGTTTTGAAGCCATACAAAACAACAGGTCAGACCAGTGTCGTATGCTTTCATTCTCGCACAGGTCATGATCCACGAGTTTTGTGAAATTATTGACAACTTCCTAAAGACTTTCTATGTGGCAGATATACATATACCGTCTTATATTTATGTCAGTTTACCCACTAGAATCAATTGTGTTACCTCAGTAGGTAAATTTGACCCTCTGGTGTCAGATTTCGGCAGGTGCTACTAATGAAATTAGCTGCATGTTCTGCATTTTATAGCATTTGAACTAATTCAAAACTTAGAGATACATGAGTCCTTGCCTTGTAGAACATATCTCTTTAGTAAGATATATGCTTCATTATTAACTCTTTCAAGCACCGATTTCCACCTGTTAAATGTTATACTTGTCACAGTGGAGGTTGTGATAACCTTATTTGTATACAGAATCCCTATAGAGCACCATTTCTGCAGGTTTTTGTTAGCTCATTAAGGACAATTATAAATAAGAGTGGACTGAATACAGATACTTTGCACACTCCATTATTTCTAGGGTGGAGAGAGCACATAAGCAAAAGTCTAGAAACTGCATTCACTAATTACACGGGAACAAGTTTGCAAAAGGGTAGTCTGAATCAAATATCGATTCATTAGATGCAATGCTATCACAGTCTAACTTCATATATATATATATATATATATATATATATATATATATATATATATATATATATAACAATCTTAAATACTTAAAATATCCTAATGTAAGTCTATAGAGGAATATATTAGCAAATAAAACAAAAGGCGAACATAAACCACATTTAATAACGTGTCATTGATTGCTCAGTTACAAAGTGACTAATTTTATTGCACTCCTCTTGACAAATCATCTTAACATTGACACTTAGAATTCCTCTGATGAATTATAAGTTTAAATACATCCCAGAGACTTTCTATAGGATATAGATCGATTGCTTCACTTAGCTAATTTAAAACTTGTATTTCACTCATCTTTAACCAGTTTCTACACGACACATCACAAGTCCCTAGTCTAGCATATACGTATCATAGATAGCATCACTAAAAAATAAATAACCCGTGGCTTTTATAAAGTAGTAACCTCCAAATGGTAGCTAACAAATTTAAGGCCTATCAGATTATTAATTTATAAATTAGTTATTTAAGTGAAGCTATTTTTCAAAACAGGAAAATCTAAATTCTGTCTGTTGCTAATGCATCAGTTTCTGATTGCAAAACACTGTTCAAATAAAGCAAAGGTTTGATATTTATTTGGAGTGATCTATTAAAAATATATGCTGATTTTAAACTACAAGAACCAAAGTTTGCCCAGCTGGGCAAACTTGAGTCTTTGTACCGGAAAAATATCCAGTAAATAAAACTTAGTAAATCGTTATTTTTTTTTTCATTTCCATACACCAAACATGGATATAAATAGCACTAAAACATCCGCTGGGTCTTAAGCATCATTTTGGTACCTTACTTGCCTGGGTGGATTGCCTGTAGGCTGAGAAACTGCGTCACACACAGAAAATTTTTAATTATTTTTCCTATACAATAGATGCTTATTAAGACTCCTCATAATTCAACAACTTCAGAATATGAAAGCATGCGTACAGTTTGCTAGGGCTCCCTTAATAGCTATCAATAAAGATGTTAAACAGATTAACATGCTTAAATTGATGTTCTTCATATACTTTGCAATTACTCTTCGCTATTGTTTTCAGGACTAATGTCTGGTCTCATACGTTTATAAACGACCAGAAAAAAAAAAAAAATCTTCAACCTCACTATCATACATGAACATAAAAATGAAGTGATTGGTTGTTTTTGTTTTACGGCATATCAACCCTTTTCAGGTTATTTAATGCCGGATCCAAAGATTTTGAAGAATAAATTTTTCATAGAATATATTTGTTGTTTTCAAGTCGGTTTCTATTTAACCCATAGTTGGGACCCTAACAGGTACTACCACTCCGGGTCAGAGTGGACCTGGGAGCAATGGTAATTAAAGGGTGGCTCCACACTCCCCAAAGCCCGCAAGCTGGGGCCCTCACCACTGGATATAGTTTAAGGTCATATCCAGGACCCCCATTGACGGACTTTTACCCTCTGCAGGGGGGGGGGGGGGACAGTCGGTGTATTCTAATGCCCCACCGATAAAAATGAAGTGAATAAAAACCTAAATTTGGAGAAGTTGTGAGCGAAACAAAACAAAAAAACAATTTGTTGATGTGAAGAGTGAAGTGTTCTAAACACGAATTTCTGTAATACGGAAACGGATTTGAAGTTAATTCGAACATAAAAATAAATGTGTATTTTAAAATTCAAGATATTTAGATATGCATCCATATTAACATATGCATCTAATCAGATACATTCACATTATGTTTGTATGTGATTGGGTAAATATTGGATGCGAAAATACAATTATGCAAGTATAGAAAATAATGAATGTAGTTGCAAAGAAAAATCAACTGTTAAAAAACAAAAACAAACAAAAAACAGCCTAAAACCGTTACATACAAATAGTTAGAGGTATATTGTTCATTATAAGAAAATTACTAAATATTAATTACCGAAAGGATGATGTGACAACTTTGAAATCATATAGTTTTGGATAATTCATGACAGAAGATATAAGGCACTAGAAGATGTGCCCGGCGTTTCCCGGTATTAAACGTAATGTTAAATTCCTTTCAAACCATGAAATAAAACAAACGAAAAGAAATAGACATGTGCATGCGAGTATTTTTTTATTTTTTTTTCTAAATAGTTCACTTCTTATATATTATTCAATTGGAATTCATTATTTAGAAGAGTATCATTTAATTAATTTATTTATTGCGGACTATTATCCTCATCTTTCTTGGTTGTTTCACGACGTTTCGGCCAACTATTCCTCTGGCCTTCGTCAGGTGGTAACCACAACGGGATAGCCGGCCAAAGGCTTACTTGGCCAAAACGTCGTGAAACTGCAACAACTATGGATGTCAGTAATTGCAGTTAGAAGATTCAGAGTTCCTATCCCGTCGTGATTACCACCTGACAAAGGCCAGAGGAATAGTTGGCCGAAACATTGTGAAAAACTAAGAAAGATGAGGATAATAGTTCGCAATAAATTAGTGTACTTGTAAATAAAAAAAGAATACTCTGAGACCGAAACAAAAACCTAAAGACAGTGATTCAAATACGATAACCATTAGGCCAGCTTGACATAATCTTTAAAGAATATTTTCAAACCAACTTATACCTAACATAAGGAAGATGTCAGGTTTCACAACCACACATGTGCAGTCATAAAACAGTTGAAGAGATAAAAATCCAATGACCTCCCATGTACCAATTTTTCAATTTCGATCCCTCTGAATACTTTATATATCAGATTTCAAGTCTGTAGATAAAAAATTCGTTGAGTATATAGGTTAAGAAGTGTCCTCTAACACACATTCTCACTTTTACAGTGAAAACAAGACTATCTGGTTGACAAAAAAAAAAAAATAATAAATAAACAAAAACAAAATGTGTTCTAAAGTAATTTTGTGATGCTGATTACAGATACAGGATTCTTTTTCACTCATTATCATTTAACCTTCGCCTCCTGGTATTGAAAAGACATGCTATTCTCATTGTTAATTCATGATCTTGTTTGTCTCCTGATTTTCTAAAAAAAATTAATGAATTATTTTTTTTTTTAGCAAAATATTGCATAAAGTTATGACAATGAATACAAGAAACTGATTTGAGCAGATTTGCAGAAAATTATTTTTCCCTTTGGGGAGGGTTAAAATATGAAAAGGTGCAAAAATGTTAATTCTTTGCAACTATTTAAATTTTCCGTTATTACTTCAGAATTTTGTCTGAAGTTATGATCATGAATGCATAAAAGTGATTTGTTAAATTTATTGGAAAACTCTTTCTTTCCTCCAAGAGTCTGAACTGACTTGATATTTCAAAATGGCATTTTTTTTTTTTTTTTTAAATTGCAAACACTTGTTTTTGACCAAATTTAAGATTGATAATTATTTGCATGGATTATTGTTGAAAATCCCAAGAAAAATAAGATTCCCAACATTTCTTTCAAAGTTTGTGATTAACAAATGTTTACATTAGAGATGCCAACTATGTGAGGCTCTTTATAAGTATACTACATTTCATTATTAATCGTTTTTAAACGATCAAAATTAGTAATGAATGGCTTCCATAGCAACACAAATAGTCCAGATGCATATATATATATATATATATATATATAGTAATCGTTAGTAATGGAAATTTATGAAATTTTTTAACTTAAGTGGAACAGCTCATCAAGAACTTGTTTACGTTGGACTTGAAGACAATCAGATTGTAGTCAGCTGGAAAGCAGGAAAGCGGAAGACAGTTCCACAGGTGTAAATTAGAATTTATAACCAATAGCGCAAGGACTAACAAATAAGACATGCCTCAAAATGGAGTCTAAAAAAGCTATCACAATGTTGCACAGCAAGGGGCTCTAACTAGATTAAGATAAAATTATAAAAGCCACATGAGTCTACAACTATTTCCATAGACTAAAACTTTTTTTCCTGCTAAACTCAAACACTCACGATCCAAATTTTCAATAAAAGTATTCGACGGATGATCTATATAGAGAATGTTATGCATTTTCTGCGACTTCCTTTAACTACAAGCTGGAAGAAAAAACTGCTGAACTGAGATACGATGCTACAAATGCGAACACAGTGTCTTGTTGAAATGAACAAGAGTAAAAAAAAAAAAAAAATTTAAGAACCATCATATCAAGTAACATGCCACAAATTGAAAATATAGACTTCCTGACAAATTCAAAGATTGATGTTTTTTTTTTCTTTTCCGTTTCCAAGTCAATCATGTTCTGCAAAGCCAAAAACAAAAACCATTTTTCTCTACAAAACAACCGAACTAAACACCGTAAATAAATATTTGAAGATATAAACGACTTGAAGCATAAAAATTTTCTTTATTTGATTCTGCATTAAATAGACTGAAAAAGGTTGATATGCCGTAAACAAAACCAAACGAAACCTCATTTGACGAATGATCTATACAGAGAATGCAACGCGTTTTCGGTGGCCTCCCTTAGCTACGAGCTGGAAGAAACAAAACTGCTGAAGTGCGATGTGATACTACAAATACGAACACCGTGGTAATACAGGACTAAAATACTTCATACATTTACTTCCTTTTCTCCAACTGGAAAAACAACTGCCTCAACTTAATCACAAATAATTTATATATCTTTCGCGCCTTCATACTTTGGAAATATATGCTTCATTAACTGCCGTTTTAATTTTATTCATTTCATTCTTTTTACAAATTTCATTGTTTTATATTCATATAAAAATGATTGCTAGGCAACCATGGATAGTATTATGAATTTATGCATTATAGTAAAACCGGGGCACATGAAAGTAAAAAAAAAAAAAAAAAAAAAAAAAAAAAAAAAAAAATCTTCATATGAAGCAAATCTGCTTGGAAATCTGAATTCATATGAAAATTGGTAAAAATAAGTTAGCATAATCGTCTCAAAGAAAACAATCTTATAATTATAGAGTAAACCGGTGTAATAATGATAGGTGGTTATGAACATAGCATTTGCAAAACATTTCACAGAAGATGCTGAAAGTATTGAAAAGAAAAAAAAAATTGTGATAGATCATATAAAGTGATATCAAGATGACCTTTTAAGACAAACAAAAACAAATACTAAAAAAAAAAAAAAAAAAAAAAAAAAAAATGGAAAACTTGTTATAGTGCTTTTCCGCATTTACTCAAGCTGAGGCATTGGAGAACAAAACAAAAATATTGTTGATAAAAAGGAAAAAAATATCATTTTCATCCATCCTCCCCCGATTCAAGTGTTGAAAAGGTGCACTGCATTTTAACCACGATAATAGTGACTCAAGGAGGTAGGTTTAGTGGAATAGTGCCAATAGAAGGTGGAGATTGAGGAAGAGGCATGCAAATATGGGGAAAACAGTGCCTCAGTTTTTTTGTTTTTTCTTTTAAATCAATCCAAGATTAAAACGAAATTTAAATTCAAGGTCAAGGAAGTGGACTGTACATAAACATAGTTTGACCGTCCCATTTTTTTTTTTAATATATTGTGAGTGAAATGGTTTATAAACATGCGGATATTTATAAAAAAAAAAAAAAGGGTGTCAAATTTCATTCATAGTTAAATATGACAAAAGAAAATTTGATTGAAAATCCTCTTACTAAAAAGTGTTTGAATTTAATGAATAAACTAAAAATCTTTAGTTATGCAATTGTATTTAGAAACTTAATCTTGAACTCTAGAAAAATATAATCAAAATTTTATTTGTGATAAAAAAATTCGACAAAAAAGATGCATTTGATAGCTTACATTCTTAAAGATTTCCTTTTTTTTATAAAGGACTAGCAGGCCGCCCGGCATTACCCAGTCGTAAAATGATTTTTTGATTAATGCAGATTTCGTATTTATTATATTAGACCTAACATATAGCAATGATTTAAAAAGTTTAAAAAATGACTTGTGTGCAACCAATGAGAATCAAAACCAAGACGTTTAGCTTACGATTTTTTATTTTAATGCCTGAGCTATGAAGACATGTTTGCTGCAAGGCTAAAAATTTAAACATGAATCAATAGCTATTACGTTATACATGCATATTTATAATGCTGTTGTTCGACCTTCACCTAGTAAATTCCATTTTTTTTTTTTTTTTTTTTTTTTTTAGATTTTCAGATTTTCCCTGGCTAAAATCCAAATATAAAGTTTTGCATGGGTTCGAATACCCTGTATTCGAAGTTTCATGTCTGTATACTAAAAACGGACAGGAGTTTGGTAGGCAAAATTTTTAAAACAAATTTTATATATATATATATAAATAAATAAAAGAGGTTTGTGTTTACTATAAGCTTTTTGTGCAAATATTATGCAAGTAGAAATCATGTAGAATATCTGCATGAATATAATTGCGCGTAATAGTTAAAAATGATCATACCATAAGAAAACCGAAAAAAACTGATAGGGAATTAATTAAAATGAATGTTTAAAAGAATATTTAAATTAGCTAAATCTTTTGCAAATGAATGCAATTCCACGACTTGTATATAAAAGTTGTATTTTCTTTTTAAATAAATAAAAAGGGTTTTTGATATTAATATCGATACAAAAAAAACAAAAAATATAAAGGAGTATAGATAAGAATATGTACTCATTCTATGTGGGAAATCTCATCCGTGATGTGAGAAATTTTTTTTTACTGACTGAATAGCCGTGTGGTGGTCAGTAATGGCACATCATATGAAGCTAGATTTTGACTCACATTCAGCCTTCACAAGGAGGTGGGTAAATAAAACTAGCCTAACTCAGTTTTTATTTAAATAAAAATATCTGTTAGGAATACATGATCGATCAGGATATAAGATTTATTTAAAGAAATTCCAAAGAAATATTCCCAGTTTTAAGGCGTATGTAAATATGTAATCAATTAAAATCAATGTTACTATTTAATTGGTATAAGTAGCTGTAAATATATCTCGTGTTCACCTGGACACAGTGATGTTCTTGGAATCATATGGTATTAAAATCTCTATCCACGTAACCCGATCAGAGTTGGTCAGCTTCTATGATATAGTTCTTTTTCAAGCTTCCAGCTATTTGGAGTTTCTCCATGTCACTTTATTAGTGCTATAGAAGGATTTCCTCAAACAGATTCCACAGTGTAGTCAATCCGGCTGCAGAACATTTGACCCATCTTGTGTTAGATTTGATGCTGGGAGGTTAAGTTCACAACACTTAAGCTCTATGGAACGATTATAGCGATTGAGTCCTTATGTGTCTCACCAGTGCTAATTCAGTGTTCTTACTCCTACAAGAAACAATATACACTGCTTGCTTGTTTATTACTTCATAATTATTTATTCAGCTTAATTAAAACCTCAAAGTAGTCGATGTTACATTGCAATTTATGAAAATTGTAAGATGTACGTTTATTTTTATTACAATTTTTTTTTCCTTTTTATTAATATTAAAAATTTATTAATGCATCATCAAATTGAAAAGCATCACAATATATTCATGAATTATATCCATATCTAATTTGGCATATAGACTACAAGATTGTTTTGTTTGTATACATGATCTTTGACACCCTCTAATTTTCAGTTTCAAGATTAATCGTGTGGTTACAAAAAGGTAAACAGTAATGAAAATTGCAAAAAGCGACAAGAGAAAATAGATTACCAGAAAACAGACAAATAGACAGTTGAACAAGCTAACACATCAAAGAAGCTGATATTACAATTGTACAGGGAAATAATAAAATTGCAGCTATTTTCAAATACCTACTTTCTCATATATTATCTTTTAAATCAGTTTTTTAAAGCCTGACTTTTGCCTCTGTTTTGTTAGATGAAACTACGCATAAAATTAAAGTTTTTTTTTTTAACTGAATGTTTAAATAATCTAAGATTTTAGAATCTTTTTCTTTGAAAATAAAAACCATGAAAAAAATACCTTCAAGAAACAGTAAAATCTGCTAAATTGAAAATGCTTTCATTTTTATGTTAAAACTTAAAGAATCATTTTGATAAGTTCTGTAAGATTTCTTATACCAAATTTAATGCCCTACATGAAATCTATTTTTTTTTTCCAGAATTTTCGTGAGATTAAGAGTTTGTATTATTGGATTATTCAGACTAATATTCTCATAGTGTTATATTTACGTTTCAAACAATGTAACTTTCTTCATAGATTCCATACAAGTTCTTGAGTTCAAAGATTCCCAAGTTCTAAACAGATGCACCTGAAAGTCAGATTACATCAAACGAAAATGAGAATAGTTCGAATAATACAAATTAAATTCAGTGGTGCTAAAAATACTTGTTGCAAGTTGTTAAAATTTTAACTACAAAATCAGTTAAGAACAGTGCTTTATGGTCCTATTAAAATAAGACCTAGAAACTCCCTCTAAAATAGAAACACAGCTACACCTACCCACCAAGGGTGAATAGTCAGTGTTTTTTGATCCTATTAAAAGAAAATTAAGTAGACTATAATTCTCAACTTAGCATTTATCATATCCTAATCACAAATGAAATGATTAGACAATTTGAGATCACCGAAGTTAAGCAACACCGTACCTAAATAGTACTATATAGGTCACTATTTGGGAATACCAGGCGCTGTATATAGGACAGCAATACCTTGTAAAAAGTAACTGCAAAAACGAATGTTGTCATCTTCCATGATCAGGATATACAAGCAACTGGGGATCGCTTGCAAATTTAATATTCGCTAAAAACTGACTCCAAAGGAGAAAGATGGCTCAAACCACCAAGGGTAAATACTACACCAGGTATCAGGCAAGTTCCCTCCTATTAGCACCCGATTTCATAAGGTATTGGGGAAACCAATACTAACAACAGGATCAAGCCGGTCAAAAGTGATACCATTAATATGAACTTACGTTTTATGTTAGACTATATATTGTTAGTAATAAAAATTTACTTACAATACCTACATTCACCTTTTAGAATGCATATAGGCTATCACCAATTGTTGTTTTAGTGAAGAATTACAATTTTTAAACAATGTTCTATTTCAAATAGTGATACAAATAATCAGTGAATTCTGAAATTCATTTCTTCAAGCCAATTAAAAATGTACAGAAAAATAAAAAACACTTCAAGTGTGAATTCTGCTTCTATCTTCAAATTGAACAACTTTATGTATTAAAACAATATGATGGTTTGATTACTAATCATAGCGTTTTACTC
Source organism: Euprymna scolopes (assembly GCF_053919585.1). Lineage (NCBI taxonomy): Eukaryota > Metazoa > Mollusca > Cephalopoda > Sepiida > Sepiolidae > Euprymna > Euprymna scolopes. Next base: position 124,895,150 of record NC_136484.1, read on the forward strand.
AATCTCGAGGTCCAGCGTTGGGCAGTATCAGAAGCCTCCCTCACATCTGCATCGCATCGTAGTATGCTTCACTTAGGAACAGTCCTATGGTATGGTAAGAGTATGGGTGAGAGTCTACACGTTGGTGCTTCAGCGACACCGAGTGCCCTGTACATAGCCCCACTTGTGTAGGTTGTCAAGTGTTTTGATGACCTTCATTTGGGTAGAGTTGAGTGTTACCCACTCTTTAAGGGAGTTCAGACTGCTTGAAGGTTTTCCTTTTGGTGCCAGAAGGGTCATGTTTTTGACAGACTCATTCCACCAACACGGGCAAGAATACTAGTGTTCATCCAAAGCCAATGGCAAAGGTCTTGTGGGATGGTAGTCGCTGTGGCACCTTTTGATGTCTAAATAGATGGCTATTATTGTTGCTCTGCTCGTCACGCTGTGCCATTGCTATCACCTATTGACAAATCTGTGGCAGAGTGATTTCAGACATCCTGTACAGTACTTCTGACATCTGAATGTATGTTAACATTGAGATATATATATATATATATATATATATCAATGCTAACATGTGGCAGAGTACTCGCCACACATGCAAGAGGCTTGGGTTTCAAATCTCGAGTTCGTATATGTCTAACTGATGAGCCTAAATAAGGGCGAAACTCAAGTATTTGGCTTCCGGTTTGATGGCTGTTATAGCTCCTGTGAGCTGCGACATTGTTTGACCAGAAATAATTATATAATCTCACATTCCGAAATATATATATATATATATATATATATATATACAGTGATGATCATATTTATTGGCACGGTAAAATAAAAGTTAAATTTTGTCTAATAAATTCTAAAAAAGGGATTAAATTAAAGAAAATAAAGTATATTATGTATTTTTAACTGGCCTTTCCGATGCAGCAATCGGATTTTAGAAAAAATAAATAACAAAGGAACAACAAACATAATTGCAAAAAATCCTTGTTCAAAATTATTGGCACGGCTTTGTTTTTCTTTTAGTATCAGTATAATATCAATCAATTTCCGGTTTACGTGCTTTCTGAACTTTTTTATAGCCATATTATGCTTGTTTAATGCTAATTCAGTGAATAATTTTTTTCAGATAATTTTTAGATAGCGATTTATTAACTATTATAAGTGACTAAATTATAATTTTCAATCGCCATGGTTAAAACTAAGGAACACAGCGAAGACGTCAGGAAGCTTGTTGTAGCATGCCATACCAATGGGGAGGGCTATGATAAGATTTCAAAGAAGCTAAACCTTCCCAAATCCACTGTTAGAGCCATAATAAACAAGTTCAAATCGCAAGGCCACGTTATGAGTTTAGAGGGTAGAGGGAGAAAAAGGATTCTTTCCCCAAGAGATGAACGGAAAATTGTTCGACAAGTAAAACAAAACCCAAGGATCTCTGTTGGGGAGATTGATGAACAGAGCACCTCTGGAGTGAATGTATCTCGACATACAGTTGGTAGAGTTTTGAAGAGAGCTGGTTTAAAAGCACGTCGTCCGAGAAAGACTCCCTTATTGAAGCCTATGCACCTGAAAGCAAGGCTAGCCTTTGCAAAACGTCATATTGATAAAGATGTTGCATTCTGGAAACGTGTTCTATGGACTGACGAAACGAAAATAGAGTTATTTGGCCATAATAAAGTGTCTTATATTTACAGAAAATCTGGCGAAGCTTTCCTGCCTAAGAACACCATACCCACAGTGAAGCACGGTGGAGGCAGTTTGATGTTTTGGGGATCCTTTGCTGCCTCTGGACCAGGGAGACTTGTTAAGGTCACAGGTAGCATAAAAAGGAAGATTATGTTAAAATATTGGATGAAAACCTGAAAGACTCTGCTAAAGAGCTCTCACTTGGTCGTCGTTGGTGGTTCATGCAAGATAATGACCCAAAGCATTCAGCTAAACTGACTAAGAAATGGCTTGAGGACAATCATATTAATGTTTTGGAGTGGCCATCACAAAGCCCAGACCTTAATCCAATTGAAAATTTATGGAGAACATTAAAATTGAGGGTAATGCAAAGGAAGCCTAAGAATCTTATTCAATTGGAGGATTATTGTCAGGAAGAGTGGGCTAAAATTACTACTGAAGAGTGCAACAACTTGGTTGTAAACTATGAAAAGCGACTGAGGAAGGTAATCAAGGCCAAAGGCTATACAATTGATTATTAAATAAATCGTGCCAATAATTTTGAACAAGGGTTTTTTGCAATTATGTTTGTTGTTCCTTTGTTATTTATTTTTTCTAAAATCCGATTGCTGCATCGGAAAGGCCAGTTAAAAATACATAATATACTTTGTTATTTTCTTTAATTTAATCCCTTTTTTAGAATTTATTAGACAAAATTTAACTTATTTTACCGTGCCAATAAATATGATCATCACTGTATATATATATATATATATATATATATATATATATATATATATATATAGTTACATAATTTATCTAGAATATCAAGAATGAAAAAAGAAAACCTAAAATTGTTTATGTTAAATCTTTATTATTCAAAGTCTTAAAGAACAGATTCAATATCAATTTTCAGTTTTCTTTTAATACACACACTTCACCATCATACGGTTCAGTGTGGCTGCACTGGGCGAAATTTGAAGCTACAACCAGTTTTTTTTAGCATCACAGCATAAATCTTTCACTAGAATCACACGGACATTTTATCACAAATGTATACACTATTTTTGGTCGAATTCAAATATCTATAGTGAAGCATTTTTACTAAAAAGCTGGAAGTTATTTCCCTTGTACTGTGTCACTCCCTATATAGGAAACGTTTGTATATTTTTTTATTTATAAATTAAATTATCTAGACACGTTTTGCCGTCATAGGGATGGCGGCATTAGATATATAACTTGATTGTAGGCATGGTAGAGTAAAAATGTAAGTGCAATGTTTAATAGCATGAAACAAACTAGTCGTTTTATCAAATGGTTTAAAAGTTTTGTTTTTGTTTCTTAAATTTGTAAAATAATTTGTACTAATATAGGAAAAACAAAAACCCAGAAGTGTTGTTCCGAAAATTAGAGGATTAATAATTAGAATATTCAGACTACCATTCTCATATTGTTAGGTATTTTTTTTAAACTGGCTGGTGTAATCCTTGTACAAATTTTCGAACTCAAGAAACTTTTAGTTTAATTTTGTAATCCTTGTCAAACTCAAGAAATTCTATTGAATTTTTGACCCAAACCGCTTATTTAATTCATAGAGATAAATTGTTTTCATTTCGTCAGCCATTACGACTGGGAGTGTTATATGGACAAATAGCATAACAGGTAATACTGTTGGTTAAAAATCCTTTCTAAATGACTGTCTTCTGCTTAAAAGTTCTATAGATGAATGCTGGTCATGGCTATTTACTTTAGTTTAAAAAAAAAAAAATTGTTTTTTTTTTATTTTGAATATACTGTTGAAGTTTCAGAGTTCAACATTAATAAATTCAACTAGGTTGTAAAATTCAAAAAGATGAATCAAGAAAATCTGAGGTTACATCAACCGCAACGTTGTGAATATATTAATGATGGCTAATATTTCAAATAATCCAAATACAAGAAATGTTTAGTTTAAGCTAGCACCAACAGCTTTCGCTTTAATTGCCGTAATTGATATGATCAAACTAATTAAAACTAACATTCTATGACTGCAAAAATGTCATTTAAACCTCAAGTGATAAACAGAACTATGCAATCTCTTTAAATCAGTAAATAAGTAATTTATTGAAAGCAAATTTCAATCATCTAATTAAAAAAACAAAACAAAATCAAACAGCTTACGTAAAAAAAAAAAAAATAGTTTATGAAACGATTACGCGTAAGTTTTGAAAATTTCTTTTAGATGAAGATTATATGTATTTAGATTATTTTGGTTATTTTTACGTTTTGGCTAATGAAACCTATGATCTTCACGTAAATATTTTCAGACTCGAATATCTATACATAATTCTGAATTGAACCCTTTAACTTAAACTTGTTCTCGTTTCATTAGCAATGACCAGATAGAAGTATTAATTTTTGTTATTCTGAAGTAATATCGTCTATAGTAAGGATTGAACCATCAAATTAAAAAAAAAAGAGAGTCACAACTGGTTGTTAATTGATGCGACAATCTTCTGGAGATTGAAACTTTGTTACAGTAGGTGATAATTTAAAATAAATTTTTATCTTATTTTTATGTTATAGCCGATGGAACAAAATCAATCTACCTTTATAGATTGAAGAGTTCAGTTCAAAATTCTGTATAAGTTCCCATAAATTTTTCCAAGTTCGAAAAGGTGCACTTGAAGGTCAAAGCTTACATTGGCCGAAACACTATGAAAATAGCAACAAAAGTGTGAATAACAGTCTGAATAATCCTATATATATATATATTTTACAATGCGAGGCATAAAGAAAATGTTTCCCCCCTTTTTGACTTTGGTATTTTATTTTGAGAATTCTTAAACAAAATCTATATAGGATACAAAAAATTCGGTTTCATTTTAATCTGGAATCAAGAGAGATGTTTCTTTTTGCTGCTCAATGTTGACAGATTTGGAGACAGTATTGCAGGTGCATTGTTCAGATAACAAACTTCTTTCTTAATATACTTGCAGTGATAACAGCATCCTCTAGTGGGTCTGAAATGGTCCTGCTTCGACTTTTGAAGCATCCCATCTTTCTCTGTAATGAAGTTAAAATAAAACACAACTCATTCAAAACTGTGACCTTAGCAAAAAAAAAAAAAAAAAAAAAAAAGAATCAGAATATTAATCAATTTCGACACTTGACCAACTGTTTATTTTTTTTTTTTGTTGTAAAATTAAAGTGAATTTACACAAATTAATTGAAATACATGTAAGTAGACATGAAACGTTGCAACATTTAATCGTTATTTGTGTTAAGGAGTCACGGTTAATGTGAAATCAATGCCTCAGCCTAATGAATAACACATTTCGATATGTCAATTAGTATTTAATGGAATGTAGATATGTTAGAAATTCAGATTAAAAAAAAAATCACATGGAAAAAGTAACAAGAAAAAAAAGAAAAAAAGAAAAACAGACATAGAGCAATGTTAGCATAGTTTCTGTGTCATTCTTTCAAGGTGGCCCACAAAAAATGCCACCCATGGAATCGTTAATAAAATTCCAAATCCTTTCTGCAATTCAACTATATTTGGTATAAACTTCAATCTATGCCAGACTTGTTAGCCAAGGTTCAGTTAGGAATATACAATCATTGTTTTATTGTGTAATGATGAGGGGGAAAAACACTGATCATCTCATCAGTCGGGTGTGATCCTGAATGAGCTTCACTCACCAAAATTAAAATTCCAAAATATTTTAATCTGTGGTGCTATAAATATAAACTATTCCCGAACTGAAGGTCATCACAGCCTGACTCGGAGCAGTGCCAAAAGTGTCTGAGTTATTGACAATCTACCTCGATAAAGTTCAAAACCAACTTCGAAACTTGTAGGTGATGCCCTTCTTTTTTCCTTGTAGCCTCTTTTCTACAGAAGAGACGCCGCGAGCATGTCTCTGCTCTATCATTATTTTCATAGCAAGTGCCCGTCTGAGCTCCAATCTATGGTCCCCTCTTGCCAAGCTTTCACAGAAATACTTGACTCGTCAAAGCCACTATATCATTTTCTTCACTATCTGTGCCTAAATGTAAACACAAATTTCATGAACAAAGCTTTTCAGAACTACCCACCTTTGGAATAATGTTTCACTGGCATGCTTTCCGGCAAAATACAACACAGTAGTCTTCAAATCTAATGTAAACAAATTCCTGTTAAGTCCTCCTCAAAAATAATCAAATTCCACCCAATTTACATCATTAACGATTTCTTCACTACCACCTTACATTCATTAACCCTTATCCTCGAGTGGCTTCGGGCCTTGATAAGTGGTGCCCCCCATCCCCTCAAGTAAAAAAAAAAAAAAAAAAGACAGGGATAAAACAAAAACTTGAGCATTCATGATTTAAACATGGATAAGTCAGGCATAGACTGGAGTTAATTTGTACCAAATGTGGTTGGATTGCAAAAAAAGACTTAATTTTATCACCTCATAAGTGGCATTTTCTTGGTTATTTTTTTTTTTTTTGGACGAGGGGGGGGGGGCAAAGAGTCATCCGAAGATTTACTGTCGAATTATCACTTTTTCAAAGGTTACTGTTAGCTATGGACAAAACGGTGACAATAAATTAACCCTTTTTTCTGAACTCAAAGCGAGATTTGCTTTCTGTGACTTTTTCCATGCGACTTTATCATCAGCCACAATGTAGCAATATACTATACACAAACTATGAATAGTTATGAATACATTTAAATGAAAAAATAAAACAAAAAATCGTTAACTTTGCTACAAATAAAAAGACAATGAAACTAAATGGATCAATATAAGCATATAAAATAGACAAATACAGGGTGCCCTTCCTTCCAGAAAAAGACTCCCATACAATCGTTAGATAAAAAAAAATCTTTCCTGCAATCCAACTATATTAAATACAAAGAAATTTCAGCCTATGTCTAACTTGTCCACCAGATTTCAGTTCTGAACATCCAACAGTTATATTGCCATTCAATAATGAGCACATATGGATAGGAGATTCAAAATTGTTAATAACTCTGAAACACTCCTATCTTGGTATTACTGATTTTAACTGTGATAACTTCAGTTAAATAATCTGGGAATTTTTTTGATAGGCATTCTGTGATTAAACTGGTAAGAGTGAAACCCATTCAGGATCACATCTACTGATGAAGCGCTTACCAAAGTTTCTCTGCATATCATTGGATCAAGAGAAAACAGACTGTTGGACATTCGGGACCGAAACTTGGATATGCAAGACAGACTGAAATTTAATTGTACTGAATATAATTTGATAGCAAAATAGGATTATGAAATTTTATTAACGATTCCATGGGTGGTATTTTTTCCGGGATAAAGGGGTACCTTATATGAAAGTAAGTCAGTGAGCATATTTTCTAGTCAAATGTGAACAGATTTTTAAAATGGACAAACTTGTTGAATATAAACATTTTTACAACAATGAAACACTAGCAATCAAAAACAAAAACAAACAAAAAAAACTGATAATGAATGATTACATCCTATGAAACTAAATCAGTTTAAAGCACAATTATTGTTGCAGCAAGTGCAGCAGATGCACTTGAAGTGCATCTAGGCGAGAGCAAGAGCAAATAGTGTAACCAGATAAGCAAATGCTTTAATGTACATCAAGGAAATAGACATGTGAATTTCCTGGTCGGCCATTTTGTAAATCTTATGTTCACAACTAGTGATACCAACAATAGTATTTATAATTAAGGTCTTAAACCATTAACGCCCATGATACTTCTTTTAAGAACAGACGGATAATAAATCATATTTCAGCAACATCTGTATATTTTCAGAAATATCTATTGTTATTCATAAAGATTCTTTCAAATATTACAACATTATTGGCAACACTAATGTCCCAGTTTTTATTATACTGTAAAAATCTAGAACGTAAGTATGCAATCCATTTCAATTTGTTCAAAAAATATTTGATAAATCGCTCTTATAACGAATCAACATTTTTATATATAGTATAAATGAATGTTCTATCCTATAAATCAAGTCAATCTTTAGAAGTAATTTTATTCAAATGTAACATTTTATTGACAAGAGTTTTAAGCATACAGAATAGGGACCATGCTGAAATAAAGTAATCAAGAAATCTATTCTTATACGAAAGTGCTTTAAAATTATTCAGTACTTTCACCCAACAACATAATAAACGTAAAACTGAATTTTAACATGAAAATCCTATCAAAAAATAAATTTAAAAACATGAATAAAAAAAAAAAAATAGCATGGTTCATAAGAAAAAAAACTGCGCACTAATTGGTTTATTTCATCTTTAAACCAGAAGAATTTAAGTGAAGAAAATTCTCAGATGGAAACAAAGTTTTTTTTTTTTTTTTTTTTTTAACAATGATAATATAAATTCCTGAATTTATTCATTGTATTAAAATGTTATTAGTTAGGATACTCATCCCAGACAGAGTTCATAATGAGACTATTTTTTCAGACTTTTTAAAAACTTGTTCATCCCAAACAATGCATAAACCTAAGTGTAAGGGGCAACCTGTGTGGGGTATTGGATAGCAAGTTGTTTGTTCACATAACGTTTAAATTTCTGCATCCAATCAACACTTGTATACAACCTAACATCACAAGTGCATTTGAGAAGTTTTATCACCGCTCAAGCAGAAAGGCTCTGCCTATAAAATCAACAGTAGATTCTTTATTAGAGTGTGTCCGAAATGAATTTCTTTTTAGAGTACAATTGAACCATGATACTTGACTTTCTGCATTTTAAACTTTAAGTGAAACCATTATTTACAGAATTTTGTAAATAAAAAATAATCAGACTCCAAAATATTTCCAAGTAACCAACTATATTGTGTAAAAGTAGAAATTACACAAGTTATGGACTCTTTAAGATTGAATTTTGTGAAGTTATGCATCTAATACAGTAAAGTTTGCCAAATTTTTGGAATCTATAATTTTACTAGCAGGGCACCCGGCGTTGCTCGGGACCGTATAAACAATGAAAAAACAAAAGCAGATATTGAACATATGTTTTATTCTTAGGGGAGAGGAATCTTTCATCTCAAGTATTAGCGTTACAAACAAACATTTGTCTTTTATATATATAGATAATGACAGGTTTTTTGGGGGCCCCCCTCGAAGATAACTGATCAGTTGACCAACTTCTAGTGGTCCGTTTGACGTTAAATTTCGATATTTGTCATCCGGGTGATGGGGCTTCGATATGATACCAAATTTGTCAAGTTTGGTTCCGTCTGTCAAAAGTTTTAGCGTTACAAACAAACATACATACACACAGACGTTTAGCTTTTATATATATAGATGTCGATTACTTATCGTTTAAATATCATTACAATCATAGATAAAATAATTCAAGGGGGAGTGAAAATATACTCTGTACAGAATGATGTGAAAATACAACTTAAACACCTAAAGTTATGAAGTACAGGCTTTCATAGTGCTTACCTCCCCACTAGAAATTTTAAATTTAAATTTTTAGTTATTTAATTTTATAGATTTTACTGAAATACCCGACTCAAAATCTGTAAAACTAGTTCTTCAAACAGAAGTTTTTCACAACTCATGTCCCATATGAAGATTAGAATCAAGATATAATACTATTAAATCGTATGCCTAGAATCCTTGTACCAATTTGGATAAAAATTAGTCGCATGATTTTGATACTAAAAAAAAAAAAAAAGATTCAAATTTACTGAAGGAGTTTTAGGAAATTGACATTCAATGCATCTTGCATTATTCTAATGATTATGGATCAAATTTAATACAAGTTTGAGTTAACACAGGTGTCCATATTTCTTAATCTAAAAACCGAAAGTTTAGAAAATATTAAGTTAATATCAAATACTTGTTTAAATTTTCATAAAAAATTAGAGATTCTTGAATTTTCAAAGTTTTTCCACCCTCTACTTACCCCCTTTAGATTAAAACTAAAACAAAATATAGCCCATATTACGATCCCTTGTGCCAAAAAAACAATTGGATAATTAGTTTAGGAGTGAATCCTGTATATACAAACATTACACATATATAACTTACATAAAGACAAGCAGAGAGACCCAACGTTGCCCAGGATTGAATGAGGATCAACAAAAATTTCACCCGTCCATATTTTATGGTCATCAGTGAACTCGCCCATTTTTCAATCAAATCGATGGATTGCTTGCTCTAGTTGTGGACCCATCACAGTGTACCCGGAGGAAGCTTCACACGCCTCCCCACAGTGACAGTTTATAATACATTGTAATTTACATTGCACTGTAGAGAACCCACTGTTAATTTTATAAAATTTTTTTTATATATAATGGCTTCACTTAAAGTTTAAAATGAAAGTCAAGTATTACGGTTCAATTGTGCTCTAAACAGAAACATTCACTTCGGACGTGCACCTGTCATATCAAAAAAATTACTGTTGATTTTATATGCAGTGCTTTTCTGCTTGTGCGGTAATAAAACTCAAATGCACTTGGTTGTACAAGGCGTTAACTTTAGTCAAAATCCCCTGTTCCTTTTTTGATCCGATTACTTCGATTATCGATACTTATCAAAGACATTCTGATACAAAACCTATCTAAGAACATTGCTAGGCACATAAGGTACATCTGTAGATCCAGAAGTAATGAACTCGTACACGAAGTTCCTTTTATATAATAATAATATACATATGATTTAAATTTCATAAATAATTAAAAAAAAAAAACATAAAATAAACATTTTTAATTTGAGTTAGTGCTTAAAAAAACGACATATGACACCCTTAGATAACGGATCATCCCTACTAAATTTGAAGTATGTAGGTAAAGCAGTTAACGAATAGGCCGTTTGTCTTTGAGATTCTATACAATATGAAAAAAAGGCTGGATTTCAATTTTAAAATGTCAACCAGGAAAGTTTATTTTCCATCTATTTAATTTTCATACGATTTTTTATCAGAATATGTGCCAATAAAACTCCGTTTCCCGCAATATGTGCCAATAAAACTCCGTTTCCCGCAATATGTGCCAATAAAACTCCGTTTCCCGCAATATGTGCCAATAAAACTCCGTTTCCCGCAATATGTGCCAATAAAACTCCGTTTCCCGCAATATGTGCCAATAAAACTCCGTTTCCCGCAATATGTGCCAATAAAACTCCGTTTCCCGCAATATGTGCCAATAAAACTCCGTTTCCCGCAATATGTGCCAATAAAACTCCGTTTCCCGCAATATGTGCCAATAAAACTCCGTTTCCCGCAATATGTGCCAATAAAACTCCGTTTCCCGCAATATGTGCCAATAAAACTCCGTTTCCCGCAATATGTGCCAATAAAACTCCGTTTCCCGCAATATGTGCCAATAAAACTCTCTTACTATGGAGACTAACAGCTGGAAATGCAGGAAATCTTTTAGGAATGAGCTATATTTTATATATATTGTTTTAAAGGGTCGTCGGTTAATTCCAATACAATAATCCTTACTAAAATTAGATCGATCGATCTATTTTAGCAGCAACTTTATAAGTAATGCACCAGCAACTTCTGTTTCAGACATTTTTCAAATTGCTGAAACCCATTTAGCTCAATTGAAAGTATTAACTCAAATTCTTTAGCATCATCAATTGTATGTAATTGATTGATGATTGCATTCTAAACAAAATTTTATTCAGATTTTAAAATTCCAGGTGTTGCTATAAATTTATAACCTGTGTAATCCACAATAAAAAATTTCTTGTTCTTTATTTAAATCTTATTTAAATGAAAAATTTAAAACATTCATCTTAAAATTACTTGTATATCATAATAGGCAACATAATTCTTATTTCAAATATCTAATTACAATATTGTTTTAATAAAATGATACAAGCAGCCACTTATTAATTCTGAAAAAATGGATTTCCACGACCCTGTAATTGCTATTGCCATCTTCATTGTTAAATGAAATAAAAAATTCAATAGCAATTATATATATATGTGTGTGTGTGTGCTTAATCTAGTTGCATATTTTTTCTGGGCTTAGATTATATGATGGATAGAATTACAACAAAAATTATTTAGGACGAATTTAATATGTTCACTTCTCTTTATTATCACTGAATTATTTTATTTTTTTCTTCATGTTTGTTCAACCCAAACAAGGCACAATGCCACAGAGATGCCGCAAGGAGCTACGGTCTCTACATTGAACATATAAGATTTTGCTTACTCGTGGGTTGCAGTCTTGGCAAGCTTTTCTATGTATCTGTCTCAATACATGTTATCTGTGAATGTTAGGCCGAGTAGTTTGATGAATTCTCAGGTAGGGTGCTAGCCAAGATAATCGATGGTATAAAAGGTCATCTATCTACTTATGCATAAAAGGTACTGTATGTGCGTGTGTTCATTCCCTATGGACTCCGAAATGGCTGGGTCTATTTTAAAATTTCACACAAATGCATTTGTCTGACAGTGTTCTTAGGTTCTGTATAGAAATGCCTCTGATAAGTATCAATAATCAAAAAATCTGTTTAAAAAAGAATAGTCCCATTTTGACCTTTATATAGCCTAACATTACAAGTGCATTTGAGAAGTTTTATCACTGCATAAACAGAAGGACACGGTGTATAAAAATCAACAGTAGGTCTTTGATAAAACAGGAGCGTTCTAAATTAATGTTTCTACTTAGAGCACAATTAAACCATGATAATTGACTTTTGCATTCTAAACTTTCATTCAAGACAAAAATAATTTTATAAATCAACACTAAGTTCCCTACAGTGCAATATATTATGGACTAAGTCACTCTTGGGAAGTATGTGAAAGTTTCTCTCAATGCGCCACGGTTGGTCCCCTATTAGAGCAGGCAATCCATTGATTTGATTGAAAAATAGGCATTTTCACTAATTTCAATGACAAAACTATTGGACGTGTGGAAGATTTGTTGATCTACATTCAATCCCGGACAACCTCTGGTCTCCCTGCTTATTGTTAAAGGAAAGAGTTGTCTTGGCAACATTTAATGTTGCCATCTATTTATGTATATTCCACTACAGACTGGAGGTCATTTTCTAAGACTCCAGCAATTACATTGGGCAGGTTTTTTTTTTTTTTTTTTTTTTTTTTTTTACATGGGGGTCACCACTTATCAAGGCCCGAAGGCCACTCAGGGATAAGGATTATTGCGTGTACAATAATCAATGAGATAGTATTGTAGTAATCATTAGTATTGGAGGTTTGATAGTGTCTTAAGGGGGCGGTTTGTCAGGAGTTTGTTTATGTTGGACTTGAAGACATCCAAGTTGTAGTCAGGTCGGAAACAGGCAAGCGGCAGAGAGTTCCAGTGGCATGCAGTTCTAAGAAAGAAGCTTTGCTCATGGAATCTACGTTTGGATTTAGGCACAGATAAAGAGTGGGGAAAATTATTGACAGTTTCAGACAGACGGGTGTTTCTCGTGACAGATTGGCGAGGGGGGGGGACGAGAGATTGGAGCTCAGACGAGCACCTGCCATGGAAATAACGATAAAACAAAGACAGGCTCACAACGTCTCTTCTGTGGGAAAGAGGTTGCAGGGTAGAGAAAAGGGCATCCCCCACTAAGCCACAAAGCCTATTTTGTACTTTGTCAAGGCAGGATAGGCTGTTTTTAGCAGCTCCTGCCCAGATGTGGTAGCAGTACTCCATCCTTGGACGTACTTGGCTTTTATATAGATAGAGAATTGCATCAGGGGTGAGATATCTTCTAGAGCTGTAGAAGGATCCCACCATTTTCCCAGCGTCCTTGGCAACAGACCTGATGTACATGTTCCATTTCAGATCAGGAGTAAAGGTCAAACCCAGAAGCTTGTCAAAACATGGAACCTCCCAAGACGAGTCATCCATTTCAATTGATGCCAGATGGGGATCAGAGCGTTGATGTAAAGATAGAGGCTTGGTTTTGGATGCATTAAAAGTAACCAGCCACCTCTTCCCCCATTGTACCACGCGCTGAAGATCAGAGGAGAGAGAATCAGAGAGAACTTTATCATTTACGGCCTTTGATGTGTTGCCATAGATGGTCGTGTCATCAGCATAGATGTCAATGAATGATTTAAGTATGTGTTTTGGGAGATCATTGATGTAGATCAGGAAGAGAGTTGGACCCAGGATGAACCCCTGAGGGACTCCAGCATTAATACTGTGGGCTTCTGATTTCTGCCCATCAACCACTACTCTTATGAGCCTATCGGAGAGAAATCATTTAATTATTGAGAAAACATTTCCAGTGATACCGTAGCTGGAAAGCTTGTGAAGTAGACCCTTATGCCATACCTTATCGAAGGCCTTCGATATGTCAAGAGCAATTGCCCTGGAAAGGAAGCCTTTGTCAAGAGATTCACTAATCCTATGAGATATAACCGTTAGCACATCTGCTGTAGATCTTGCAGAGCGGAAACCATATTGCATGTCACTAAGAAGGTTGTTCCTGTTGAGGTGGTTGACTACTTTATTTAATATGGATTTCAACAACTTACTCATGACACACAGGAGACTTATTGGTCTGTACTGAGAGGGAGATGACTTTTCACCTGAATTCTTAAATACAGGGCATACTGATGAGGTTTTCCAGGGTGTTGGAAAGCACTTCTCCTTAAGGCAACACTTAAACAGTTTTCTAAGTATAGGGGCAAGTTCTGGTTGGAGCTTTTTCAGCACTATAACTGGAATGCTGTCAGGGCCAGTTGCTTTACTGGAATCAAGGTTCTTGATTAGCTTGGCGACCTCACGCACAGATATTTGTATGTGGCATAGCGTGTTGTCTGTTATAGGGAGAAATACAGGGAGTTGATGGCCTTTGTCGCATAGAGTAGAATTGACTGCAAAGTTCTTGGCAAATAGTCTGGCCTTGTCTGATGCTGACGAGACGACCTCAGGTCCATTGATAATAGTTGGGATAGAACGCACGCTTCTGTTCAGGATCCTGTTTGCTATTTGCCAAAACTGGTGGGAACCAAGCCGCTGCTCAGCTACTTTGGATTTAACAGACTGAGCATATAGCTCTCTTGCATTTTTTATTACTCTTTTACAGTGGTTGCTGGCATTCCTGAAAGCAGCTTTAGCATCAGTACATCTATTACGTTGGTAGCTATGGAAAACGATTCTGTGCGCGATGGCAGCAGCACATTCAGGGGACAACCATGGCTGGCTGCTAGGCTTTAGTTGGAATTTTTTTGATAGTATGAAACTGTCTATGCCTACAATTAACCATCCGGTCAGATCTGATACTATGGAGGACACATCCTTTTTAAACATTGAATGCAGAGGTAGATCAGATATAAATGTACGGAAGCTATCCCAGTCAGCCATAGAGTATCGATATATAGTACAGTGAAGAGGTATGTCTGAAGACTTATTACATTTCATTTTTATCTTAACTGCTACAACAGAGTGGTCAGAGGATCCCAGAGGAGATAGAATGGAACATGAACATAACTCAGGAGAAGTTGTGAAGAAAAGGTCGAGAAGGCTTGCATACTGACCAGTAGTATTGGACAGATGGGTGGGTTCGTGAACAATCTGAGTGAGGTCATAGGCAGTGGCAAAAGCATGACAGAACCTCCCCTCATCATCGGTCTTATTTGACTGGGTCAGCCATTCCACATTATGGACATTGAAGTCACCGCAAATGTGAATGTTAGCCGAAGGATGAGCAGACAGGATGTGGTCAATTTTCTCAGATATGCTCTTAAAGATAGTAACCCCACTGTTGTGTGGGCGATAGAGGGCAAATATGAATACGGTGGTGTAAGCTAGTGCAACCCGGAAGCACATATAAGGTAAATTAGGGTCTTCTCTGGAGATATCCCTACCACATGGAAAGCCACCTTTGATGTAGGCACATATTCCATGCCCATGGCAATCTTGAGGGTCAGATTTAGATTTTAAGTTAGAGTATTATATTGTTGAGAATAGAGCATAGTGTTGTCAATAATTGTGTCAGACCGTTTATAAAAATCAGGAATAATAAAAGGTCCCTCGGGCACATCTACATTAATGTGATGTTTATATGTACAGCTATACAGGCTAACCTGGATTTTTTCTTTTGGTTAAGAAAGATCTGATTATATTAAATATTTGTCCATACAAATTAATATACATGAGAGCACCTTCATGCCAGACCGTGTGAAGAAAGGTCATATCCAAGTTTGTCCAGCATATGGTAAATGCATTCCAAGAGGGCCGTTAGGACATCCACAATAGAATGGAC
This sequence comes from Euprymna scolopes, assembly GCF_053919585.1. Lineage (NCBI taxonomy): Eukaryota > Metazoa > Mollusca > Cephalopoda > Sepiida > Sepiolidae > Euprymna > Euprymna scolopes. Next base: position 124,910,983 of record NC_136484.1, read on the forward strand.
ATGTTGATCAAAAAGTTTAACATTAAAAGAGGCGGTAGTTTGATTAATGATCCAAAGACTTCAGTGAACAGAAGGAAATTGATAGGGTGATAATTTTACAAGTCAATTATTTCACTAGAATTATTAATCGCTACCAGAAGGCACTTTTTTTGTAGAGCTTAGAGAGAACACGGTTCAGCTCAGCAAAGTATTTCTTTCAGATTATAGTAGGGATATGGCTTACTTTAAAGGTATTAAGTTTTTTTTTGTTATATAATATTCCAGACTGGGAAAAAATCATTGAGTGTGGTTTTAGTCCGCAGTGGATTGGTTGGTTGATTGTTTGCTTATGGCATATCGATCCTTTTCAGGTTATTTAATGCCGAATCCAGGGATTTTGAAGACATTTTCTTTTAATAGAATATATTTGTTAAGTTGGTTTCTATATAACCCATAGTTGGGACCCTAACAGGTACTACTACTCCAGGTCAGAGTAGACCTGAGCACAATGGCAATTAAAGGGTAGCTCCACACTCTCCAAAGCCCGCAAGCTGGAGCCTCACCATCGGATATAGTTTAAGGTCATATCCAGGACTAGTCCACAGTGGAAAGCTTGGGAAGTGGTTTGTGGAGTCTTGTTTTGAAATATGGCAAATCATAAATCTGACATGACGTCAAAGCTATAATTTTGAGGTAATGTTTTAAGCTTTATAAAGAAAAAGTCCGAATAGCTCAGTTGGTACTGAAGACAAGGTTTCAATTTCGATTTTCGATCATAATATCAACTTTATTTGTTAGAAATTTATTATTTACTAATAGTCAAGATCTTGAATATTTCTGAATGACACAAATCCCACATATTTACGTTTAAGAAAAATGTGACTGACGTCAGGCAAACAAAATCTATGCAATATTTGTGTCGCCAATCTAGATAAAAGGATCTCTTCTACCTTTTATTGGATTCATGACGTCGTCTACTGCGCCCGATTATCCTCCATCTGTTTTATTGGACAGCACCATTCTTTGATCTAACACACCGTTTTAATGGATGACATTTTAATCTCACTCAGAGTGCATAGAGAAAAACAAAATCTTATTTCTAAATCTAACATTAATTCTAAGTTTAGTTTTTTAACATTTGCATGCAGGGAGTACTTGATTCGAAAAAAAAAAAAAAAAAAATTAAAAATATTCACTTGAAATAATGCTTTATTTTAGACGTATGTCGCACACTATTTTAAACACTACTTTTGTATCATTTCCACAACTGGGAAACCCTGCTAATCTATAATATAAATCTCACCTGTCTGTTTAAATGTATGTATGTTTTCATATCTGCCTAAAACTTTCAACAGAGGCGACAGATTTTCACGAGATCAGTATCGTTTTGAAGCATGACCCTTCGGACGACAAATATCGAAAAGTTGGCTAAAACCATTAATTCCTTCACCCTCAACTGGACACTTTTCTACAAGGAGTCGCCGCTTTTTTTGCCGATATTTTCGAAAGTCATCCCTTCTTTCCGATTGACTAGCCTTTATTTAAACCTTTGCGACTTCCGAATTGGCAATGGACGCAACGGCAAAGACGTCTTTTTTTTTTCACAATTTTTTCCTCCTTTGCCGTATGGGTTTGAGCCTGCCTGCCCACTACCACTTTTTTTTTTGCTCAACACATACCTCCAAACACCTGAACTTTCAATTCAAGAAGTAAATGATTTAAATGCTTTAAACTCATACCTCGTTTCATCTGTGTTAAGTTATGATAGAGGATTTTATAACATTTTCAACCATTATTTTAATTTTATAAAATATGAATGAAAATAACGTTATTTGTAATTTTCAAGGCTGATTACATGCTTATTAACTGAATATTTAGGAAAAAGGCAATAGCACTAATGTAGATTTGTTACTATAATGGATATAACATTAAACCTGACCGATAACACTAATGACGTTTTATAATAGGTATAAAGTTAAACAAGACTATCATACCAATGTTTTACTACTATAAAACATAACATTAAACGAGGACATAAAACTAACAAAGATGAAAGCGGAAAATCGAATTAAAAATGTAATAAAGTATTTGATATGTATTAGTATTTATTAGGTGGGTGCAAAAATGCCGTTTTTTGACATTCAACTTCATGTAAAAAAAAAAAAAAAAAAAACAACGACATTTTTGCACCAACCTAATATCTTCATTGAGAAATGCATTTCATTCATTAAAAGCAAATCACATATTTATCTCTCCACCCTAAATTTTCTTAAAACCTATTTTTAATTTTCCAAGATTAATAGAATATTTCGAACCATTATCTTTTCTATTTTTTTTGTAAAATTTATTTTAATTACTCTTTTATCCGTACTGTATGTGATAATAATTAAGGACATAAAAAGCAATATTTCTACCCGGTCATGGTCGACGGAACAAGAACAATCTACCTCAATGATTGCATAAAAGATTCAGTTTCTGTATAGGTTTTTGAGTTCCAGATTGATAATTAGAAAAGACATAGCTAAACAAGAACGCAGGTTACATCAGTTGAAACATTTGTAAAAATAACTAAGATAAGAATAGGAATTCAAATAATTCATTATATAGTTAGCCCCCCCCCCCATTTTTTTTTTGCAGATTGAACTTATTCACAAAATGCATATGTAAATATTGTTACACGAGCTGAGGGCATTATGTAAAGAATTATAATTAACATATTGACCAAAATAAAAAAGAGCAGACAAGATCTGAGAGACATACTTCAGTGAACAACACTGAAGTAGGCGGAAGTGGACAGCATAAGTAGACAACGTTTGTAGCCAAAGGGAACAGTTTTGTTTGTAACTCAGTGAACATTATCCTATCATGACCACCAAAAAGAGAATCAGTCTAATGCTTCCAGCAATACAATTTATCCAAACAAATCTGGATAAGGGATAGATCATAATTATATCTATCTTAAATCTAATCAGACAAGTAAAACTATACAAGGAAATATCAAGAATTGCAGGTATCTGTATTAATTTCATTTTTGTCCTTTAAAAGAAAAGGATTTGATCCCTATTTTTCTAATTTACAGTTAATGTGCGTGTATATATATATATATATATATATATATATATATATATATATAGCAAAGATATCTACGTATCTTCGTCCATATATGATCAGATTACAATGGTTGATCTACAATAAAAACTTAATGACATATTTGACTTGACAGAGTTCAATTTCTAGTTCCTCATGGAAAGACATTCACAACAAAGGTCTTGGCTTTGATAAGTGGTGATCGGTTGTTTGATTAGTTGAAACTTGATTAATAAACTTAGTTTTTAAAATTATTGCCACTTAAATAGTTTATGTTTTGAGGGTTAGCTTCAGATACCAACATAGCAGCTCTATGAATAATTATGCCGGTCAGTACCACTTCACAATGCCCTTAACTTTGCATTTAATCATGACCTTGTTAATTGAGTAGATAAGTTGCTGCTTACAGTATGATGGAAAAGACTAACTATTCGTTTTGCTGCTTCAATAAATGATAATGAATATTAATATTACTAAAAATCGGGCCAGTTTTAATGTTTATTTTTTTAGATTAGCTTTTTCATTCAATTTTCTAAGTAAACTCATCTGTAATAGCGTTATCTTATTTCATGTTATCTTTATTATAATAAAATATGTTATTGTTTATTTGCTTGGAACAGATGAAAATAAAAGCACGTTTTATTAAAATATATATATATTTCAAGAAGCAGTAAAATTTTTGGATTTTAAGTCGATCAAATTTTTCTAGTGTTTTTTTTTTGTTTAAATAATAACTTTGCAAGCTCAGATTAATATTTCTATGTCAAAAGTTTAGTGTCAATTGAAAATTTAAAATTTCAGATTTTTAATCTTTTCACGTGCCAAGAATGTTATGTATTCACTATGTATGGCAAAGTCTCCACATCCCTCGACCAATCCTCACAAAATTTGATCAAATATATCAGTCATGTTCTTAGAACTGATTTATTTTTGGGGATATTTAAGTCAAAATTCAAGGTTAAGGTGATGGAAAAGGTGAAGTCACTTGTTAGCGATAACTTTGGTTCTGTTCTCACTACTTGGCCCATATTGTAGCCAATGAAGTTCCACAACTTATGTCGTTAAATTTTGTCATGATTGAAGTTTTAATTTCAACTACCTATTTTTCAGAATTTGATGTATAAATCTGACGCAGTAACAATAAGCACCATGCAAGCCGTTTTTAAGTCATTAAGGTTTCCGTGGTATTACTTTGAAAATACTTCATACAATATGGAGAAGTAAGGCCCAGATAATACTTTAAACCATCCTTATATCATCAGGCGGAGGTATGCAGTGTCACGACTTACTTGTGTTCTTTTTTTATTAGTTTTTAATAGCTCTTTTGCTCTATTACAGAGAATTGGAAAAATGAAGCAGTTCCATTATCAATCTTTTAATCCATTGTATCAGGTGGAGAGATCATATGACCAACAACAGATCCTTCAACGAACACATACTACTATAATTACCATAATAGGTTATACTGCTTCTTGTTCTCTGGCTTACCATCCATACCTGCCGGCCTTGCGCCACATCTTCATGGTGTTGGAGGTAAATACCTGTACTATTTTGGTATGAAATAGTACACAATTGTTGATATGCCATGAAGCTCAAAATATTTCCAAATATCAACTGAGAAGGGTCCACAAGTGATCAAGCAGTTCGAAAATGATTTAAGAACTTCTGTAAGAATAAGAGGACTAAAGGACGGCCACACATTCTTGATGCTCAGCATTTGAAAGTAATATGTACAAAAAATACGAAAATTTGAGTAGAACAACTACTATTGTGTTCTGAGTAAAAGCAAGTCTATCACTACTGTCTAAAACAGCACGTCAACCGTAAAAGTGGTTTTTAGGACGATACAAATGTATAATGCAAAGGAAGATATTCTTTACTTCTTTGGGCAAAGTTGCCTCCCCTTTGTCAGAGTCCTAGACTTTAAATTCTCACGACTTCTCACAAGATCAACGACCAGAAGTAGAGAGTGGAGGGAAAACAGAGTGACTTTGAAAATGGAGAGATGAGCATCATTCCCGTTCATTCCTGTTATCATACTTGGACTTCTAACCTTTGATGCATAATGCTTGAATTGTCGTTACGTGTGCATCTTCATAATAACATAGTTATATTACAGCGAGTGATTTTCTTATTTGTTCATAATTATTCCATTCTTTCATCATGTGCTGCAAACATACCGCAGGGTGTCCAGCCACGTGGGTAAGATTTTGTTATATTGATCCTAATGCATCTCACGATATAACAGTAGGTTTATAGAAATAAATTTGCCTTGCTTAGACTACATTTTTCATTTTATTTCCCTTTTCTTGTTGTTTCCTGTTTTTCTTTACTTTATGATTTAGTTTCCTCATATATTTTGTTTACCCAAAGAGGAAGAAATACTGATATACCTCTCGGTGTAATCAGCTTGGAGGGGGTTCTCTGGCAGACAACCTGTATTGCTTACGAATGAACTTACACAACGAACACCGTAAAACAAGGATGTAAAGCGGGAGTCGATATTCGATGGACCAAATGAGGTTGTTCGTCGGCTAGTGGTGACGACGGATATATTTTAATTATATAAAAACACAATAACCCTTGTTTCATAGGTTTTAGGACGATACCAAAGTATAATGCAAGAGGTGTAATTCTTTACTTCTTTAAGCAAAGTTGCCTCCCCTTGTCCGAATCCTAAACTTAAAATTCTCGCATCTTCTAACCAGATCAACGACCGGAAGTAGAGAGTGGAGGGAAAACAGAGTGACTTTGAAAATGGAGAGATGAACATCATTATGGTTCATTCCTGTTATACTTGGACTTCTAACCTTTGGTGTATTATGTTTGAGTTGTTACGTGTCTTCATAATAAACTTGTATCGTTATGTAACAGCGAGTGATTTTCTTATTTGTTCATAATTGTTCCATTCTTTCATCATCTGCTGCAAACATACCCACAAGAAGGCTGGACACCTGCGGTAAGATATTTTATGTTATTGATCCTAACGCATCACATTATATAACAAGTGGCAAAAAGGGAGATAAGTATATCCTCCATATTCTCAATCTTCTAGCTGTTCAAGTCTGGAGGATATGCAATGTCTACCAGTTTTCTGTAAAAATTAATTTGAACTATAATTTGCTAATCCATGAATTTTCATAATTAACTATGTTAACTTTTTCGACACTACAATTAAGTATTGTTAATTTTGTTTAAAAGTACATAATTTAATAAAACATTTGAATAAAAATATGCGTTGCCGTTTCAGACATCTGATGTCAATATTTCAATAGTGACCAACTGTCTGAAGTAAATAAAGTGACAAAGCTTGATAAATGAGTCTTGCATGAATAAATGTCTATTTCTAACGTACTTAATATATTGCTAATGAAGATTTAGTATTTGGATCTAAAACCAAATTATACTATATTTTAATGCTCAACTCAGTTTAATATACTATTTCAAATTAATGCACCATCTTCCAATGTTTCAAAAAATATGTTTGGTTAAGATGCCAATCTCCCAGATTACTTTCTATTTTTTTTGGGGGGGGGGAGTATGTAGTGTACTTTTTATTGAAATCCCTCCGGACAAGCCATTAAGCCACTTAACATTAAGGAGCTAAAAATACTTTAAGGTCAGAAAATCGCCAACAATAAGTGTTCGATTCTGATCCAGAAAACAAACTTACCCCCTTGTCAGAAACATCGCTCATGGAATGCGTGAACTAAATGACAAAGAAAGCAAGTGTTAAGAGGCTGTTGAAAGTAGACCTAAGATCCACTTTTTACTCTCCTGGATTATCTGTTCTGTTAGGAGAACTTCCTTCCAGACATTACCTCCTTCTATGGGGCAGCGTAATACATGTTCATTCGCCATATACTTACAAAAATATGCATCCAGAGAGCATATTTTTCTAATCGTAGCTTAAGATGATGAAATTGCAAACCTGTCAAAGTTTGAAACAATATGCGAGGTGAGGAGTTTCAAATCTAATTTTCCAAATCAGTTGTTATCAGGGGGGGGGGGTAAAAGTTGAGACCACCATTTCAGACAGACAAGATGAAATCAGAGATGCTTAAAGGAGATGAAGTGATTAGAAAATAAAATAGAAAATGCTGCAATTGACCGAGCGAGCTAATAATAAAAATAGCAAGAAGCCATGGCAATGAATGTCGGATGGTTGTACTATCAAAGAATGCCCGCTCTGAAGATTGATCAGAGTTGATAAGATAGTAACTAGGACGTAAAGATAAAACATACAGGAAAAAAAAAAAAAAAAACTACAGGAAAAAAAAAAAATTAAAGCATTGGTTTATTACGAATCTCTTATATGTATTCTAGCAGTGGATCAGGTTTAAGAAAATAGATTTTCATCTGCTTTTTATAGCTATGCAACGGGGAGGGGGGGGGAAGGTGGTGATAGGGGAAGGACTTTCAGCATGGACTCCATATGCCATGTTCAAGTCCTGCCATTTTCATCGTATTCCTCACTTTAGGTGTTAACAATCTTTACAGTAAGTCAGGAAAATGAAATGTCAACAAAATATTTAAAAAATGGTTAAATACATTTGTAATTTGATTCTATTAGGCTGGTGCAAAAATGTCGTTTTTTGACGTTCAACTTCATGTCAAAAAACATTTTCGCACCAACTTAATATTTTCTTATAGATGGAAAAAACTTTGCTTGATATTATCAGTAATAATATTTTAGACATTTAATGAAAAAGGTTTAAAATTCATAACTTCCATTAGATTATTTGGAAATTCAAATGACAGCCTCTAGTTAAGTTTACGCACAAGTACATTTACACTACACTTAAATTACTTTGAAATAATTCATTAAACAAAAAATAAAAATAAAAACTGCATTAAATACACTGACTAACGCAGTTTTGTTTTAATTGAATGGGTACGTTTAGTTTTAATACATTTGCTGCCGTTGGTAGTGGTGATAATATTTACATTTGTCAGGTCGAAAAATTGTAACATACGAATTCTTATAAAGGTTTTTATTTACCACACAAGTTTTCATTTTGAAATGTGCCCGAATTTGAAATTAATCCAAAGTCTACGACTTTAAAATTAGAGTTTCTGCTTATCAAGGGCCAAAGGCCACTCGAGGATAAGTTTTGTAGCAGTATATAGATATGTGCGTGTAAAAATAAAGGTTAGATTTTTCCACATAGGAGAATGGCAAATTCTATTTAGAAGTTAGGAGTAGAAATCGAACTACACGCAGAGGAAGGGAAGTTGCAGCATGGATGAAAGTGTTAATAACACCTACTAAGACGGGCTGATAATTTTTGGACAACTCTCTTAGCCGTCTTCCTCGAAATTTTCACTATAAGGTAAGGTGCGATGGGAAGCTGATGTGTAACCTACAGTCCCAAGCATCGAAAAACGTGAACCATTAAGCGACAAGATTGTTGGAGTATATTTTATGTTGTACATTATTGCAGCTACCAGGAGAGAGGGAGAGAGAGAGAGAGAGAGAGAGAGAGAGGGGGGGAGGCAAAAATTCAGCTGCCACATCACTGCAACTACAATTATACAAGCAGCTGGGTTTGTTGATAAAGTGTACTATAAACCTAGTTATAACGCTCCTACATTGTTACAGTATTACTAATATTTTTTTAATCACATTTGTAGAAAAAAAATAAAAATTAAATTAAAAAAAAAAATTAAAAATAGAACAAACTTTGAATTTAGCGAAATTTTCTCATAATTATTAAGTTATATACTATGTGCAGGGTTATAAAATGCACCTTTCACAAACGAAAAACATTTATGCGAGCGACCGAAACTATATCTGAAGTGACTAAAAACTAATGCTTTTCTATATAAGTAAAAGACACAATTTCGAATTAAAGTGATCTCGTGGCATTTTTTGCATTAAAATGTCAAACTATGTTTGACGTCATTCAAAATCAAAAACTTACTGCTACAATAAAAACGAATTTTAATTCAATTCATATTGCATACGCATGGCTTGTTGACTGATCCCTTTGTTCACATTGTGAACGCTCTGCTGATTACTAAACGCATTCAGTGGACCATTACTATATAAAAAAAAAAAAAAAAATTCTTTGCTACTCTAGGAAAATATAATGGCAAATTTTTAAAACCAAGCTTCTCTCTTTACATCAACATTCTAATCCACATCTGGCATCAATTGAAATGAATGGCTCTCGTCTTCAGGAGGCCTAAAGTTTTGACAAGCTTCTGGGCTTGACCATTACTCCTGATCTTAAATGGAACACGTACATCAAATCTGTTGCCAAGGCCGCTGGAAAAATGGTAGGATCTTTCTATCAATCCGGTAAATATTTCACTGCTGATTCTATTCTCTATCTATATAAGAGCCAGGTACGTCCAAGGATGGAATACTGTTGCCACATCTGGGCAGGAGCTGCTAGAAAGGACTTGTCCTGCCTTGATAGAGTTCAAAATAGACTTCGTAGCCTCGTAGGAGATGTCCTTTTTTCCTCCTTGCAACCTCTATCTCACAGAAGAGATGTTGAGAGTGTCTCTGATGTATCGTTATTTTCATGGAAAGTGTTCGACTGAGCTTCAATCTATCGTCCCCCCTCGCCAAACTTTCACAAGAAACACTCGTCTAGCTGTAAACACTATCAATAATTCCCCCCACTCTTTATCTGTGCCTAAACCTAAACGTAGATTCCATGAACAAAGCTTCTTTCTTAGAACTGCACGCCTGTGGAATTGTCTTCCTGCTTTCCGGCTGACTACAATATGGTTGTGTTCAAGTCTAACGTAAATAAGTTCTTGATGAGCCGTTCCATATAAGTTATCAAATTTACCAAATTTTCATTACTAATGATTACTATATTGTCCAATTTCTACTGTACACTCTTTAACCCTTATCCTTGAGTGGCCTCTTGGCCTTGATAATGTGGTGATGCCTATGTAAAAAAAACAAAAAAAAAACCTTTTTCAAAGACAAAACTTACTGTTCAAATAGAAAAGTAAAATTACCACTAATGCAGCCTTTGCCTCAGGATCTACATTTATACAAGAGCTTGAAGACCGTCACTTCAGAAAACAATTGCAACAACAGTTTTCATTTCTTTTGCGACTAAATTTCCTTCAGAAATGGAGGGAATCTTCAGTTACACAGGACTGCATATCTCCTAAGATATATTTTATTGGTGGTTACCACATTAATTTATGAATGGATATTCACAGAAAAACATTGGAATTTAGAAATAATTTCATAAGTTTGGAAAATCAGAATTTATATAAAATTAGCCTGGGTGCCCGGCGTTACCCAGGTGTTTGGAGGTGTGTGTTGAGAAAAAAAAAAAAGTAGTAGGCTCGAACCCGTACCGCAGAGGCGGAAAGAATGTAAAAAAACAAAAAAAGTGACCGGAAGTGACAAAGGTTTAAATTAAGGCTAGTCAATCGAACAGAGGTGAAGACTTGAAAATATCAAAAAAAAACGACCCCTCCCTGTAGAAAAGTGCCCAGTTGAGGGTGAAGGAATTCATGTTTTTAGCCTTTTAGCCAATTTTACGATATTTGTCGTCCAAAGGGTCGAGCTTCAAAATGATACAGATCTCATAAAAATCCATCACTCTGTCGAAAGTCTTAGGCAGACATACATACATTTAAACAGACAGGTGAGATTTATATTATAGATTAGATTCCTACACTAATTAGCCTACCATTATCAATTTTGAAACAACAACTTCTAGGTGCAAAGCATTTGTGGACTATATTTAGTTTTCTGAAAGGGAAGTGAAAAGGAAGTGTAACCGCTCTGAAAATTCAGATACTTCAGATTTTTATTAAATTTTAACAATAGATATTAGACATCAAGTAATATTCCAAATTTTTGTTTCTTTGGAAACTTTTAAACAGGTCCATAAAAAAAATTCCAATAAAGGAATAATATATATAAGGCCCATAAGGACATAACATGAGTATAATTATATGATTTCTTGTAAAGCCAAACTGCTTTTCCTCCAACTTTCAATCACAGTGGATCATTTTATGCCAGATATGGTTTATGTGTTAATAGTTTGTGCAATATGAAAGTGATTAGTTTGTCAGAATAAAGTTTAGGTCAGTAATTGCTTGATGTTATTGTTGTCAAACCAATTTCTGTTAATTTTTTGTTTTTCATGAGTTGGAAATATTCTGGATTTATTAAATACTTTATAATTTGAGGGGCAGGTACTTCTTTGAATAACTGTGCGAAGGTTGTTGCGCGATAGCTTTTCCTGCAAATGTTCTTATACTTTTTGCAGTCAATCAGCACAGGACGCAGAGTAGTTGATTGCAGCAGGTACACAAAGGCGCCATTACTCCTTTGAACAGGTATGTGTTAAGTATGTGTGCCAATTCTAATTCTACTTAATGTGCACTGTTTCTTTGAATAGTTTCTTGCAATATTGTGTTGGGGTTGTAGTTTGCATGTTATTTCTTCGTAGTTAGATTTTATACTCCTGTAGTTCCCTGTATTAGCTTTTTTTTTCCATTACCATGTGACCAATGGTTTAGTGTCAGGTCTTGTTTTTGAGAATCTTCTGTTCTATGGGATTTGTTTGTGGTGTTTAGAGGAATTTCTTCCAATTCAATTTTTTTATAGTGTGCTATACCTGTTGCTTAATTCGGGCATTGTTTGTAGTTCATTTCTTGTTTGTGTCTAGATTTAGATGATTGAAGTGGCTTGTCATGACGTTTAGATTTGGGTGAGGACTGTCTATACTGTGATTTGTCTTTGCATGTTTGTGCGCTTTCCATACAGCAAGATTTTCTTTTTTTTTTTTTTTAGATCTTGTTGGTCATGATTTCTGAGTGATTTGGGGTATTTTATGTTGATTTTTCTTGACGTGAGTCTTGTGATGGTATTAATTGTTGCTCGAGTATTTTTTGTTGTGTATGTAGTGTTTTGGGGTGGGGTTGTTTAAACTGCTGAATGGTGGTATGTGGTTCTTTTCTAAAGCTTAGATGTTTTGAGTGTGTTTAATTTTCATTATCTCTTTCATGCTTCACAGAATCGCGAGTCAGCTGAATGTTCGCCTTGGCAGTTTATACATTCCAGTTGTTGGCAAGTGACTCCATGGTGGTCAGATCCATCATTCCACAATTTTTACATATTTTCCTTCTGTTACATCAGTTTTCATGGTGGCCAAACTTGTAACATTTAAGCGGAGTAGGGATATAGATTTCCACTTTAGTTATGTACCTGGTCTTAATTTTGGTTGGAGGTTTAGGAGGTTAAATGTAGGTGTTAGTTTTTATTTCTTGTTTTTCTTTTTACTTCTGTTTTAAGTCTTGTTTGATTTCAGCTGTTGTACAATTATCCAGTTCCGGGCTTTTCACCTTTGATGTGTTGAGAGATTTATGGGAATACTTTTATTTTGTTGCATAGTGGGTGATTTTTAGAAATTGCATGCTTCTTGTTTTAACTTCTATCAAGGTAGTGTTACTAGTTATTTTGATTGGTTTTGGAGCCATGTTCACCAAGATATTTTCTATTATGAAGAATGAAAGTTTCGTGATGGGTTTATCATCCACCGACTTAAGAACTATGTATGTTGGATAGATGGTGGTTATTTCCCCCGTTTTGCTATTTGTGTCTATACATATCAAATTCTGGATATGGTCTTTTACTGTATTTCATGACATTACTTGCAATGGCTTCGGAATTATGTGCCAGATGTAAATTTTTTGTGTTTTATTGGCTATGCTCTCCCACCCACCTCAGAGCCCCATGAAGGGATGCGCCTAGGAGAAAACCCATTCGCCTAGTAACATCAGGGTGATACAGCCAATATACTCATGCTGATGACTGATAATTTAAGATTCTATCCCTGGACTTTCATTTCCAAGATAATTATTCACCCAGAAGCATAAAAGGGTATACATCCTTCCTCAGTAAGATTGACCATAAAGCCATTCTCCTAATTCAGATTTTGTATATCTGAGAAAGGGCTAACATGACCAGCCGATTGGTCAGATTGGGCTTCTCCGACCACCTGTCTAGCCCAGTAAGGGCTAAAGTGAAGTGTTGCAAGCCACATGATCTCTTCAGTTACTGGATTATGGGCTGCTCAGCCACCAGGATCCCATCCTCAAGCATTACAAGTCGCCATTCATGTCCAACAGGTAGCTTCATTGGGGGAGGAGGGCAGTCAGTGTATTTTAATGCTCTACTGACAGGGCCTCATAGGTTTGTATAGCAGTGGACATTTTTTATATGATTTCATTATCAGTTCCTAGAATCTTTTTATAGATCGTTGTAGGTATTTCTAAATTTGAGTTTTTGCTTGCATATGTTTAGTTAGTCATCACGTTTGGTTTCTCCGCATTAGAGAAAAAACTTTTTACTATATTTTGTATATTTAATCTGACTGGTCAATAAATACTTATTCTTAAAGTTTCATAACCGAAACAAAATGTCAAAAGAAGCATGATTCTATGTCAATGTTCGTTCTGTGATCAGTACCGCACCATATGATTAAAACCTTCTCAAACAGACTGACGTTTATTTCTAGTAGTATGGTTGGATTGAAGAATTGCATTTTTATCATCCTCTCCCTTTAAAAAAGTTGTGGGAGGTCAATCCATTGTATAAATGGCATTGGAAGTGGTCATTCTGTACAAAAAAACAAAAATAGCTAATATATTAAAATTTGTTTTTAAGATTAAATTTACTTTTTATCCTATAAATAGGATATGAAATTTTATGGATGTCGTTTTACAGCAATCCATTAGTCCCTATGATTCTTTTCTAAGAACACAAGAATAATTAACCATATTTCAGGAACATCTGCATTGTTCAGAGATTTTGTTCCAAGATATCTATAGTTAGATTGATATGTCTTTCAAATGTTACATCTATTATTAGCAAAACTGATGTGCTACTTTTCAGTATATTGTGCAAAAATCTATAGTGGAAAGATTTAATCAGTTTTATCTAGTCCAACATTTTTAGTAAGTAATCCTTATAACCAAGTCTCTCATATATATATATATATTACTAATATTAAGGACGTGAGAAATAAAAATGGCCGCCAGTGAAATTGTACAAAACGATACCAACAATTTTGGTTACATTGAAAGAAACGTAATATTTTTATAGTTTGGCTATGCATATAGAGCTCTTTCTGAAGCTGAAATGATACGCTCATTGCATTTATATTTCTTGCATAAGTATTAAAAGCATGTTGCGTTTGTTTTCATTACCATTCCAGGTTTCATTCACGTAGGATATTAGAAATTGTAGTGGCAATTACTCGTTTCCCCGCATGGTTCCAATTTCTTTAGTGGTAATTTAATAGTGATAAATATCCACAGCATTTTGCTATTTTAAACAGATCAAATTAGCTCACCAAACAGTAGAAACAAAAATGCACAAACCTGATACTGAATATCCTGTATAATCCGTTCTTGTTCTTCACTGAAGTAATCACAAACTGCCTGAAAGAAAAGAAAAAAATGAATAAAACAAAAAGAATCAAACAAGATTAAATTATATCAAAACAATTAAGAAATACAAATTGGAAGCAAATATCAAAAGGTAATATAGCCATTGTTTACATAATTAAATCAAAGAGTCATTTCGTTGTGTGATATTCGAGTGAAATCGTATTCCAACTGCTAATAACCTGCTATCAAAGTAAAAAAAAAACTGTAGGGTTCCATTACCCATTAACTTGAGTTCAAACAGTGTTGAACACAGAAAACAATCCGAGAGCAACTCAAGATCTCAGTTTTCCTTCACTAAAAATATCTTTCCATTTCTTTTTATGCACACATTGAAAATTAACATTCGTTTTTTTGGTTTGTTTTCTTTTTAATAAAGTTTTAAATATTTATTTTAATAAAAATCAGACTCCTTACAAAAACATGTAGACATTTTATTCAACTGCATGATAAATGAACATATCGATGTTTGGTTCGTTTCAATTAGCACATATGCAAATTTAATTTTATGAGTACAGGAGGGATTTAATTTTAACTGATAAGAGAAAATCATGTTTTTCACTTTAATAGGAACAATATTCCTCTGTTCAAACTTCCACTTCATAGACGTACGACATCTTGAATTCTAATCCAATAAAAAAAACATTTTTACATCGTAGACGCACCATGTATGTCGAATTTTAATGTTTTAAGTTTTGTTTCTCAAGACGATTAATCTAAAAAAAAAAAAAAAAAAAAAAAAAAAAAACTGATGAACACAATTGTTTTCTTTATTTGCTTTTATATATATATACTTTTTACAAAACAGTCACCATTTATCCTCGAGTGGCCTTCAGGCCTTGATAAGGGTTAATGTGTGTGCAGTAGTCAATGGAACAATATCGTAGTAATCGTTAGTAGTGGTAATTTGGTGAATTGGATTACTTAAGAATTGGATTGCTCAAGAACTTGTTTATGTTGGACTTGAAGACAATAATATTGTAGTCAGCTAGAAAGCAGGAGAATGGAAGAGTTCCCCAGGCTTGCAGTTCTAAGAAAGAAGCTTTGTTCATGGACTGTACATTTAGGTTTAGGCGTAGATAAGGAGTGGGAAAATTATTGATAGTGGTTTCAACTAGAGTTTTTTGTGAAAGTTTGGCAATGGAGGAAACCAGATTGGAGCTCAGACGAGCACTTGCCAGGAAAATGATAAATTTCAGACAGGCTTGCAATGTCTCTTCTGCAGGAAAGAGGTTGCAAAGATAAAAGAGCATCGCCCACAAGGCTACAAAGTCTATTTTGAACCATGTCAAAGCAGGATAAGCTGCTTCTTGCAACTCCTGCCAAAACATGGCAACAGTACTCCATATGTACTTGGCTCTTATACAGGTAGAGAATTGCATCAGCAGTGAGATATTTACTGGAGCGGTAGAATGATACCACTTTTTTCCAGCAACCTTGGCAACAGATTTGATCTATGTGTTCTATTTCAGTTCAGGAGTCATGTAAAACGAAAAAAAAAAAGTCACCCATGAAAGCGAGAACCCTCCAAAATAAACCTTAATCTATTATGTGAACTACCAAAAATTAAGCCGACTTCACAAACTGATAATAGTTCATTATTGGAGTTTAATTATAAGGTGAAACTCGAATTGACTCAATCTCCCTTCCCATATTCATGAGGGGATGCTTTGGCGTTATCTATCTCGAGTTTATCTTCAAACAGCGTCCTGAGTTGATAATTTAGTACCAGACTTATACTAAGTAGATATTAATAAGTCCCTCGTACCTATTCCCCCCATTTTTTTTTTTTAAATGGAGAGTAGATAATGCAGTAGATGTGTTATCGGCAGTTCCAGTAACTCTCGCTTCTCCTTTTTGTCCCTCAGTCCTCATTACGATAAGTGATTTTTCTGACAAAGGGTGAAGAAAAAGCTGCTTCCCAGATCGGTAGTACTTCGTGAACAGTAGTCTGAGATGTCGGAAATTTTTTTGTCTCTATGTCTATCCTTGTGGCCATGTCACTAGTAAGGATGCTGGAGGTAAACGTTTCTTCTGGGCTGACGTTATTTGCCTGATAGTCAGGGACCCGGACCTTAAATTAACCACTAAGAAGGCTGTCCTATCAGGAGGTGCAAAGTACTGGGGCTGCTCTATTGCCATTTGGTGAATGGATTCTGGACCATGCAGTAGTCTCTGGTGGGGCCTCTCGATGCCATACTAGTGAGTAATTGTTACGGCTTTACCTTATGTACTACATAAAAAAAATTTTCCTGTCCTTTTCTCTTACTTTCCCCTCTATCCTGCTCTAACCAAGTATGCCGACCTGTTCCACAAATCCCAAAACCTCAACATGAAATATCTCCGGAAAAAAAACTCGAATAAACCTAGAAACCCATCTTCCAACATACACTCCTACTACCATGTCTCCTTCTCCAACATCAGAGGTCTATGTTCCAACCTTCCAGAGGTTGAAACCCAATTATAGGAGACGAAACCAGACATATTCTTTCAAAGCAAAACTTCCCTAGATGAGTTCATAATTAACGGGTACTCTAACTTAACATCTAAATCTGACCCCCAAGACTGCCATGGGCATGGAATATGTGCCTACATTAAAGATGGCTTTCCATGTGGCAGGGATATCTCTAGAGAAGATCCTAATTTACCTTATATGTGCTTCCGGGTTGGACTTGCTTACACCACTGCATTTATATTTGCCCTCTATCGGCCCCATAACAGCGGAGTTACTATCTTTAAGAGTATATCTGAGAAAATAGACAACATCCTGTCTGCACATCCCTCGGCTAACATTCACATCTGAGCTTTGTTCATGTTCTGTTCTTTCTCCTCTAGAATCCTCCGACCACTGTCATATCAGTTAAGATAAAAATGAAATGTAATAAGTACCCCCTCCACCGTACTGTATACTTATACTCCATGGCTGACTGGGATAGCTTCCATGAATTCATATCTGATCTACCTCTGCATTCCATGTTTAAAAAGGAGGTGTCCTTAATAGTATCAGACCTGACTGAATGGCTAATTGTAGGCATAGACTGATTCATACCACCAAAAAAATTCCAACAAAACCCATAACAGCCAGCCATGGTTCTCCCCAGAATGTGCTGCTGCCATCGCGCACAGAAATCACTTTTTCCATAGTTACCAGCGTAATAGATGCACTGAGACTAAAGCTGCTTTCAGGAATGCCAGCAACCAATGTAAAAGAGTAATAAAAAATGCAAGAGAGCTATATGTCCAGTCTTAAATCCAAAGTAGCTGATCAGCGGCTTGGTTCCCACCAGTTCTGACAAATAAAAAATAGGATCCTGAAAAGAAGTGTGCATTCTATCCCAACCATTATCAATGGACCTGAGGTCATCTCGTCAGCATCAGACAAGACCAAACTATTTGCCAAGAACTTTGCAGCTAATTCTACCCTATGCGACGAAGGCCATCAACTCCCCATATTTCCTCTAATAACAGAACACGCTAGGTAACATACAAATACCTGTGCATGAGGTCGCCAAGCTAATCAAGAACCTTGATTCCAGTAAAGCAATTGGCCTTGACGGCATCCCAATTATAGTGTTAAAGCTTCAACCAGAACTTGCTCCCATAGTTACGAAACTGTTTAAGCGTTGTCTTAAGGAAAAGTGCTTTCCAACACCCTTGAAAACCTCATCAGTATGCCCTGTATTTAAGAATTCAGGTGATAAGTCATCTCCCTCTCAGTACAGACTGTAACGAAGTAAGGGTGTGGGTAGGTTGATGCCCCCCCCCGTTAGGAAGAAAGGCAAAACCACTTGGTATCAAGTTGTTTATTTAAGAAACCTGAGAACTCTGTGTTAAAGGTTAACAAAAACTGTATTTACTGTTTATTTGAGTTCAATCAGATCTTTGAAGCAAGCCATTGTGTTATTTTTGTAAATGATAATTTAGAATATGGACTGAGAATTGAATTTCTAAACAAAAAAGAAATAATATCCGCGTGATGTTCAGAGGGCGATATAATTGTTTATATATATATATATATATATATATATATATCAACAAGTCAGATGGACAAAACAGAGAGAATGCGCAGGCATTTCTTGGAGAAGAGATGCGCAGAGAGGAACACAGTCAAAGCAGAGTTGGCTCTTGACTTGACACATTTCTTCAGATACCCAGAAACCAATACTCCCCAAGGTTACAAGCTGATGCCTTCGACCATATTCTTAGCATAACACATCGCTTCCTTTAGAACTCTGAAAGAATTATAAGAACTGTACTGTTTTTGTTAATATATATTTGGTGCAGAATCGTTTTATCCTCTTTTTTTTCTTTTACTACAGAAAAAAAAATCCACGGCTCTCTTTCGACGACGTTCGTCGTTAAGAGGGTACACAACGAATTGGCCCAGGATATATAACTAGACGATCAACCGATAATTCGGTCACTTCCCCATACCAGTAACTTTAGATGGCCAAGAATTATCACCAGCAGTGGAAGGGTTCCGAGGTCGACGATCGTCCTCAACTGACTGGTGAAAGAGTGGGGGTGACACAGACCAATAAGTCTCCTGTGTGTCATAAGTTGCTGGAATCCATATTAAATAGACAAATAGTCAACCACCTCAGCAAAAATAACCTTAGTGACATGCAATATGTGCTAACGGTTATATTTCATAGGATTAGGGAATCGCTTGACAAAGGCTTCCTTTCTAGGGCAATTGCTCTTGACATATCAAAGGCCTTCGACAAAATATGGCATAAAGGCCTACTTCACAAGATTTCCAGCTACGGTATCACTGGAAATGTTTTCTATCATTAAATCATTTCTCTCTGATAGGCTCATAAGAGTAGTGGTCGATGGACAAAAATCAGAAGCCTGCAGTATTAATGCTGGAGTCCCTCAGGGGTCCATCCTGGGCCCAACTCTTTTCTTGATCTACATCAATGATCTCTCTAAACACATACTTAAATCATTCATTGACATCTATGCTGATGACACGACCATCTACGGCAACACATCAAAGGCTGTAAATGACAAAGTTCTCTGATTCTCTCCTCTGATCTCTAGCGTGTGTTCAGTGGGGGGGGGGTGAAGAGGGTGGCTGGTCACTTAATGCATCCAAAATCAAGCTTCTATCTTTACATCAACGCTCTGATCCCAATCTGGCATCAATTGAAATGGATGGCTCTCGTCTAGGAGAAGCCCCATGTTTTGACAAGCTTCTGGGTTTGACCTTTACTCCTGATCTGAAATGGAACACGTACATCAAGTCTGTTGCTAAGGTTGCTGGAAAGATGGTGGGATCCTTCTACCGCTCCAGAAGACATCTCACTACTGATGCAATTCTCTATCTATATAAAAGCCAAGTACGCCCAAGGATGGAATACTGCTGCCATATCTGGACAGGAGCTGCTAAAAACAGCCTATCCTGCCTTGACAGAGTACAAAATAGACTTCGTGGCTTAGTGGGGGGGGGTGCCCTTATCTCTTGCCTGCAACCTCTCTCTCGCAGAAGAGACGTTGTGAGCCTGTCTGTTTTATCGTTATTTCCATGGCAGGTGCTCGTCTGAGCTCCAATCTCTCGTCCCCCCCCCCTTGCAAATCTTTTACAAAAAAACACCCGTCTAGCTGAAACCACTGTCAAATACTTTCCCCACTCTTTATCTATGCCTAAATCAAAACGTAGATTCCATGAACAAAGCTTCCTTAGAACTGCACGCCTGTGGAACTGTTCCGTCTGCTTGCTTCCCACCTGACTACAACCTGGATGTCTTCAAGTCCAATGTAAACAAATTCCTGATGAACCGCCCTCTTAAGTAGACATTTTTATTAAATCTCCACACCAACGTACTGTACATGCAATAACCCTTATCCCTGAGTGACTTCCGGGCCTTTATAAGTGGTGATCACCTTGTAAAAAAAAAAAAAAACAGAAAAAAAAAAAGGTCAGATCCAGAAGCTTGTCAAAACATGGACCCCCCCCCCCAAGACGAGAGCCATTCATTTCAATTGATGCCAGACGGGAATCAGAGCATTGATGAGGGAAAGATAAAAGCTTGGTTTTAGATGCATTAAAATTAACCAGCCACCTCTTTCTCCATTGCATCACGTGCTCAAGATGAGAGGAGAAAGAGAATCAGAGAGAACTTGGTCATTTCCGGTCTTTGAAGTGTTGCCATGGATGGTACTGTTGTCAGCATATATGCCTACAAATGATTTTAGTATATGACTTGGGAGATGTTACGAGGGAGCATTTCTATAAAATAATAAAAAAATCAATAAAATCGTTTAAAATGTGTGCTAACGTATTCTAGGCACCCCTAATGATCAAACCTCAGAAGTTTTTAATTCACGAGAGTTTAAAGGCCAGAGTATAGTAATAGAAAGATTAGGTTTTAGAAGTATCTAGAAAGCCACAGAGGATTCTGCAATAATCTAGAATGCGTTAAGATTCCATATAAATAAAAGTGGAGAGGGAAACATCAGTTAGCAACTTGGACCCGTCCAGATAACTCCGGTTTATGAGTGAATAATCACTAAAAGACTGGCCTGTAACCATTCTTAATTTGGACTACCTCCATTACCCTCGTAACGCTCCACTTCCTCGTTCTAGTTTTCGACCTCGAGTTTCAACAAGCCGTATTTTAATTTGTATTTGATAGTAGTAATCCAAAATAACTGTTTATTAACTGACCTTTTTTTTTTCGTTTGTTTTGTTATTGTTGTAAATATTTGTGAATCACCTGATTTGTTCATTTTGTTATTGTTGAAAATAAAGGAAAGTATCATTTTCCGAAAACCATATTTTTAATTGTTACACCTTTTGAATGTAACAGAGATCATTGATGTAGATCAGGAAAAGAGTTGGGTCCAGGATGCATAAATAAAGCTAAGACGATCCTTCAAAGTTATGTATTTTAAGATGGATGCTTCGAGCAAGTAAGTTGTGAATTTGCGATATTTATTTATTTTTATTTTTTACTAGATGCAAATATTAATTATATTGATTTCATTTTTTAATTTGTATTTTATTTCATTGTGTTATATTAAATGTATAATAGTTTCTGGTCCAAATAACGTATAAACCTTACTCGAATACAGACTAATATAGCAATTCTATCCCCCTCTGCAAACAATGGCACGTAACTTTTTTTTTTTTTTTTTTTTACACAGGAATCACCACTTCTCAAGACCCTTGAGGCCATTCGAGGATAAGGGTTAATGGGTATACATTAGTAAATGTGATTATAGTGCAGTTAACATGGGTAGTGAAGATTTTGTAAGTTGCATTACATAGGGGGACGGTTCATCAAGAACTTTTTTTTACATTGGACTTTAAGACAATCAGAAGAGTGCCACAGGCCAACAGATGAGAGTGCCACAGGCATGCAGTTCTAAGAAACAATCTCTGCTCATGGACTACATTTAGGTTTAGGCACAGAAAGAGTGTGGGAAACTATTGGTAGTGGTTTTGGCTAGACGAGTGTTTTTCGTGAAAGTTTGGCGGGGGGGTATAGATTGAAGCTCAGACGAGCACCTACCATAACGATAAAGCAGAGACAGGCTCGCAACATCTCTTCAGTGGGAAAAAGGTTGCAGGGAAGAGAAAAGAGCATTCCCCACTAAGCTACAAAGTCTATTTTGAACTCTGTCAAGGCAGAATAAGCTGCTTCCAGCAGCTCCAGCCCACATATGACAATAGTACTCCATCAGCCGTACATGGGTAGTGAATTGCATCAGGAGTGAGATCTATTGGAGCGGTAGAAGGATCCTACCATTTTTCCAGTGACCTTGGCAACGGATTTGATATGTGTTCCATTTCAGAACAAGAGTAAAGGTCAAGCCCAGAAGCTTATCCAAACATGAAGCCTCCCCAAGACGAGAGCCATTCATTTCAACTGATACGAGATGGGCATCAAAGCGTTGATATAAAGATAGAAGCTTGATTTTAGATGCATTAAAAAGTAACCAGCCACCTCTTTCTACATTGTGCCACGTGCTCAAGATCAGAGGAGAGAGAATCAGAGAACTTGGTCGTTTATGAT
Source organism: Euprymna scolopes (assembly GCF_053919585.1). Taxonomy (NCBI): domain Eukaryota; kingdom Metazoa; phylum Mollusca; class Cephalopoda; order Sepiida; family Sepiolidae; genus Euprymna; species Euprymna scolopes. The sequence goes on from NC_136484.1 coordinate 124,933,512, forward strand.
CTTTGATGTGTTACCATAAATGGTGGGATCGTCAGCATAGATGTTTACGAATGATGTAAGGATGTGATTTGGAAGATCATTAATGTAGATCAGGAAGAGAGTTGGGCCCAGGATGGACCCCTGAGGAAGCCCAGTAAGTGCATTAAATTATAGCTTTATAGCATACAATATGTTATCCAAAATTCTACTAAAAGAACGCCTTTAGCATATTCATTCATATGCTATCAGATATACATACCAAAAATGAAATGTGTCCTATCAATTGTTATGGATATCACGTCAGAAAAGCTACTTTTTTCTACATTAATTTGAAACTATTTATAATGTCCAAAATGTTAAGTTCAACTGTATATAACAAATTGGTAACAAGAAGCTTTAAATTACAACAACCTGTTATGACTAATTATCACTGGTATTTGGTAAAAAAAATTAGAAAGACATTTTTGTAAATATAACAGTTAATAAATAGACACACCAAGGAATCAGATAGCATATTATGTCATCTGATTCTTTAATTGAATACATTGTCAGTCAATGTGGGTTTCACTATGAAAAAGCATAAGCCAAACAGTAGGCATTCTACAATAAATAAATAAAAGGCAACTCCTCTTATTGAAGTATCATTATCTTTACAGTAAGGGTAGGAGGTGTTACTCGAGACAAGAATGATACGATGGGTTCATAATGTGATTCTTAGAGACATACAGAGATGACCTCAAAGGCAGATTAAATTTGGACAGTATAGGTTGGTTGGTTGTTTTTGTTTTACGGCATATCAACCCTTTTCGGGTTATTTAATACCGAATCCAGTGATTTTGAAGAAAATGTTTTTTAATAGAATATATTTGTTGTTTTCACGTCGGTTTCTATTTAACCCATAGTTGGGACCCTAATAGGTACTACCACTCCGGGTCAGAGTGGACCTGGGAGCAATGGTAATTAAAGGGTTGTTCCACACTCCCCAAAGCCCACAAGCTGGGGCCTCACCACTGGATATAGTTTAAGGTTATATCCAGGACCCCCATTGAAGGACTTTTACCCTCTGCAGGGGGGCAGTCGGCATATTCTAATGCCCCACTGACAAGGCCAGACAGTATAGGAGAGGTGTGTGTAGAACAGAATACTTTGATAGTATGGTCAGATTGAAAGAATGTATTTGACGTTGTTGGGTTAATAGATGTAGCACAATCGAAGTAGCAGAGTCAGTGGGCTAAAGAAAGCCAAGGAAACATGAAAAATAAAGATATTAGGCAATCCATTTTATAAGCTGTTCAACACATGCCAGCATGTTAAAATCAATGTGATTATAACAAAAGGTTTTTAAATGAAATCCTCATTAATTCATTTACTGAATTTCTGACCATTAAAAAGTTGAATATTTCTAGATACAACTGTTACTGTCAGATGAGACTAGTTTCTTTAAATTAATATACAGAAATTGAAAACAAAAGGCAAACTTGTTGACTGCTTTGAGTGTGAAGTAAATGGAACAAAATTTTCACGGAGGTTATGGAAAATATTAACAGGAAGATTTCAGTATTTGATTGCTGCATAAAATTGGGCACTGCAATCAGAAATATTGGAAATTTAAGTTTTTCGCAAAAGTTTTCTTTCAACAATCAGAGGGAGTTTTTTTTTTTTATTTATTGTGTCCTAAGTTCAATCAAGAAAATCCCTCTTCAGTCACAATTCTTGTTCAAATAAAAAATTAAGTATCATAAATCAAACTAAGCAGTTTGAATTGTACCTTACTACCTGTTGCAATATTTTTGAAGTATAATGTGGTATGATCCCGCACAGTCGGGAGATTCTATTTATAAACGATGCTGCTAGGAACTTACAAATCAAATTCACGTTCTGCTACCAACCAATCAGAAACCAGAATTGCTCCATAAAAATTAATCCTTTTCTGTAGCAACTTCGCAGATGTTTTCTTCGTGTCAACACGGAAAGAATCTTTAGCTTTGTGGCTTCCAACTCAAGAATTGTCTACAGAGAACCAGTCACCTCCAGGACTTGTATAGAATATCTACCATCGGAAACTGTTCGGAAACTAAATATGGCTTACAACTCTAGACTACCACTTATTACTGGAGATGCACAACTGGAATTATGGATACCATTGAAGACTATAGGAATCTGCTATGCTGAGTGCAAATCTTATTAGATCTATTGTGTTCAATGAAGCACAAATACTGTTGGAAAAGTATGATTGCAATTATTTTATGCCACATCAACCTGACATTTTGTTTCAGAATTTTGTAGATGAGGATTGACAATTCGTATATTTTTGATTATTTGAACTACTATTTTCATCTTGGTTATTTTTGTAACGTTTTAGGTGATGTAACTCCGACCTTTTCCAGATTTTTCTTTTGAGATCAATTTGTGCTTTTAAACAATTTTTATTCGAGTATCATTCCGAACTAATTTGAATTAGTGCGCTCATTCATTTTTACATCTAAGTCAAGGTGATATGCTCGTTTTTATATAAATGCATACAGCCAGATTTTACTTTTGAAAACTAAAAGCCATTCTTAACTGGCCATTTATTTTATTCATGTAGTTTTGTATGCTTTTCAAACAAAGCTATATTTAGTGAGGAATAGATTAAGAGGTTATCTACAGAGATTGATATTTATACCGAGAGTTTGTGATGCTGTTAATTTTGATGATGAATAAGGTGACTGCTTTGAGGTACATCTGTCACCCATTTTTTGAGTCTGAAGTTGTTTTCATAAGCGAAACTGATCCCTTACTTTAAAATCTAAAATATATATTTTTAAATTTCTTTTCATTGCCTACTTTTTCAGGCCGTCTAACAATTTAAATCAATATAATCTCATTTTTATTTATTTTTTTTTAAATCAGCACACTAAACAGCTTTAATCATTTTCAGCTTGTTTTCAGCATCTTTGGTTTAAATTTTTGTCTTTTGGCTAATTTTAAGGTTTTGTCAGATTGCTTTGCTTTAATATTATGCTTAAATTTAAATATCATACAGTGTTTTAAAATTATTTAAAAATTTAAAAAGTTCAGTGGGATCTAGGTTGCCTACCTTCAGGTTTGATGAACCATTCTGTTTTTCTGTTTTTTTTAAATTTAGATTGAGAGTTTGAAAGTTCAGTGTCGTAAAATTAAATTTTACAATCTTTATTTTTATTTTCAGATATTGTTTCATTTGGTTCATGTTGCAGAGTTGTTTACTTTTTTGCTAATAAATATTCTCTAGCCAATTATGATTTTAATACCTTGAATGGAACTTCCAACTCTAACTTTGATACTCAAGTCTTTCAACTGGTTTTCATCATTGGTTTTAGTTCTCTGAACTATGAACAAATATCTTTCATGCAGGCCATCACCTTTCAAGAAGAATTTTTTTGTGTTTTTAACTTCAATTATTTCCTTTTCTAGTCCATATTAGGTGGTGCAGATTCTGGAATAAACAAAATGGTTTTCAGAGTAATTTAAATACAAGATATCATGTGAGCTATAATGTTTGGACGTTTTTTATACTTAATTTTTTTCACATTTCCGTATGATGTATGAATCTAAGAGGTGAAATATTGAAGGGGGCTCAGTATTTATTGATCTACCCTTAGTTTCATATTTATAGGGAGTACTAAAGTCGAGATGTAAAGGTCAATACAGTAGAACCCCGGGATACGGCATTAAAAATTACTAACAAAATACAGTAGAGTATATAATACATATATAATCAAATAACATAACACCGTAAGGCGGGAAAAAATACCGTAACCAGGGGCCCGGAATAATGTATTCCACATTGTAACCGAGAAAAGCGTATCCTAGGGCCACCGTATCTCGAGGTTCTACTGTATTTATTTGGTCTATTTTTACTTACTGTATTCCTATTTACATCGGTGACAACTTCATTTTTCAATTCAGATTTTGTTTCTCCCATAGTTATCAGCTGTTAAGCCACCAGGACATCATAGGTGACCACACTTGGTAGGTGGGTGGCCTTACCCACGTGTAGAGGTGCAGTCAGCCCTCCAACATTACTATTTATAAGAGAGGTTTAGCTATTAAACACAAGGATTAATACTCTGTAAAACGGGCAAAAAAAACACTACTACCACAACCGCAATAGATCACTAGCCATTACATAATGTGTATTACATGTATGTTAAAGAACAGATGAATTACAGAAGTGTCAAAGGTCATCTAGCACAAGAAGCCTATTAAGATGGGCTCTGAACAATCATGGAGATGAGCAATTTAAGAAAAGGCTCACTATTATAAAAAAAAAAAGTCTGGTTTTGTTCATCGGATTTGCAGTAAACATTTACAATCTTTGTTATGAGTATTTACTGGTTCTGCAAAAGCCTTTAATCACTGGTATCAGAAATTTTATGTGGGTAGCTCAACAAGTATCAGTTGTTCTTTTCCCAAATGTTGAAAACTATGGATTAGCTGTTCACGTAAAATGTATGTTCCCTGAAAATACTTCGAACTACTCTAAAGAAATTGGAGTCTAAAGAATATTTAATTGATGTCTAGTACATTAGTTCTGATTTCACAAAAATCAGAAGTATCTAAATTTTCAAATGAGGTTTCTACCCCATTTTTACAAAACTAAACAAAAAAAATAAATAAATAAAAAATATAGTCCACGTCTGGACCCCTTGTGTACAACAGCTGTGTTCCAAACTTTATTGATGAACAATGAAACCAATTATGAATCCTATACAAATATATAAACACTAGATAATGTATCCGCCATTGCCAGGTATTAAACATAACGTTAAATTCTTAAAAAAATAAATAAATAAAAAGATACATGTGAGTATTGTTTTACTCGAGCCGAGACCGAAAGCAACACCTAAAGAAAGCAAGTCAAGTACAATAATTATTAGGCCAGCTTAATCTTTAGAAAGTGTTTTCAAACCTACTTATTAATATGTGAACGATTTGTGCACGCCTAGTCGTGGAACAGTTGGCAAACCAATCCGATGATCCCCAAGTACCAATTTTGACCCCTTAACAGCCCTTTTTCCAGTTGAAAACCAATTAAAAAAATGTCCAAATGTCTGAATACCCTATATACTAAATTTCAAGTCTGGAGTTCAAATATTTGTTGAGTAAATAGGTTGAGAAGCGTCCACACACATTCTCATTTTTTCTAGATATAGATTTTCAACTTCATGAAGATAAAGTTCTCATATATATATATATATATATATATATATATATATATATATATGGGCAGCATAATCATGTTGACACACCGGTTCCCGCTGGATCACAGAAGTTAAGCAACGTTGAACCTGGGCAGTACTAAATGGGTGACCATTTGGGACTTTCAGGTGCTGCATGTATACTCTGCTTAGCTCGACATCGTTTCCAGTTGTCCTGATCTTCTCCTTGCCACTGGACTCAAACAGTACCGATTCAGGAGAGGTGTGGTTGGAGATTGTGAAACCCTTGCCTCATAATTACACGTGCTACTGCCCCTAAGGGGTATCCTTTGTCTTTCAAGACAAACGGAAGCATGGATTAGCAGGGAGACCCGATGTTGTCAGAGATTGAATGAGGATCACTCTTCCATACTTTTGTCATTAACATTGAAGTCACTCATTTTTTTATCAAATCAATTGATTTCCTACTCTAGTTAGGGTCCTTCCCACAGAGCACCGGGAGGAGGCTTCACATGCCTCTCCACAGTGATAGTCCACAATACATTGTAGTCTACATTGCACTGTAGAGAATCTACTGTTGATTTTATTAAATTATCTGTAAATAATGGTTTTAATGTTTAAAATACAAAAGTCAAGTATCATGATTCAAGTATGCTCTTTATTTCAAACGCACCCCTGTCTTATCAAAGAATCAACTGCTGATATGAAATTATTTTTACATAATCATTTGAATTAAAGTTAAATGTACAAAAGTCGAGTATCATGGCTCAATTGTGTTCTAAAAAGAAACATTTCAAATTCGCTTTTTATAAAAGAATCTGCAGCTGCTTTTATAGGCTGGGCCTTTCTGCTTGTGTGACGATAAAACTTCTCAAATGCACTTGTGATGTTAGGTTGTATAAAAGTGTTAACTAGGGTCAAAATCTGATTTCTTTAATCGAATTTCTTTCGATAATTGCTTTGATGCTTAGATGCATTCGGATACAAAACCAATGTAAGAACACTCCCAGACACATCGAGTACCTTCGTGTGAAATGTAAAAACAATCGGCCCAACCATTTCAGAGACCATAGGGAACGAATTCACAAAACCCCTTTTATAGAAAAGAGAGGGTTTCATATTTTAAGTTGTAAGTAAGGGTTGGCTTTCAAAGACGTATTAAAAAGTTTGGAAAATGTACACCAACAATCAAGAAATAAAAAATTAAATACTTTGTTTCCTGAAATATTAAAGCTCTATCCGGCTATGTTATGAGTTTTCCTTTTGCCGAGAGAAAGAATAATCTACTTAACTGCACATTTTAAATCCAGATCCGGTTATATGAATCTGGAATCTCCCACATCACACACTGATTAACACACACACACACACACACACACACACACACACACACACACACACACACACACAAGTTTAGGCTTATTACAGGGTAATAAGTCGGTATATATGCATTCCAGGACTACTCTATTTGACTAATAGAGCTAGCATATGTATTCAATTTATTTGGCTTATATAGATATATTGAAGTTTCAGTTTGTATGACCTCTTCAGAGACCCTATTCTATTCAGCTGGAAGGATTTATATTTTAAAGAACTATGTGTTGGGAGGGAGATAATTTTTTAGGGTTAGCTTGCTATGTTAATACATGGGAAATGGGCTTCAGAATGCTAGGTTTTAATATTCATTCTGCACCTTCAATCTAGATCTTCGAATAGACTCCAACAAATGGCGTATACAACAAACATTAATAGTGTCAAATAACCTCAAATAACAAAAATATAATAATATACATATTGACCACACATCCTCCAAATCAAATTAACAAACTGTGCCAAAAACAATCTTTATCTGGTTACTTGTGGAAACTAAAAAGAAATAATAATTGTAAAAATACACAACCTAATACACAAACTTGTAATATGAATCTGAACAGTCCAAGATCCCACAAACATTAAATATACCCCAGTGATAGTAAAGTGTAAACAATGTCCACAGACGTAGGTGAGCGGTAAGAGTCGCACATTTCTTATAGCACATGTATTTCTATGTATATTGAAATGGAAGAGTATGTTGTGTGTTATATATATATTACTTCATTTAATCACGTAAATTAATATACGAAGATATAATTTTATGCGTAAATTTTTCAGTATTTACTTCAGTGCTCAATACATAGGTAGATCCAGGTAGTAAGCCTGAGGAATTCTCACGAAAATGAAATGCTGAATATTCTGTGTAGCTTAATTGCCATATATATTTTCAACAAAGTTGTATGTAAGCATATGTACTTATGTAAATACAAATCCGCTTTCGCATAAGTGTATACATGCAACGATACATAGGTGTCTAAGCATTCACATATGCATGGGCTCCTGTGGAAGTGTTCATATATAATGCATGTGGGTGTGGATATGAGCGCTTAAGAATGCATGTAGAGTTTTAATTCAATTTATACACTATGTACACCTGCATATATGATTGTATATGGTATGAATTTATATATGGTTACCTACACTGCACAAAAACAATCGTGTTCGTATGTTACAGGTGTATATATATATTATATATAATTATTTCATAGTGGTAAAATACAGTGAATAGCTGTTTCTGTGTGCTATAGACGAGTTTGAAAATTAGAGTAAATAGACTGGAAAGTAACAGAATATTGGACATCTTAGCTGTTGCTAAAGAAATAATAATCTAGATAAAATAACGTGGAGTTTGATAAAATGGGCATGTGACTGGTGACTACAACGAAACTGCTGAATGAGGATCTGAGATACTCATAATACAAGAGTCACTAGGACCAGTTTATGAAAGCTAAGAAACTTCTCAGCAGGATCACACACAATCCTCATGTAGCCCCGAACACCATGACTCAATTTAAATGGCTATATAAAGTTGCTGCCCACTTAAGCGCTGGCTGGAGATGTCTGTAGGAAAACCAAGTGTTCTAGCAGAATTCAGCTCTTTGCTATACCTTTCGTACACCTACAGGAAAATCCAGACATGGAGGTATAAAAAAAAAAAAAAAAAAAAAAAAAAATTTTTTGTCAGTTCCCTACCTCATCTTATTTTCATCTCATGGATTATTTGTAGAGGACACAGCTTTTTATCTTTTTTTTTTTGGGCTGCTATTTTCACCCCCGCCCTACAAAAAAATCATAGTGCGACTGACATAAGTGGCTACTATTTGGGACCAGATTTACCGGAATATTATGTAGGGAGTTGGGCAGCTAGATGTCTATTCACAGTAAATTTTCACTGCTTGTTAGCATAGTCAGGAAAGCAGGGACACAGGAGGGAATTCCAAAGTCCAGCAGTTCAAGTTATTTGAGCAGAGAAGGCTTTCCGGCATCTAGGTTAAAGACATTGACTGTACTGCTTGCAACACCAAGAACGAGATTACTGTCAGGATTAAACTGGTGTTCAGGCGTTCTTAGACAGCACGCTCTAGGTTCAGATTCCACCTGAAAGATGTGGAGGCTCGGCGACTCCACTTCCTGTGTATTCATTCAAGGGAAATAAATCATGTCCTTCGATATTAAAAATCTTAATGAGGCACATTTTTCAGTTAATACCTGTTAATGTTGAGACATTGTATCCTATTCTTATTTAAAACATTTACTTCTTATTCTAGAAATATTGACCTCAATTGTTAAATGCTTATGACAAACTTTGTCGAAGAAACTTTTCAATTAATTATGACAAAGGAAATCCGTTTATTTCACTTAAATCTACGTAATCAATCTCTGCAATAACTGACGATGTTAACTTGCAGCATGCGGTGATCTGGATTAAGTCGATCAATCAATAATGACAATCTTAGCGCAACTCTTTGGCAAGTCACCCTTCGCAGTTATTTCCCCACACATTATATGACAATTGGTTTAAGAATAAACTAGAAAAGCAATTCTTCATTGGCACCCACTGACAACTATCTCCCTTTGATTGTTATCTCAAGAGATTCGACACACAAAAGTAGATTAACTTAAGTAGTGAAATCAGCCCAACATTCAGATAATGACTGAAGTTTGGATACCTTAATTGGGTTTAGATTTGAACAGAATTATACATTTAGAATTTTCAAGATTTCAAGTTTACATTAAATATAAATTCTTACTCCTTATATATTAGACTCGTAGGATCCATTGCACAAATAATTAGAGGAATTCATACAACTCTAAATAAAAATGAACACAAAGTTATAAATTTTTATGAGTGTTATGTTCTTTAATTATGAAATCAGTAATAATTTATGTTTAAATATTCGTATTATTTAATAATGAATATCCTTGCACCAACGTAGGTTGAAGCAAGAATTTTTGTTTTCTTTGGAGAAAAAAAAAAAAAATAGAACCTAAATTTCTATGAATAAATACTGGTAGGGAAGTACTATTTTTAAGACTTAGTTTTCCTCTATTTTATAAGTTTTTGTTCAGTGTTCCAACAGGATTCTTAGTAAATAGGTTGCTTTCAATTGTTTAAATTGCCATGGCTATGTGGTGCATACAACCGAGTTAAATCAAATGTAGTCAAAGATTTAAGTTTGAAAAATCACTATAATCAAAATATGCGTATCCATGTGCAAACTATGGTGACAATGACTATTTTCATTGCTGCTAATCCACATTGGATAAGTGATAGAATTAAATTCCTATACTGGAACCTTCTAGAACCTAATATTTTTGTAAATATGATTTTACAATAAATTTCTGTTCGATACCAGGTACAGAACACTTGATAGTAATTACTTCTAATAAATAAACATGCATATGAAATTAGTTTAGCAAGTTACATGTAACCAAAAATTGCCAGATAATTTAGTTATTTTTTACACTGTCAACAGTGAAACAATTATCTGGCAACAGATATGAACCCGTTGTCATGGGGCTAATCAAACTTTTTATAACTGCTAACACGATGTGGCTAGGACACATCAGAATGCATGTTCTTCCAATGAAAGAAAAAAGGTGTTGAACAGTGAATGTATTTTCCAAACAACGTAATGCTGAGGCAGTTTTAATGTATATTTTAGAATGTCATTGGAAAGAATGCACTTTCTGTATTATTTACAATCAATAAATAATTTTATAGTTTTGTATATTTACCAGCCATATTCAGTATAGCTATTAATGTGAATAAGAATTCTATGTAATATCAGTGTAATGAGACAAAGAATGAGGACTTATTAAAAGGGATAGTCATTCCTACTCCACCTTTGGAATCAGTAAACAAAGAACAATGTTGATCAATATTTAGTTGTATTCAGCTTCATTGCTATCTATATTTTAGATGGACTAAATTTCATACAAAGTATATATGTCTCAAGGATCATCAGAAATGATATATGGGAAATAGCTTTACTCTTCCTGTGGGACAGTGTGCAAATGAGGCTACTAATGGTTCATTTCTACTTGTGTAGCTATCATTGCTCAAAGGTAGCATGCATTCTGCAGGTTTATCCGACATAAGTTTAGTACGTAGATATCTGACATAAGTTTAGTACATAGATATCTGACATAAGTTTAGTACGTAGATATCTGACATAAGTTTAGTACGTAGATATCTGACATAAGTTTAGTACGTAGATATCTGACATAAGTTTAGTACGTAGATATCTGACATAAGTTTAGTACGTAGATATCTGACATAAGTTTAGTACGTAGATATCTGACATAAGTTTAGTACGTAGATATCTGACATAAGTTTAGTACGTAGATATCTGACATAAGTTTAGTACGTAGATATCTGACATAAGTTTAGTACGTAGATATCTGACATAAGTTTAGTACGTAGATATCTGACATAAGTTTAGTACGTAGATATCTGACATAAGTTTAGTACGTAGATATCTGACATAAGTTTAGTACGTAGATATCTGACATAAGTTTAGTACGTAGATATCTGACATAAGTTTAGTACGTAGATATCTGACATAAGTTTAGTACGTAGATATCTGACATAAGTTTAGTACGTAGATATCTGACATAAGTTTAGTACGTAGATATCTGACATAAGTTTAGTACGTAGATATCTGACATAAGTTTAGTACGTAGATAGAAGTATATAGAAGCTAGAAATAATTGTAAGAGCTAAATAGCTGCAACCAACAGAAGACATACTGAAACCACCAGCAAACATATAAAGTTGCAAAAAAAATTAGGAACTTGCGATTTCTGGAAAATTTATAACAGTGTAGTAAATAATGAACGGTCAACAATTCCCTCACTATCCAACATTCTTGAGGTTATTTGCATGGCAACCGAGAAGGCTAACCTGACAGTTTTCCTCAGACTCTTTGGACTCGGCAAACCACACTCCCAGATTTTCCTTTGTGAACAGAAAACACACGATCTGAAAATCACCCCTTTCCAAGTTAATGATATGAAAAAAAACAAAAAAACACCTAGACATCTCGAGGGCATGTAGGCCTGATCTCATCCCAGCTTTGCTGGGAAATAAAGGCTCCCTCTGCCTATTTTACAACTATTTTAATGGTTAGTTCTCCAACAAACTCCAAGCCCTTATACTCCCTCTATGTAAGTACCCTCAGACTAACCTAACAAGCAGCATAATCTCACGCCTACACAGATCCCTAGATGCCAAAAAACCTACCTTTTTTCCTCCAGCTACAAGACCAGGTTCCTGCTTCCCTGACTGTACCGACATGCAGAAGTTCAAATGTAATGTGAATAGACATTTTACTGCTTAACTCCCCACATAGAATCTTTGCAAATTTTGTCCCAAATAGTAGCTCCCTTCATCCAAGTGGCACAGTGCCTTGTTTGGGATGAATAAGCAGCAAGTTATTTTTGTAATTTAATCATTCAGTACAAATAAATTTCAGTCAATTCTCGACTTCCCCAATTTTTAGTCATAGAATATCCAGCAGTCTATTGTCACCATTTAATGATAGAAAGGGACATTTTGGTCATCTCAGTAGGAAGTACGATTCTGAGTGGACTTAACCCCCCCCCCGCCTCCAATTTTTATCTCAGAATGTCTATGAAAACAATCCTCAGACTATTACTGATCTAAAGAAAGCCATCAGTCAAAATTAAATCTAATCCAGGAGTACTTCCAATAAGTTGAACATTTGGAGTATATCATTGAATAGTGATAAAAGATTGGACATTCCTGATTGGAACGTATTAGAAATGTCATATATAAATTAAAGTTTATTTGTACCAAATATGGTTGGATTGCAGAAAGAAATTATGAACTTCATTAACGATTCCATCGGCGGCACAGCATTTATTCAAGTCAACCTATACAGAAATCGCATCTTTTTCAGATTAACAATTAACATTAGAAATAGGATGAAAAAACAAAAACAAAAAACTTAAAATAATTTCAACTAGTAACTGAACATTACTACTTTTCTGCCTACAACAACTATTGTGTTGCAACGAATAATACCAGTTGGGTAAGCCATCTCCCCCCCCCCTCATGCCTAACAAGGCATATCGCTACTTGGACGTAAGGGGCTACTATTTGGGACCATGCCTAGGAAAGATTTTGGTTTATGTTACATTTAAACTTCTGCATATCAGTACAGTCAGCGAATCGGGTAGCAGGAAGGGAATTCCAAAGTCTAGTTGTTTGAAGGAAGAAACTATTAGAATAGAAAGCTTTCTGGCATTTAGGGACCTCAGTGAATGGGTGTGATTTTGTTGCTAAGCATGTTTGTTGGGGATATGTATGCAGAGGGAGCACAAATGTAACGAGTTCAAAGCATATTCCATTAAAATACTTGTAAAACAGTCAGAAATACAACATTGCGACGATGGGACAAGAGTTGGAGCTTAGTAGACAGTGAGACCTTTTAGATTAAAGACTCTTGAGCCCTATCCAACAGGGAGAGGCTAGTGGTAGATGCACCAGCCCAGATGTGGCAACAGTACTCCAAGCATGGGAGAATGGTGGCCTTGTAGAGATACAGGATAATCTCAGGTGTGAGTAGTCTTCTAGCACGAAAGAGGAATCTACTTTTCTCTGCAGCAGCCTTTGCAATGTCAATGTATTTGTTCAAGTTCATATTGCCTGTGAATGTTAATTAGTGATCCAAATTATTTAGAGTGAAATAGCATATCTAAGTTTCAAAATACTTATGCAAACTATAATTTTAGAAGAAAAAAAAAAAAAAAAATGAAGTTTCCTACATTTTGGCTACTGTGTATTCCATAAAAAAATTAAGATATGAAGTAACCTACTATTTACTAATTTCACCATTGTAGATAGACTTTAATTTAAACTATAAAGATTAATAGAGCTGTCGTCTGTTTTACAAACTAAGCAAATATAACAAATACACATACTATGAACATGCCTCCTGGTGGGTATTCTCAGAACTACTATAATTATTTAGACTACCATTCTCATCTTAAAATTATTTTCACTATATTTCAGCTGATGTAACCAACAGATGCATCTTGTAGAACTTAACCTGCATGTAATTTCAAGGACCTGCGGTGTAAGGATATAAATGTTAAGTAATACAGTGTAAACCGGATATAAAATTTCTTCTCCAATCCCTAAGTTCTCTTCTATCAGGGTCACACTCATATTCGGGGTTCTTATATCAGGGTTGCCTTGTACATTAACACAGGCTCTAATTTGGACCACAGAAAATCTCATAAGTTTTTCTTATATTCGCGTCTCATATCCGGGTTACACTAATTGGTTTGAAGTGAGTCTTCTGAATGTTAAAGGTTCAATCCTCAATACAAGTGATACTAAGGATGCAAGTAAAAATTACCTAAGAATTTTACTCAGTAATGACGGAATGAGAGCAAGCTACTTCTGTGAATTAAAAGGTCTCATTCAAAATTCTGTCCATGATGAGTAGTCTAAATAGAAACTGGACATTTTTATCTACAAAATTACAAGAAATACTATGATTAATAAACATTTTAGAGAATCTAGTTAAATTTCATTTTAATATTTACCAATCGAATGTGATTTTTAAAAATATAAATTAAATTTGATAAAAAAAAAAAATCAATTGTTAATTAGAAACTAATGTATCTATACCATTAAAAAATATATATATAAATGAATCCTTTATTCATTGCTTCTGTTTAACAAAAATTAATTATCCAGCTGACAAATACAGTAAATAACGGCAGGAACCCAACCAGGGATGGGTATTCTTCTAGTTTTCTTAGAGGAAATGAAAAATACTATGGAAGAACAATGGTTGTCACTACCGAAATAACCCTTAAAAATACACATTAGCAATAGGTTGCTTGCTGTAAGTATTGCTCTGACAAAGACAAACAGTTTGAGATGTTTTTTCTTTCTCGACAGTGACCTTTAAAGAGCGTTAATGTTCAAAATTCTTTCTCTTTATCCTGTACAAAAGCAGAAGATCATTCAAGTTTCCAGCATTTGTGATATTTCCCATGTAATACAATGCAATACAGAAAACTAAGAGATGAAAACAGACTTCTTCCTGGCTTTAGACAAGTTTTTTTTTTTTTAGTATTTATTTGGAGAAAGTCACTTTGTGCTGCCATGACCAACGTGCAACGATAAAATTCTCGCCCCAGAAAAGATGACAGGATTTCATTTCCGTTTGATGAAAACCGTTTTTTTTTTTTTTTTTTTTTTTTTTTTTTTCAGACAATCTACTAGTTAACCAGTTGTGTACAAATCCCAAGAGAGATAGGGGCCTTCTATCATATCTGAAAGTGATACAAGGTTCAATGGGCGAGATCGGAGCTACACAACTCATGCTCTCTACCAATCCAACTTATGATAATAGGAACATTGCCAGCACCCTCAAGATGCAAATTCAGACGTAGTTCAACAAAGTTTCCAGCTACGTTTATTGTCTTTGGTGTAGTTTCAAGTGAGGGCCACATCAAGTCACATCATTGAAATCAGCTTGAAAGTATAGCTGGATGTGCTGAAGAGTGATGATCCCCTTGTGCAATCAGGTAGCTGCTGGCAGACCCTTAATGTGGCAGCAGGACTCGGCATCAGTCCACAAGCCCAAAAAGACCTAGGCTTGGCTTCAGAAGGAGTGCTATGACGCTTTACCTTTCTCTCACTGGCCCCTCTCTACCCTGACCTGAATTCGCTGAACTACTTTGTTTGATCATATGTTAAGAACATCACCAACATGACCTCCCATAACACCAAAGCCAGCCTGATCAACGGCGCTTGTTGAAAAGGCTTGCTCCCAGGAACGGATCCGTATCAAGGCGATGATTAAGGCTAACAGCGACTACATTGAATAGATGTCATCAGCTCTACTACATAATCAAGTTATCCTAATTGATTTTTTTCAATAAAAGTTTTAAAATAAAGCTGTAGTGTTATTCTCTTTAGGGCAATAACTTTATCGGTTCACATATGTGAAAGACGTGTTGAAGATATGAAGATCAGAATTGGACAGAGACCCATGTCACATTGCAGCCACACAATTATTCAATATTTTTAAAGAATAGAGTGAGCTCCCTCACCTCACTCAAAAGAAACATGCTATGCATGATCATTAAGTTTTTATAAAGGAGTCACCACTTATCAAGGCCCAGTGGCTAGTCGAAGATAAGGGTTAATGAGTGAACAGTGGTCAAGCGGAAAATGTCCTAATCGTTAGTAGTGGAAATTCAGTAAATTGGATTACTTAAGTTCATCGAGAATTTGTTTACATTGAACTTGAAGACTACGAAGCTGGAAAACCGGCAACTGGAAGAGAGTTCCACAGGCCTGCAATTCTAAGAAAGAAGCTTTGTTCATGGAATCTACGTTTAGGTTTAGGCACAGATAAAGAGCGTGGGAAACTATTGATAGTGATTTTGGCTAGACAAGTGTTTCTCATGAAAGTTTAGCGAGGGGGCGGGCCATAGATTGGAGCTCAGACGAGCACTTGCCATGAAAATAATGATAAAGCAGAGACAGACTCGCAACATCTCTTCTGTGGGAAAGAGGTTGCAGGAAAGAGAAAAGGGCATCCCCTACTGAGCTACAAAGTCTATTTTAAACTCTTTCAAGGCAGGATAAGCTATTCTAGCAGCTCCTACTCAGATGTGACAACAGTACTCCATCCTTGGATGGATCAGACTTTTATATAGATAGAGAATTGCATCAGCAGTGAGATATTTAATGGAGTGGTAGAAGGATCCCACAGTTTTTCCAGCGATCTTCGCAACAGATTTGATGTACAGGTTCCATTTCAGATCAAGAGTAAAGGTCAAGTCCAGAAGCTTGTTAAAATGTGGAGCTTCCCCAAGACAAGAGCCATTCATTTCAATTGATGCCAGATAGGGATCAGAACGTTGATGTAAAGATAGAAGTTTGGTTTTATATACATTAAAAGTAACCAGCCACCTCTTTCCTCATTGTACCACATGGTCAAGATTAGACAAGAGAGAATCGGAGAGAACATGACCATTTACGACCTTTGATGTGCTGCCATAGATGGTCATGTGGTCAGCATAAATATCTACGAATGATCTTAGGATATGATTTGGGAAATCATTGATGTAGATCAGGAAGAGTTGGGCCTAGGATGTACTCTCCAAGGACTCCAGCATTAATACTGTGGGCTTCTGATTTCTGCCCATTAACCACTACTCTTATGAACCTAACAGAGAAAATTGTTTAATAACTGAGAAGACATTTAGCTATACTGTAGCTGGAGATCTTATGAAGTAGACCTTTATGCCATACCTTATCAAAAGCCTTTGATATGTCAAGAGCAATTGCCCTAGAAAGGAAACCTCTGTTAAAATATTCACTAATCCTAGGAGAGATAATCGGTAGCACATCTACCGTAGATCTAGCAAACCATATTGCATGTCACTAAGGTTATTTTTACATTTTCTACAGGATTGAGCAAACTCAGTTCAAATGATTTGTTGGAATGGGTGTGGGAGACACTTTGCTCATCTCATTAGATAGTATGATTGGGCTTCAGTCAAGCCATAATCTCAGATATTTATCTGGTTTTATCTCAAAGATAATGACTAGTCAAAAAATCTATTCCTGATTAAAAAAAAATCAGTAGTAACAAAAAGGTTTGAGGAATTGCATATTATAAATGCAGATAAATTACAGAAAAAAAAAAAAATGAATTTATTAATGATTTCATAAGTGGTATTTTTTGATAAAATTTAACATGTTGAGTGTCGTGAACAATTTATACATACACAAGCAGGTCGCCTGGCATTGCCCGGTCGTAAAATATGCTTAAATATGATATTTTGATTAATGCAGACTTCGTATTTATTATTACTAGCGAGACCTGTGGAAATTCCACAGGGACTCATTCATGTAATATATTGATGTTGGTATCCTGTAGATGTTCAGTGTAAATGGAGCCGCTTTGATATTGTAGCTTTTTTGTTAAAAAGCTGCAAAAGAATTTAAGCTAGTACGAATGCCTAGCAAAGCCTGATCGTAAAGTATGCTTAAATATGATTTAATTCTTGAAGATTTCGTATATATTACAGAGTTAATGTTTTATCGATTTTTATATATTATAAAAGTTGCGATTTCAAAAATCGCAAATACATCTATATGACTTGAGTTCATCAGCTTGAATTGAAACTTATGAATTAATATATATAACTATAGTTCTTTAGTTATAATTGAAACCAAAAATTATGAGAAATTCTTGATAAAATTATTCATAAAAAAATTACTAAAAAAGGTGCCATCAGCTGAAACCAAAACCAAGACTTATGAAGCCTAATAAAAACGTTATTCCGACTGTATCACAGCTTTTGTGTTGCTAGACCTGAAATGCTAAGGTTTCGACAGTGTGTAAAAGTGTATAAACCATAAGTTAAATATTAATGTTTATATAATCAACGTTAGCTTCGAAATCTATAATATAAATTATGTTTTTGTGTGTATTGATATTCATATTAAGAACTTTTTTTCTATTTAAAAAGAAAATACAATTTTGTTATAGATAGGTCGTCGAATTGCATTCATCTGCAAAAGATCAAGCTAATTTGCATATTCTTTTAAACATTCATTTTAATTCCCTTTTAGTTTTTTCAGTTTTCTTATGGGAGGATCACCTATAGTTAACTATTACGTGTAATATTCATGCAGATATTCTACATGATTTATACTTGCAGAATATCTGTAGGAGACAAAACCTTTCTTTACATATTTATGTATGTGCATATATATTTGTTTAAAAAAATTGCCTACTAAACGCCTGTCAGTTTTTGGTCTATAGACATGAAACTTGATATATAGGATATTCAAACCCATGCAAAACATTTGGGTTTTGCTGGGGAAAATCGGTGCCAAAGTGTGAAAATTAAAAATAAAATTTGCCAGGTGAAGGTCAAACGATGACATGACGAATATGCATGCGTAACGTAACAGCTCTTGGTTTATGTTTTAATTTTTATCCTTGCAGCAAACATGTCTTCATAACTCCGGCATTAACATCAAAGGAAAAAGTAAATAGCTAAACCTTTTGGTTTCGATTCTCTGGTGACACATTGGCGAGTCTTTTTTTTTTTTTTTTTTTTTTTTTTAACTTTTGAAATCATTACTATATATTGCATCCAATCTATCTATATATCTATAGAAGTGAAAATGTCTGTCTCTATGGTAGTTAAGGAAGACTATTATACCGAAAAGACATTACTTTACATATTCACACTTTTCTATATACATATGCACATAAGGTTATGAACAGTACATAGAGCCCGAGCAAAACTATGAAACTCCTCCGCCAATTTTGGATCTAAATACTTGAAATTTTAGATGTAGGTTACGGGGACATGGATCAAACTTTTTATTTAATTTGAGCCCAGAACAATAAATGTTAAAGAGTCAAAATTGGGGTCAAAGTTAAAAAAGATTACCTTTGCGGTCTACCAAATTACTCAGCCAGTTTTTGGTTTAAACATTTGAAATTTTACATAAAGTACATTTAGACATAGGACAAGCTTTTTAATCGATTTTCGCCCGAAAATTTGGCAGCCAAGGGGCCAGAATTAAAAAGATTAGACCATTGTGGTCTCTAGTAAACTACTTAGCCAATTTTGAGTCTAAACATTTGAAATTTTGCATAAATGTTATTCAAACATGCAAGCTTTTTAATCAGTTTTTGGGCAAAAATTTGGCTGCCAAGAGGTCAAAGTTTAAAGAGTTGACCTTTGTAGACTCTACCAAACTCCTCCGCCAATTTTGGGTTTAAACACTTAAAATTTTAGATGTAGGTTACCTGGACATGAGTTAAACGTTTTAATATATATATGCACAAAGTTATGAACAATACATAGAGCCAGAGCAAAGCCGGGCTAAACTGCTAGTTTTAATATAAAAATGACTTACCATACGTAAAATAGTGAAAGCGATACAAATTTAAAAATATCTTGTAAAAAATGATTGGTCAATTGTTCCTACGATTTTTAACGACCCCCCCCCTCCACACACAAAAAACTGGAAATGCATAACTGGAGTTAATCTTGAATTCACATAAAAATTAGCACAAATACATAAATATTAAAAAATACAAATTTATTTAAAAAGAATTGTGTAAATATCAATCTAACAAAAAAATAGCAAAAAGATTTTACTTGTATTCTTCCATTTTACCGCTTTTGATAGAGTTTTCGCATAAAATGATGATGTCATTTATTTTACAAATGATTTGGAGGTGTCTATTGAACATCGTATTTAATGCAAAAATGAGGACAGATTGAACTAATCTCCATTAATCCATTACTATGGAGTGAACAGGCAAAATCATGTTCGGATGTATATCATTCTCCACCCCTTTTTAAAATATGGGATCACCCAATCGTCAAAGAAGCAGTAAAAAAAAAAAAAAAAAAAAAAAAAAAAATCATTTTGTATCGCTGTCGTGTCAAATGTAAAACAAATCTTTCTTGGCCTTTAAGCTAGAATCAAAGTGAATATCATGACCATAGAACAGAAATATATCAATCTCCTACAAAGGTTTTAGAGATCAACCCCATAATCATATGCTACGTTATGGATACACTTCAATTTTAATAAAGGCAATACAATAATATTTTGAGTTCTGTGTGTCAGACATCCATAGAATGCAACATGTTAAACTCCTACAAGGAACACCAATAAGTATGGCAGTAAACCCCCTCCCCTAAAGTTCATTATAGCAGGGGCAGTGATAACATGGTAGTGTCAGAGCTAAACAGTCTGGTGTACCACCCATAGATGTTGGGCCTCAAATGGTGTTGGGCCTCAAATGGTATAGGGCCATGACCCGGCCAAAATGTCTATAGCAAACATCCAGGAGGAGTCGACATCACAATTAGAAAAAATTTTTGGAGCTAGTCAAGTTGAATCAGGGTATTTATGTTGAGAAGCACAAATGCACACAGTTCGTCAGGACAATTTCCATTGAAGTATGTGTAAATAAGCACAAGGATTCAACATTGCAGCGATGAGATAGGGGCTGGAGCTAGGCAGACATCTTGGGAAGTGACGATTAACGACACTGACTGACCACCTACGTGTTCCAAGTTCAAATCCAGTTTGTTCCTCAAAAATTACCTCCACTTAGGATGTAAGCAACTTTTTTGTGGTCCCTCCTGTAATACCTGATGTGTTTCTAGAAAGAATTCCCCCTAAATATCGAGAAGATCAATGCCAACAATATAATCTTCGGATTCATATGATAGGATCTTCTAATCATCTTTGCTTCTGCATGTGACAAAGACGCAAAGGGTAGAAATGCACATCAAGAGGGAGAGTACCAATTTTGCTTTTGCACTATTGCTTTATATATTTTGAAAGAAACCTTCCAACTTCGAATGCAGCCACTGAGCTTTGCTGCTTGTGCAATCTTGCAGGTTGACAAACAGCTGTGACTAACGACAAGGACCTCATACAGACCAGACTAGGCAATCGTACGCACAATAGCAATATACATCAGATAAAGTACACAACTGTTGAATTTCCACAGGCCCTGCTAGTTCGAAATAACACCTTTGGTGTATCGACTATATAATGAAAAAGATATTCGGTATGATAAAATGAGGAATAAATCTGTTATGCATAAAAGATGGTTGTTGATATGAATATGCTTCTTTTTTTTTTTTTTCAATAACAGATATTCGATTATAGTGCAATGCACATAAAGCAACTTCTTTGTTAGGAATAGTGATCGAATCAGATTATTGAAAACAATATCAAAATGGAAAAGAAATTGCTACATGGAAAAGAATCTGCGATATTGATGCAGCAATGAACGAATGCAGATATAAAAGATCAGATGAGATTGACAATATGTCAATAACAGGAAAGTACCTGAGATGGAATGATCAAGTCAGAAAATATAGGTACATCAGACAGCTGATGCAATTGTTTTTTTTTTGTGTGTGTGCGTATGTGTGTGTGCGCGCGCGCATTTGTATATAAAGAGAAAGCATGTAATGGGAACTGCATAAAGACGGTAACAACTAAGATACAAACAGTGACATTTAAGGCAAGGCAGAATGAGAGTAAACATGATGAGGTGGACTCTTTAAAAGATACTTTCTTTGATGTTTATTTCTTTAGAGATTCCAAGAGACCAGATACAGGGCAAGTTTTCATTGAATATATTTAACTTTAATCTGTGTTGACTTTCCTATCAGAATTATGGGGTTAAATACTCGAATATCAACATAACTTCATAAACTAGCTGTCTCTACCCGGCATTGCTTGGTAGTATATTTCCTTGCAATATATTTTTACATTTTTTAATGCTGTTTTTTTTTTTTCACAAATATTGTTAGTTTTAATTAAAGGGCAGTAACTTTGTATAGATGAATACAGAGCTACACACTTTTTTACAATGGCAGTCATTTAAAAATACTTCCGCCATGGAAATATTTTCAGTAAGTAATTAATAGAATTATGTACATTTATTAATATGCTGCAACGATTCACAAGAGAAACCGACGGACCAGAATTAAACATGGATTTTGTAGAAGAAACATCTATGACAAAAAACGATAAAGAGTTTACTTTATATATTAGATAGTATAAATAGCATATTCTGGTGTTTAGTATAACGTTTTAGTGTTTTTTTTTATTGATTTTTTTTTTTTTTTACATAGGAGGCACCATTTATCAAGGCCTGGAAGCCACTCAAGGACACGGGTAATGGGTATACAGTAGTCAATGGGATTATAGCATAGTGATCATAAGTAGTGGAAATTTTGTAAATTGGATCACTTAGAGGAACGGTTCATCAAGAATTTGTTTATGTTGGACTTGAATATAATAAATTATAGTCAGCTGGAAAGCAAATAAATGGAAGAGAGTTCTACAGGCATGCAGTTCTAAGAAAGAAGCTTTGTCCATGGAATCTACATTTAGGTTTAGACACAGCTAGAGTGTGGGAAATTATTGGTAGTGATTTTGGCTAGACGAGTGTTTCTCATGAAAGTTTGGCAAGGAGGGACCATAGATTGGAGCTCAGACGACACTTGCCATGAAAATAACGATAAAGCAGAGACAGGCTCGCAATGTATTTTCTGTGGGAAAGAGGTTGCAGGGAAGAGAAAACGGCATCCCCCACTGAGCTACAAAGTCTATTTTGAACTCTTTCAAGGCAGGATAAGCTATTCTAGCAGCTCCTGTCCAGATGTGGCAACAGTACTCCATCACTGGTATATTTAGATTTGAATTTTTAACACTGATAAACTTCAAATCTATAGCATATATATATATATATATATATATATATATATATAATTAAAGTGATCAGATGTGAAAGTAAAGACTGATATTCAAAATGTCAATAAAATAATCCAGTTTCAAACCTTTTTCAGTAAAAAAAAACCCAAAAAAACAAAAAAAAAAACGGAGGGATGTGTGAAAAGATTAAAGAATAAAAGATATGGCATTCTGTAATTGACCAAATAAAATTATACAGTTAAAGGGATAATATTTTTGTAATAATTAATACAGTTAGCTATTTTTTTTTATATATTCATCTCAAACAAAGAACATTGCCACAGACAAAGTTACTATGAATTAGGGCCTAGATTTAGAGGGGCATCTGAAGTGGAGAGTAATTAAGAGATCCTTGTTCACATTACATTGAAATTTCTACATGTTAAAGTAGTGTATAGTGAAAGAACGAGATTTTAGAGCTAGTCAGGTGTTGAATTATGGTATTTATGTTGAGAAGTACAAACGCATACAGTTCATTGGAGCACATTCCATTGAAGTATTTGTAAACAAGCTCAGGGATTCAACATTGCAGTGATAAGAGAGAGGCTGGAGCTAGGTAGACTGTGGGAATTTTCTGGGTCCCGTGTAAGAGGGAGAGAATAGTAGTTAATACACTAGCTCAAATATGGCAACACTTCATATATGGTCAAATTATGAGTTTGTAGATATAAGTTACTGAGAGGTGCAGGCAGTTTTGTAGCCTGAGATAGGAAACCCACCAAATCTTTACTAATTGTTATTCTGCAACTGATGCACGAGAATAACTTGGATTTGTTTAGATTGCATTTATTTTCTCATAAATTTGAATGTGTGTAAATGTATACATATGTGTTGAATTGTATTCAGAAACAGAGAAAAAGCCCATGTATGAAATTGGCAAGAAAAGTAGAATATTAATAAGATTATTATGAACAATATATAAATCTCACCTGTCTGTTTAAATGAATGCATGTATGTTTTTTTGTGTGTATGCCTAAAACTTTCGCTAGAGGCGACGGATTTTAACGAGATCAGTATCGTTTTGAAGCTCGACCCTTTGGATGACAAATATCGAAAAATTGGTCAAAAACATTAATTCCTTCACCCTCAATTGGGTATTTTTCTACAAGGAATGGGTCGCTTTTTTCACCGATATTTTCGAAAGTCATCCCCTCTTTTCGATTGACTAGCCTTAATTTGCTTAATTTTCAGGTTTGCTGATGGAGGCAATGGCAAAGACGTTTTTTTTTTCACATTCTTTTCCTCATTAATGATACAGGTTCGAGCCTGCCTGCTTCAAACCACTTTTTCTTTTTGCTCAACACATACCTCCAAACACCCGGGCAATGCCGGGCACCCAACAAGGCTAATGAACAATAAAGTAGAATAACATTTTGGTATATTCGGTATTTAAGTATTTACCAATGATGGATTTAAAAATTTCTAGCATACATTTTATCAAAGTGACCTAAAAACAAAGACTAGTATAATCTAAAATGCTTTTAAAATGAAAATAGTCCCAAGAAAAGTCTTTCAGTATACAAACAGGTGATATAATGGTAAGGCTTAATAACTTTGGGATTTTAATTTGTACATACTTTCCGAGTTTAGAAAGTAAATTGTCGCATCATCTATATATTAATACGATAGTGTGTAGGTGTTATTTTTTGTATCACACTTACATCTGGGTTGTTTAATTGTTATGCACTTCCATTTCTTGTCATAAATAATTTTACCAAGAATTCTTCACAAGTTTTGGTTTCAGTTATAGCTGATGTTTTTTTGTTTTTTTTTTTAAATAATTTTATCAATAATTCTTGATAAGTTTTGGTCATAGCTGAAAGAACTTAAGTTCTATATATATATATATATATATATATATATATATAAAACCAATGAACCACTCTACATATATAATCCAAACCAACATACTAATCGTAATACCTCTAACCCACCTGGACGCATCAGGAGAAAGAAAAATATTTGGTTTAATCCTCCATTTAGCGTAAATGTCAAAACCAATATACCTAAGGAATTCTTCAATATTGTACAAAACTCTTTTACATACCCACACATATTGAGTTTTTATTGAAAATAGAACTAAGGATTTCTTATTCAACTATGCCTAATTTAGCACAAAGAATCTTAACATCTAATAACAAAAAATTAAATCAGCCCAAAAAATCCCTTTCCCAATTAAAACCAAAACTAACTGCAATTGTAATAACAAACATCTTTGCCCACTCAATGATTGCATCCATACAGATGTTATATATTTATGCACAATTACAGAGCTCCCACGCAATCATCCCATAACAGACACTAATATTTTGTCATCAAGTTATCCCTCTTCCCATCGATATAGTTACTAATCCAATAAACCATTCAAGCAGGCCCTCTATTTACAATCATACAACTAGCAATAATAAGAATATTTCTCCTAACAGCCATCCTAATGCCAAGAACACTCATTATCCCCTTCAAAACAGTCCTCCAATCACTGTCCTGCCCTTTGTTCATCACAATGAACAAAATTCAAACTATTTCCTCAGTACGAATCAGTAAATTAATTTCAGACCTCGAGCTATTAATAAAGTACATACATATATCGGCGCTACTTTAATTAAGAAAAGAATATCAAACCATACTTCCTTTAACAACCAAAATTCTAATAATAACCAAGTAACTTCTCTAACCACTTTAATGAAAAAAAACTTAATTCTAACAATACCCCCCCCCACTTCTCAATTAAATGGGCTATCCTAAAAAAGGTTAAGTCTTCTACCCCAGGCTCTAAGTCATGTCGCCTCTGTGCAACCGAAGCGATAACTAATTACTTCCCCTCAATGTAGTAATATAATAAACTCCAAAAACGAACTGATCTCCTACTGCAAACATAAGTCCAAATTTAAATATGGTAAATTTGAAATTACATAGCTATTAAATTAACCTTTCAGTTATATATATATATATATATTCTATAATATTGTTTTTTTTCTACATAATTTCTTAGCATTTTATAACTTTATAATTTTCATTATAATTCTTTATTTCTTCTTTGTTTGGCCGGTTTTACATCTGCAATCTCCGTTTTAGTGTTTAAATATTCCTATCAAATATATCCATCTACCTACACATTTATTTTCTGTGTGTATGTTTACTTATATTTTACTATGTGCATTTACTTACATATTTACCTTATTCCGGAATTTGTAGATACCAGCCATCCTCTCCCCTTAAAATTTATTTTTTTCAACTTTTTATTTACTCATCTATTTACTTATATATATATATATATATATATATATATATATATGTGTGTGGGGGGGTGTTTTGTGTATATATGTATGTATATGTGTACGTATTTTACTTATCAATTCATTTGCTTCCTTTAATAACTCCTGATAATTTAATTCTTTAGTAATAACTTGTATATTTCAGTTGACCCCTTTTTGCTTTAAATTTTGGCGCATTTTTAACGTCATCTTGTCCGGGTCATTTTGACATTGGCTGTTCTATTCTAAAATTAACTCAATCGCCATTCAATTTTTTTTTCTTCACTCATTCTCCCAAAATTAGCCCAGCCTTCACAGTAGTTTAAAATTCTTTTTCCTACGCATATCTTATCTTCCTTTTAATAATATTATTTAAACTCATTCCCTTTTCCTAGCCCCCGTTTGAATTATTACACGGATTTCTGCATTTTGGATTACTTTGAACCATCTTCCAATTACGCGATTCCCTTGGTTTTACTTGTGGAAATGGAAACCTAACCAACTTTTTTTGGATTTTGATTTTTGGATTTTACAGTTATTGGATATTTTACCCTTCAGACTATCTATTCACGTGAAATCTTTATCATATTCCCTCTGCTTCACTTTTTGTTACCAAGTAAGATCTATGGCTTACTTGTAGTTTCATCAAATACTTTTGCAAGCAAAATCCGATCCCGCATTTTGCTAAATCCTACCCTCTGATAAGGAAATATTTCTTCAAAACTCTGCGGATTAAGGACTATCCACTTATTTTGTGCTTCTTTTTTAAAAGTAAATATGTTTTTAACTCTTTTTCAAAGTTTTTTTTAACGTGTTTCATTAACTACTTTATATATATATATATATATTTGCCCGTGGCATTGACGAGAGACGATTCCTTGAGAAAAAAAAGAAGAAACATGATTGTATCAAATGAAGTTTGTTATTGTCATCAGTATCTAAACCTTTTTAGCTTTGCCTTGATTCGAGGATGTAAGGAAATACATTAGTTGAGCACTGGATTGTGCTTTAATTTCTTTTTAAAAAGGATGGCTCCCTCTTAGCAAGGCCAAAAGTCACTCATGGATAAGGGTTAATGAGATCGAACGGTTATCATTTGTACGGTAAATATTATGGTAGCATTGAAAATAATTAATGGAATAAACTATGATTATTTATAGTGGGGGAGCGGTTAATGATACTATTAAGATCATACACTTTTAAGACTATTGAAAAAAATAAAAATAAAAGAAATAAATATTTACAAATTATAGTTCGCATTTGAAAAAACTAATTCATTTTAAAGAATAGTTATCACTAGTTCTATAGGAGCCAGGACACAAATTTTGGGCTGATTTAAGTAAATTATTAACTGCTACAAAACAGACGAACTGCAATATGAACCTTAAATTGTAATTGCAAGCTACTGCAAATAAATGGAATACATATATATAAGTGAACATGTGTGTGTACATTTCCCTACACAATAACTCAATTATAAGTCTATAGACTGGAAATTTGATATACAGGGTACTGAGATTTGTGAAAATCTTTGTAATCCATTTTCGGCCAGACATTTGGCTGTTATGGAGTCAAAGTTCACCGATTTGACCTTTGAGAACTTTAAACTCCTCCACCAATTTTGGGTCTAAAAACTTGAAATTTTAGATATAGGTTCCTTGGACATGGATCTAACTTAACTTGATTTGAGCCCAAAACAATAATGGTTAAGGGGTCATAATAGGGGTCAAAGTTAAAAAAAATTGAGTGCTTTTTTTTTGCTCAATATACACCTCCAAACACCCGGGCAACGCCGGGCTGAAATGCTAGTATATATATATATATATATATATATATATATATATATATATAGATAGATAGAAAGAGAGAGAGAACGCCACAAGCTACTGCAAATAAATGCAGTATATACAGTGGGGAAAATAAGTGTTGGACACATCCTATTCTTTATTTAACACATTTTTTATGCAGCGAATGACACGAAAATTTAACAAGAAATAGTTACTAACTTAATAACAAATAACTTTAGAAATTGGAACCTTTTAATGCATAACAAATTATATAATAAAAACGAGAATAGCCTGGAAAAAAAGTGTTGGACACATTTTTTAAAATTATATTTTATTATTATTTTTTATAAATAATGCTGGAAATTGTAATTTGTATTTTAATTTGCCGACACTATAAGTTTTAGAAGTTTCTCAATTGTTGTAGACCATACTCTAGGTCGTTGGAAAGTATTGAAACACGTTAGTCACCAGTAAGCCATCACGCGTGAAGGTTCTCAGGATGAGTAAACGTAAAGAACTCTCTCAAGTCGTCCGTGATAAGATTATTACAGAGCACAAGAATGGAATTGGTTATCGGCGTATATCTGCTCAATTCAAAATCCCTGTAAGCACCATAGGAAACCTTATTAGGAAATGGAAGGTGCATGACTCAACCGTGAACCGTCCGCACACCGGAGCTCCTCGCAAGATATCGGATTGAGCAGTGAGAAAAATTGTATAAAAAGTTCAGCAGCAACAGAGAACCACACGAGGCGAATTTCAGAAAGATTTAGAAGAAGCAGGGATAGTAGTAACGAAACCAATGATTAGTAATGTACTCTGATGCAACAGTCTTAAATCGCGTACACCTCAAAAGACACCATTACTAAAAAATGTCATGTTAATGCTCATCTGGAGTTTGCAAGAGACCACATTGAAAACAGATGATTACAGGAAGAATGTGATCTGGTCCGATGAGACGAAAGTGGAACTTTTCAGCATTAACTCTGTACGTCGAGTATGGAGAAGAGATGGCACAACGCACGATCCCAAGGACACCCTCCCCACTGTAAAGTTTGGTGGTAGAAATGTCATGCTCTGGGGATGCTTCTCTTCAAATGGTACTGGGCCACTTCATATTATAGATGAAAAGATGAATGCAGCCAAATATCGAGAAAATCTTGAAAATAATCTCTTGCCTGCTTCCAATGCGTTAGGTATACAACAAGGATGGATCTTTCAACAAGATAATGATCCCAAATATACTGCTAAAATAACCTCCGATTGGTTCCTACAGAACAAAATAGATGTTCTTAAGTGGCCCAGTCAGTCCCCAAACTTAAATCCTATAGAAAATCTATGGAGAGAGCTCAAAATCATGGTCCACAAGCGAGATCCACATAATATCGAGGATTTGAAGAAAGTATGTGTTGAAGAGTGGGCAAAAATCTCGCCTGAACGTTGTCACAAATTAGTTTCGTCGTATAGAAAACGTCTCGAAGCTGTAATAGCCAATAAGGGGTGTTCAACTAAATATTAGATCAAATTGTGTTAGTGTGTCCAATACTTTTTTTCCCGGCTATTCTCGTTTTTATTATATAATTTTTGTTATGCATTAAAAGGTTCCAATTTCTAAAGTTATTTGTTATTGTTAAATTAGTAACTACTTGATAAATTTTCGCGTCATTCGCTGCATAAAAAATGTGTTAAAGAATAATGGGATGTGTCCAACACTTATTTTCCCCACTGCAAATAAATGCAGTATATATATATATATATATATATATATATATATACTGCATTTATTTGCAGTAGCTTGTGGCGTTCTATATATATATATATATATATAGAGAGAGAGAGAGAACGCCATAAGCTACTGCAAATAAATGCAGTATATATATAGAACGCCACAAGCTACTGCAAATAAATGCAGTATATATATATAGAACGCCACAAGCTACTGCAGTATATAGAATTCACCCGATGACTAGTTTGCTTGTTACTCCAATAGGCGTTGCAGGTGAACTGCCAAATGCATTATATTAAATGCCGTTATTCGTATAGGTTACAAAAAAGGTATTGTGAACGTTGGTGTCACGTAAAGATACCAAAGTAAAAACATGCTAATCACAGTCTAACTTTTAAAGTATGTTTATCAACAAATGTTTCACCTTCAAATTAATTGAATTTAATTTTCAAAATTATATTCCATCTAAATAACATGATTGTTCACATACCTGATAATTCATTGTGCTATCATTCTGACTAATTACGCTATTGCTATTATTAATTATGAGGTCCGTGCCAGAAAAACAGGAAATTGTAATTGTGAAATTCGTCATTTCAGAAAAAAGATAATGGAATAAAAAATATTAGAAATATCACATTTTTAGAAAGTGCCAACGGCTATGAATATATTCAAATGGTAATCTATTGAAAGAAAAACTAAGACCCGAATAATTTGGAGGACGAGATCGTTTAAATAATAAGTTGGGCTTATTATGAATCTAACATTTGTAAGTGATTAGTTATAACTGTACAATTACGACAGTGCCGATGCGTCAGAGATGGCGAAAATATGAAAGATTGCAATGTGGATACGAGATGCAACAGTGTAAATAACGTTAAAGATTGGTCGTGTTAAAGATTGGTCGTGTTAAAGATTGGTCGTGTTAAAGATTGGTCGTGTTAAAGATTGGTCGTGTTAAAGATTGGTCGTGTTAAAGATTGGTCGTGTTAAAGATTGGTCGTGTTAAAGATTGGTCGTGTTAAAGATTGGTCGTGTTAAAGATTGGTCGTGTTAAAGATTGGTCGTGTTAAAGATTGGTCGTGTTAAAGATTGGTCGTGTTAAAGATTGGTCGTGTTAAAGATTGGTCGTGTTAAAGATTGGTCGTGTTAAAGATTGGTCGTGTTAAAGATTGGTCGTGTTAAAGATTGGTCGTGTTAAAGATTGGTCGTGTTAAAGATTGGTCGTGTTAAAGATTGGTCGTGTTAAAGATTGGTCGTGTTAAAGATTGGTCGTGTTAAAGATTGGTCGTGTTAAAGATTGGTCGTGTTAAAGATTGGTCGTGTTAAAGATTGGTCGTGTTAAAGATTGGTCGTGTTAAAGATTGGTCGTGTTAAAGATTGGTCGTGTTAAAGATTGGTCGTGTTAAAGATTGGTCGTGTTAAAGATTGGTCGTGTTAAAGATTGGTCGTGTTAAAGATTGGTCGTGTTAAAGATTGGTCGTGTTAAAGATTGGTCGTGTTAAAGATTGGTCGTGTTAAAGATTGGTCGTGTTAAAGATTGGTCGTGTTAAAGATTGGTCGTGTTAAAGATTGGTCGTGTTAAAGATTGGTCGTGTTAAAGATTGGTCGTGTTAAAGATTGGTCGTGTTAAAGATTGGTCGTGTTAAAGATTGGTCGTGTTAAAGATTGGTCGTGTTAAAGATTGGTCGTGTTAAAGATTGGTCGTGTTAAAGATTGGTCGTGTTAAAGATTGGTCGTGTTAAAGATTGGTCGTGTTAAAGATTGGTCGTGTTAAAGATTGGTCGTGTTAAAGATTGGTCGTGTTAAAGATTGGTCGTGTTAAAGATTGGTCGTGTTAAAGATTGGTCGTGTTAAAGATTGGTCGTGTTAAAGAGTGGTCGTGTTAAAGAGTGGTCGTGTTAAAGAGTGGTCGTGTTAAAGAGGGGTCGTGTTAAAGAGGGGTCGTGTTAAAGAGGGGTCGTGTTAAAGAGGGGTCGTGTTAAAGAGGGGTCGTGTTAAAGAGGGGTCGTGTTAAAGAGGGGTCGTGTTAAAGAGGGGTCGTGTTAAAGAGGGGTCGTGTTAAAGAGGGGTCGTGTTAAAGAGGGGTCGTGTTAAAGAGGGGTCGTGTTAAAGAGGGGTCGTGTTAAAGAGGGGTCGTGTTAAAGAGGGGTCGTGTTAAAGAGGGGTCGTGTTAAAGAGGGGTCGTGTTAAAGAGGGGTCGTGTTAAAGAGGGGTCGTGTTAAAGAGGGGTCGTGTTAAAGAGGGGTCGTGTTAAAGAGGGGTCGTGTTAAAGAGGGGTCGTGTTAAAGAGGGGTCGTGTTAAAGAGGGGTCGTGATAAAGAGGGGTCGTGATAAAGAGGGGTCGTGTTAAAGAGGGGTCATGTTAAAGAGTGGTCATGTTAAAGAGTGGTCATGTTAAAGAGTGATCATGTTAACGCTGCAGTGCTATAAATAGATATTCAGCAGGCAGTGTAGATGTGAATTATATACATTCACATTTTCAGCAAGTATATTCACATTACCTCATAAGTGATGTGATAGTGGGAATATGTGCAAGGTGTCCGTGCTCCACCCTTCTTTCTGCCCACACCCCTGCCACCAAACTTTAAAACGATGCTAAGGGTTACACGCCTCGCTACATCGCCAAGAAATGATCTCATTTTACGTTAAATTTATATAGGAAAGTGATCTTCCATGCAAAAAATGTTAAATTCTAATTATTTAAAAAAATTCCTTATCTTCAAATTTTCAATTTAAAAATTACTTAAAACAAACTTAATATAAGTTATGTCTATACGAACGACTTCATAAATGCTAACTAATTTGCATATTCCTTTGAAAAACAAACTTTCATTAATTAAGGGTTCATTTTTTATGGTTTATCATTGGATGATTTGCTTCATTTCACTATTATGAAGAGTTCTATTTATATTTTCTATATTGTGCATAATTACATAGCATTTATGATGAAAACATCAGCATACATGCGCACACACACACACACGTTATATATAAAAGAAAAGTGATGTTATCTGTGTGCAGAACGGTCCCTACATAACTCCTTTCTTACTTTTTGGTCTTATGACTTGAAACTTTATATACAGGACTTTAACCTGTGGAACAAATTCTATTTCGTTTCTAGCCAGTAAAAATAGCTGCTAAGAGGTCAAAAATTTAAAAAGTGACCTTAGCAGGAATAAGCCTACTAAAACTTACATCTCTGCAGGCGTTAATATACATTTTTCCATTCAAGTTACTTAATTTTGAACGTTTTCCGATCCATAGCATAGTTCCGATAGCTCAAAGGGTAACAACTAAGGCTTGAACGCTAAATGTTTTTGTTTCTATTCTAGCTGATGGTACTCAAGTAATTAACTTTTGAAATCATTACTATATATTGGGTGCAATATTGAATAGAAAATTGGTTCTAATTAATACAAATTCTCCATAAATTCAAATCTCATATTTAAGCGTATTTTATGATCGTGTAACGCTGAACAGCTGGCTAATATCTAATAAAATTAAGTCTAAGAGAAGATTTGACGTTTCTGAATTTTTTTAGACGAGGATTGGTTATTCGTATTCATCGGACTACTCTTCTCGTCTTGAGTGATTTTCACAACGTTTCAGTCAATGTAGCCTCAAACCTTCTTCAGGTGTATCTTGTCAAACTTTGGAATTTCAAGCAGAACCCTTTATTTTCATCACGGAGGTAGCGTGCTCCTTTTTTTTCAGTCAGCCATTACTGGATAGAGGTCCTAAGTAATTCACAATTTTTTCGGTCGCCCACACTGAGGATTGAACCTTCAACCTTCAGAAGAAGGTCATTTTTTGCAATTGATTTTTCCAAGTACTCTAACCACTGTGCCATGGGTTCTTGCAGACAATTTTGCAAATTACTTAGGACCTCTACTCAGTCATGGCTGACAAAACAAGAGCACGCTACCTCCATAATGAAAATAAAGGGTTCTACTCGAAATTCCGTCCAAATTCCTGAGTTCGACAAGATATACCTGAAGAAGGTCGGAGGCTACATCGACCGAAACGTAAAAATCACACTCAAGATGACAACAGTAGTCCGATGAATCCAAATAAGAAGGAACGATTTGTACTTAAATGTATCGATCAAAAAGTTTGCTCTGTACCTTAAATATTGACTTTTGATAAAGGAAATCTTACATTTAAAATAGAGAAAATTAAATTTAACTCGCTGTTCCATATGGAAAAAAAAAAATTACCATAATTGTTGAATGTAACAATTTTAAAATCATTTTCCTCCTGAAAACTAAGCTCTTTTTGAGAAAAAAGAATAAGAGCTTGTATTCAACTTGCAAAAATACGTACCATGGATATGTTATATTATTTCATGAATTAATAAAAAAAAATTTTTTTTCAGATCGGGTAATAGTCATTTAGTTCTGAAAATTTTCCAATAAGGCTTTTGTACATGAATTTGTTTGGCATAATATGTCGTGTAATGTAAATCTTAACTGGCTTTCATCTGGTGACCTTACAAAAAGATTAAATCTAGAAAGTATAGGGAGATGTGTGCAGAAAAGAACACTTCGTTGGTATGGTCACATTGAAAGAATGAAGAGTTTTGGGGCTAATAAAAATTAAACAGCTGAGGTAGTACGGTCAGTTGGCAGGGAAAGTCCAAAGAGAACATAAGTAATCAGAATGGATTTGAAAGATAAAAACCTGACCAAAAATAGGTTAGTTTGGAAGCCAATTTTTTAAAAGCAGTTAAACAGATATGTCAGCATGAAAATGTTACACTGAATAAGAAAATGGATAAATTTTTGATGAAAATGTTTAAAATTTTTCTATTAACATACTTTGCCGGATTAAAATTTCACTTTTATCACTCCATCCAGAAAAAAAAAATTCTGTCAATAAAAATATCCCCCATTGCTTTGCACAATCACATTAATACACCGGATCTCAAAGTTAAGCAACGTTGAGCCTGGCCAGTACCAGATTGGTGACCATTTGGGAAGGCAAGGTGCTGTATGTATTGCGTAGTAAAAATACCAGGTTGAGAAACTGGCGCAGTCTATCCTCTTGAGGGTAGATGGCACCCCATCTAGTGATACCATCACAATAAAAAATACCCTTGATAGTCCTGGTGAAGCATCAAGTATTCAGCTACTGACAAGATTTGAATAACACTACAAACTGGTGTAGCGAGTTTAATCTCTGCTGCAGCCGTGCTGGATTGGATTGGATTGACTGCCAAACTTTTAAAAATTCGACTAGCTACAACCACTATCAACAATTTTCCCTCCACTCTGCCTTAATCTAAACAAAGCTTTCCTAGAACTGCTCGCCTATACAACTGTTCTGCTGGCCTGCTTTCCAGCTGACTGCAATACAGTAGCTTTCAAGTCCAATGTATACAATTTCTCGTTGAATTGAGCCCTTAAATAAAATTCTACCTAATTTCCACTATTAATGATTACTACACTACTATCTTACATTCATTAAGACTTATCCTCGAGTGGTCTTCGGGCCTTGATAAGTGATGACTCCCTTGTAACAAAAAAAAATAAATAAATAAAATAACGTAGAAATAAATGCAACAAAGGAGTCAAGTTGTTCTATAGTCATTTTTAACAAGATACACATGAAAATTTGTTTTGTGATTATTCTAAATGAACCTTAGTATGTCATTTGTTTAAAAAATGCTCAAAATATTAGCAAGGTAAAGTACTTCAATTTGAAGTTAATCTGCAAGTTGTATACTATTAAACCTTTACATTTAGTGAAATTAGTTAATATCACTAAATCCTATGGATCAAATCAGGGCTGGTCTTAAGGCAACCAAAGCATACTGCACATGACTAAACTGCCGGTTTATAAAAAGTCATTCTGAAATATTTAACTAGATGTACCTGGTCACGTGTTGCTGTGGCTCAGTTGGTTTAAATAGAAATAAAATAAAAATGTACTGTAAACTTACTGAGAATATATATATATATATATAATTATTTATCGAAAACTTGCATTCTGTAAGGTTTATATACACTTAATATTTTTTTAGTAATTGTTTTAAGTTTTTTTTTTTAATACAAGCACACAAACACACGCATGCATGAATTATAATAAAAACCGTTAGCAACGCATGTTTTTTATTTATGTTCTCAATACTTGTGGATGCACAATATTTTTAAACTAGTTAAGGTTTATAGCAAATGCCCAGCAAATTGTAAAGTGCAAAACACACGCACAAGACAGTAATGACCTAAGAAATGAAGTTGACGCTGTGTGATGTAACATGTCTCTTAGTGATGCCATATTGTAATTTTACTAACCGTTTATTTATGAAACGTAGAATTGGATTCCGGAATATGAGAATTATCAGAAAGCAGCCGATCAGAAAGGATGGAGTTTGGTGAGGGAGCCGTTATTTATGAATCAGTTTATGTTAGGTCTATGTAATTTTAGCCAGTTACGGGCGGTGTAAGCACAGAATCTGTGAAAAATGTCAAATTTGTTCCGGTAATCACTGGGAGTAGTGGTAGGATTAAATGTTTAGAGAGAAAAATAGGGACTTCTTCCTCTAAAGATGTTGCAATTGTGATGGTGTTGCTCATAGGATGTAATGTAGCATTTTAATCTCCTGCATGAATATGTATAAAATGGTATTTGAAAGCTACATAAGATAGTGGCTATTAGGCAAAAATGTATTGAATTTGTATGTGGCATCTGTTGTTGCAAACCTACGATACTTTAGTCCAGAGGGGAATTTCTGCAGTCATTTATTATATAAAAGATACTACCTGAATCTATATTCCAGTGAAAATTTAGAAAATTAAGAGTTCCTTCTCGTAGAATGAAATTGATCAGAAAGAATTTGGTTTCAAATAAATGTCTTTAATTCACAATATAAAAAAATACTGATTCGTTTGCTTGGCTGTGGTGTGATTATTTAACAAAAGAACAAGCCGAGCATGTGGAATTTATTTTCACCATGACTAATGTTTGTGCAAAATTTTTAAAAATTCAAGGTGTGGTTAGGTTCAATCCCTCCTTTGTCAGGGGTAACAATAAGATGGGAGACTTGAACGAATGAACTGAAATGCATTATGGTGGAATTTAATTTCATTCCATAAGGGGGAGATACATCGCTTTGTTTGCTTGGTCATGGTATGCTGAGGAAGTGGGTTTTGTTTGTTTGCTACCTCTGCATAAGTATAATGACCTGGTTAAAAAATGGAATGACACTTCACAGAAAATACCACGTTTTTAACCAGGATCTAAAAATATGCATACATAGAACTATGTAATAATACAATGAAGACAATAGTAGACCTGAACTACTAGAATCATCACCCCTACCCCGTCCCCATAATTTTTATAGTATGTAGTATAGTTTTCGGAGTTGGAGGTGTTTATTCCGAAAGCCATTCTTAACATGGGAGGTTGGAGGTGTTTATACTATGCCGGGTTAGGTCGTAAAAAATACCGACTGCAAAATACTGGTTCAAATTATAGGAGTATGATTCTCGTTCAGGTTCCCCAAGACAGTTATTGAATAAATAAAAAAGAGGACA
Source organism: Euprymna scolopes (assembly GCF_053919585.1). NCBI lineage: Eukaryota > Metazoa > Mollusca > Cephalopoda > Sepiida > Sepiolidae > Euprymna > Euprymna scolopes. The sequence continues at coordinate 124,970,674 of NC_136484.1, forward strand.
GATATATATATATATATATATATATATATATATATATATAAGTGAAACTGTGTGTGTGTACATTTCCCTACCAAGCTGTCAATTTTCAGTCTACAGACTTGAGATTTGACATTTTTGAGAAAAACTTTTTAATCGGTTTTTGGCCAGAAATTTAGCTGTCAAGAGGTCAAAGTTCAATGATTTGACCTTTGAAAACTATCAAACTCCTCCACCAATTTTGGGTCTAAACACTTGAAATTTCAGATGTAGGTTACCTGAACACAAGACAAACTTTAATATATATATGCACATAAACTTATGAACAGTACATAGGGCCTGAGCAAAACCGAGCTGAACTGCTAGTATTAAATAAAAAGAGAGGTCCTTTAGCAAAGGAACATATTTAATAGTTAACCTTAGCATGTTTAAAATTGCTCAGAATATTAGAAATGATAAGTCCTTCAATTTGGAACATAAATTTGACATTTTCATCTCGCCGTCATTATGATAAGTCAACTTTAGAGATACAATTCTATTTTACAAAAACAGTATCCGTTTCCAAGATGTAAAATTCCCCAATCAGAAGTGTTGCACCACTTTTCGACCTTACAGAGATTAAAATAAAGATATACCGATACTGTCTAAAATCCTTAGATTTTAGAATCCATGATTTTGATTCTAGAAAATGTCAAAAACTTTAGGCTTAAGAAAGTGAAATTCATATAAGCTTACTTAATTTAAGTCTAATGATCTGAAATATTCCCAAATAGGAGGTGGTGTCTATACTATGCCCCTGAAACTACTTTTAAGATACTAAAAACTGAAATTTGGGTCATATTTACTAATGAATGTCTAATACCCATTGTTAAAATTTCTCAAAAGTAGGAGGTATCTGAAATTTCACAAGTGACTTCCATACCCTCTTTTTTTACTATTTTATAAAACTAAATACAACCCACATTACAATCAGTTTCGCCTATCAGTTGTGTTCCAAAATTTATAATGATCGGTTAATTTAAGAGTCCATCTCATATATATAAATATATACACACAATTTTATATAGCAGTAACGTTTTTTTTTTTTTTTTTTTTTTTTTTTTTTTTTTTACATGGCACAAAAGTGGTGATTAATAAAATTTTAAAAAGAACCTGTGCGCCCCAAGACAACTTCTGGTTCACAATTAAGATGGATTTTACAGTTGAACTAAAATAAAGCAATCAACAATAACTTTATGACAATTTTTATATATATATATATATATATATATATATATATATATATATATATATATATTCTGAGCTGTAAAATTCTTAATTTGAATCTAATGAGGAGGGGGGGGTATGCACCGTAAGTTGATGTCTAGATTCAGCATCCTGAATTAGGATAAGATTTTTTTTTGTGTGCATTTATTCTTTTTGCGGACTGTTATCATAGTTGTTTCTTTACCTCGTTTCGGCCAACTTATCCTCTGGTCTTCTTCAGAGGCAGCAACTACGGAAGACAATAATTACTGAATACAAGTTACAACACTCAGTATTCCTATCCCGTCACGGTTAATCACCTGAAGGAGACTAGAGGATGAGTTTGCCAAACAACTATGAAGATGAGGATAACAGTCCACAAAAAGCTGAAACCTCATCTTACAGGAAAAAAACTTTTACAGCGGGTTGAAATAAGTGATCATAGTACCAGTTGGAACAATATTTTTAATTTAATACCCCCCCCCCCTCATATCCTAGCGACAGTCTTCTCCCAAGAAGCTGCCTTCCATAGCAATTATATTGAAACTTCAGGTATCATGATAGATTAAATGGAATATCAAAACAAAACTAGATAATCCTCCAAGCTGTTATTGAATAGAAAAATAAAAACATTAAATTGCTATATGTTTAAGTGAAAGATGAACGATAAATGTGATTGCAAAAAGTTTAAAAATGAAAAACAAAAAAACAAAACAAAAAAGAAACAGTGAAGATACGGACAACACACACACACTGAAATACAAATATATTAAGATAAAAGAAAATGGCAAAAGAGAATGGACATTTTTAAGCCGTAGGTGAAGTGATTAAACTAAGGACGGTCACAAATACAACATCGTAAAGTAGCTGCAGAGGATTTTCACCGAATAATATCTGCAATTGGCAGCAAGCATGACAGCAATTGACTGCTGTCGAGCACAACCAATCAATCTTGTTCTGCTAGACAGACTATTTCCGATCAATATCTTTACCAGATTCTTATTCTCATTACAGTTACCAAGAACGCAGCGCCAAAGCGAAGAAAGGTTCTTCTACTGACAAGTCTGGTCACCGTTATCTGCTGACTTACTGACTTCCCCCCTCACCCCCCCCCCGGTCGCGTTTGTTCCTCCCGTCTTTCATCAAATGTGTAGCAGGCAGTCTAGCGCTTACTATTCTGAAGTTAACAAGCGACTCCTAGAACTATCAGAAATTACCTTTTTTTTATCCAGCTAACTTATTACTCTCATCTCTCACAAACAGTGCATCAAACACTTAACATTTAATCATTTCAAAACAAAGCTATCATTTTTGAAAATTAACAGAAATAACCCCTTTCAAATATCCACTCTTTCACTCCCACATTTTTCATTGATTACCATGTTTGAATTACCCACCCCACCACTTCTATATTTTTCTTCGCTTTCTGTCAAATTCACGGATTTTAAATTATTAGCTTTGTTGCAGAATTTTTTTTTTTAGATAAGGATCAATAATTCATATTCAGATTATCATTCTCACCTTGGCTTCTATTTTCAAGTTTCGGGCGATATAACATCCGATCTTTTTGAGGGGCATCTTTTCAAACTTGAGAATCCATGAGGAATTTCGAATAACTATGAGAATATTAGCTTTTGTTCTGTTCATTTATTATAAATATATTATGAGGAGGAATTCTTCCACCGCCTTCACCTCACCTTTCTTACAAAGACTGCCCCCCCCACCCTTTTCTTTTTAATTATTTGTTGTACCTGAATATAATCGATTGCATATTAGTCTGTGATATAGTAAACAGAATTGAACAGTAAAGGATTATACTATTAATTCTATTACTTCTGCTATTATAAGAAATAGGATGGCACATTTTTTTTTTAGAATTGTTAGGTGAATATTTAAAAAAAAATTTTTAGCAAACCAAAACTATTTTTTTTAATGTAGGATAAAGTTCGATTAAAATTCTGTAGAATAACAGAATATGCGAGTTACATAATCTAACCCTATGTAGTTTGACCACCTAGTTTTATGCTATATACAGTGTCCATGTAATTTCTATTCTCTCTTCATTAACAGTCGATGGCATAAAAAGAGTAAAATAAAATGGGATACTTCATTAAAAACACGACTTATATAAACTAGAAGCGGAGTTTATATTTAAGCTGTACGTAAAGAAAATCACAGAGGAAAATTGAAATTTAATTGACTTTGTAAACCCACTTTCCCCGATTAAAACAATTGTTAATGTGATCAAACTTTTTTCTAGTAAAAACATAAAATTGTATGTCCCCAACTCCCAGCTTTTTTTTCACAAAAAAAAAAAAAAAAAAAAAAAAAAAAAAATCGTTTTGGAATAGTTATTTAATGACTTAATTTTATTTACAACCTGCCGACATATTAACTCATTGTTTTTTTATTTTTCACAAGAAAAATCCACTGATTGACTTTTCACCATTCAAAAGCAAACAGTTTTTTTTTTTTTTTTTTTTTTTAAATTTTTTTTTACTTTCTTCTCTTAAGCAGCACGCTTTCACTCATACTACATTCTTTCATTAATATTTATATTTACTGTGTATATGTGTGTGTGGGTTCGTGCGTGTATGCAAATTTCTCTGCATGCATGCGTATGTATGTATGTGTGCGTGCACGCACACATGTGCGCGTGCACGTATGTATGCATGCGCGCGTGCACGTATGTGTGTATGCATGTGTGCATGCACACATACATGCATGCACATGCATGCATGTACACATGTGCCCATCTGTATGCGTACATGTACATACGTCCGTCTACATGTGTGCATGTACGTATGTGTGTGTACGTACGTTTGTATGTCCGTACGTATGTGTTTGTGTATAAGACGCACTCTCTAAAATAGAAATTTTGTGGGGGATATCTCAGTATCCAGCATACGTTTTATTATAGACAAAATTTGCTTACATATAAGAATATGACAATGCAAATTACGAAGAGAATAATTTATTCATAGTTTACAAATTTATTTTATAAACAATTTCTAATACCTAAATTTTTTGTGAGTGTTTGCAGATAGGTCTATCTATATATCTACATATATATATATATGTCTGACAGATGAGCCATTGTTTCTTGCCTTACTGTCAGGCATATTTGTTCTGGGTACTTCTAGGGAGGTTCACTCTCCCAGGTTTTACCTTCTTTACAAAGAGGCTGGTTTATAACCAATTACCTGAGGCGCCTCTACCAGGGAATACCAAGAGAGCTGCTCAGGTATTTTGTTTTTAGTGCCAAAATGCAATATATCGGATGCGCTGGCCTACCGTTCCCATATTCCGGCCTGGTGCCACAGCTTCACGTGATCGGGCTGTAGATACCCGTTTTATCATAGAATTAAATGAACAAGTCGTTTTGATATGAATAAAGTTAAGAGGGAAACCTTTCATATTTATTTAGATAACTGTAGAATCAGAGTATTAAGAGGTATATACCTAGTTATAAAAATGAAATTTCAAACTAGAGAACACGTTTACCATAGGATTGCTTCCCCATAGGCTACAACATGGTAACCTTCAAATCCAATGTCAAATTTTGTTCCATCCATCAGTTTCAATCTTCTGATTCTCCACTATTCAACCGATATCTCATTAACCCTTGAGTGGCTTTTGCTCTTGATAAGTGATTTATTAGTAAACAAGTCGAGAATACAGGGCCCCCCCCTCCACGATTTACTTTCGCCATGACTAATGTTTGCGCAAAATTTCAAAACATTCGAGGAGTGGTTATTGAGGAAAGTGAACAAATAAACCCTCTATAAAGACTCTTGGCGGGTGGGTGGGGGGGTCAACTAGAGTTATCCTGGAAAATCTGTTCCGGTTAAAATTTACTTTCACCATGACTAATGTTTGTGCAAAATGTAAAAAAAAATCCAAGGTGTGGTTATTGAACAAACGAAGAGGATCGAATTACTTGGTCCAATACCTACTTTATCGAGGGACCAATATTTTTATTTTTTTTTTTTTTAAATTGATGCATGAACGAGTTCTTACTACAGAAGGTAATTATTTAAGATTTCTACCCGGTTATGGCGTATAGAACGAGAATAATCTACTCCCTTCTCTGTGTATTAAATAACAGGTTCAGTTCAAAATCATGTACAGGTTTCCTACTTCAACATGAAGATCACTATAAACTATGTATCCGAGCGAGAAAGAGGTAAGGTAGAAAAAATAAACTCAAATAATTATGTTTCTGAATGTTTGAGATGAGGATTGGTTATTCATTTTGATTATTCGGATTACTATTCTCATCTTTGGCGTTATTTTCACGTTTCGGTTGTCGTAACCTCGACCTTCCTCAAGTGCATCTTGTCAACTCGAGAATCTGCATAGAATTTCGAATGGAATGCTTTTACTTCACAGGGGTAGTATGATCTTGTTCCATCAGCCATGACTGGATGGAGGTCCTAAGTTGCAAGTGTATTTTCGGTCACCTACACCGAGAATTGAACCTTCAGGATAAGGTCACTTTACAACTCAATTTTTTCAAGTACTCTAATCAGTGCGGACAGTTCTAGTTATGAATTTTAGAAGCTTTAAGTTTTAATTCTAGATGTAAATATCACCATTTATTACTACATTAATGATATGTTTTAACAAAAACCAAGATTTATTGGTATATGAACGATGACTGAATTATATAAATCCAGTAAAATTCGGAATACAAATAAGATATATATATATATATATATATATATATATAGCGGTTCAGTGTAAAATTCTATATTAGGTCTACTTAATGGATTGTCACCCAACATACATGCTGCTTTGAGTTCGACAAGATACATATGAAGGTCGGAGGTTACATCGATTGAAACGTTAAAATAACACTCAAGATGAGAACAGTAGTCCAAAGAATCCACACAATTACGTCAGACGAAATTTCAATTCATAAAACAAAGAAAAGAACCTCAAAATCATGAAATTAAAATTAGCAAAGAAAATATTTCAAATGAAACGAGTGAAGAATTTAGTACCTTAATAGGTATTTTTTGCGGAGATAAAGATTTTATTTCAGCTTCTGATTTTGAACAGACAAAACATGAGATGTAGTATTACTGAAGAATTTACTGCTTTTGTTCCGAAAGATTGGTCATAATAGATGTACACTTAAAAGCAGCAACAATAGAGAACTATTTCTAGAAAATGATTTTTATATATATATATATATATATATATATATATATATATATACACACACACACAATTTGCTACCGACAGTATAACCTCACTCACATATGCACTCGTTTTAAACTATTTAAATAAAAATTCTCGTCTGAAATTTTCGGCAGAGAATTTATTTGCATTGTTTTTCTTCCAACTATACTACATCCGACGTCGATATTTATATTTCCGCCGACCGTTTTAGCCGATGTGTAGGCTGGCCTTAGTTAAGCGTATAGCTTATTTACAATAACATTCCCCCCCCCCCTATTTAAATATGAATATTGTTTGGATTAGTCAGACTACCATTCTCATCTTGGTTATTTTCAATGTTTTGGCCGATGCCATTTCCGACCTTGTCCACGTGCACCTTTATATCAAACACGAGAACCTGCACATAATTTTAAAGTGTTATTCTTAATCGCCTATAGTATTTTATCCTTTAGTCCTCACATTCCAGGAGCGATGTTTAAGATAAGGGAAGAGTTGCTGTTTTTTTTGGTCAGAATCTGTTCCATCTAACATTTGTAGCATTTTTTTTTTTAGCTCATTGCATCAAGTGACTTCATGCTTTGTCTGGACCGATTTCCATAAAAAAAAAAAAATTAGAACAGATTGTGAATGAGCGTCTGTATCAGTTACACTACAGGAAATAACTAAGAAACCATCGAATGAAAACAACTACGGCTGTGTGTACTAAAAAAAAATAAAATAAATTCAGTTCAAATTTCTGAATTAAACAACTTCCCAAGTTTGAAAAGCGGCACCTGAAGAACACCAGAGGTTATGCCTTGAAACATTGTAAAACAACCAAGATTAGAACAGTAGTCTGAATGATACAAAATGCAAATAATCGTCATCTCGGAACAATACAAATTTTGTTGCTTATTTGTGTACATGTTTTTTTTGTATAATTCCTAGAGCTATGACAACAGCATATTCTTTTCATTGTTTTGATTCTCGAGTGTGTATCCGTTGATATCATGCGTTTATGTAGAGTGATGTTCTCGGTTGATTAACTGTGTCGATATATACTCGAGAGTCAATACAATGAAAAGAATATTCTGTTGTCATAGCCCTAATAGTTACATCAAATGAACTGATGATTTTGATGTTAATTTTTAAATGAACACTTGTGCATAGTGTGACATGGTCCTCAGTGTTTGAGTATTGTTGCTTATTGGTTTAATTATTCGTATTGATCGTTTCATTCATACTGAAATGTGATTAACTCTTTATGATGTTATTTTATTATTTTAATAAACATTCGTGCATGTGAATGTATCAAGCAATAAAAATCCGAATGCAACAGTTTATAAGAATGTTCATGTCAACGTTATGAATGAGCCATGATTAGTTTTTAATGCAATTTGTTCAATTTATTTATTTATTTATTTTTTTTTTTTTGAATCAACATAATTTTGTGTCTTGTACTTATGATTTAAGTTTCATTAAAATAAGATGAAAAATTGTGTGCAGATGCAGAGGGATGCGACTTCTTTCAAAAACATCTTTAAAAGATTGCATGGTAGTATTTTGGAACACAGCAACCGCTTAGAATCGAAAACATCGACTGCTATTAAAGAAAACTAGCGGGACGTGGAAATTCCACAAAAGACTTATATGTAATATATTGATATTGGCATTCTGTAGATGTTCAGTGTAAATGGAGACGCTCTGATATTCTATCTTTTTTTGTTAAAACTGCAAAAGTTTTTATCTAAGCTAGAATGAACGCCTGGCAAAGCCCAGCCGTGAAGTACACTTAAATATATTTTAATTCTTGCAAATTTCGTATATATTATTATAGAGTTAATGTTCTATCGGTTTTTATATATTATAAAGTTGCGATTTCAAAAATAAAATATATCCATATGACTTGAGTGTATTAGCTTGAATCGAAACCAAAATAAAAACATATATATATATATATATATATATATATATATATATATATATACATATATATATATATTATATAAAACTTGAGTTCCTTCAGCCATAACCGAAACCAAAACATAATTCTTGGTAAAATTTATTACAAGAAATGGAAGTACATAACAAACGACCCGGATGTAAGTGTGACACAAAATAACACGCCATCGTATTAATATATAGATTATATGGGAATAAATGTTACAAAGTTTTGAGGTTAATAAATATTTTGATTTTGTATAGTTAACCGCCCCACTCTTTGAAGGGTCTTAATTCTAAAATAAAATGGCTAAAATTTGATAATCTAATTTTGTGTTGTGTAACTAGGGCTTAAATCACATTAAAATCAGAAGGTAAACAAAATGTACGCATATAAGTGTATGAGGTGTAATCTGCCATGGATTGTTTCGATTATTATATTGTGTCTAATATATAGTAGCGATTTCAAAGTAACAAGCTGAGCATGCGGGGTCCTCCTCCATGTTTGAATAAGTCTGAAAAGAATTTCGAGAGGACTGCTTTGTCAAGGAAGGTGAATGCTGTGAAGGTGAAATATACCTTGTGCGATGCATGTTATGCAAAGAGACTTTTCTTTGGTGCGCATTGCCCTGGTTCGTTGACGGCTGCAAGAAGCATTTATGTTAGGATTATGATAGATCGATAAAAGGAATCCTTAAACCAAATGCTGTAAGTCTCATTGAAGGAAATGATAGCTTTGGCATTGGGCATGTTGATCATGATTCAAGCTAGGTATGTGATTGATGTGAAAAATTGGGCTTGAAAGGTCCTGAATAAAAACATTTACTTTTCCCCCCTGACTAATGTTTGTACAAAAATTAAAAAAAAAAAAAAAAAAAAAAAATTCAAAGAGTGCTTATAAAGAAAAGTGAATAAACATGATTTTTTTTCGCAATTTTATCTCAATAATGCCCCCTAGGGGGGCAACTAGAAAATCCGTTCTGGCAAAAATTTTCTTTCACCATGACTAATGTTTGTTTATTTGTTTGCACTTCAGATGTTTTTAATCTTTGCACAAACGAATGGACGAACAGGAGTGAATTACTAGGTCCAATCTCTTTGTCAGGGAACAAAGAAAATGCATATCAAAACTTTACAAATTAACCGACTTAAACGTATATTTACATGGGTGCAAAATTATACATATTAGGCAAGTTCTAATTTTACTTCCTTAGCCATTTTTCTGGCTAAAAACCAAATTGAATTTGCTCCAGAGGGCCGACGAGTCCATATGAAGTTTCAAGTCTGTACACCAAAAATTAACAGTAGTTTAGTAGAGACCATTCTTCATACATTGACAAGGTCACATTAAATGATCTTCACATACTGTCAAGAATAGAATTTGTCAGCCTGACATTAGTTCTCATTATATATATATATATATATATATATATATTATACACACAACTTCTGGACATACGTTTTCTTTAGTTACATTAAACTAATGACTACAAATTATAAGCAGAGTTAATTACTTTTTAACCACAGAATATATGTGCAGTGTAAATAAAATATATTTAAATTCTCTTCGATAATTAACTGGAAATTATCTTATTGAGATCCAGTTTCAGAAAAAAAAGTAATAAAAATCCCACCCATTAAACAGCACGTTTATTTTCTTAGATTTAAATTCTAAAAACTGGACACCTAAGAAAAAAAAAAAGTTAACATTAGTGTCAATTTTTGGTTTGATAAATTGAAACAAATTAAACATATCAATAAATAAGTTTGATATGTTAATTTAAATGCTATTTAGGCCCAACTTTTAAAATCTCAAGATAACTATTTAGGGAATGTGCCTATGAAACGGCATCCTACCTACACCCCCAAAATAAGCCAGATATGATTTTCTATGTATCGTTTATAGCCGTTCGTGGACGATTATTCTAATACACAAAATGATTAACATTTTTCTCACCATACAAAACTGGAAATTTGCATTTTCATAAATTTCTGATCTGTATTAAATTATGTTGCTTAAAGACACTTGAAAGTGATTAAAAATGCTATTATAATGATTTATCGAATATATGTACAGATTAGATAGGGCTAAATGCATAAGCAGCAACTTTAGAGAAATAACTAATGAATTGAACACCTATTGAGCAACCTCTATACAACTTAAGAACTGCCCCCCCCCCAAAAAAAAACGATCAGTTTGTAATTCGATTGTATAGCTATAATGTAAATTCATAAAAAAACAATCTTTTTAATCATTAGCAATTGTCAAGACTCACTATTAGTATAACTCTTCATGACTTCCCTTTTCCTTATATACACATACAAAGGTGTATACAAGGTTTAGGACATATATATATATATATATATACACACACACACACATACTTATAAAATATATAAACACCCATTGATGACCGTTTGAAGCATATTCAGGATTTCACCTAAGCAATGAGATCAATTGCCTCGCATATTACTAATAGGTGATGCATCTGAGGAAGAACTGCAGTTAGTATATCATAGTCTAGAATAAACATCTGGCAAAAATTATTTCTAACAGTATTTAGCTATTTTATATTGCTATGCGACATATTTCCAACAGTATAAATCCTGTGTCTATTCCACTATAAATCTATAAACGGAATGAAACGTCCAAAGCGGACTTTACATACAAATGTGTGTATATAACGTTCATTACTATTTCATGTATATATACTTAGAAAAAAATATTACATATGTCAAGGACAGTTTTTAATCAAACTTGTCCAAATAGTTTTTTGGTAATAATACACGTTATCGCAGGTTCGATTCCTAAAAACAGTCAAGCTATGTTGACGAGAGATAGGATCTCTAAATATGCATGTCCGTAGATTACTGTTTTATAAGTAAAATAAAAATAAGTTAATATTTGTTTACGTTGAAAATATGAACGATTTTCTAAGGAAAGATATTCAAGGTTGAAGATGCTTAATCGTATTGTTTAAAAATCAAAAAAATCTGCATACATATGTGTGTGTTGACTGTCTACCCATTAGATGAGCATGTCCATCGCTTACAGAGGCAGCAAGCGTCTTGAGTAATGAGGTTTATAAAATGGCCTTTATGAACATAGACATGCAAACTACTTATGAATTCAATATAATAATATTCACTAAGAAAAGAAATTAGATTTTTACACAATACTTATGAAGGGTGATAAAATAAAGTGCCATTTATGAGATCGTTAAAAAATTCAAGCTCCAGAAATCCAACAATATTTAGTACAAAAAAAAACAAAAAACAAAAAAACTTCAGTATCTAACTTATCTACAACGTTCCAGCCATGAATGTTTAACGGTGTTTTCTTGCTATAATAAACAGATACAATGTGCAAAATTGTTAATAACCGACACTTATCTTGGCTGTGATAATCCATTACAGTTCTAGAATAGTCTGAGTATTATTACTATAGACATCTTTCAAATAATCCCAAAGATAAAAATCTGAGGAGGGAGGTTAGTTTACCAAGTGTAAAGTTTATTCAAGATCACACAGAACCAATGAGCTCATCACCAAAGTGTCTTCGCATATCACCGATAAGATGCACCCGAGGAAGTGCTGCAACTTGTAAATCATAAACTTGGTTAATACCAAATGTGTTTTTTTTTTTTTGACAGATTTTTATTCTAAAATATTTATAAATACGTACACCAGAGTGTATCTACCTATTTCTTGTTACACAACAGATTTCCATAAGTACAACTCTTATGTATTCCACTATAAATCTATAAACCAAATGAAGCTTCCAAAGCAGACGTTTTTCATTCATTTTGTCCCCCCCCCCACGCCTTTATATGGGTGTTCAATAGCTTGGTTAACAAAAGTCACACCCAAGCCTTTTCAGTTAGACTAATGCGAGTTGGTTGGTTGGTTGGTTTGTTTTACGGCATATCAACCCTTTTCAGATTATTTAATGCCGAATCCAGTGATTTTGAAGAACAACTTTAATAGAATATACTTTTTTTCCAAGTCGATTTCTATTTAACCCATAGTTGGGACCCTAACAGGTACTACCACTCCGGGTCAGAGTAGACCTGAGAGCAATAGCAAATAAAGGGTGGCTCCACACTCCCCAAAGCCCGCAAGCTGGGGCCTCACCATTGGATATAGCTTAAGGTCATATCCAGGACCAACTAATATGGGAGAAATTATGTAGAATATCTACATGAATATAATTACACACAATAGTTAACTAAAGATAATCATCCCATATGAAAACCGAAAAAACTAGGGAATTAATTAAAATGAATGTTTAAAAGAATATGTAAATTAGCTAAATCTTTTGCAGATAAATGTAATTTCACGACCCATATATAACTAAGTTGTAGTTTCTTTTTAAATAGATAGAAAAATGGGTTTTTAATATGAATATCAATACATAAAGAAAAGAAAATTTATAGGATTATAGATAACAGACGTTGAAAAATGATTGCTGAACGGTAAACATGTCTCGGCTGTTCCACTATTTCGGAAGCTTAAAACGTTTGCTTCTTTTTTTAAGATTAATTAATGTAGCGAGTATGCTCGTCTGGTCCTAATTTTATTTAATAGAAAATTATTTGATATCGTGCCATTCAAACACCAAACATTAAGGTTTGGATAAAAAAAAAAAAAGAACTATAAATCAATTTAATGTTAGCTAGTACTTTTTCTGTTACCCATGCGATACAAAAAAAAAAAAAAAAAAAAAAAAAAAAAAAAAAAAAAAAAAAACACGCAAAGGGATTACACACACACACACACACACACTATATATATATATATATATAATCTAATTCCAGGTTAACATTTTTTTTTTCAGAGGTGAAACAACCAATGAATTTAATGAGGTTCATACAAATGTGCTCAATTCTGGAGTAGAGCAGGATGTACTTTTTATTTATTTTACATAAACATTTATATCGCTACACATTCATGAGCATGTTTCGATCAGCTAGTTACAAGTAACTAAAGACCTCTTCAGGCGATGCTGCTTATACAAAAGTAGAGTTCGTCTAGTTTTCAATAAGCAGCATCGCCTGAAGAAGAGGTCTTTAGTTACTTGTAACTGGCTGACCAAAGCATGCTTATGAATGTGTAGCGACATAGACGCTCATGTAAAATAAAAATATATATATACACACACACACACACTCCAGATATAAGTCATAAGAGGGGGAAAATTAATTTTCCGAATAGAACTGTTTTACACCACTTTGATATCCATCCATGAAGATTAAAATCAACAAATAAATGGAACCCAGTACATATCGGATATATTTGAAGAGGGGCATATGCTCCTTTAAAGGCCCGAAAAACTTAAATTTAGGATATATTCAGTAATTGATGTCTAATACCTATTAAATATTTAAAAACAAAAAAAAAATTGGAGTTATCTCAATTTTTATGAAGGGCTTCTATCTCTCTTTACCATATTTTTGATCGATCACTATAACGCCACCATAATAGTTAAGCAAAATGTTGAGATCATATTCTCAATTTTTTTTAATTCTCTTTTTCAGATTAGCTCCCTCTGAAGGATTACATATTAGAGACGAATTAAGTTTCTCTAAAGCTTCCCCCCCCCCATTTTTTCATCACAAAATACATGCAAAAGTATTCCTTGGCATTGGGAGTTCTAGTAAAAAAAAAAAATCCATAATTTGCAGTTTACTCACTAAATCATCTATTTAAGTTTCTCCATTCGTATTTCATACAGAATGTATTAATCGCGCTTTCGTCTGTTTATTAAAAATCAACAGTAATGAGATTAACCAAAAAAACAGATTGGAAATATGCCTTCGTACTATTTCACCTAAAGCCGGAAACAAGAGAGGTAACATAGCATATAGAAAGTTTTTTCTTTTTTTTTTGAATAGCTTTTAAATTCATCTTTTCTCGATTCAATCTAACAAGTTGAATGGGCGACCCAACGGGTTACATTCCGTTTCTAATATATTTAATAGACTTATGTTTTTTGCTTCAGATATTATAATGGCCGATATAGGTATTTTCAGACATCATTTCATACAGAGCTTCAAAGTTTCTGAAGTTGTTCACAGAACACAGGAAGTAAGAGGAAATTAAACGAAATAATACTGCCCAAAACTGGTTAAAGAATTTTATAAATGGAGAAGAATGCCAACTAGTGGAATCTTTTTTTATAGAGGAACTTTTGGCAGCATGGTCTTGCATTTAAAAATATTTTCTGTATGCATATTAGATATATTATGCTAGTATTGCAAATGTACTATTGGTTACAGCCAGACGTCTTCAATAAGAGACATGGCTCATCTGAGAAGGGCAGTCAACACAAGTTGTGCACTAGATTAATAGTGATTCTAATAATGAAAAAAAAAAGTTTTGTCATTCAAGTCAAAACATCCGTGAGTGAAAAATTTACTTTCACCATGACTAATGCTTGTGTACAATTTCAAAAGAATTCAAGAAGTGATAAGTTATTGAAAAAAGTGCGAACCAATAAACAGATGAACGATTTGGGGAAATTTTTACCCTTATCATGGCCCCTAAGGAGGCAACCTTAGTTATCCCGAAAAATCTGTTCTGGCAAAAATTTACTTTACTAATGTTTGCGTAAAATTTAAAAAAGTCCAAGGTGTCGTTATTGAGAAAAAGTGCAAACAAATGAACGGACGAACAGGAGTGAATTACTAAGTCCAATCGCTCCTTTATTGAGGAACCAATAAACAATTATTTAGATGTGCAATGCTTCATATAATCTTGTTAGATATTTATGCCTTTAAAGCAACATTTTACTCCTTTGAAGTATTTCCAAAAATATAACCAGATAAAGATGTATAAGTATCTATAAGCAGTGTTTTTGTTTATTAGAACAAATTTATTTTTTATGGAAAAGAACTATTTTTTAATAGAGTGCAAGTAAATACTTGCAATATACCAGGCAGCTTACAAAAAAAAAAAAAAAAAGTTCCTTTTCTATATAGTAATATTTAAAAAGGTGCAGGTATGTAAAAATAAAGTTAAACTCAGAAATGCTCCATGTAAGTTTAAAAAAAAAAAAAAAAAAAAAAAAAAACTAATGCAGAAGAATAGAACTAAGTGTATAGAAAGTCACCTTGGGGAGAGGGGAAGGATTTATCCGTGCAGAAAACCCCATCTTCATGGAAAATCTTTTCCTGATCTAAAGCGCCCCTTTTCGTCTTTACATAAAAAAACCCCGACATTGTCTAATTCTGCCCTCTTCTATTAAGTTAAAGAGATCATCTGTCACTAGATTATGAAGTCGATTTAAAACAAGTAGCAAATCTCCAGATGTGACAAAAGTAACTCATCTTGTCAAAAGGCAGAGAGTTTCATCACGAGTCAGGTACTTTGAGTGAAAGTTAAAAATTTCATCCACTATCTGTGCCTAAACGGAGATTCCATGAACAAGACCTTTTTTTTTTTTTTAGAACTGCATACCCGTGAAACTCTTTCGTTTCCGTTTTCCAGCTGACTACAATATGGCTGTCAGCAAGTCCAACAGAAAAGATTTTGATGTGCCGTCCCCTTAAGAAATCTAATTTACCAAATTTCCACTACTAATAATAACTACGATATTGTCCCATTAACTATTATACACTCATTAACCCTTATCCTCAAGTGGCCTCCGGGCCTTGATAAGTGGTGACTCCTTTGTAAAAAAAAAATTGGTTTGATTTTCTCAAAACTAATATCAGTATTCATATGAAGAATATTACCGTGACATTTATTGGGTGGGTTTTTAACATTGTTTTATTTTTAAGCCATTATCAAGACTTCAAGTATTTAAGTGTCAACTTGCGCCCATTTTTCTTATTCTCACCTGATGGTAGACTGTTTATGGAACCAAATAAACGTTTTAAATGGAGTAAAAAACACTAAAAACTTTTCCAGATAGGTAAAAGAATAACATTATTATTATTATATATTTGCTTTGACAATTTTTCACACTAATGTGTATTATAAAACAACATTTTATTTGAAAAAGATGAACATATCAACTCTAGACTTCAACTAAAAGTATTTTAATTGAAATAAAAACAAGTGAAGCATGCATGGTCGCCCGTGAGTGCACAGTGAACGAGGCATAAATGACTAAGTTCAGCATTTAACCCCACCATTTAGCTCTAAAAGTCCCCAGGTGCAGTTTTAGACCTTAACATGTTTAACTTAGAGTTCTGCACAATGCAAAAAAAGAAATCACCAAGTTCATTATTTGCCCCCCACCCCCCATTTAGCCTCAAAGTCCAAAGATTTGAATTCAGCACCATGCAAAACTGCTAAATATACATACACAGAAAATTTGACAAATATAGTAAAATAGTCCCAAAAATTGTTTTTATTAGCCCTAAAATACCCCCTTGTGGGGCACACCCAAGTGTTATCGCGAAGTATAGACAAACAAAATTATATAGAAATCAGTTACAACTTCAGAAAGTTTTATAAAAATTCAAGGCATCTATTTTTTTATTTATTTTTTTTTTAATAAGCACAAAAGTGTCAATTTTAGCCATTTAAACCCGAAAGGCACCCTAGAGGGGACGGGTAACCAGAGTTTTCCTGGAAAATTCGTTCTGTTACTTTTTACTCATATCATGTTTAATGTTTGTGCAAAACTTGAGAAAAGTGCGGACAGACAAGGGTGAATTTACAGGTCCACCCTTCTTTTGTCAGGGGACCAACAAAAAAATACGTGTCTCACATTATGTAAATCATTTAAGAGTGCGGTTGAGTGTTGAAATGCAACTCTTTGTAGCGATAGCATCGCAATTTGGAAAGTAGTGTTTATCTGAATTATATCCAGACATGTTTCTACTTATAAAGACTCATTAGTGTGTGGCTTTATACAACTAACGCTGCTTATGGATTCACGAATTCCATGATCAGGTATACATAGTAAAAAAAAAATAATTATATATATATATATATATATATATATATATATATATAATGTAACAAACTAATACTATGTAAATATGAATTATTCACAGGCTAGAGAATATGTCATACGAGTTTTAGGAGAGACAAGCAGACATCAAATACAAGAAATGATGAGTAACGGGTTTTTTAGGGGGGGGGGTGCACATAGAAATAGATAATTTGTCATCAGCTAAGAGTTCGAGAACCCACACTGAAGACGTTGACAAAAGAGGCAGCTTATTGCGTTCAAAGAAAAAGTTCCGTAAATGTTTTATGGTAGCTCTTACATACAAACTGGTTCCGTTTGAACTTCTATTGCAAACGGCTAAGAGCAGTAAATCTGATTTGCACATGTGATTGGAGCGAGAACACAAGAGAATCCTTTCAAGAAGATTAGTTATTGTTGACAGAGTGAATATTCAAGTAGATAAAACCAGACATACAGCAACGAACCAAGGATAGATGAAAAATCGATCATCCATAATACTTGTGTTTACGTGTGCATATATAGCTATGCCTCCGTTCAGCCTCGAAAGACAAAGGATACCCGATGTAGGGGCAGCTGCGCGTGTAATTGTGAGGCAAGAATTGCGCAATTTCCAACCACACCTCTCCTGAATCGGCACTTTTTTGTACTTCAGTGGCAAGGTGAAGTCCAGAACGACTGGAAACAATGCCGAGATAAGCGGAGAGCACATATAGCACCTGGAAGTCTTAAATGGTCACCCATTCAGTACTGACCAGGTTCAATGTTACTTAACTTCGGTGATCCAGCGGGAACCGGTGTGTCAACGTGATTATGCCGTACAATATATACATTGTGTGTATATATATATATATATATATATATATATATATATATCCTTTAAATTATTCTTGATAATTCTCTAGTTATTCTTACAATACATCACTCCATTTGATTATGTAGGAATTTACACTCAACCTTTTACTGTAATAAGCTTTATTTTTGCAAGCAAAAGCACTTTAATATTTTTATTGCTTCAACAAAAATCAATGTCAAACCAAGAACAAATTCCATTAAATTAAAATTGTTTTTATATTATATGAAAGTCTTCAAAAATATAGAATTGACAGTTACCCCCGTTTTCTCCTACCTTAGAACTTGATAAATCAGCCTAATGTAATAAGAATTATGTTTTAAACTGATTTTTTTCCGAAAAAGTAAATAAAATAAAAAAGTAAATATATAAAATAAATGCGAGTACAACGTTTGTTTAGTCTAAACTTTTTTCCTTATATTTAAAGTACATGCTAAAAATGTACCTTATTTCTATGATTGAGTTATGTTTGAATAAATTCTATCTTAATTGTTCTGATTTTAGTAGTCATTTATAATTCACTAGAAAAGTCACTCATCTCTTAACTATTGAAGAGGAGAAGGAAACTTTTTCCAAGGCCAGGAAAATTTCCTTAGGAAGATTTTTCGCTCCCACTCACCATGTCTATTTAATAATATTTCCTAATGTCGGAGCATATAGAGAAAAAGTGATCCTTTTATTCAATGCCGTAATCTAATTTACATACCTGTGTACATCACAAACCCGTATGTAACTTTGATTGCAAGATATTAAGCTCCTACTGATGATACTGCGCATGTGTTTATTAATGTTTATTATATAGAAATAAAATACTTATGAACCATCCAGAAGTTCGGACAAATAACTTATGCAACTACACTGGATGGACAGGCGGGGAGACAGAGAGAGAGAGACAGAGAGAGAGAGAGACAGAGAGAGAGAGAGACAGAGAGAGAGAAGAGACAGAGAGAGAGAGAGACAGAGAGAGAGAGAGACAGAGAGAGAGAGAGACAGAGAGAGAGAGAGACAGAGAGAGAGAGAGACAGAGAGAGAGACGGGGAGAGAGAGAGAGAGGCGGGGGGGGAGAGAGAGAGCGGGGAGAGAGAGAGGCGGGGAGAGAGAGAGGCGGGGAGAGAGAGAGGCGGGGGAGAGAAGAGAGGCGGGGAGAGAGAGAGGCGGGGAGAGAGAGAGGCGGGGAGAGAGAGAGGCGGGGAGAGAGAGAGGCGGGGAGAGAGAGAGGCGGGGAGAGAGAGAGGCGGGGAGGAGAGAGAGGCGGGGAGAGAGAGAGGCGGGGAGAGAGAGAGGCGGGGAGAGAGAGAGGCGGGGAGAGAGAGAGGCGGGGAGAGAGAGAGGCGGGGAGAGAGAGAGGCGGGGAGAGAGAGAGGCGGGGAGAGAGAGAGGCGGGGAGAGAGAGAGGCGGGGAGAGAGAGAGGCGGGGAGAGAGAGAGGCGGGGAGAGAGAGAGGCGGGGAGAGAGAGAGGCGGGGAGAGAGAGAGGCGGGGAGAGAAAGCCAAAAGAGGCGGGGGAGAGAGAGAGAAAGCCAAAAGAGGCGGGGGAGAGAGAGAGAAAGCCAAAAGAGGCGGGGAGAGAGAGAGAGAGAGAAAGCCAAAAGAGGCGGGGAGAGAGAGAGAGAGAGAAAGCCAAAAGAGGCGGGGAGAGAGAGAGAGAGAGAAAGCCAAAAGAGGCGGGGAGAGAGAGAGAGAGAGAGAAAGCCAAAAGAGGCGGGGAGAGAGAGAGAGAGAGAGAAAGCCAAAAGAGGCGGGGAGAGAGAGAGAGAGAGAGAGAAAGCCAAAAGAGGCGGGGAGAGAGAGAGAGAGAGAGAGAAAGCCAAAAGAGGCGGGGAGAGAGAGAGAGAGAGAGAGAGAGAAAGCCAAAAGAGGCGGGGAGAGAGAGAGAGAGAGAGAGAGAGAGAAAGCCAAAAGAGGCGGGGAGAGAGAGAGAGAGAGAGAGAAAGCCAAAAGAGGCGGGGAGAGAGAGAGAGAGAGAGAGAAAGCCAAAAGAGGCGGGGAGAGAGAGAGAGAGAGAGAGAAAGCCAAAAGAGGCGGGGAGAGAGAGAGAGAGAGAGAGAGAGAGAAAGCCAAAAGAGGCGGGGAGAGAGAGAGAGAGAGAGAGAGAGAGAGAGAGAGAGAAAGCCAAAAGAGGCGGGGAGAGAGAGAGAGAGAGAGAGAGAAAGCCAAAAGAGGCGGGGAGAGAGAGAGAGAGAGAGAGAGAGAGAGAGAGAGAGAGAGAGAGAGAGAGCCAAAAGAGGCGGGGAGAGAGAGAGAGAGAGAGAGAGAGAGAGAGAGAGAGAGAGAGAGAAAGCCAAAAGAGGCGGGGAGAGAGAGAGAGAGAGAGAGAGAGAGAGAAAGCCAAAAGAGGCGGGGAGAGAGAGAGAGAGAGAGAGAGAGAGAGAGAAAGCCAAAAGAGGCGGGGAGAGAGAGAGAGAGAGAGAGAAAGCCAAAAGAGGCGGGGAGAGAGAGAGAGAGAGAGAGAGAGAGAGAGAGAGAGAAAGCCAAAAGAGGCGGGGAGAGAGAGAGAGAGAGAGAGAGAGAAAGCCAAAAGAGGCGGAGAGAGAGAGAGAGAGAGAGAGAGAAAGCCAAAAGAGGCGGAGAGAGAGAGAGAGAAAGCCAAAAGAGGCGGAGAGAGAGAGAGAGAGAGAGAGAGAGAGAGAGAGAGAGAGAGAGAGAGAGAGAGAGAGAGAGAGCCAAAAGAGGCGGGGAGAGAGAGAGAGAGAGAGAGAAAGCCAAAAGAGGCGGGGAGAGAGAGAGAGAGAGAGAGAAAGCCAAAAGAGGCGGGGGAGAGAGAGAGAGAGAGAGAGAAAGCCAAAAGAGGCGGGGAGAGAGAGAGAGAGAGAGAGAGAGAAAGCCAAAAGAGGCGGGGAGAGAGAGAGAGAGAGAGAGAGAGAAAGCCAAAAGAGGCGGGGAGAGAGAGAGAGAGAGAGAGAAAGCCAAAAGAGGCGGGGAGAGAGAGAGAAAGCCAAAAGAGGCGGGGAGAGAGAGAGAAAGCCAAAAGAGGCGGAGAGAGAGAGAGAAAGCCAAAAGAGGCGGAGAGAGAGAGAGAAAGCCAAAAGAGGCGGAGAGAGAGAGAGAAAGCCAAAAGAGGCGGAGAGAGAGAGAGAAAGCCAAAAGAGGCGGAGAGAGAGAGAGAAAGCCAAAAGAGGCGGAGAGAGAGAGAGAAAGCCAAAAGAGGCGGAGAGAGAGAGAGAAAGCCAAAAGAGGCGGAGAGAGAGAGAGAAAGCCAAAAGAGGCGGAGAGATAGAGAGAAAGCCAAAAGAGGCGGAGAGATAGAGAGAAAGCCAAAAGAGGCGGAGAGAGAGAGAGAGAGAGAGAGAGAGAGAGAGAGAGAGAGAGAGAGAGAGAGAGAGAGAGAGAGAGAGAGAGAGAGAGAGCCAGCCAAAAGAGGCGGGGAGAGAGAGAGAGAGAGAGAGAAAGCCAAAAGAGGCGGGGAGAGAGAGAGAGAGAGAAAGCCAAAAGAGGCGGGAGAGAGAGAGAGAGAGAGAGAGAAAGCCAAAAGAGGCGGGGAGAGAGAGAGAGAGAGAAAGCCAAAAGAGGCGGGGAGAGAGAGAGAGAGAGAGAAAGCCAAAAGAGGCGGGGAGAGAGAGAGAGAGAGAGAGAGAGAAAGCCAAAAGAGGCGGGGAGAGAGAGAGAGAGAGAGAAAGCGAAAAGAGGCGGGGAGAGAGAGAGAGAGAAAGCAAAAAGAGTCGGGGAGAGAGAGAGAGAGAAAGCGAAAAGAGTCGGGGAGAGAGAGAGAGAGAAAGCGAAAAGAGTCGGGGAGAGAGAGAGAGAGAAAGCGAAAAGAGTCGGGGAGAGAGAGAGAGAGAAAGCGAAAAGAGGCGGGGAGAGAAAGAGAGAAAGCGAAAAGAGGCGGGGAGAGAAAGAGAGAAAGCGAAAAGAGGTGGGGAGAGAGAGAGAGAAAGCGAAAAGAGGCGGGGAGAGAGAGAGATAGAGAGAAAGCAAAAAGAGGCGGGGAGAGAGAGAGATAGAGAGAAAGCAAAAAGAGGCGGGGAGAGAGAGAGAGAGAAGGCAAAAAGAGGCAGGGGAGAGAGAGAGAAAGCGAGAGCGAGAGAGATAATAAATATATTCTTTAAATGAGCAGGGATGTGTTCTCACAGAACATCCATTACTTAGTGATAAATGGCCCCGAGGGAAAGGCATAAATAAAACCCTGACCATTGATTACTTTAGTAGTTAATTTAAAGCCGTCCAAGGCATGCCATCATATAAAACAGACATCAAACCAAATCCGATGAAATGTTTAGCACCAAGGCAGGCAATTCAGTATACAATATCAGAAACAGCCGACATAAAATATAATTGAGAATTGTTTATGGTTGCTTGATGTAAAGTAATAAACCATCATTGGATAAAGCTAATTTTGAGTATGTCAACAGTACATGGCTGTAAGAGAAATACATTATGACAGGAAAACGTTTGCCTAGTTTTTTTTCTTTAAGTCGTGACTTATTTGTTTGAAAAATAACATTTCTCACCATTTTTTTTTTTTTATTGAAAGTTTACTAGTTCAGGAGATAATTTCTCCGTTAAAACGAGCAAATAAATAAAAATAAAGAGTTTTAAATATTGAAACTTAAAGAAAACTGAATATGAATGAAAACTGGTTTTCAATTTGATCTGGTTTGTACTTATTCAGTGCCCCACAAGAGTAAAGTTAGACAGTTTCTAATGTAGAGAAAATCCAACCCCCAAAAAGGGATATTTCATTAAGACAACAAAAATTGTCTATCCAGATGGGATTCTCCTTTAGAGCGAGAACAAAACATACACTTGATCCTATCCCGTTTTCTATAAAATTATTCCTTTGTGCATTATTTAATGCACAAACACAATGCTTTTAGAAAGGATTTACAATATGCAATTAAGCAAAACTTGCAATATCAATCATACCTGAGAGGGAAAGTTATTGTGGGTTCATACCATTCCCAATAGTATCAGTGCTTGAATTACCACATAAACCTGTGAAATCCATTAGGTCAATCCTGTACTATTAAAGGTTTTACAACGAATAAATAGATATTTTAAATTGATATCGTTTGCAGTTATGATTGCATTGCTTTCCCCCATGCAGGTGTCTGTTTTTTTAAATTTTGGTTCTAGTTTGCAGCATTCATCATGTGATTTACAGTTTCGCCTTTGTCTATAGTTGTTATTTTCCGTGTGTTTTTATCTATTGTAGCTTCGTATTGTTCTGTGTAACATTCAGTAGCGATTACGTTTCTTTGGTCAAGTGTCCTTTTTATAACTATGTCCAATGTTTTCAATCTTTTCATGCTTATGAATCGTCCATGTAGCCATTTCGCTTCCACTTTTCTCGTTTTTATTTCTGGTTTACTCCCTCTTGATTTTGAGGATATCTTGCTACGATGATCAGCTTTTCTATGTTCTGGGAGGTTTTTGTGTATTCCACAGTCTTTCCCCGTTTTCATTTTCATGTAGTGGGTTAGTATCATCCTTCCAATGTAGTTCATTGTGCATGGTCATTAGTTTCCTAGTGTTCTGATCATAATGCCTAACACACTGTCTTGACTATGGATGGTTAAGAGCATCTTACTAGTGATACTGCACAAGTGTTTATGCTATTAATCTTTATTATTACATACAAGTAAAATACTTAATATTTTGCCATCAAATTTACATATGTGCTCGGTGTGTACAAACATGCATATATAAATTAGACTATAGCATTTAAAAAAACAAAAACAAAACAAAAACATTTCTCTAAATGCTCAGACAGTAAATATCAGTGGTTGAATCAACAGTGTGTGGGAGCAAAGAGAAATACAAACAGTTAAAAAATGAACGACTTGAAAACCCACTGTAAAAGAGTAAATATGACAAAAACGATATTTAAATAGATACATTTTACTAATATCTACCTTAGCATTTTCAAAGTCAAACCTAAATAATTCGGCTGGCATATTGATACATTGAGCATTTTTATTTGTTTTATTATTACACTATGCTATTTGCTTGAAAATATTTTATTTTGTAAATTTCTTTCTAAGAAAAACTTTTTGGCCTTCGGGACAAGATCAAAGTGTAGTATCTGTTCTTCAGATGCTGCACTTCAATTTCTTGTTCTGTCAGTGGAGAAGAAATCCTCCACGACTGAGATAATTTTTATTTTTGTTCCTTTTCTCCACGTTAAAAAACGACCCTGGTGTCTAACTGTCCCGTGGTGAGGCATTTTAAATAGGAACAATAGTTTTTCTTACTCTTCGAGTAAGAAGTATTAAATGTTTCTATTTCCGCTTTTGGCCTAGTTATGGAAGGTAATCAGTAAACTCTGGTTTATTGAAACCGAGCCAGTGTGGCAACCTCCACAGTACATAACCAGTTTCCCGTTTTTGTATATACATGCAAGCAAAAAAAAAAAAAAAAAAAAAAAAAAAAAAAAAAAAAAAAAGTAAATAAAAATTAAATAAATAAAAATAAAATAAATACTGTTTCTCACATGCTGGCGGCAATTATTCTAGCCGTAGCCTTTTCTTTAAGGGAATTTTCATTTCATTTTCGTAATTTAGAGAAAAATGATTGCCATAGTATAATTTGACCTTTAAATTTTGAGGATTTCAAAGAAAAATGATCTTCAATATTCAAAATGAGGCAATTTTATTTTGTATAAACAATGAAATTGACTTGATCATTAAAAACTGGTTATATAATAAAATAAATGGAATGTCAGTTGGTAAAAAGAGATATATATTCACAAGTAATCTAAAATCGTGTCTTAGTTTTTCTTCTGTCTTTAATAAATTAAAAAAACAAAAAGATTTTAAAATCTTTGTCTTGTTTTTGTAATTTAGGAAGATTTTTTTTTCTTTTAAATGGTAACTATCAGAGACGCGATGTTGCCCGGAATTGAATTAGGATCAACGAATGTTCTACACTAATACTTTTGTCATCAAAAAGTGTGAAATTGCCCATTTTTCAATCAAATTGAATACTCTAGTCTGGGACCCACCATGATACCCCCGAAGTAATCTTCACATGCCTCCCTGCAGTGACAGGCCACAGTACATTGTCTACAATGCACTCTAGAGGGCATACCAGAGATTTTTAATTATTTTTATATAATGACTAGAATTAGTTTAAAATGCCAAAATCAAGTATCACTGTTCAGTTGTGCTTCAAGCAGAAACAGTTTCGAACGCGCCTCTTTTTTTTTTTTTTTTTTTTTTTTTTTATTACATTTTCACCCCAAACAAGGCAAATTGCCACTTTGGTGTAGGGGGCTACTCTCAGGGGCAACAACTACTGGGGTACTATGTAGGGATTTGGGCAGCAAGGTGTCGGTTCACGTTACACTTGAACTTCTGCATGTCAGTACTGTTGGGGAAGCAGGGACCTGGAATGGAATTCCAGAGTCTTGCGGTTCTGGGGAAGAAACTATTGGAGTAAAAAGATCTTTTACATCTAGGGACCTCTACAGTGTGGGGGTGGGATCTAGTAGCCTGTCGGGTTTGTCGAGGGTGCTCGCGTCGTGGGGGCACAAGTGATTGCAGTTCGTCAGAGCACTCACCACTAAAATACTTGTAGAAAAGGCAGAGGGATGCAACATTTCGTCGATGGGACAGAGGCTGAAGCTTAGATGCCAGTTCAGGGCCTATCAGGTTTGCGACTCTTTTGAACCTTGTCAAGGAGCGAGAGACTAGTAGCCGATGCACCAGCCCAGATGTGGCAGCAATACTCCATACATGGGCGAATGGTGGCCTTATAGAGGTACAGGATACTTTCGGGTGTTAGTAGTTTTCTAGCACGGTAGAGAGAGCCTACCTTTCTTGCAGCGGCCCTGGCAATGCCTTCAATGTAATTGTTCCAACTCATGTTTCCTGTGAACGTTAGGCCAAGGAGTTTGAAAGATGGACTCTCAGATAAAGAGTCGTTGGCCATTGCTATGGGTGGTAGAGAGGGTTTCTTGTAACTATTGAATGAAACTAGTTTAGTCTTGGCAGCATTGAACGCGACCAACCACTTTTGTCCCTATTCCACTACAGATTGGAGGTCTTCCTCTAGTGTTTCTGCCATTTCTTTAGAAATGTGTTCATTCGTCTTCCTGTCGTGTCTGCCATAGAGTGTAGTGTCATTAGCATATATACCCATCTCAGAGGCAATGTTGTCGGGGAGGTCATTTATGAATATCAGGAACAATAGAGGTCCAAGGATAGAACCCTGGGGCACTCCTGCATTTATATCATTGTTTAGATGTGCGACCGTCGAGGACTACCTGGATTTTTCTCTTATCTAAGAAGGATTTAATTATGTTAAGTATTCTACCAGTGATACCGTATGATCTGATTTTACTGAGGAGACCCTCATGCCATACCCTGTCAAAAGCCTTAGATATATCTAGAGCTACCGCTCTGCCTTCCCCCGCTTTGTCCAGTGAATGGTATATACGTTCAGAGATCACAGTGAGGATGTCTGCTGTGGAACGGGCTTGTCTAAATCCATATTGTTTGTCAGTCAGTAGTTTAGCATCTGTAAGATGATGGACTAGAGCATGGTTAATTATGGTCTCAAATATTTTGGCAAAAAGTGGGAGGAGGCTAATGGGGCGATAATTTGATGGGTCTGTCCTTTCGCCAGAATTCTTGAATACTGGTACAACAGAAGCAGTTTTCCAACAGCCCGGAAAGCAGGCTTCATTAAGACATTTGTTGTAGAGTTTGGAGAGAACTGGAGCTACTTCGGCTGAGCACTTTTTTAATAGCACAGCTGGGATAAGATCGGGTCCACATGCTTTTGAGGTGTCAAGGTTTTTTATGATAGCATGCACCTGAGCAGGGGTGGTTTTCAGATCGTCTAGTGTGGCGACTGTCTGCATAGGAAAGTCAGGTAGGGGGTGGTTGGAAGGGTCCAGTGTGGAGTTTGAGGCAAACCGACTGGCAAGCATGTTAGCCTTGTCGGTTGCTGAGGAGACAACCTCGTGATTGTTGATTAGTGGGGGAATTGTTGATTGCCCATTATTTACTACACTGTTGTAGATTTTCCAGAAGTCTTAAGTTCCTAGTTTTTGTGCTTGAACCTAATGTTGATTTTACAAGCCAGGTCCGCCTGCTTGTATGGTGATAAAACTTCCCAAATGCAGTTGATGTTAGCCTATATAAGAGTTAACTGAGATCAAAATAGAACTGTTTCTTCTTTAATTGGATATTTTCGATTGTCAATTTTCGATACTTATTGGAGGCATTCCAATACAAATCTATCTAAGATCACTCCCAGACACGAAGTATATAGGAAACTAACTCAAAGTGCTTTTTATATATAAGTAGACATTGTAATGGTATCAAAGTTTTTAAAACAACGTATCTATTTAATTAAATAGAAACTTGCCCATTGCATAAGTACAGCGTATTTTTATTTTCTTTTTTAAAGTATTCCAGGCTAATCAAAGTTGTGGATGGGTGTAAACTTAACTGGAAGTTGTCATTCAAATTTTGGAATCCAACAGGGAATCATGCTTTCATTAAATAGCTTTAATATTACTAATGAAACCAAAACTTGTGTACATAAAATAGAACAAAATTACAAATGAATATTACAGAAGCCATTAGAAACTTTATGAAATGAGTAAGAAAATGAAGCATGTTTTTTGAAGTTTTCTGATCACTATATATATATATATATATATATATATATATATATATATGAGAGAGTATTTGAAAATATTTTGTTGTATCATTGAATTAAATAAGCCTTGTGCTTAAATATGTGTCAGACCTATGAAGAATTAAATTTTTTTTATTTATTTATTTTTTTTTTTTTACATGGAGTTCACCACTTATCAAGGCCTAATGGCCACTCGGGGTTATTGTGTGTACAGTACTCAATGGGATAGTGTAGCAATAGTATTGGAGAATTGATAAGGTGTCATTACTTGGGGGGGGGGGCGATTCATCAGGAATTTGCGTTGGACTTGAAGACATCCAGGTTGAAGTCAGGAGGGAAACAGGCAAGCAGAACAGATTTTCACAGGCGTGCAGTTCTAAGAAATAATGCAAGTAGTAGATGTCAATCTTTATTAATGTTATCCCAGTATTATTTTTTCTGAAGCAATGCAACACATGTATATAGCATACGTAAATGTATGGAACGAACGAGTTAGAAAGAAATGTTAATTAAAATACAGTGTTGTAAAGTGACATCCATATGATTGCATATTTTTCCCCATGTTTTATTCTTGTGTAAATAAAAGGTTTGTCTGGAAGCAAAATAAAAATTTGAAATTAATATTGACAAAATTGTTTCCGTATTTTATTTTCGTTGTGATGCAAGAGTTCTTACCGTTTGGCAGAAGACACAAAAGTGTGCCAAATGATAATGCCTACATAAATTAGACAGACAAATCTATCGATATTTCTCTCCCATTAAAAACAAAGGTAGAAAGAAGATGCATTCTTCAGATATAAATATTTAATATTTTGTGAATGCACATAAAAATTCCTTTTGTTGTAATTTTAATGTTTTTCATAAAACCTGTTATGATGGTCGCAATAATCTGGGTCTGTAAGTTGGTATTGGCAGACTTGTGAAGAAACAAAGACAAGAGTCCAGAAATAATGCTCAGCCGATTCCATTCGGTAAACTGAAAATCTTTCAAGAAGGATATTTTTAATAAAAAGAAAATCTTTTGGTCACATGAAAATCTTTGCTTTGGGAATAACTGGAACAAAACAGAAACAAAACCATAAGAGTTGAGAAAAGAGTTAATGTGAAATGTTTAAACAAGGGGCTTTATGTCACAAAGTTGTGCGAGATGCACTTTGGGTGACATCTCCAATCTAACTGGTTTAGATGCAAGAAAATGTGTGCATAGCCCAACAAGTGTATGTCAAAGTGTTTTCATTAGATAATAGATCAATCACTGCACGTAAAACATTAGCTTACATAGGCAGAAAATAGTCCATCAAATTAGAACGTCTAAGTCCAAAGAAATGAGCAGCAGCTTGGTTCCTACTAATTTTGGCAAATAGCAAACAGGATCCTGAACAGAAGCGTGTGCTCCATTCCAACTATCATCAATGGACCTGAGGTAATCTCGTCAGCATTAGACAAAGCCAAACTCTTTGCTAATAACGTTGCAGCTAATTCTACCCTATGCGACCAAGGCCCCTCCCCGTATTTCCTCCTGTATCAAAAAACATGCTATGCGACATACAAATATCTGTGCCTGAGGTTGCCAAACTAATCAAAAACTGATTCCAGTAAAGCAACAGGCCCTGACGGCATTCCAATTATAGTGCCGAAAAAGCTTCAACCAGAACTAGTTCCCATACTCACAAAGCTGTTTAAGCGTTGTCTTAAGGAGGATTGCTTCCCGATACCCTAGAAAATCTCATCAGTATGCCCTGTATTTAAGAACTCAGGTGATCGCTCATCTCTCTCTCAGTACAGACCAATAAGTCTCCTGTGCATCATGAGTAAGTTACTAGAATTTGTTAATAGAGTAGTCAACCACCTCGGCAAAAAACCTTAGTGACATACAATATGATTTCTGTTCTGCTAGATCTACAGCATATGTGCTTACGGTTATATCTCATAGGATTAGCAATCTCTCTGTGGAGGTTTCCTTTCTGGGGCAATTGCTATTGACATATCAATAGCATCAAGATCTACTTCACAAGATCTCCAGCTATTGTATAGTTGGAAATGTCTTCTCAATTATTAAATCATTTCTTTCTGATAGGTTCATAAGAGTAGTGGTTGATGGGCAGAAATCAGAAGCTCATAGTTTTAATGCTGGAGTCCCTCAGTGGTCCATCCTGGGTCCAACTCTTCCTGATCTACATTAATGATCTTCCAAATCACATCCTTAGATCGTAAGTAGATCTGTATGCTGATGACCCTACCATCTATGGGAGTACATCAAAGGCTGTAACTGACCAAGTTCTGAATCTCTTTGATCTTGAGCATGTGATACAATGGAGAAAATGTGGCTGGTTACTTTTAATGCATCTTAAACTAAGCTTTTGTCTTCACATCAACGCTCTCATCCCCATCTGGCATCAATTGAAATGAATGGCTCTCATCTTGGGGAGGCTCCATGTTTGAACAAGCTTTTGGTCTTGACCGTTACCCCTGATCTGAAATGGAACATGTACATCAAATCTGTTGCCAAGGTCGCTGGAAAAATGGTAAAATCCTTCTATCGATCCAGTAGATATCTACCTGCTAATGCAATTCTCTACCTATATAAGTGTCAGATACGTTCAAGAATGGAGTACTGTTGCCACATCTGGACAGCAGCTGTTAGAAAGACCTTATCCTGCCTTAACAGAATTCAAAATAGATGTTGTAGCCTAGTGAACGATGCCCTTTTCTCGTCCCTGCAACCGCTTTCTCATAGAATAGACATTGTGAGTATCTCTGCATTATCGTTATTTTCATGGCAAGTGCTCGTCTGAGCTCTAATCTATAGCCCCCTCGCCAATCATTTACAAGAAACACTTCTAGCTGAAAACACTCAATTTCTTCCACTATTTATCTAAACTTAAATGTAGATTCCATGAACAAAGCTTTCTTAGAACTGCACACATTTGCCTGCTTTCCAGCTGATTACGATACAATTGTCTTCAAGTCTAATGTAAACAAGTTCTTGATGAGCTGCTACCCTTAAGTAATCCAATTTACCAAATTTACACTAACGATTACCATGATATTGTCCTTTTTACTACTTTACACTCTTCAACCCTTATCCTCGAGTGGCCTCTGGGCCTTGATAAGTGGTAATTCCTTTGTTAAAAAAAAAAAAAGGAATGTAATTGTTACAAATGCATGCTTAAATATGTTTATGTATAAAAATAAAGCCATGCAATTAAAAATTCGTAATGCGCTACAATTTGTTAAACCGTGTAAATTATTTATGTAAATGAAAAATTCGATTCATTCCTTAAATCGCTACTAATCGTGAAAGTCCAATATCTGCTTCCTCGGCCAAGGTGATTTAGAATATATTGTAATAATTCATAATAGTCCAACATGGGATCGAATTAAAATGAGAAACTTGCATGTTAGCCAAGCAACTTTTTTTTTTTTTTCCATAAAAGTGCTCTTTCTTAAAGGAATGGGCGAACCCGAAACACCTTGCCCCTCCCTCTTTATTTTCGTTTTTTATTCAATTTTTGCAATTGCAACAGATATATATATATATATATATATATATATAATAAATAAAACAGTCAATATTTAAATATCTGTAGGAGGTGCTCAGTTTCTAATGCAACGTTTTAATAAATCAATCACCCAATTTTAGAAAAACGTTTTAAGGCCAAATTTTGCGATTTAGCCTTTTTAAAATAATCTACGGAAAAAAAAGGCTAAACTGCTTAAAGGCTAAGTTCGAAATTTGGCTTCAAAACGTCAAGTGATTCTTGCATTAGAAACTGATCACACATTATAAATATTTAAATATCGACTTTAAAATTTTTTTTAGGGGGGGGGGATAATCTAGTAGACTAATGTCCATTCAGTAATAATCCTCTGAAAAAATTGAAAAGACGAAAATAAAAATAGAGGGGGGGGGGGATTCTTCAGGTCTGTCAAAGAATGAATATAAAACTTACATAAAGATATCCAGATATTTCGTTTTGTAAACACGGTGTGGCTTTATACAATCGATGCAGGACATATGAAAGTCTAGGTTTGTTTTACTATACACAGTTTCGAAAAAGTTGTCAAAAAACAAATATACAACAAGTGTTATCAAAGGCAAGAGAAGTTACTTTTCTACCTAACTGGATATGTTTTTAGTGTTTTTATTTAATGTAAAATGTTTAATTGGTTCGAAAATCATACAAGGTTTATCGATATTTGAAAAAGACAAATAGCGGCAAGATCTCTGTTGAACACGTTAAGTTTGGGAAAATGAGTTCAAACTAAAAAATTATACAAAATACTGTTAGAAACCCACCGAATATATGTCAGCCTATGTCACGGTAACATATGGAGTGAATTTCTAATAGTATTTTGTATAATTTTTTTAGTTTGAAATCATTTTCCCAAACTTGACTTATTCAACAGCGGGATAGCCACCATTTGTCTTTTTCAAATATACCGATAAACACTGTTTTTCGAACCGAACAAACATTTTACATTAAATAAAAACACTAAAGACTTATCCAGTTAGGTAGAAAAGTAACTTATCTTGCCTTTGATAACATTCATTTGTTATATATATATTTGTTTTTTGACAACTCCGAATCTATGTGTATAGTAAAACAAACCCGAAAACCTTACTGCAACTCTATAGTTTATCCACCCCTGATGTGTTATTGAGAATGATATATGGGTGCGTTTAATCATATATTAGATACCTTTTTTCATGAATGATTAGTGATCGTGCACTGTAGAAAATTTTTTAATTGAGGTGCTGATATAGAGGTTTGGAACACATTAACGAGACTGCTTCCTTGTTGATTACAACCCATCTACAAGTCCACTGCCAACCAATTTGTGTCTTGGACCACATCAAAAGTAAACAAATGCAGTTCATATTGATCCCATTCTAGGGTTTCATCTCTCAGCTGGCAACCATTCACGTGTCATTAACCCTTATCCTCAAGTAAATCTTTGCCTTTATAAGTGGTCATCCCAAAAGTGAAAACCATGGGTTCAAGTGTTATATTAAAGCTTTTCATTGTCCAAGATTAGTTGATACACCACTCTAGTCTACTACCTCACTCGTAGTTGATGAGCGGGGGGGGGGGGGGCATGCATTCCTACCTTTCCCCAAAGGTATTACTGAAAGTGATCGAAAGTTTCTGGCAGAAGCAATACAACATGTAAATCTGGTAACCTGCATGCTACCTACTTCACTTGTGAACCTTTATAGAATTCAAATTGAACCTTTTATTTTCTTGAAATTCTGTTCGAAAATGTGCACCTGGACAAGTCCGAGTTTACATTGGCTAAACCGTTGTGTGAGTATAACGACCAAGCCGAGAATATTCTGAATAATTCAATTTATGAATAACCGTCTCAAAAGATCCAAAACCTAATTTAAAACATCTTTGTTGCATTTCTCAGTATTTTCCCAAACAACAAATCTTCATTATGAATTTTTTTATAGTGTAAAATTCAAACAATCCTCAGCAATTTATTCTATCAGAGGGACCCATACACCATCGTTACACAGAAAAAAATCAGAAACTTTCCCACTATTGAACTTCATACACGTAATGATAATCGAATTTTTAACCATTTTGATCTGACAAAATATATGCTAAAATATTCAGTTTGAGGATGGAGTTTTTTTTGGGGGGGGGGGACTTTCATTGTAATTGTTCTAATTAGCTGTAATTTGCAATTAACTGACAAAGTGATCATCCTACTAAATTTCTATTTATCACTTGCACTCTTTGTTTAACTTTCTGCTCTTATTCTATACATTTTCTATTACTTTCGTTTCCATCTCCCCATTTAACAGTTGAAGGTAAAAAGAATATAACAAAATAGTTTAGTATAAACAAAAAGGGGGATATCATCAGACAATAGAACTATTTAATCTGTAGTTTGAGAGAATAGAAAGAGGCTAATTTTGTATGTTCCGTATTTAATTTGCTTTGCAGACTCATTTTCCTTATTCAAACAATTTAACCAGAGCTCAAAAAAAAAAAATAAATAAATAAATAAATAAATAAAAAATTAAAAACTTGTTTCTGACATTCAGGCTGGAATCGGAGTGCAGTATCTGTTCTGTCCTCAGTTGAAGAAATACTTTTAAGTGGGAAAATTTGTTTTTATTTCATCCAGATTGTCACTTTTGAGGAGATGGATATCCCTTACATATAAGTCCTTGTATATAACTTTGCCCTCGTGGAAAGCATGTAAATAGTGGCCCAACAGGTAACATTTCTTATAGTGTTTAGTTAAAAGATGGCTATTAAGTGAAATGTAATATTTCTAACATAGGCGTTCTATTAAAAATGTTTGTTCAAATGACACCAACGAAGAAGAAATGCTCACTTAATGAAATGCTCACTTAATGAAATGCTCACTTAATGAAATGCTCACTTAATGAAATGCTCACTTAATGAAATGCTCACTTAATGAAATGCTCACTTAATGAAATGCTCACTTAATGAAATGCTCACTTAATGAAATGCTCACTTAATGAAATGCTCACTTAATGAAATGCTCACTTAATGAAATGCTCACTTAATGAAATGCTCACTTAATGAAATGCTCACTTAATGAAATGCTCACTTAATGTTAATATTACCTAATACTCCAGAAAGAAACATGATTATCTTGATAAAAAATAACTAAAAATGTATAAAATAGAAACTTCTCATTAGTAATAAACATATCACTTGCAGATGTTAACTTAATCACATTCAATTTATTTCAGGTAATTTTTTTTTAATCAAAAGAAACAATTAGGAGTTATTTTAGAGTTCAAAGATATTACTATTTGATAATGAAATTTAAAAATAGTATTTAACTACAGATGCAGTAATACTTAACTACAAAGTGATCTCCATAAATGCTAGTAATAGAATCGTTAACATTTCGCAATCTTTTTTGCAATCCAAACACATTTGGTACAAATAAACTGGAATCTGTGCCTGACTTTCCCACCAAATTTCAATCATAAAATTGAAACCTTGTTTTACCAGTGTTCATTGATACACGAAGGAATTCTGTGATCGTTTCATCAGTAGAAAGTATGATCTTGAAAATGGACTTCTCACATAGAAGGCCTTCCAAGATTTTCATCAAGGGGCTTAAAAAAAAAAAAAAAAAGTTCATCAAAACCATGAACTGAAGTGAATCATCACAGTTGAAAGCAGTTGTATCTAGATGTGCTTGCAATACAAAAGTGCACATTTGGAACACTAAATATTTAATTCATCACACCGTTTCGCTGAAACTCTTGTTTCCCCAAGTTAATATCATTAAACACTTAGTTCACGGGGCTGGGAATAAACAATGAAAAACAGTTACACATGAAACTTGTACAGGATTCGAAACTATGCCTCAAAAACAGGAACTACTTGATGCGGCTGACATCTTTGATCACTTGACTAACAAGCTAATTTGTCGAACCTCTACGCGTCTCATGCTTTGTTTTGGTTTTCTTTATTCCCGATCCCGTTGCCTAAATTAATCATTTTATGGAATTAAAAAAAATAAAAAATGTACAATTATACAGCCGGAAATAAATTATAATGCTAACTCCTCTTTCAATAGAATAGTTTTGCGGCACTTAGGTCTCCTTGCGAAGATTAAAACCAAAATATAAGATCTTAAAATTTTTTTTATAAACATTTATTTCTTAGTTAATGACAGACTAACTTCGAAAGACACTAAAAGAAAGTAGACAGATTCAGGAACTGAAATAGGAGATAATCAAGGTAATAGTTAAATTATAAATGTATAAATATTTGCAGCTAATAAAAGTATATTTCAACAGTATTAGGAGATGTGTGCAGAACAGGACACCTTGTTAGTTTGGTCACATTAAAATGATAAATGAGAATGTCTGAGTAGATGTAGAAGAGTCGAGGTAGCAGGGTCAGTTGCGAGATGAACGCCAAGGAAAATCTGGTACGTGATAAGGATAGATTCAAGCGAAATAAGGATAAAGACCTTATGCTAGGTTAGAAGTCAATTTTTAGTCGCGTGCATGCGACTCTATAAGTCACTCCGTCGGTCCATAACACTTGTGCTTGGCCCTTTTGGTTAAGATTAAAGGTCTGTTTTTAATACCTGCTGTTCTTGGCTTTTTAAGCTTTTCTTGGCCTTTTAGCCAAGATCAAAGTGTAGTAAAACCTAGGCCGAATGCCGGTCCACACTTAGAGCGTTACCGGGGATCAGTGTCCTCGAACAGTCTAGGAACAGGCTTTATCAGGAGCTAGTGGGGTGTAGCACAAAGGAACAGCTAGTGAAAGGGACGGGGATGTCGTTAGAGGAGGTCCGCTCCCAGTATAGTTGGGCGCCGGGATGGGACTTTCTTACAAACTCGGAATTTTCCCTTACCTGGCGACTTGTCCGGAACACACTGCCACTCCTTGTAGAACTCAACCTGTACAATGAAGAAACTTGGGTCTACTGCCTGTGCTGTGACGAGGACATGAGAGAAACAGCCGGTCATGCCTTTTTCCACTGCAGCAGGCTCAAGACCCTCCTAAGGTACGTCAACAAGGTAACGGCTCACATCGATGCCAAGCGCTGGCTTGAACTCGACGAGTCATTTTGTGGAGAACATGGATCCGCTGCTGCCTAGGGAGAAAAGAATGGGTTTTCTAGCGATACTAGCAGTAGCGAGGATGGTCATATGGATCACATGTCTCAAGCGAGTCCACAAAGGGATATCTGTTCCGGATCAGGATCTGATTGTCTACTTTAAACATCTGCTTAAAGTAAAGATCAGATGCGATTGGAAGAGGTTGCCTCGAGTGGCCTTTGACAAGAGGTGAGTGCATGACGCTAGTTTGTGCATCCAACGAGGCGCTAAGTTTGAATTTGTGTTACCACCATAAGCATGGCACACGCAGTACTGGGTCCTACGAAGTCCATCCCGCTAGGTTAGACAAATAAAAATAAAGAGACTCTTGACTGGTGGTACAAATGAGATTCTGTCCCCCGATTGTTTGTTTTTTTGGCACTAGAGAACCTTCCGAGGCTACCCTACCACTACCCCCCCCCCAACTATCTTTGTTTTATCACCCCCTGGTCAACCCTGGAAAACAGGTGATCTAACTTTCTAGATCAGCTCAGGGAGGGACCTTACTAACAATGCACTAGGCAATTTCATTTTTTGCATATATTTTCTAGATACCCCACTTCCCAGCACGAACTGTTTTTCTTCCAAATTCAAGAACTTTATTTTCCAATGAATTGAACTTTTTTCACACACACATACACATTTAAAAAAAAAAAAAAAAAAAAAAAAAAAAATTTTACACACACACAGGAATTGTGTGTGTATATATATATATATCTCTCCTTTCTTGCAAAAACGCTGGGGTTTTCATTAGTTAGTTTAGAGTCCACAGAGTGAATGAGGTATTGTGGTAGATGTTGCCAGTCAAGAGTAAAGTCGCCAAAGACTCCATTTTCACTTTAGTAACAAAGACCCTACAACACTCCCCCTCCCAGATCTTATAGGGCCTTGTGCCTAAATTTGTTTTGTAAATTGGAATTTTACTTTTAATTTATTTTGATTTTACGTTGAATTACCTTGATTGTAATTTTCATTTTCACAAAATAAATTATATATGAAGATCAAAGTGTAGTATCTGTTCTTACATGCTGTACTTATATTTGTAACTTTGTGATATAAAGTGGGGGATCACTTTTCTGTATTAATTTAATGTAAAATGATCACCCACTTTACAACCAGTCAGTCTCAAAGCCATTCAAGTCATTCTCCAGATCATTCAAGTTGTTTTTGAAGGATTCCAGTTATTTTTTAAGCATTCAAGTCATTTTTAAAAAGGTCATTCAATTCATCCTTAAGTTCATTAAAATCATTCTAAGTCATTTAAGTCATTTCAGCCCATTTTTCGGTCATTTTCGTTTATCTTTAAGAATTTCATGTCAATCCTACATTCACGCATTCATTCATTACATGAGAGCACGCGACTAATGGCTATCGGCCTTGTTAAAATGCAAGTATATAATAAGAATGACGCCAATGTTAAAGAGTGAAAAGTGGTAGAGGACTTACTTTTCAGGTAAAGTATTTAATGTTCAACTAAATATTTATGCTTACCTTAACATTTTCCATCTTTTATTCCCCCTTTCCCATGTCATTGGACTTGATACAGAGTCAGGTGTGCAGCTGATAATTGTGCAAAGCCTTCCTTTGCTAAAAATCTTCATTACAAAATTGGAGCTTTCCCCAGAACAGGTAGCTGAAATGACTTCTTTTAGGCCACGTTTTAAGTTTTAAATATTTTATCCACCTATATAGATATCTATTGATTAACAACTTATAGTTGCTTCTGTCTGGAGCATCTATACAGGGGAGTGTCTCAGTAAGTTTTTTTTTTCACAAAGATTTTGTCAAATCCTGTTACATGAACCATTGTACAGCCCATTCTGAGTATGCTATCCAAGCAACAAATCCAGAAAAAAAAAAAAAAAAAAAAAAAAATTATATATATATATATATATATATATATATCCTATTATAAATTTCTGTTCTGTCTGTTTGTGGGTGTGTGTGTAATCCAACTAGGCAATTTAGATACCGAAATTAAGCTTATGACCCAGTGGATGTTTTAGTGGTATTTATGTCCATGTTTGATGCATGGAAATGCAAAAAAAAATGCAAGGTAGTAGTGGTGATAGGAGTTAAATCGGTGGGAGTAGCAGCAGAGACCAAAATATTAGTGGTGATAGGTTGGTTGGTTGTTTTTGTTTTACAGCATATCAACCTTTTTCAGGTTATTTAATGCCGAATCTAGTTATTTTGAGGAACGATTTTTAATGGAGTATATATTTTTTTTTAAAGTCAGATTCTATGTAACCCATAGTTGGGACCCTAACAGGTACTACCACTCCGGGTCAGAGTGGACCTGGGTGCAATGGCAATTAAAGGGTGGCTCCACACTCTCCAAGGCCCACAAGGTGGGGGCCTCACCATCGGCCATAGTTTTAGGTCATATCCAGGACCAGTGGTGATAGGAGTGAGTAGCATAACCAGCCGTTAGGCAAAGTAGTGGCGAGAGGCATTAAATCGGTGGGAGTAGCAGCAACAGTCAACGATTAATATTGGTTGAAAAAATACAAGATTTTTTTTATTTAAAAAAAAAAAAATTACTTCCATTTCTCCGTCTGAACAAAAAAAAAAAAAAAAAAAAAAAAAGTGGACTTTCTCTTATTTGCCCAGGGTGGTCAGTTTAGACCACCGGTCATTAAATAAAATAATACTTTTACCGATGTATCTCATACTTTTCATTAATATTGGTTGAAAATACAGTATGTTTGTTTTTGTTAAAGTAGTTCAAGGAGACATCTACGGGGGAACCGACGAAAAAATAATTGCTAACTTTAGTTTCATAAATATTGGTTGTGTAAATACACTGTACTTACTCTTTTCTTTCATAATATGCAGCCATCTGGCTGCAACGGGGCTACTTCTATATAAAAAAAAACATTTTAGCATGTTCAATAGTTTGCAACAAAAAAATAACGAAATTCTCAAAAACTACCTACAAAGAATGGCTTCAAAGATTAAATTTGTCCTCAACGTAAACACATTTAGATTCACTTAAACGTCTAGTCACGGTCTCCATGGATACCTACACATGTACCATTGTCGTTTTGGTCTCAAAAGAAAATGGACAGCATTCTCTGCTCTAGTTTCTGCTCCCTGTAACAGCCTGCTGGAGTGAGATGCCATATCCAGATTTAAAAAAACCCGAGGCAAACATTCAATCGGTAGATAGATGCATTTTTTTTTTTTTTTTTTTTTTTTTTTTTTTTTTTTTTTTACATAGTTTACCACACTTTGCTATTATTTTGTCAATAAGATTAAATAATTAAAGTAAACACTCAGACTCCCTTTTACACACACTAATATATATATATATATATATATATATAATCCAAGCCCAGTGGTGTATAGAGATCGGATGATTCCAGGGACCAACTCCTTGATTGTATATCCCAAAGACCCAACTTCTAATACTGAGAAATATTGTTAGAAAGAGATAGTTTAAATTTTATTCGATTTCTGGGCCACTGCTCCTCTCCCCATATTCTTGTATGTCATTGCCCGAGGTCAAACTGTCAATCATATCCAATTAACTTTTACATTTGGTAAACTATATCTGTACTTGACCACAAAAGCATATTACTTCAAGCAACATACACAAATGTAGACTTTCTTTCTTTAAACAAATTATTTATCTTTCTCGCAAATCTCATTGACTGTGTTTCAATCAATTTTTCCAATGACTAGATGATCGCTCACAGATTAGAGGGGAATAAATGAAAGAAATGTACAAAATACATTTAAGTTCATTTCCAATCCATGAACACGTCATTTTCAAGATAAAGTGAATATGTCGTGAAGTAATGTATTCTGTATTGTCTTTAGTAATTTTCATCTTCATGATTAAAAGCAAGGGAAACAACTCAATTGCCGGGATTAGTATTAGATAATGTAACTTAATCAAAGATACCGAGGAAGATTCCACAAGAAAACTTTGTACCATAACGTTAAGGTGAATAGTTCTAATGGTGCGACATGGTAATTCATGGTACGGTTTCGTTTTGCTGGCTTATCCCTTCTTTGGATATTCATTCAACTCTGACCAAAGTTAAAGGAACATCTGAAGACATTTAAAAAAACAAAAAAAAAAAAAAAAAAAAAAAAAAAACAGACCACAGAATCACATTTACGGTAAGCAATATTCACAATAAAAGTAATAAACTAAATAAACAGAAGTAAAATTTTCACTTTTACCTTCCTCCTGCTTTCAGCCCTGCTAACATTTCTGCATTGTGAATAGTCTTCTCTACAGCGTTTTTC
This sequence comes from Euprymna scolopes, assembly GCF_053919585.1. Lineage (NCBI taxonomy): Eukaryota > Metazoa > Mollusca > Cephalopoda > Sepiida > Sepiolidae > Euprymna > Euprymna scolopes. The sequence continues at coordinate 125,011,242 of NC_136484.1, forward strand.
TTTCTTTTTTTTAAATTACACACAATGTTTCAAGCAAATAACATACACACAAATCAGCCAGTAGATAAAAGCTTACTAGACAAAAGTAAATGTAAACTTCAATATATTAATCCCAACCAAATAAAAAAGCTCAATGCAACAACAATAGGAAGTAGAGCTTGACACAAGAAGCATAAATGAACACTATAAATTAAGATTTACATGTAAAATATATACACACACGCATACACACTTAAAATATATACTTAGAGTAATAATACTAAATCATTTCTTAGAACTGCACGCCTGTGGAATTGTCTTCCTTTTTCCTGCTTTCTGGCTGACTACAATATGGTTGTCTTCAAGTCTAACGTAAATAAGTTCTTGATGAGCCGTTCCATATAAGTTATCAAATTTACCAAATTTTCATTACTAATGATTACTATATTGTCCAATTTCTACTGTACACTCTAACCCTTATCCTTGAGTGGCCTCTTGGCCTTGATAATGTGGTGATGCCTATGTAAAAAAAAAAAAAATCATGTTTAGAAATGTTATTTTGATAAAAATTAATTACATTGTTTTGATTCTGGAACATGTCTAAAATTTAAGGAACAAGCTTAAGCAGTTTTAAGAAATTCAACTTCAGTGGATCTTAATTGTGTCTATGAAACAAATTTAATGCAAATCTGAAATATCTGAATTTTTTAAATGAGCGGTCGTGTCAAAAAAAAAAAAAAAAAAAAAAAAAAAAGTTTAAAATACTCAAATTTCAGTTTCTCCGCTAACGCGTATTAGCAGCAGCTGCATGACATATGCAAAGGATAAGGCTGGTGCCCGATATGACGTCACAGAAGAAGGAAAAAGCGCTTTCCGGTGGAAGATAACATGTGGCTTGGTGGCAAGACTTAAACAAGAGTCGAAATGGTAGGGTTTTAAGACTTGCACGATACAATACGCTATTTTGGAAAGTACCATGAATAAATGCCTTTTTATTTCAACTGAAAAAAACAGTAAAATTTTTTTCCATTTTTTATTCCTTTGCAACTGTCTCTGCATGCAACATGTAGGTCAGAGAGTGAATATGTAATAACGTTACAATACCTCTTGGAAAATTTTCTATAAACAAATCCTAGGTATCCACGTTATGAGGAATTTCTGCCACCTTTTTTTACCTTTGCATAAAATTAAAATGCAGACTACATTTGAATCCCTGATGCCTAGCAGCTGGATTACAGGATTCATGATTTGTTAATTAGTTTAGGAGTAAATCCTGTATATACAAATAGAATCTAGCGATATATCCTCTTCATTATATGTATATGCACTTTCATTCCATCACGAAAGTTAGCAAGTAAAACGTGCCTTCTCTACCTCCTGGAAAAGAACTATTTTAAGTTTTAACAGGAAACGAGAAATCACCGACTTTTTCCACCACCTAAAATGAATTTGGAAAGAAATCACGCACTAACATAAAAAAAATATGTGTTTCTTTAGGTTATCAGAAATTATAATTTGACATTACTGAACTTAATTCTATGAATATTTTAATATCTAGATAACTAGTGTGCACATTGATGAAGCATAAGTTGTGTCAATTTTGCCGGTGAGTGTACTCTAGTATACATATGTTATATTAATAGCTGGAATTAAATTGTGAATTCACACCTCCCTCAATAGTATAAATGCATAATTGGACAAAGTAAAATTTATCTTTTCTATTATTGCTTAAATTGTAGGTTTTCTAAAATATATATTTTTTACAATTAAGTACACCTGTCATGACATGGCCCATGATCTAGTGTGTAGTCATGGAAATGGAGATGTAAGGGATAAAAAAGTGACAAAACTAATAAAAAGCATAAATGATTGCAATAAAAGATTGGAAAAAAATAGTACTTATACGATTTAATTGTAACTTTAAAAATAAAAGAAAATGACATTTCTATAAATGATGGGCACAATGTCTCCTTAGTTTGGAAGGTTGTCTAGTCAGATTTCAAACACGTGATCTAATCAATAGAATTCTTTTACTAAAAACAATTTTAAGATTAAGAGTAGTACGTTTTCAGATAAGAAAATCTATATCTGTAAGTGAAATTGCGTGTGATTTCCCTACCAAACTACTGTCAATTTTCAGTCTACAGACTAGAGATCAGTTTCCGGCCAGAAATTTAGCTGTTAAGAGGTCAAAGTTAAACGAATTTACCTTTGAAAACTCTACCAAACTCCTCTGCCAATTTTGGGTCTAAACACTTGAAATTTTAGACGTAGGTTACTTGGACCTGGATCGAACTTTTTAATTTGATTTGAGCCCAAAACAAATGTTAGGGGTCAAAATTGGGATCAAAATTAAAAAATTTTTTACCTCTGCGGTCTACCAAATTACTCAGCCAATTTTTGCTCTAAACATTTGAAATTTTATATAATTAGTATTCAGACAGAGCAACCTTTGTAATCGGTTTTGGTCGAAAATTTGGCTGATAAAGGGTCAAAGTTCAAAAGATTTGACCTTTGCGGTCTCTAGCAAAGTATTCAGCCAATTTTTGGTGTAAACATTTTAAATTATACATAAAGGGTAATCAGACATGCAGCAAGCTTTTTAATCAGGCTTTTGGGCGAAAATTTGGTTTCTAAGAAGTCAAAGTTGAAAGAGTTGACCTTTGCAGACTACCAAACTCCACCACTAAATTTTGGGTCTAAACACTTGAAATTTTAGATGTAGATTACCTGGACAGGAGTCAAACTTTAATATGTATGCACATAAAGTTATGAACGGTACATAAGGTCTGAGCAAAGCCGGGCGGAACTGCTAGTATAAATATAAATTCAAAAGCAATAGTGAAAAAAGGATTTGAAAACATTGAAGAACTATCAAATGAAAAATTTAACATTTCTTAGTTATTAGCAGGGAGACCTGACGTTGCCCGGGGATTGAATGGTGATCAATGATCATTTTGCACTCCTATATTTTTATCGTCGTCTAAATACGTGAAATTACCCGGGAGGAAGCTTCACATACCTCGATGCAGTAACTTAGTCCAAAATGTTATTCTACATTGCACTCTAGAACCTACCGTTTCTTTTATAAAATTATTTAATAAACTTCTTTCCAGTTCACAGAAAAAAAAAAAAAAAAAAACCTTAGGAAAGTTAAGTGCAGGGTTTAAAAAAAAAAAAAAAAAAAAAAAAAGTTATCAACTTACTCATAGTAGAATTTTCACAGCCATTCTATCATTGTTGCTAAGCGACGACATGGAAAAAATAGTTTTACCAATAATAGATAACTCAAAATAACCATTTCGATCATCGGTAATTATCGGAGGTATTCCGAGACAAAACTTAAGATCACTCCCAGACTTATACACTAAAGTTCTGTAAATTTTAAAGAAAATCTGTTAAGCAGTTTCGGAATCTATAAGGAACGAATTAACACACGCACATAGTTGCATTTATATAATTGTAGAGATAGAGATTCTTTGTGTTTAAGGTAGAATTAAGATAGTTAAAAAGGGAGACAACAAAAATAAATGGACATTATATTTAATTTGATTTACCCCCCCCCCGGCCCAGAGTTAGATTCAAGGAGACAAAGTTACAGAATACATGAGTCATTATAAAGTAGCGAGTGTGCATATTAGCATGTGACGATCCAAGATAGTTATCACCCAAAATTGGTAATAGCAGAACATTCTAATGAAGGAAGACCAGTGACCAATCAGGTTGGATAAAAAAAAGAAATAAAATAACCAACTCTAGCGCTAAAGATAAAAGCAACCGTTTTGGGCGTCAGTAAGTTAGTTGCTGTTAAGATTCCGTCTTGTCCACACCTGCCGAATGATTTTGGGACTGTTCTCAACAAGCAAGTGGTAACGTAGAAAAAAAGAGTTACGAATGGATCGGCTTTTGTGTGATCGTACATCTACATTACATGAACCATCTTGAAAGAAATTGTCAACTGCTTAATTTTTTTTTTTTTTTTTTTTTTTTTTTTTAACTATTGCTTGACTTTGGAACGTAAATTGTTGACTCGTATATGAGTTTTCGAAAAAAAAAAAAAAAAAAAAAGATTATGTTAACTTTTTTTTTTTATAACCAAAAAGATGTCTACCTTTCTTAGGTAGACATTGTCATGCAAACTGTTTAAATGCATCGATAATTGACGTAACCCCCCCCCCAAGCGTATAGGCAGCATTTCTAAGTTAAAATCGTGATAACTTATGCTATTAAAATTTTAACAGCAAGAGGGTCGAAATGTCTACTGCATGCTCTTGTCGATGACCCTCGACACTGATTATTTCTGATTTCCTGGAATATTTAGAAATAGTACCCCAAGGTAGGATATTAGGTTTCTTTTTAGTAGATTATGAATTTAACTTATTTCTGTTAACAGTTTTATGTGTTGGGAATTTTTCTTTATGCTAAATATTGATGAGAATACATGTAGTAGCTAATATTTATTGCCGAGATGCAAGTTGGAAAACAGGAAAAGTATCAGACAAGGCATCACAAAGGAATTGACCCTGCTGAGTATGCGAGAACCTGAAGCTAATGAAGCATACAGATAAGCCGCCAGACCTGACAAACAGAAAAGGTGACAGGTAAGAGACCAGCAGTCTTGGTGGGAACATTAGTGAAGACTAAACGATTTTTTTTTTGAATGATCTAACAAAATTGTAATTAAGCTGTGCATAAAAAAAAGTATCCTAGGGCTAATGTATCCTGGGGTACTACTGTATGTGGTAACAGTCTCAGATATGCATCAAACAAACAGGTATAAGGTAAAAAATTTATTTAAAATGAATCAACATCGATGAAAGAACACGAGAAATTCAACTGAAATAACACGATAGTAAGAGTCACTGTTTGTTAGAATTGAGAGTAACAGGTTAACAATTAAAATATAAACCAAGATAACCAGGCAGCATCAATCACACCTGTAAGTCATAATTTCTTGCAACACCTGTAGAAGGCCGTTTCACGCTACAATTGGTCTTAGTCATAAAAGAAAGTAGACACAGATAAAGACAATCGATACTCCGTAATGAGTTCTAACGACGATATATTTCGATCTTTCATATTTCTCTTATAAAGAAAACAAACGAATGATGTAAATAGAATTTTTTGCACAAAATATAAATTGTATAAATATATAAAGACTTTAAAACAAGATATTTATAAATGTGCGTGTATACATATCGCAATCATGAAGAGAAGACTTAAAATCATGATTAAAAACGTTTAAAATAAAGTCAACAGGGTGAAGAGAAAAGAAAAAAATGGAGAAGTCAGCTGACCGGTTTCGCCTTCGCAAAGTTGTATTGGGGGGATTTGTTTTGGAAAAAAAAAAATCGAAAATATGTACAAATAAAAATCACGTTGTGTTACGTTATGTATGAGGAGAAAAAAAAATGGGGGTTAAGCGATTGAAATAAAGAAAAGTTATATTATTCGAAGATCCTAGAGACTAATTGCACTCAAACCCAAGAGGCATTCCTTCTGTTTACACAGAGAAGGCTTCTCAACCAAATGTGAACAGTCTCCAAGATCTTTAAATGGAATAATGAGTGAGCACGGCTCCGAGTTGAAAAAGAGTTCGTGCTGCTGCACAGGATGGGTTTTTTATAAGATGATCAGTATATATGTATATATAATATATAATAGTGCATGTGTGCACGAATGTAATCCAGTTTCACTGTATCACAGCTCTTATGTGACTAGACATGCAAATGCTTCAGATATAGACTGAAATCAAGTCGTATTCAATAATCGAAGCTTTTATCTACTACATTATTCTCACAGGTGAGAAAGGGAAACTCCTAGGTTATCAAACAATAACAGTCGAAGAGCTTGATTCATTTTCATGAAGAGATTTGCATTATCGATAATGAGAGTCCACAAGTTCACTTCTCATAGTGCTCAATCAACACAATTGTTACCCCATACTTACCTAACTGCATTAAGACACACATTATATATATATATATATATATATATATATATATATATATATACACACACACACACACACACATATACACACACACAAGATGACAACCTAAATAAACACCTGATGTGAATTCTATATGCTCCATTTCCAACAGTCTATGGTCATATTTATTTTGAAGAAAAATTTTTTTTCTTTTTAAATACAGGCAAGGAAAACAAATTCAATATTAACATAATATTTGCATCATTTGGATTCTTCGGACTACTGCCCTCATCTTCAGTGTCATTTTCACAACGTTTCAGTAGATATAACCTCCGACTTTCAGTTGCATTTTGAACTGTTTCTATTGAACTCTGGAATCCATAAAGATCAGTGGCGCATTTGGAAGATTTCAATTGTAAAGTGATTCTCCTTAAGGTTCAAGGAGAAATCCTCAGTGTAGGCGACTGAAAAATACAATTGCAAATTACTTAGGACCTCTGTCCAGTCATGGCTGACGGAACGAGTATGCTACCCCCATGAAGTAAATAAAAGGTTCTGTTCGAAATTCCGTGTAGATTCCAGAGTTCAACAAGATACAACTGAAGGTCGGAGGTTACATCGCCCGAAATGTTATGAAAATGACACTCAAGAGGACAGTAGTCTGAAGAATTCAAATGCGAATAACCAATCCTCATCTCAAATTTAGAAACAAAAATATTGACTGTTCTAAGTAAATGAAACTGGTTTGTAAAATGTACCCAGGTTTTGTTATGTTGAAAGAACTGATTAAGATAAAAAGCTTGGAATGTATATATGGCTTTACAAAAAGGAGTGCGTTCCTTTTTGCTAAAAGGAACGCAGTGAAGTATTGTTTTTTTTTTTAAGCTATGAAATGTTTTGACCAACCCTTATTGTCGTCTTAATCTTTTTTCTCTCCTAAGTCTTGCTTGAGTTTTTTTCATGCTTCAATTTTCATATATCTTCAGGATAATAAAATAAAAAAAATTGGAAAGACCATTATAAATAATAGGGAATATAACCAACTAAGCAATAATAGCTGTAGTCATAGAGGGAGGGAGAGAGAGAAGCTGAAATAAAATAATTTTGTCTTTACTTTTTATATTTGATTGGCTTTGTAAACTTATTTTGACCGATTCAAGGAATCCAGAGATGAATGGGTAACCTAACAGGTCAAATTTTTTATATACACACAACTTCTGCATTTGGTTTTGTTCACCCAAAAGCGTACATATTCTGTTACGATATCATTCTCCAAGTTTAGCAAAAGTATGCAACCAAAGGGAACATATTTGCTAGTATTTACAACTGTCATATGCCCGAGCCGTGTAACAAATGTCCGAAATTGTATTTAAATCATGAATGTCAAAATTAATCTTTGTAATGAACTGCATATTTGTATAAAGGTATTTTTCTGTGATTTTAATTTCAAGTTCAATACCTCAAAAAAAAAGAAAAAATTTTTTTTCATTTATTTCTGTTTAACCAACAAAAAGAGATCTACTTTAAATGTGTAATAGATATAATTTGCATGGAGCAATTGTTTATAACAATGGAGAAGTGATATCTGTCTGCATGAAACAGAAACCAAACTAATAATTGTACCATATTAATTCAATTTACTATACAAGACTAATACTATCTGCCAGTGCTCAATTCTGTTTACTATTCAAGACTAATGTACAATTTTTTTATTTTTTACAAAAGGAGTCACCACTTACCAAGGCCCGAGGGCCACTAGAGGATAAGAGCTAATGAGTGTACAATGGTCAAAGGGAACATGTCAGTCATCGATAGTAATGGAAATTTGATAAATTGGATTACTTAAGGGGATGGCTTAACAATTTGTTTATGTTGGACTTGAAGACAATCATATTGTAGTCAGTTGGAAAGCAGGAAAACTGAACAGAATTCCATAGGCATGCAGTTCTAAGAAGCTTTGTTCATGGAATCTGCGTTTAGGTTTAGGCACATAAAGAGTGAGAGGGAAATTATTGATAGTGGTTTCAGCTAGACGAGTGTCTGTCAGTGCTCAATTCAGAAGAGGATAGTCTAGCACCTGTTATGACACCATCTTCCAAGCCTAGCAAAAATATGCAGCCAATATAGAAACTGACAGAAAAATGTAATTTAAAAACAAACTCCCGCTTGTGTTAATTTCTCATCTAAAAAGATGTAGGAATTCACCTTTGATACTATAAAGTATCTTTAAATGCCAATCTTCAGCTACGTGTTGTATTTTATCTCATTGCTGCATCGATTAACAATAAAACGTAACCATTTTTCTATTATTCTGTTGTTCATTGAGAAAATCCTCAATGCGTGATGATAGCATCATTTTATTGTTACAACATAATGGCACTAATGCGTCTGGTAATCTTTGTTTTTATGCATAGTGATGATGACATTAATTATAGCGAGATGAATGCACTTATCTACAACAAATGGTCCACGCGCGCTTTTCAGATCAAAATTCGCTTTTCACAGATAATTTATGGCAAACAAGTCCAACACTTAAAATAAGTGTAGACTATATTATCTATATTTCTACTACCCTTGTCCATTAAGGTGGGCGTGAATGACTTGGTTTAAGATATACAAAATAATTGTGTCTCAGTTTAAGGAAGAACTTTTTGTATGTACTAATGAGTTTTAGTTTAACCAGGCACAAAAGCAACTCGAGGATAAAGGTTAATGAGCATCAGATAGCGAGACGCCTTGAGGATTGGTAACGATAGTTGTGGCTCGAGTGTTTTAAATACTGGACTTGAAAAGGATGTAGTCAGTTGGAAAGCAGCTGTGGAATTGTGTTCCATATTATTAGAGATGTAATAGCTTTATACTTATTAGTTGTGTATGTGAACAGCCATAACTTAAGGGTAAAAGTCAAACAATTAAGCGATTACATTCTGCTTAAACAGGAAATGGATTGCCATATCCAAATGTCTATGAAGTAAATTAGAGAATTATAATTTATATTAATTCAATGGCAAAAAAGATTCAATGGCAAAAAGATTCAATAATTTTTTGTACAATGTGAATATCTGGAGATAAAATAATTTATCTTTTCCATAAATAAACGAAAACTTCACTATTTTCATTATATATATATATATATATATATATATATATATATATATGTGTGTATGTGAATCAGTAAAAAGAAAATAAAGGTATAGAACTATATAGTAATATATACAGATTTATTCATTTGTTTAATAGGGGTATACATCAATTGGGGTATTTGGGTAAAAAGGAACTCTTTATACCATGGCATTTCGAAGCTTATCAGAAGAGTAGAGAAGATGCTAGGTAACATAACGGGGATGCGATGTCTAGCGATAGTTTTATTAGGAACGAAATAAATTAAGGTTGTTTGGGGCAACTATATTGATCTGTGATAAAGGAGGAGTGTAGTTTGCAATGTGTGCGTATGAAGTGGATTTTCCCATCAGGTTCCGATGAACGCGGTTCAGGTGACAAAGTTGTCTGAAATCCACAGATGATTTGGTGTAGGCTTTCCATATGACCATTCACTTTTTGAAACCACTGCTGACCTCAACCAATGCAAATTGCCACAATAGAGCAGAGGGTAGATCTCAGGTTTTACAGAGCTTTTCTTCTTAGATGCAAGTCTTAGCAAGCACTGAAACTGCATCTTACCTGGTGATTTTAACACGTCCCTAGATATTAACCTGGAAATTTTTACATCCCAGTGTGATACATACAGTGCCTAGTATTTCTAAAGTCACCCACCTGGTACTGGCCAGACTTATTGTTTAACTTTTTGCTCCGTGAAATTGATTAGAATAGATCCCATATGCAGTAACTTGATTATCTTGTTTTATTTTTCTTCTTTTTAAAGCAACAGAATCAGTCAATACTTTAGAAATATTAGATACCTATTTAGCATAATGGTGTTCAATAATGAACTGGGCACGATTCAGTGCTAGGCTGAATCATATCAAAGACGAAAAGGTTACTTGATACCACCTTGCTAAACATGCGATAAGGGGAAGATTAAGGGTAAGTGGAGCAATTCAGGAAAAAGTGGTGCCCCCCCCCACATCTGTTTAGTAACCAATGAAAAAACCTTTGGATATCGCTTGACCAATCAACCTTTTTACTTTAGGTGTCCTACGGCAACATTGAAGTCAATTATAATTCTGAGAAAGGCATGCATCTGACTAAGTATTGGTGAAAGAAAGGGGTATGCAAGACTAAAGCCTAAGTAACTAATCTGAATGAGAGAAAACTGAAATAATGCCAACCTTTCTGATTACCTCAACGTTGCTTCTAATTGTCAAGTGAAAAAGAAAATCAAAGACAATGTCAGGTCAGGATAATGGTAGAGATTGCACAACTTTATCTTGCAGGCAGCTTTTTATGATATTCATCACTTTTTTGAGACACCAGAAGTCAGTCATAATTAAAAAAAAAAAAATCGTTTGAAAAATTTCTTAAATGCAATCAGGAAAATAAAAAATAAAACAATTTATGAAAAGCCAGAGAGAAGATCTAAATCTAAAAAGGCAGCAAAGCCTAAGGTTACAGAGGAAGAGCATGTAACGAGACATGTCAGAACAGAAAACCCCAAAGAAACGTAAAATAACAGGTGAATGGAATTTGAGGAGGCAACAAAACATTCCAAAGGCAAGAGAAGAAGCCTGGAAGAAATGAAAATAATTTTTTTTAAATAATCAAGATAAACAAATATGAAGCAGACAAAGAATGAGGCAATGAAGGTATTTACCTCTCCCACTGTGGAAAGACCTGTCAAGTCCTAAAGGTGGGATGCACAATAGGTGCAATGTGATTAAAAAAATTGCCTGAGCAACCCTGTAGCCATTCCTCTATTTAGACGCTTCAATCAATTAGTAATAAATTAACCCCTTTAAGAGATGATAAAGCAAAGGAGACTAGACCTAGGACAATACCTCAGCTTACCAGAACAAAGCAACTGCTATCCCATATAGTGGACTGATTATCAACATCTTCAACTAGTATCCCTACCGCCAATATTTAAAGGATGAAGGCAAGATAAAGAGATTAAATTTGGCAAAGTAAATTGAGAAAAAAAAAAAAAAAAAAAGTATATTTTGGGAGTTGGTAATTGTTGCAAGCGTCAGAGTCAATCGTTTATTTAAAAATTTATTTGGAGTTAAAAAATTTTCAGTAGACTTTTTTTTTAGGTGGGAGAGTCAAGAGTCCAAAATTTGATTCAGTTGGATTTTTAAAGTGGATGCTGGAGGCAGCCAGGAAACTTTGATAAAGTAGAAGAGAATTATAACATTACAACTGTAATAAATTTCTAGAACAGTTGGAAAAAGTATATCTGGATGGTGAAGCTACTTGCAATTGTTGAAATTTTTTTTTTTTTTTTTTTTACTTTGACGATAAAATTGAAACGAACTGGGATAGAAGCTAGTGTGATTGCAAAATAAAAATAAAAAGGAGTGAATAAAGTTCAGAAAACTGCCATTACTAACCACTGTTGACCAAGGGAAGAGGATCAATCATCTGTATAAAATATGTAGAATTGAAACCGGGCCAACAAGGGTTGAGGACATATATTGCATGAAAAATGATATGAAAATCATACGATGTGCAATTTGAATCTTAAAAGGTATGCTTAGATATGATAACATCTAAGATTGAATGAAGACGGTATGAGTGCAAAATAGTAAACTTCGATGCTATGACAATGTTGAAAGAATGGATGAGAGTCTTAAGTTAATAGATTTAGAGCAGTTGAGGTAGCAAGTTCAGAGAAACATGGGAGAAAGTGATATAAGACCAGAGGGAAAGAGGGATACAAAAGTCTGGCCAGAGATGAATTTAAGTTGATTTTTAAAAATAACTGCAAAATAATTCATCTTTGGCTAGATTAACACAAACAATTATATGTATTAAGTTTTATTATTAGTATTGTTTGTAGTGAGAATCGCCCACATGGACATGCAGGGCAATAAGGCGGTTAATAATCAGTTCTAAGTGACGGTCCAATCGTTCCTATAAATGAAAAAAGAAAGTACTTAGATTCTGCCCAGTATTGGTCGAGGAATGAGAATCTACTCCATGGTAGAAACGGTTTGGTTCAAACTTCCATAGAGATTAGGTTTAGCAAGACCCGTGAAGAAGGTTGGTCACATCAGCCGAAACTGAAACTAACATCTGAGAACAGCATTCCAAATAATCTAAATTATGGATCTATCTCAAAAATTGCAAAAATCTAATCTTATGTAGTTTAAATATATAACTTCAAAGAATATTGACAATGTTGAATGTCTAAGCATGTTGTACACAAACATCTCCTTTCTGATAAAATCAAGTATTTCAAGAAACAAATCGATATCAGATAAGATTAATAACTAGAAATATAAAATTAACACTTCTCCAGCCATGGATGACTGAATAAGAACCATCTACCTTCAGATTAAATAAAGAGTTCTGTTCAAAATATGGTCCAGGTTCTCAAGTTTTATTTGAATATTATCAAGTTTGACTCAAAGGTTTTAAAGTTTGAAAAGATGCACCTGAAGGTTAAAGGTTACAACAGGTGATAGGTTATTGATATAACTACCAAGATGGTAGTCTGAATAATCCAAATTATATTTTCATTTTGATAAGAGCTAATATACACAAATATAAAAGGGTATTCTTAAAAAATTACTTTTGCAAACCGAAAAAGGAAACAAAAAAACATTTTAAATGCATAAAATCATTTTCGTCTGACCAGCCAATTTTATTTGTTATTATTGTACCGCGTTATGTATTTTGTATTATTTATGTACTTTGCTAAAATATTTAAATTAGACAAATTGCTCAGATAAAATATTTTTTAAATAATCAACTAAAAATATAAAGTAGTGATCGAGAACTCATTTTAATAGTTGTATACCTAGATATATAGAAATTATGCACATAGTTTCGTTATTTCACGATGCCTCAATGGAACTAGAAATAGAGACTGTCCCTCAATCGGTTAGGCTGTGAGGCTTCTATTTAATGCTTGAATGGATGCATCTAAAATAAGAGCTGTCCAAGCATTTATATAAGAGGCTCTGACTGTTGGTCGTTTTTTGTTTAAGTTTTAAATAACATTCTCCTCGATTTCTTACGCTTTGGTTTGAAATAGTATTTTCATTGCTAAACGCAATTAGTGAATGGACACTTTTACATACGTCCTAGCATATCTACGAAAATCGGTTGGTCACTCTTGAGTTCTGAAAGCGATTTTTCAGTGTTGTGCTTATGTTTGAAATAGTAATTTCATAGTTAAATGTGCGAGTGAAATGGACGAACTTTTTTTTTCAGAAAATAAACAAAAAATTAACAGTTCAGTCATTAAAATACATGATAGCTTCCTTCAGTCTTGACAGACTATGGATACCCACTATAAGGGTGCTTGTACGTGAAATTTTTGTGGCAAGAGTTGCGTGATCTCCAACCACACTCTTCTGAAGTGGAGGTTCAGGACGACTGGAAACAATACCTAGATAAACAGAGCATACACAGCACCTCCCAAATGCTCACTCATCTGGTACTAGCCAGGCTCAGCGTTGCTTAACTTTGGTGATCTGATGAAAACTGCTGTCGACATGATTGTGCCATATTAAAATACATACAGGAATATAAATTTACAATTTGGCAATAAAATTATTTTATTTACTTGACATTTTTAATCTAAAACATTTTATGAAAGAAATTTTAATACATTTTTTAAAAATACTTCTTCATACCCCCCCCCTAAAAAAAAAAAAAAAAAAAAAAAAAAAAAAGACTATTTTGAATTTTGGCTTTTTATGTGTTCTGCTCTAATATGAAGGATAAAAGATTATTCTGTCATCACATAGGCAGCAGAATGTTTTACTTGGTTTTGGTAAGAGTCGAGTGAAAAGTGGAAATTATATAGCACAATTGCATTAATAATGTACTCGCATAAGGGGGGCGGGAGTGATAGAGAGAGGGTTAAACCTTGGAAAACAAGTCCAATCTTTTAACCCTTAAAGCAGCGAGTCGTGATAGAAGAGGGAATAAGATTTTATTTTTTTATTACAAAACTACACGATAATGATGTGGTGGTAGTAGCAGTAGAAGCTAAGAAGCACTCCTATATTTGTGTTGTATTAGTGGAGGTTTGCTGTTACTAACATAATTTTAGACACTAGTGAAAGAAAAATAAGATATTTGGCTGAGGGAAATGGATTTAAAAATTAGTATTGGCCAGGAACGAATGGAGGAATTCTATGTGCTCCAAAGCCCTAGACCCATTTTTTTTTTTTCTGTAAATTTTTTTGTTGTTGTTTTGAAACAAATGCAGATTCCGCAATAGTCATATACAGCATAATCATGTTGATACCCTTGTTCTTGGTAGATCACCAAAGTTAAGCAACGTTGAGCCTGGTCAGTACTAGATGGGTGATCAATTTCGAAATACCAAGCGCTGTATGTAAGAGAATTTGACACCTTCCTGCAAAAACGAAACGTCACCTTCCCTAACCGGAAGGTACATGCAGCTGGGGACCACTAATGAATTTCATACTCTCATGAAACTCCTTCCTTGGGAGGAAACCAGTTAAACCCAGCTTGGGTTTCTGCTGTATAATTTATTTTTCATTTCCACAAGTCATTTAAAAAAAAAAAAATTAATGCTATCATTTTGTCGTTCATCAATGTACATTTGAAAATTGTTTGATCTTGGTACAGGAATTTATTTTCAATAACATCCTCAGACAAATGCAGCATAGATTATGCTTCTTTAGTTGTAATACTTTTATTAGTATACATAATGAACAAAGTACATTGCTTCTTCAAAGGAGGAGGTAATGACTGGGAGGAGGATCTTAGAACAAACTACCAACCATGCCCCTAAAAAGGGAGGTAATGCATAGGAATATGGTATCACGGCAATAGAACATGTCACTCTTCCCTGAACAGAGCAGCAAAATCTCGTAATATAATTACTTCAGACAGATGAGAAACACCCATTATTAATAGATCAACACAAATACAATGTTGCTGAATATATAATTAGACAATACAAATCAAATTGATCCAGTTGTCTGTCTTAAAATTGTCCTCACATATGTTTGATTGGCTAATGTATTTCAAAATGTATAATCCTAGTAGAAAAATTGTAAAAGATTTTTTTTTTTTTTTTTTTTTTTTTTTAAATCTGAATTATCAACAAGCTTGCAGTGTGTAGAAATCGGAAAACTCAATCATAGGCAGAAATCTTTTGAGGCAACTGTATATGAATCAACAGTAAGTGAAAAACATTCACATGTTTACCTTTTATAAATATACACATGTAGACATGCAAATCCAGACAAATATAAGTGATACCAATCTACAGAGTGTTGGAAAATCGATAGCCTAACGTCAGGTTCTTCATGTGTATAAGGATTCAGAAATGCTTGATTTTAGAGTTTACAAACCATAAAACAAATCCCGATCAACATTGTAAACGTCTAAAAACATACATTGTGTGATGATGTAGTGTTGTATCTTTGGGATGGTTACACATCTGTTGCAAGATCACAGGTAAAAAGCCTGAGCCTGGTGTTGCCACATTAAAGAAAAACCAAGAAAAAAAATACAAATATAGAAGTCATGGTGGCTCAGAAAAGATCCAAGCATCATGATCAGCAAGTTTTCTTTGAAAGCTAAATATAAGGGATCCAATCAGCATCTTAATTTTGGCCCTTATTTCAAGTAACAATACTCGATCAACTAGATGAATATCAGCACAAACCAAAGACCATGTAAATAGAAAAAAAATGGACCATAAAGGCAATTGTATTAGTAATTGAGTGCTATTAGAAAAGCATCCACCACAGACAAATACACTCTTTTACATTGAATAATCTTTAAGTTATGCCATTGATTTTTCAAACACTATAAAATAGAATGTTTGCATATTAGAAAAGGTAATATGATAAACACAGGCTCCTTCAGTCTTGGACAGACTATGGATATCCACGAAGGGTTGCTTGCATGTGAAATTTTTGTGGCTGGAGGTGCACAATCTCAAACCACACCTCTCCCGAGGCGACATTGTTAAATACCAGTGGCAAGTGAAGTATAAGACTGGAAACAAATGCCGAGATAAGCGGAGAGCACATACGGCGCCTAGAATTCCCAAATAGCCACCCATCTGATACTAACCAGGCTCAACGTTGCTTAACTGTGGTGATCTGACGAGAACCAGTGTGTCAACGTGATTATGCTGTATATAGGATAATTAGAAGCTAGCCATATCCACTAGAAGGGCTAAATTTTACAATACTAATACCATGACTAAATTGGTCATTTGGGTTAATTATTGAGCAGTATTAGGAAAGCTGGAACCACATTTTAAAGAAATTCAAAACAATTTTAGAATACAAATTTATTACGTTTCTGAATTTTTGAGATGAGGATTGGTTATTTGGATTCATCGAACTACTATTCTCATCTTGAATGTCATTTCCACAACATTCGTAACCTGAGCTTCAGATGTATCCTTTCGAACTTGGGAATTTGGGCAGAATTTCTAACGGAACCCTTTACTTCACTGGGGTAACATGCTCTCATTCCATCAGTTATGACTGGATAGAAAACATAATTCACAATTGTATTTTTCGGTTGCCCACACTGAGAATTGAACATTTTACAATTGATTTTTCCAAGTACTCTAACCACGGCACCATGAGTCCTTGTGGACAGTTCTAGTACGAATTTTGGCCTTAAACCCATTTTATTTCTAGTTGTAAATATCACTATTATTATATGTAATATATAATTGTTTACTAATTACTGTATATATTATCCATGATTTAAAATTAATGATTTTCACATCGTGTTAAGGTTGGAAGTTACATTGACCAAAACATTGTGAAAATTACACTCAAGAGGAAAGCAGTGGTCCGATGAATCCAAATATGAAATACAATTTTTTTTTTTTTTTTTTTTTACATATACAATAATGAATATAAAGCATTGTGACTAAATATTTTAAATGTTTTTACATAAATTATTTAAAATATATAGAATGATTGAAAAGTAACTCATAATTTATTACTGAAATATTATATGAAATGGGTGAAAGTGGGGTTTTATTTATAATTCAATATACTAGACTACCTGTGACCCGTTGGGTCAGTATGTTATATTACCTATGAAATTCATGTATGAGCGTAACACTTGTGGCGTAAAGAAAATAGTTTTTTGTGACATAACAGAAACATTTATATGAAAGTATATTAAAATGAAAATGTAGATAGATTTCTACGAGTCATTCTGTTTATAATTGTTTTTTTTTTTCAAAAATAAACAAACTTACAGCCATTGAATTATAAGTTGCGTTAAAATAACTTAAACGTAATAAGGAAATAAACGATGTAAAAAAAAAAAAAAATGCAGAAAGTATTAACAATTGTTTATTTGGCTAATTTAAAACGCAGAAAAAAAAAAAAAACCAATTAGGCCGCTGAAAACGTACACAGTAAAAAAAAAAAAAAAAAAATAATAATACGTTGTCAACAGGTCAAAGTTGATTTATTTGTGAGAAAAATGCGACAGTATAGTTGTAATATAGAATAGTTGCAAAACATCCCCTAAGGGGTCAGTATGTTATATTAGCTATGGAATTAATGTATAAGCATGACACTTGTGACATAAAGAAAATTGTTTTGTGACATAAACATTTCTACGAAAGTATATTAAAATGAAAAAAAAATATATAGATAGATTTCTACGAGTCATTCTGTTTAGAGTAGTAGTAGGGAAAATACATGTCAACCAGTAGTAGTAATAGTAGGATAAGGAAGAGGAGGCGTAGTAGTAGGAGGAAGAGGAGGTGTAGTTGTATTTGTAAAAAGGAGAAGTAATAGTAGTAGCAAGAAGGAGGCAGAGTAGTAGGAGGAGGATATTGCGCAAGCAAACAAGCAAACAACCAAGAACAACAGAGTTTTAGTATTATATAGATATGCATCAGCATTCACCATCAGCTTCTCAAGCCACCTTAGAACCGCATTAACAGATTTCTCGGTTTACAAACGTGTCAGACTAAAGGTTAAAAATAAAAAATACCACAAAGATAATGAGATGATAGATTGAGAGTTTAATAATGAATATTACAAAAAGATTTAAAATGTTCATATACTACTCATTCAAAATGGCCGGCTCAAAAAACCATTCTTTCCCTTTGTCCTTACAATAGAAAAAGGATGACTTGGTATAATTTGATCATATTGACTAAATTAGAAGCGGCTAGGTCTTTAATTCCTGTATAACAGGGCTGGAAATGTGCTGGTTTTAGAAAACCGTTTTAACTATTAGGTTGTTTTGAGAATAGTGACATTTCAGAAACAAACATTGATACATTAAGCTTGTACATGCTGCATGGCTGAAGTATGGTTATGTTGAGTTTTAGGAACTTAAACTCAACTGGGTTTTCTCTTTGAAATAGGGTTAGCTTATTGCTAATCGCCTGAGGCGTCCTTACCATGAACTCTGACAGGGCTGCTCGGGCATTTTTTGTAGGACTGAGCATACTAGCTTTTCAAAATCTCACCTGACCGTGTGTTTAATTTCCTGGAGAGGAGGTAAGCTCGTACAGGACCTACCTTGTCAATTTGTTTAGATGGTTATATATTTCCCAGCCAAGACAACTTTCATGACATATGAGAACTGTAAATTCAACTGAAAAATATTTAAGAAATCCATAGATATCACGGAAAGTATGTCTGCCCTTTTCCTACAGGCTCTGCCAATCTATAGTTGGTTTAAAAAGCCATCTACAAAGTCCGACAAAGGGATGTCAGCGGCAGAAACACGAGACTATAATCTGTAAAGATGTGGCAAAACATCATGTATAATAGTGAACAGAAAACATCGATCTGGAAATGAGGTTAAGGACGGGAGTATCCAACTTTAGTTTCAGAATACTTTAAATATGTATTTATATTTGGATTATTCGGTTTACTGTTCTCATCTTGGAGGTTATTCTTGCATTTCAGCTGATGTAAGCGCTAGCCTTCAGGTGTCTTGAACTGCCAATCTAGAATCTGTATATAATTTCCAATAGAACCTGTTATTTAATTCAGAGTAAGCTTGCTCTCTTTACTTCAGTCATGACAGTAGAGACCTTAATTACTTATTACACAAGAAATAAAAGTAGTACATGTGCAATACCGATTTTCTAAACCACCACATTGAACCATAATTCATCAACAATCCTCTAACACGGTATGTAGACGCCTAATGTCTAAGAAGATTTCTAGAAACTTATTAAGTGAATAAATGAAATTAATACACAAACTGCCACTTTAATTTACCTTTGAAGCCATAACTACAGTTAAAATTAAAAATATAATTTTAACATAAAATATCACTAGCATGTGCAGTGTTAAAAAAAAATCTGATGGTATATTAGAGAGATGTTAATTGCCGAGCTAAATAATCCAGCAAATAAGATTAAGTTCCCTCTTATTATTTTGTCCCAGTTCAAAAGATGCAGACTTATCAGTTGCATCTTTATGCATTAATTCATCTTTACTTTTGCAGTCAATTCATTCTTTTTTAAAAAACATATAACTCCTTTAAACAATTCTTTTGATAGAACTTGTCTATGATAAAATATTTAGAAGGTTTCAAGGGGGGAAATAAATTCAAGTTTTCAGTAATTATCACTACCCCTCTAAGGAAGATGTAATGCTTTGGAGGTTGGTCTTATGCCAACAGAACAGTACAACATTAATAGAAGTAATAGCATAGTTTCCAATTCAGAGACAACATTTATCCTATACCACAGTTGATATTTTTTCATTAGAAAAAAGTTTTCTAATCTATGAAAAATATTTTTATCTTATCTTAATTTTACCATTGAAACAGGATCTAGTTTTGGTGTGATTGCAAGAGTTAGAATTAGGAGTGAATGGAGATCAGTAAATTTCTGCCATTACTAACCAGCAGAGACTTACCACTATCGATCAAGGGAAGAGTTTTTCAGGTATGCGTCTACAGCATAATGATGTAAATAAATGAAACTGACGAGTGAGCGTTGAGGATATATGTTCCATGGAGAGAAATACGAAAATAATATAATGAAAATGTAATACGAGTTTGAAGACTGGTTTTGATCAGATGACCTCAGAAAGTCAGAATTTGGACAGTATAGGAAGAGGTATGCAGAACAGGAGATTTTGTTGATTTGTTCACAGTGGAAGGATGGCTAAGAGTACTTGGTTCAGTAGACGTAGAACAATTTAGGTCAATTAGCAAGGGAAGTTGAGGAAAACATTGGAAGTGATGAGGTAGAATTTGAGAGAAAGTGATAAAAACCTAGCCAGAAGTGGTTTAATTTGGAAATAAGGTTTTGTAAGCCATCCAACATGCTAGCATGTAAAAATAAATGTTAAACTGATGAGCATTATCACATTTACAATCTACAGCCGAAACTAGTTTTTCACAATTGTTTCCGTCTTAAATATAATTAAATTATAACAAAGAAACGTTGGACAAAAGACAGACCGCAGAATGAAAAATAAAATTATTCAAGTAAAAGAAAAACATGCTTATTAATATAATTCTCTGCAACAGTTTTCGTAACTCATGTAACATTACAGATAAAAAAAAAAAAAAAAAAAAGTAACTAAAGATACAAGCAAAAATATGCTCCAGCCAGCCAGTTTTGCTAGTCTGGGATGATCTCCCAAATAGAGCATTTAATGGCAATACAATGGTACAGTATTCATAAAATGCTAACTTAATTTCAGACAGATGCCAAAATCTCCATTACTAATAAAATTAGTGTTGCATTTGCAAATGTGGACAAAACAAATTGGCCTATCTCAAATCTCATTTGAGCATCCGATTCTTCCAAGTTTTAAATCATCCCAAATCATTAATTTTTTTTTTTTAATTTTTTTTTTTTTTTTTTAATCAAAAACTAAAAATAGTATCAAGACTAATCTCTAAAATAGTTTTTGAATACCATTTCTTACTGTTTTAATCGAGAAGTCTAATAGGTCTGTCAAACATTGCTTCACTTTAGTAACTAAAACAGTCAAAGTGAAGTCTGACTAGTAATTAGATGAGTAACTACTTAGGATGCCATCATCCGCTTTACATGCTGGCATGTGTTAGACAGCTTCAAGAAATCTATACCCAAACTAAATTATCTCTGCTCCGATCTTCATCCCTCTAGTCCATTTATACCATTTCTTCCCATAGTCTTCCTGTGAACTGGACCAGATATCTTAACTGTTCTACATTTATTGATCAAAGAAATGCATTCTTGCAACATGGCCATACCTTAGAAGTTTACTTTCTGCATACATCGCTATACCAAATTTATTTTTCCTGAGGTCATTAGAACTAAGCCAGTCTTTAAAACTCGTGTACACAATTGTATCATTCTCACACCATTTCTCTCCATGCAACTCTTGTCCTCGATCCTCACTTGCTAGGTTTCACTTCCATACATCACTATATGTGTAATAGCCTCTTGTGGTCAACAGTGGTAACATTGACAAGTCAAATACTTCATCCAGCTGTATAAACGAGTACCTGTCTAGCCAGTCAACAGATTAGTGTGCATTATAAGGGTTGGTTAGGCGATCTGTTCTACTTAACAGAGTTGCAAAGTTTAAGGTACAACCGATTTGGATTTCAAAAATTCAGACAGACTGGTTTAATTTTAAAATTATCTGATTCGACTTGTACAGAATGTGTTGATTTTTTAATGATTAAAAATATGACTTCTAGCATTCTTACAAGTTTTACAGATTTCCTCCAACTCCAAAACCTTGCTTAACTCTACAAAATATTAGGATGAATACAAGTCCTGTGAGCCTATAGGATTAAAACCGAGCTTTACTTATAATGAACAAGCAAAATTCACTATAAATTTATGATTATGTACATTATCTTGTAAAAACTTATGTTTTTACATTCACATATATTGGCGACATCTATGCATGAATATTCAGTACATAGATTTGACAGAAATAATGTTCCTCTTAACTATCAATTTATTTTTGCTTCTTACCAAACAAAAACTAGCCTCATTTAAGTCTCAAGAGAATGAATATACAAACTGTAAAAGTGCCTCTGCAGCAAGTTTATTGAAGTAAGGGTTGAGCAATCTTACATTTTCTGAACTAGCATTGCTTGAATTTAGTGGCAAGGAGAAGTCCAGCATGATTGGAAACAATCTCTGAATAATCAGGAAAATGTTATTCTGAACTTATTTCTACTATACAAGTTGTACAACTAAGGCTCCAGTCTAGTGTGCCCTATTAAATTCATAGCTGGAAAGATTCCCTCATCCCCCAATGGTATTTGTGAAAGTGATGCATGCTGAGCGCAGTCAGTATTTATAACCACTTCCATATATATTTCTTCATCAGACCCCAAAAGAATTGGTCTGATGAAGTGTTGTCTCTGAATTGGGACAACACTGAAACATGTATGCACATGTGTAACCAATAATGTTGGTATAATTAACAGACTATATATCAGTTCTGTCTTATTTAGCACTCTTTAATAATCACGCGAGTTTCATCGGATTTATATCTAGGAAACCAATCGATACAACCGATATATATATATATATATATATTCTACACAAGGTTCCAATTATTTTTAAAAACAATATTCATTAAACCGTTTTGAAATGAGCAGAAATAATTTTATGAATGAAAACGTTTTTGAACAGATTAAGAACATTTAAACTATTTTGAGCTCTAATGTATACATTACATTATTAACCAAACGTTTGTGTGCATTTAAGTCTGATTGGTTTAAAAAATGCTGTAAATTCAGACTTTCAAAATTAGAACCATATATATCATGTATATAAGTCAGTTTAAGAAAAATACTCGATCGTAGCTTATACGAGAGCCAATATAAATTAGCTTATTTAAATACTGTACATTTGTGTCAGCTGTGGATGACCAGTTTAATGAAATCCGGGTAGCCAGGCTATATATATATATATATATATATATACACACACACACAGGTTAAAAGTATTCAAGAATGATAACTCATGAATTTAACAAGATTGTTAGGAGTGCTCAATAAAAGAACAAGGTATATTTTTAATATAAACAAATTTACATGGTAGGGACACTTGACATACTAATGTTTTTGACAAATGGTCGGTTAAAACTAGAAGTCCTCGTCAGGCGACTTAAATGGTTGCTTTCCATAGAAGAAACCAGTCTACAAACACACACATATATATATATATATATATATATATATATATATATATATAAAATCACTCTTCACACCAGCCAATCTAAATCGCTAGTCACTTTTTTTTTATCCAGTGTTTGTTTTTCAGTTGGCTGGTTATACCCGTGTATAACTAGTGTGAAATTCTTTCCATTAATTTACTTAATCCAGAAATATATTTCCGCAAAATGTTAAAACCATAAATAATCAAATGACCTTCCGATGAAATCCATTTTAATATAAAAGATTCTTTTATAGAAAGATTTCTCAGGTATAAATTCAGAATAATGTTATCGCAGTGACGATGAAAAGAAAATCTCCTGCACAACCAATTTCAACTGAAAACTCACTTTTTTATACGTGGATAAATATGCAAAATTAAACATTAAGCCTACAATTTTATTATTCATATATTTGCTATTTTTACATCATATTAGACTTTCCAGAATAATCAAACTATATACAAGTAAACCGAATCACCCATTAAACAAAACAAAAATTAATTTCTTTAATTTACAGAACTAATCGTATAAATTGGTTAAGACATTTACTGGTTGGAATAGATGAATGTACCTATTTACTATGCCTCCCCACGGGACAGAGTTAGACACCAGGGTCGTTTTTTAACGTGGAGAAAAGGTACAAAAATAAAAATTGTCTCAGTCGTGAAGGATTTCTCCTCCACCGAAAGAGAACAAGAAACAGAGGTGCAGCATCTGAAGAACAGATACTACAGAAATGTATAAAAACGAGTGTATACTCTCCAAAGACGATAGAAAACATACCTCGCCAACGTTTGCACAAATATGAATACAAAATAACGTCTGAATCATCGAAATGTAAAAAAATAAATAAATAAAAATACATAACTGTCTCAATTTGGAAAGTTAAAAAATAAAAAACAAACGATAGCGTATCAATCTATATAGAAAGCTGAAAGACATCTCGTGAGAAAATTGAGAGTGTAGGATTGTCTGACTTGCTATTTGCTTTTTCAATTTTATGTTAGAATCCTTTGACAATTTAGTTTTAGTCGCTTACTTTAATATATGAAGTGGTGAATTAACATTTAATATTTGGTTTAAGAAAAAAAAGAAATCACTTTGTAAATCTTTTCAAATCTTCGGACAATTTTGTCAGTTTTTGAAAGAATTAAGAAATACTAAAAAATTCTACAGTTGTTAGTGTAGTTTCAGTTGACTCAGGAATTATTTTCATGATAAATGAAACCCATGGATGGAGAACTTGTGATAGTTAAATGGTAAATAAGTGGAAGCACCTAGGTAACCAAACTTTGGAACATTCACTAATTCTTCCGACAATAAAATCGACAGAAAACTGAAACAAACTTAACGGATTTTAATTGGAATATTTTTTCAAAAAATTATGTTTAATGGATTTAAAAAAAAAAAAAAAAAAAAAAAAAAAAAAATGGAAGCACATATTTCTGGAAATTTTTTTTCAATTATATTTCACTTTTTTTATACACTAATCGTTAATTTATGAAGCTCAATGTAATTACAGAGCATATAACAAACAAATAAAAGTCTGTATTCCAAATTTCATGATGTTCACCATCTTACAATTTATTCCTTTAATTACGTTGACATTTACAATTCTTGACAGCAACTGTTTCAAATGATTTTGCGTTACAAAATAGTTGCTGTCAACATCATGAAATTTGGAATATAGACTCGTTATATGCTTTATATATATATATATATATATATATATATATATAAAGCATATAACAAGTCATATATATATATAAACACACGAGTAAACAAATATAGCAGACATTCCCTTTCGTTACTAAACAGGTATAGACGATATGCCCTAATAACAATTAAGGTAGCACAAAAGCGCAGGTAGGTGTTGTGAATAATTTTGTTTTGAAAAGGCAATCAGCAGTGTACAAACGTGTCAGAAGATCATGACCAACAGGTTGTTCCAATAAAATAAAAAAATATGGGTGCGGGTGATTGGTTTAGTGGTTGCAATCACAGACTATGTAATCAGGTGTGCCATGTTCAAATACTATTACACCTGTTGTGTTTAATTATGCACTAATACACTTGAGAAAGGTATTAACAAAAATTAGCCCCCCCCCCGAATTTTTGGTAAAATACTGACTTGTGTTCAACTAGACGTATACGATTAATCATTGACAGTAAGAAGTAGGTAGCGTTTTGACGCTAAATGATAGAAAGCTTTGATATGCTGTCAAACGAACAAACCAAAATACATATTCAACAGTTTTGACAATCAAAACCAAAATACCATTAAAAAAAAAAAAAAAAAAAAAAAAAAAAAAAAATTGGAAGATACGATAGTTATATATAGTCGTTGAGTTTGTCATTTTTTCGTCTGCATGAAAAGAAAACTGCCATTTAGAAGAATACCATTATGAAAGAAAAATGAATAATGAACTGAGTATTTCTGAAAATTTCTATTTCAATATTTAATTTTAATCAGTTCTAATTCTTTGCAATCGATGACATTTTAAGAACACATCTGAATGAAGCATAACCCTCATAGTATAGGCTATACTATATACCATAGTGTATGGTAGGTACTCTAAATATTTTAATGCAGACCATCTGATATAGTGCATTTAAAAGAAAAAAATATATATAGGCTATACTACATACCATAGTGTATGGTACTCTAAATATTTTAATGCAGACTATTTGATATAGTGCATTTAAGAAAAAAAAATATATAGGAATTTAAAAATATATACTTGGTCATATATATATATATGTGTTATTTTAAAATAAAAAAGCATTTTTATGCAATAATGTATTTCCAAATATCTGAAAGAATATCCGAAAATAAAACGAGAAAAGATAAATTGGAAAAATAAAGATTCAAGAAATAAACGTGGAATTAAAAAGGGAGAAACAAATAGTAACACTTGAAATTAGAAATTAATTGAAAAGCTTAATAAACACGCAGGGAATACATGAAATAAATAAAAAAACAAACTGATGAGCAGAAGTCAAGCAGTGGATAATGGTAGAGTGACCAGTATTGTCATTTAGACTTGTAGAAGAGGCACATAGCATAAATTATTCAGAATTTTCAAACAATTTTAAGACAAAAAATATGACAAGTAAATATTTCTAAAAATAAGTGAGCAGAATAAGAACGGCAATTCGAGAAATTTATTCAAATATATACTAGTTGACATTTTTCAAAATTTGTTTTTTTTTTCCTTTATGAAAATCCAAGAGGGAAATTTCAATCATAAATTTGATTTCCAGACGAGTATTTTAGTATGAATATAGAATTTGTACAAATCAGAAAGATAAATCTGAGAAAAAGATAAAAAAAACAAAAACATTCATTTAAAATGAAACGAAAAATCTAGACTATGAAGTGTCGAAATGAAAGGAATTAAAATTTGAACATTTAAAACGTATAGAACTGAAAGAAAAATCCGTCTAAATGTGTATCAAATTAAATTACAGTGTAATGTTTTGATTTTAGTATAAGAGAAAATACCAGAGTGCTCAATTACGTGTGCAAAAGCATGTACACATTTTCTTTTAAATTTCCAAAACACTACATTAATTTGATCTTCCATCGATACCTTCGGTTT